>NC_139225.1:67915682-68515682 GCF_055691185.1 Crinia signifera | reverse complement strand
TTTCCTTTAAGGCATCCGAGGATTGAATTTGGCCTTGCTGAATGTTTGTTCCCTCTACACCATCATCCCACATGATGGTGGTGTAGAGGCAGTTCGCCAACGTTTGATTGAAGGTCCCTACCAAGGACCTCCTATAGAATTAATTGTGGAGTTGCTCTATAAAGTTTTAGAATGTAATCATTTCACTTATGGTGGCTAGTATTGCATGCAGCGAGCTAGGACCACAATGGCGTCAAACCTGGCGCTGGCGTACGCCAATATCTGAATATGGAGATATTATAATTTACTACTGTCGTATCATAGACACCATCTTTTTGGTGTGGCGTAGTGATCTGATTACTTTTTCGACTATGATTGATAGGTTAAACACACTTGATAGCCCAGTTAGATTCACCCCAGCCATTGTTTAAAATAGGATGAGTTTCCTGAACGTTGAGATTTTTAAAAAGGAAGGTCGGTTGGCACATACATTATACGGCAAACCTATGGACTGTTACTCTCCACAAGTCATCATCCTGATGCGCTTAAGAACAGCCTCCCCATCTCTCTAAACCTTAGAGTGATGAGAAATAACTCTGAAAAGGACCTTTGTGAAATACAGTTACAGGAGGTCAAGGAGAGATTTTTGCAGAGGGGTTATGAGAAGAATCTGGTTAACAATAGCTCCACCAGGGCTTTGAAGATCTTCAATAAGTCGCAGTCTGAGGTCACCTGTCCTAAAAAGCAGGCTAACCCCTATAGGATTATATTATGGGTAAAATGTGACACCAAACTTCCTAAAATGCAGAGAACCATCCGCCAACATTGGCCTATTTTAAGTACGGATCCAGACCTCTAAGAGGTGTGTTGTTTTCCTCCGCTGTTGAGTGTAAGGAGAGGTCCAAATCTAAAGGATCAACTATACAGAAGTAACATGGTCCTGGGAGCTAAAGGCCCAAACCTGGCTGAGTGAGAAGAAGGGATGTGTCCGCTGCCTTGGCTGTAAAACATGCCGCTCCATTCTGGTGGGTGACTCATTTGCTCACCCGTGTATGGGGAAACAGATTAAAATACGACACAAACTCACATGCCAGATGGATCATGTCGTATACATGTTACAATGCCCGTGTGGCCTCACTTGGGAAAGACAACAAGAACTTTCCATGAGCGGATGACCCAGCACAGGTCAGATATCAAGTTGGCATTTGAGAAGGGGACCACAGATAAACCAGTGGCTCTACATTTCCTTCGACAAAGTCATCAAATCATGACCCTGAAATATATTATGATGAATTGGGTCCCACCACCGAAGCGTGGAGGTGATAGGGGATTGATGCTCCTGAAAAGGAAATCAATGTGGATCCATAAATTAGGGACACTTGCCCCAAAGGGGTTGAATGAGTACAACCATCTGGGAGTTTTCCTAGCTTGATTCACAATTTGAAGTGACAGCATAATGAGAATACATAATGTATTTTTCAAAGCAAAACATACATTTTTTCTTTTTTGGCTGAGGTGTTTCTAAAAAAAAATTTTGTAATTGCCCACTACATTTGTCTTTATACTATATATACATATGTTGATGTGCGTATGCATTTGTCTATATGTTTTTTCTTTGTGTCGACATATGTATGTTGATTGTTTGTGGTAGCTCTTTATGTAGTAACATAGTGGTGTTAAGTGGTGGTGGCACTTTCTTAACCCCTATTACCCCATGTGGTCACCACTCTATAGACCGGGACAGTGCAATATTATGATCAATGATGATTACTAAAAGTTCTTAGTCATGCTATTAATTAAAATGAATATTTATAGCTAAGTTTGATCAAAGGACGCTAGTTATATAATGTAGTATATGAAAGCACTTGGTGGAACGCAAATTGCATTTATGTGTGACCTGCACATGATTGCTGTATAAAACAGCATGTCCCAGGCGGCTGGAACGCATATTTGTTCCTGTTTCCGGCTGGTGGAATGTAAAAGCGGAAGTAGGAAGCGCGCACAGTACTGGCGCCCTGCTCTGCTTAGATGGAAACGCTGTTGATTTTGTGAACCACACTGCAGTGATTTTGAGGTAAAATACCATTACACATTTTAAGATGTATTATCCAGTGGCTTGTTTATGATATTATTTTTAACTTGTAGAGTTTGTTGGTGCTAATTAAGCAATATGCTATGTCCGATTAGATTGACAGTAGGGGAAGGAGACTCCCAATTAATTGAGTCCTGTGGTCTATTTAAGGGTGACACTGGGGGATAGCTGGTGGGCTTGCTTGTTGGTGGTGATACTGGTGGAGTCTTGAAAAAGGCCGCCTTTGGCGCAGTCGAAACATTGACATATGACCTGAACCTGTCGCTATGACCCATGTGAGATAATAAATGTTTTTTGTTGAAGTCCTGGTGAGTGCATCTGTGAAATATATATATATATATATATATATATATATATATATACACTTTATATATAATAGCATATACATTAATTACTGTATCTTCCTGTATGATTTGTTTTGCCTGTAAATAAATATCAACGATAAGAGCCAGAATTTTAATTCTTCAACTCTTATATTTTGGGAATCAGGATATGGTTAAAAAAAGGGGGAATGACTTGCACAGACCTGGCAGTCATGAATTTCATATGTGACCAACGTATGCTAATATAAAGATTTAAATTTCAACAGTATAAGTGTTGGTGGTGCTCCAAAAGCTGTAATAGTCATGGACAAAAAAGAAAGAAAAAAATAGCTCTCTTTGTTGGGGCACTGCTTTTACTATTTTTTAAATATAATTTTATTAGTATACATTAAAATACGGTGCAGTAACCTAGCAATAATAAAAAAGGGGAGGGAAAAGAAAAAAAGGCGAAGAGGAAGGTAAGTGTAGCAAAAGTATCGATTATAAATGTTAAATCTCAAATATCACCCATGCATCAACAATACATAGAATATATATATACCTTTGAGAGAATAAAGATAAGGACCCAAAGGTATTAAATAAGTAAGTGTAAACGTAAAGTGACTTAAGTAGTTAATCAATTATTAAATATGTAAATTGACCAATTCACCAATTAGTAAAATTGTGTCAGCATTCATGGTCAATGATCGCACTTGGGGTCCTTAAAGGATCTTCAGGGTCATTGGTGAATTTGGCTGTAATAAGTGAAGGAATGACAATTCAGAAGTGAAAAAAGCAATTATAATACTTAATAGTGACTGTCTTAAAACCAAATGGCGAAAATATCACAATTTCTGGTGTTTGCCACAGCAGGGATACCTCAATTTCTGATGCAGAATTTATGTATCATTTAGAGCTAATGCTTATACATCATTATGCACAACATTGATAACTTTCTTTATATCTGAGCAGAGTTGAAATAAAGATGTGTTCCCTGAAGTCCCCACTGCTTTTCACCTGCCCGTGTGCCACTGGGGCAGTGAACGGGACCGGTCAGTATACAGGGTAATGCCCCCCATACACGGTCCGTTTTTGCGGTCCGTTCTGTACTTTTAAAGTACACATCGTATCGGATCGCATCCCTTGTGCATGCACTGCGATCCGATATGATGTGTTCCTAGTACAAAAAGTATGTGCAGCACATACTTTTTGTGCCGTACTATGTGATGCGCTGGAGCGCGCATCGCATAGTACAGAACGGAGCCGGCAAAAACGGAGCGTCTATGGGCTCCTTAAGGGGCAGCCAGAATGGTAACTGCTGAAAAAAGATGACTGGGATCTGCTTTTGCCGGCTAGCTCCAGGATCACCCCTGATTGTGAACCAGAGCAGGGGATCACTCTCCAGCTGCCTACAACGAGAGTCCCTTAGTTAAAGATACAGTGATAGTATGCATGAGAAAAAAATAGACATAACATATAAATGCTTAATGCTGTACTTTCGTATTGTGTATATCTCACACACACATTGTATCTTTTACATAATATTACAAGGAGAAACCTATTATGAGATCTGTTCCCTCAACCAGACTCCGAAGGAGCTGGGGGATACAATGTTGCAATGACAGCTGCGCAGTTCATTCTGCAGGGTTCTACTTATCCATCTGATGTCTGCTCATGTTACAACGTACATAGGTAAGGTTCCCTCTGTGGCAGTCATAACACCTCCCTGGACCTGCGTTTCGCCGTTAAAAGGGCTTGTTCACCAGTGTAGAATCAGGATATGTCAAGAAATCTGCATATTGTATTGTATAAGTTTTTGTAAGGTTGGACAATATAATTGTATTCTAAAAGCATAATATCCACATAGCCAATGAGACAGGCTTATATATCTCTGTAAGTATATATTTTACCTTCACATGGGTGTAGTTCCTGAACAGTTACATATAAAGTTATTATAACCCATGAGCCAATTACATGTAAGGCTTAACAGGTATGTTCATATAGCTGTGTCATTGGACTAGTGATAACATTGCCTTTGTTATGAGCCAACCTGTTTTGCAAAATCTATTATAATCTAATGGTGTGTACACACGGTCAGATGTGCCTTCAGATACTATCCACCATCCGATCAGATCGGATGGTGGATAGTATCTGAAGGCACATCCGATTTGCATACAAGTCTGACTATATAGTGCAGATCTGCACTATAAAGTCAAGGCAGACAAGACTTTCTGCCTTGCGATACGTGAACGCGCATTGGAATCAGATCGGGATCTGAAGGGTTAAAACCCTTGCGATCTGCATCCAATTCCGATCCGATGTTGACTATATCGTCAACATCGGAAGGCAAAAAGAACCGTGTGTACACACCATAAGATGTCAAATACATAAACTATTATATCAATGTATGATATAATAAATATATTTTAGATAACATTTCACTCTCAATAATTATTTTTGTGATAAGAGAGATATACGATTCCTAATACTCAATAGTATCCCATCATTTTATGTTAATAATGCTTTTCATTTATTGAAAATCAGCATTAAATGTGGAAATGAAGAATATATCATTCGCCTCATTACAACTTTTTTTGTATTATTGTTTTAATTATTTTTGTTTGTAACAAAGCATCTCTATTTTGATGAATAGTTTTTTGAAAGGCTTACTCTTCTAGATATACTCTTTCAAGAAATTCATCTTTCATTATAGTTCCTTGTTGTTTGAATGTTTCAAGGTCAGAGCAGTTTTAACGCAGCCTTAAAAGTTAGCACTTAGGGATGTTTGATTTCCATGGAGGATATTAAGCACTCTGGAAACATAAATACAAGTTGGTATTCAGCTCTTTGTTATAATTAGATGCATGCATTCTATTGGTTTTTCATTGAGTGGTGAAGTTGTACAGATTAGAATTCATGTGAGGGGCAAAAGAAAGTGCCAATTGTGCATCCCCGTCCCAAATAAAAAAACAAATAATCTATGTATCAGCCATAGAGGACCAGGTTTGCACCAAAGCCCCCTCTCCTCCGGAGGTGGTCCTCGACTATACCCATGTAGAGATTTGGGTAACTTGGCATGAACCTGGTCCCCATGGCCATCCCCATCACCCACAGAAAAAAGGTGTCAAGGGTGTCTATTCATGTTATTTGTGTTCTTCTATCTGGGACTCCTGACAGGATTTTTATACAGTATATTAATCAATTAAAAGTTAAGTTTTATAAATTTAATTAAGACTGCCCCCAGAACAGAATACCTGTCTTTCCCAAACATTCACTAAATAGACTCTCTGGGGAGCACCTCCACATGGGAAATTACCCTCTGATACATTGCGGTATTCATTGAATAAAATTGTGGAATCAAGACAGTATTTCCTAATTACTGACAACTTGCCTAAACCCATTCCCCCAATATGAATAAAGGACAAAAGTAGACAACACTTCCTGCCTTTGGAACACACTTGCCAGTGCCAGATCAGTGGATCATGGTCTGGAGATTAAACAGCAACCAGTGGGAGACCATGGCCCCTTTGGGACCATGCGTTTGCCCACTGGGCAATACCCTAGAGATGTGTAATTTTTTTCCCCAGTGCTGTATTCCCATCCGTGTGCTGTAGACTGGAAGTGACTAACCGGGATGTGTTGCACTGAACGGAAACCTGCCCAACATATGCATTCCATACGCAGGAAATTCCTGAAAAAATGTCTGGACAATGGAATTAGAAACTCTGATTTTATGCTTTACTGTGTTTATTATATTATTTTTTTGTCAAAAATTAAGATCTTCCTCCTGATATTTTATAGGGATAACATTTTTATTATAAATTTTGATAATTATATTATTAATTATATTATTATATGATTAATTGATCAACAAACCAATTTCTTATAATTGCACTTCCTTTTATATGGTATAAATACCCATACCTTGATACAGTGCTTTACCTTTGATAAAGTTGGCTGGCATACAATGAGCACAGGAGCACTTGTTTGGGCACAACAGAGGACATTGGGGCAGATGTATTAAGCCTGGAGAAGAGATAAACTGGAGATAAAGTGGAGATAACTTGGAAGAGTTAACGCACCAGCCAATCAGCTGTGTTTGAAATATGACAGTTGGGATCTGATTGGCTGGTGCGTTATCTCCTTCCACTTTATCTCCAGTTTATCTCTTCACCAGGCTTAATACATCTGCCCCATTTTCTCAACAACCCATTTTGAGCCAGCTCAGAATTTCATCTTTCTTCAGGAAATCTACTCCCATATCCATGGCCTTTTGGGAATTTCACCCACTCCACCAAACCCAAACTGGATCCATGCACTGCATGCTGCTAAATCAATTTTTCTTCCAGCGGTGATCATCAAAGCAAGCCAGAATCCAGATTCCAGCAGTGAGATATACACCTTGAGTGGTATACTGAAAAACTGTGGTCTATGTATTAATTGTAGACTGAGCATTATAGGAACAAGCAGGACCTTATGATTTCCTCTGAGCGTGCCCATTATTTTTTTTAATCATAGCATTATATAAATACATTTTCTTTTATGTGAAATTGATCACATATTCCCATAGTTAGCAGCTATACATAATTCCCTACACAGGCGCCTGGCTTACCTTGGTAACCCCTCCTCTCCTCTCCAGTTTGATGTTTAGTTCCTTATGCCAGCAGTCCTAGTTAACCTTAGTAGACCAGAAAAGGGGAACCACCGGTGTTGCTAAAGTTGCTGTATCGGGAGGGTGTAAGGCTCCCAAATAAATTGCAATACCAAGGAAAAGAACTATGATACAGCGCTGGTTTTTTCCTGAAAGGATTTTATTACAAAAAATGAATAAAATGGTTTTTAATTAATAAAAATATCACAAAACATTTCATAGGAGAATTCTCATGAGATAACCTAATACATTAAAAATTGTTAAAAAAGTTGATGATGAGTATAAACAATTCCATCTACTGTAGCATGATATGGAGGACCTATTTTGTGTCCAAATTAACACCAATGCATCATATTTACCAGACGATTTGAAGTGTCCTTATATAAGGAAGATGACAAAAAGTCTCGGTGATTTCACAGTGATGGATTCCAAATGTCACTCGATGGTGAAATGATACAGTTCTTTGAGGTATGCCAATGCCTAGCTTGTAGCTGCAGAGTGGAACTGAGTAATGGGATCCAAATTAATGGTATAAACTGGTCCGAAATGAAGTCTGGTATATTTTTCCAAAGTTTGACTGTAATGGTGTAAGATGGAATGTCCCTCCAAATGCAAGTTGGAACAAGAGAACTGTGACTCAGAGTACTGTGGCTCAATGCGTTTAGGCGTGTTCACACGCCTTTAATTTATTCTTTTAAATACATGCATGTCATAGCATTATATAAATACATTATCTTTTAAGTGAAATTGATCTCATATTACCATAGTTAGCAGCTATACATAATTCCCTACACAGGCGCCTGGTTTACCTTGGTAACCCCTCCTCTTCAGTTTGATGTTTAGTTCTTTATGCCAGCAGTCCTAGTTAACCTTGTTTCTCGAGTAACACTTACAGTATGACCAAGCAAAAAAGAAAAAAGTATGGAACAGCGATGTGCTGAATGATATATTTAAATTTAATACAACAATATTTTGGCCAACAATAGACAGACAAGACTTACAACATATAATAAAATCTCTTAGAACCAGTTATTATTCATGCATACATGCTGGGATTATCACTTTTGTGTAACCAGTTAGTAGGGTTAATTTAAAGCGTCACAGTCCCCACTCAATGTGCACAATAAAAGTGGTTATATACTTAAGTATGTCTCAGTTTTGTCTCAGTGGTTGGGCTTGGCTTGCAGATACCTCAATTTTCTCCGACCATTGGTACAGTCCTAGTAAGTGGTCATATCCGAGATGTGATTGTAGGTAGTGTCTAGTGGTAGCCAGATGCGTCCCCTTTGTCCTCTCTGAGTTTCTCCACCTGAAACACTTCTCAGCGGCTTCCTCAGGAGTTTTATGCCTAGTGAATAATTTCCGCCTTTTGTAGTGGTTTCTCTCCTGTCTGCGCATGCACCCGCTGTGCGGGTCAAGCCTCTGTTTCATATTGTATTCATTTCAGAGGCTCATCCGGCCATATTTTTTCGGCTTACGTGAGTGCCAGCGTGTGCGCGGCAAGCCTCGATTTCGACACGGCAGTCATTTCGTCTAAGCCTCTCTATTAATCACAGAAAACAGGATATTTGCGCTCCACGGCTCAGCCTCACTCTGGACGTTTACTGCTCTGTTCTGTTCACAAAGGTTTCTTTCCCTTTTGGATTGTTTATATTTGCATTAAAGCAACAGTTTTACTTTGGAGTGTCATTCGACAAGTATTAGCAATTTTATCTAAAATCCACCAGTTCATTGTAATTTGTAATAGGGGTGATGACATAGTTACATAGTTACATAGTAGGTAAGGCTGAAAAAAGACTTGCGTCCATCTAGTTCAACCTGGTATAGATATCCATTGCTGATTTGGTAGGTTCTGGTATTTTACAGACAAATTATATTTCTTATTTGTACCCATGGATGTTTTTCTCCAGTAAATGTTTGTCCAACTTTGCCTTGAACGCATTTAATGAGCCAGCCGCTACCACCTCTCTGGGAAGAGAGTTCCAGAGTTTGACTGTTCTGACCATGAAGAAATTCTTTCTACTAGCTGAATGAAATCTTTTTTCTTCTAATCTATACTCATGCCCTCGCGTCCTAGATTCCTTCCTAGTAGAAAAGAGGGTGCGTGACAGTTCCTTATATTGGCCCTTAATATACTTGTACATGTTGAGCATATATAATAGACAACATAAAACATATATTATAAATAAAGATAAAACATAAATTAATAAAACTTAGAGCGAAATAAGTCTATATCCTTAATTTTCATCTGTGTTTTCTCTCTTTTTTATTTATATGGTATTTAATCAATTACCTTTTCTACATCCCCATGTATAGTTAGGGGACAACACAAATACAGGAAAAATCACATAGAAAAAACTTTCACATATGAAGAACTTTTTTTTTTTTTTTTTGAATGAATACAGTACTAGATATATTATTGAGACACAAAAGTGTCTGGGTAGACTATTTCTCTACATTATTAGATGTCCTCTATATGTAGTACAAAGATGGCAACTAAATCATATATCAAAATTGTTTAGTTACAATGTCTATATTTTTTTTGAGTGCAGAGATATCAAACGTAAAATTGCAACGATTTACGGGGATTAATAGGGAGAGTAATTGCTAATAAAATATAGGAATCTATAGTATTTTGAGTCACAATAATGAATAATAGTTATATAATCCCTACTGACATAACAATTCATATAATGATCCATTTATCATCCCCTCCCTTTGTCACCATTTGCCGCTGGTTTTGAATCGGTGATTGCCTCTGCTCACAGTGTTTTAGGGCTCATGCATGCACGCTCTAGTGAGTGCATGTGCAGAAGTGTAGAAAATGCAGAACAGCATTGTAGTCTGAATTGGGACCAAAGACTTCCCTGACAGGAAATGCTCAGCGTCACCAAATCTCAAGCCAATAGATTGTCTGTGGCTTTTTTAACGTATGAAACTCCCTTCTAGGTTTGTTGGCCTTTGCCTTGTGTGATCAATCCAGTAGTGTACCATTTAAGTTATATCCCATATACCATATTGGATACCGAACTGATTTTGTAAAGTATTTCACTGCAATGACCATTCATTCTGAATCAGTTTCACAGCACGTCACCAAAGCCTGTGCAGATTTGTATATCTAAAGGTGTCAAATTTGAAGTTTAAAACATTGTGGACATTATCAATGCCTACAGTACCTTATTGACTGGAAGGGTCATGATCCTGAAGAAAGGTCATAAAGTTCAGTGTGTGTGCACAATAAATGATGAATAGCAAAAGAGATGAACAAAATTCATCATAATAGTCCCTCCCATGATAGTTTTCAGTGTTATTTTATGCTGTCTGCACAACATGATAGAAGTAGCGAACTAAGTTCCTGACTTGCAGAACTGTTGGTAAGTATTTATAAGCCAGGCACTGGCCACCAATGTATATAGCCTGCATCCACCCGACTGCCCACCAATGTGTTGCATGCATGTGTGTGTGTGGCATGCACCCACCCCACTGCTCACCAATGTGTAGGATGCATGAATGTACCCACTCCCCACCAATGTTTAGCATGTACCATATTTATTAGCATGCTTCCCACCAATGTATATCCTGCATGTACCATATTTTTATGTTTATATTACCCTTTTTTTTTTCTTGCAAATTTTTCAGACCATGTCAGGGGATATAAGAGCAGGAAATTATGGACTAAGGGTCTGGTTCAGGTTTATTGAAAAGACAGGAAGGTTGTATCTGACGGGCAGTAAAGTAAGCAATATGGAATGACACAGGACAGATGAAATATGGTGCAGTGCAAAGCACTGATGCAGTCCATAAATAACAAAGTCAATATGAAGGGAGTGATACTTTACTGTACTTGAAATGAGAGTGAACTGTGAATCGATGACTGGAATATCGGAACTTGGATGATGAATGCAACAACGGCATCACAGATGATGATGGAACATCGGAACCAGGAGGAATATCGGAAACTTGGATGATGAATGAAACAACGGAATCACAGATGATGATGGAATACTGGATGATGATGAAACATCGGAGATCACAGATGATGGCGGAGCTTTGGATGGGAATGGAATCCCGGAGCTAGGCTGGAACTAATGCTGGTGAGTCTGGCAGCGGACACTGATCACAGGAGATGTTATACCTGGATGGTCACAGGAGATGTTATACCTGGATAGCCTCAGGAGCTGGAATACCTGGAGGATCACACTGCATCAGGGAGAGACAACCACCAGCAGACACCACTTGCATGTAGGAATGACAAATGAAGCACTAGCAAAGTGCAGGAATCCTCCTAGCACCTTTATACCTGAAGGTGGGAGGAGACTTGGCTGGCTAATGACCAAAGCAATAGTGAGTGCAGCTGTAGTGAGCTGAGGCATCAGGCAAGATTGCAGGCCTTGCTGCACAGCTGCAGCATTAGGCAATCACTGGAGAGACACTTGAAGGTAAAAAATAATGTTTGTTTTACCTAGATCATGACATTACTTAGATAGTAAAGGTGGGCCCCCTTTCACTCTGGGCCCCATAGCAGCTGCGTCCCTTTCACCTATGGTAGTTACGCCCTTGATCGCAGCTTACCGAGCACCTGAGATACCATCCTGCCAGATAACCGTATCCTCTGTAATGAAAACACATACCATCCCATGCCTGCAATGCAGGAGAAATCATTTGATGATTTGCTACCAGGCAGCATCCCAGGACAGTGGGTCCCAGCACTGTCCCTATCCCACCTCACCCACATATTCTGCTCCAGGAATTCCTTCTCCGCATACTCACACCTATGCAGTGGGCCCCATATATCATATATCATATCTAGACATGTGTTCACTCACCATGGCAACCTTACTGTACTTCTTACTATTTATAATTTTTTTATATTTGGTTTTTAGAAAGTTTAAAAACTTGATCTGGACCTTATCTCAGGCTCTTGCTCATGGGTGTGTTAGGCTACTTAATTTGATCCATAATGATGTTTTAACATACTTCATTTGCACCTGTGAATGATTGTTGTGACTACCTTATTTATTTATTAACAGTTTCTTATATAGCGCACACATATTCCGCAGCGCTTTACAGAGTATATTTGAACATTCACATCAGTCCCTGCCCCAGTAGAGCTTACAGTCTATATTCCCTACCACATGTACACACACACAAACATTCTAGCGTTAATTTTGTTGAGGGCGAATTAGCCTACCTGTATATTTTTGGATTGTGGGAGGAAACCAGAGCACCCGGCGGAAACCCACGCAAGTACAGGGAGAATATACAAACTCCGCACAGTTATGGCCATGGTGGGATTTGAACCCATGACTTCAGTGCTATGAGGCAGTAATGCTAACCATTACACCATCCGTGCTGCCCCTATATATCTTATATATCTTATATATATTATATATCTTGAGATCTAGAAAAGGACTTTTTAAAATTCTGTTTCTTCTTTTTGATCCAAATGATGTTGGCATTTCTGTTTATGGCCTGAACTGAACTGAAGTTCATGCCTGAAGTATTGCCTCATTGACATTTGTGATAAAAGTGAAAAACCCCATGTCGACCTTTTGACTGTCGACCTTCCCCATGTCGATCTAATGCTTGTGTTGACCTAATGACCCTGTCAACGTAACCCCATGTCAGCCTTCAGACATGTCGACCTTAAGTGGTCAACTTAATGCATGTCAACCTTCCTCTTGTCGACCCTATGATCCAAACCTGATGCAGCCACAGAAGTCTACCTGTCAATGTCCTCTGTGTGGTATGAGACATCTGTGGCTGTAGAAACGTGCTGTTTGGGTGGTCTTTCATCTTAGATAGTTATTCAGGTCACAACATGCCAAGGCCACCCACTTTATCTTGTCCAGGTGCAGGTTAATGTCGGTATGACATATTCTAAACCAGATACTGAGCATCCCAAAGGCATTTACTACAATTTCCCTATTCCTAGATAGGCTATAATTATAGATGCCTCTCTGCACCAAGGGCACATCATTCTTCATGTACCTGCACCTACGTGAGTCTATGGTACATGTTTGCCATAGATGGCGCCTTCACAGTTGGGGAAGTTCCATCGGGACTCAAAGTCTACAGCAATCCTTTTCCATATTCTTAAAAGATGAAGGGAACTAGGAATAAAAAAAAAGGGGGAGGGGGTTAATACATGCAAATAGGCAGACACAAGTAATAGGTGGAGCTTGCAATTGCTCAGACTTGAAAAGTCTGACATGAGTTCTTTACATTGTTTTTCATAATGTTGACAGAAAAAAATATGAAAAACTAATCACAATACATCAGGACGGGTGATAGTATGAAATAAATTAGGCTTACATTTTATTCCTCGGCTGTCATCTGTACACAGGCCCACCTCGACTCCAGAAAAGGGGGTGTGGCCACTCAAAAGGGACGTGTCCTTGAATGTAGTGTACCGCACCATAGCTAATTCGTTAATGTGTAAAGGGCAAGTACAAGGGGGTCTATGCAACAGTATAGTAGACCCCCTTGTACTTGCCCTTTACACATTAACGAATTAGCTAAAATTCATATTATGCCACATAGAATGTGCCAAAATATCGGGTGGAATCTTGCGGCCACATCCTTGCGTCATTATGCAATTGCATCATGATGTCTCTACAGGCACACGTCCAGGAGGCGTTGCTGCCGAATTCTTATATGGATGGACAAACCAGCTCCTCTGGCAGCCCATGCAGGCATCCGCCCTTCTGGCATTTGCCAGAAGAGCCAGATGGCCAGTACAGCCCTGTGTATTTGTATATATATATAGAGAGAGAGAGAGAGAGAGAGAGAGAGAGAGAGAGAGAGAGAGAGATCCAGGTGGATCGGCACTCCCGTTGCACTGGAAGCTTTCACCAGTGCCCCACAGCTTTAGGTAAACATGTTCACAAGGTAAGTAGGTGCGGCACTCAGCTTTCTCATCCAAATAAGGAAATGACGACAGGACCAAGTCGACGTGTCGTGTCAACGTTTCAGTGCTTTTATTTGTGCACAGTGCAAAAATAAAAGCACTGAAACGTTGACACGACACGTCGACTTGGTCCTGTCGTCATTTCCTTATTTGGATGAGAAAGCTGAGTGCCGCACCTACTTACCTTATATATATATATATATATATATATATATATATATATATATTGGCTGTAGGTCTGGCCCTCCATATGTTACAGTCGATTGGCCCCGGTGCCATCAAATACAATGGGATAGTGTAAAAGAAGACTCGGACCTCGTGGGTCTTTTAACTTGCCAAACGTATATTAACACATCAACCAACGTTTCGGGGTGCAACCCCCTTTCTCAAGGTGTACAGTGCAATATGTGTAAGGGTAAAAGCTTACCTAAATAGGAGAGGCAGTGCGGTCCCTGCGCCCACCCCATCGCGTGCACCAGGTCCGGGTGCCGTGACCCCCGGCGAAGACGTCACACGTTGTGCAATTTCCACTTCCGGGGCATCTCCTCTCCATCTTGTATGGTAACCAAGGTTACCCGGCGACGCCAGTGGGCCACTCTGGAATTACGCTGACAGGATCTTGGCTGCATTAAGTGAAAAAATGAAAAGGGACAGAGTGATATATGAATACAATGGAAAAATGAAACAAAATTAAAAATGAAAATAGGAGTGCACCTACAGTATCTACATCTAAGGCTATAAGGACTACTTAATGAAAAAAACATATATGCAGTCAATATATTGATGCAGCCTTAATGGTTAATAATTGGTATACAATTATGAAAATGCATTCCACTATTGGAGAGTGTATGGGGGATCACGGTACTAGCCGCTCATGGTTAATGTCCTGGTGAAAATCACCTATAGGGCAATCATAATCTATAACTCCCTGTATATATTACACAACATGGATCCCGAGTCATCTGAGGACAGGCTGTGACCTATTCTTACTGTGGATCCTCAATTAAGCACAGGTCAATGCTACTTGGGGACTAAAGTCATATATTAAAAACATATGTTAATGCATAGTGAGTATTGGTCCATACTCCGAATTACTCGGAATGGGCCAAGGTGGGCTGTTTAACTGGAAGGGAAGGAATGGTGGCAGAGCGGCAATCAAGATGAATTCATTAAAGGCATTAAGTGGTAGCCGGTCATTTAGTCCATATGGTTTGACACAGTTCAAGCGATGGATCCAAGTTTTCTCCATACGGAGTAATCGATTAGCTCTGTCTCATCGTCTGATGGATAAAGGGACATCGTCGATAACATATGCTTAATATCCTGTATACAATGTTGTGTCGATGACCAATGTTTGGCTTCCGGTTGGTCTGATCCTTTCCCGAGGATGGCAGCATTTATGGCAGATCTATGTAACGCCATTCTCTCTCTCATTGTACGTATGGTCTTGCCCACATATATAAGGCCGCAGGGGCATACTATGGTATAAATTATGAAGGAGGATGTACAAGTTAATGTGTGTTTATGGTGGTAAACTTTGTTGGTAGTCGGATGATGGAATTGCTGACTTATTGCCAAATAATGCACTACCTGTCAAAATTTGGCAATAGGTCAGCAATTGTGTTATTTTTACACATTTGTAACATCCTGGTGGTTTGATCAAAAAATTAGATAACACCTTTGGCTTGTCACCAGAGATAATGACATGGAGACATATCGGCCAATCACGCTATCAGCCTCTGTAGCGCTGGGACAGCGCTACAGAGGCTGTTAGCTGTGACAGAGAAAGCCAGCTCACCCCACTGTCAGTGCGGTGTGAGCCGGCTGTGAAGCAGACAGACCAGCGCTGGATCCTGGATTGGTAAGTATATTGGTGTAAAAGTGAGGTGTGTGTATGTGTGTGAAATAAAGTTATACTTTTCTCTGTGTGTCTTTTCTTTTAACATTCTTTTTACAGGTGGACTACAAGTCCCTGTGGTCCCATTGATGCCCTGCATGCTGGGACTTGTGGTTCTCCAAGTCCCAGCATTCAGGAGAAGGTCTGTTGGTACTTGTAGTTCTCCAGCATAAAGCAATGTTAGGAATGTGAGAATTAATCCTATCGGGCCGGCGTCCACTGGCCACGGATGCCGGTGACAGCCCTGGGCTCATGTTTCGGCTGGAGGACCTTATATAAAAAGTGTCCCCCGGCTGTGGCATGACACCGCAGGCTGTGGGAGCCTGGTGCTGGTTTCAAAATACAGGGGACCCCCAGATTTTTTGTCCCCCATATTTTTGGAAGCAGGTCCGGCTCAATAAGCCCGGGGCTGGTTATGCTCAGGAGGCATGACCCCACGCATTTAGGTTTTTTTACACACAATTGCATGTCTGCAAATTCGCACATTTTCAAGTCTAAAAATTGCCCGAAATTGCACCATATCGCACTTTTTTGACACGAATTTGCATTTCATTACGTATGCGAATTTGCGGCAAAAAAAATGCAATTTTTAAAGGTGCGATTTCGGGTGATTTTTGAACATGTCCAAAAATCGCACCCTATTACATTTCACCCATAGTGTTAGACAGTATGTTCCGTTTAGGTTTATCTTTGTGTCTGTCAGTCTGAATATGTATAAAGCAATTAAAATCCAGATATAAGGATTCCTCTTTCTTCATTAAGTGAATAGGGGGATGCGCCACAGTGCAAATAAAACACTTTACTAAAATTCACCACAAGAGTAGAACTTGTCTTACCAGATAAAACAAGAGCATAAGAGATCACTCAGGCTACCATAAACAGGAGAGACTGCAGGAAACTTGCTACTTCATCTTGTATACTGTTATGGACCAGTCTGTTGGACTTGAATACCAGGCCTTGTCGCGACATGATACATCATGTAGGACTTCATCAGGAAAATGTCCTGGCCTCAAGCATTCATTTAAGGTTACGAAATAATATAATAAAAAACAGTGATGCATAATTTGGCAATCAACTTACATTAACATTGAATGACATCTCTAAAATGAAATGGAAACCCATTATATATTAAAAATTTATATTATTTTAATCAGCAAACCACTTTGAGCTGGATTTAGAATATTAACAGGCATACAACTGATGTGTAAGCACTCTACATGTCAGTTTCTCATGAGGATGGATTGGAAACTATGTAAGAACCTAAATTTGGATTAATCTATTGTGGGCATATTTATCAAAATCTATTTTTTTTTCCGGTCTATAACTGTGCCTGCAATCTTCACTGCATTGTTGGGAATCTTTACTAACATTATTTTTACTAAAATAATGTGAAAAATGTTTTCAAACATGTTTCATATTATTTTATTATCACCTGAAAGTGTTAATGAATGGGCAATTGGAGAGTTCTCAAAATACTCCTCCAGGCCCTTATATTTGCATGTTTTTAGTAACCAGATGTGTTATATATATATATATATATATATATATATATATATATATATATATAATCCCAATATTCAACCTTGCGCTAAAATTTTTCTGTGAAAACAATAATTGACTGCCTTACCACAAACTCCCCTGAGGGTTGAGGAAACACACCCCCCCAAGATAAAACCCAAATGTGGTCTGGCGCCTATAACTTAAATTCTTAATATTAAATGTCCATAAACAATGTCCATTATATAATCATTATATAATCATTGATGATCCAATTTCAGTCCAATATTAGTTTATTTTTGTTCAACGATATGTCATAGATAAAACAGCAATCAAGAAACGTCCCAACGCATCATGGGAATAATATAAAAATCTACAAATACAAACATTGTTTCAATAAATGATCATGAACATGCTTCACAATAAGCCAATTAGGCTCACATTCGGAGATACATAATTGGTGAATCAAAAAAATAGAAAAATAAAGAAATCTAGAAAAAAGTGGTGGTGGGTGTGAATAAAAGAGTAATTGAAGAATAAGGTAAGTATTTAAAAGATTTAAATGCGGTATTTATACCTTTAAGCATAAACTGTTCCCAGACACTTCAGGTGGGAAAAGAGAAACAGTTTTTTTCTCTTTAGTTGAATGACTGTTTCCTCATTCCTATAAGGTATAGATATATATGGTCAGTGATACAATGGTTATTGGCCGACTGGTGAGATTTTTTAAGAAGTGTGGTTTTACATACCTAACTTCCTCTTGGTTTCCTGTAAAACACTTTTTATATAAAATCTGCTTTATGGCTGGGAAAAAGCTGAGGAGAATGGACAGGAGAGGAGCAGTGTCAGGGAATGCAGGTGGCAGAGGCAGCAGTGGGCCAGTTACAGCCAGCAGCAAGGCCAGAGGAGCCAGGGGAGAACCAGCAGAGGCACACTAAGAGCCAGCAGTGTGAGAGGGAGAGGCAGCACTTTGCCAGCCAGCATGGCCACAACAAAACATGGGCCAGGGCGGACCCCGGAGGAGCAGGTACAGCAGGAGGAGGTGGAGGACCCTCTTGTCTCCCCATCTCATCCCCTCACACAGGAGGACCTGTTCAGCACACAGTCAAAGGAGAAGCTGCAGGAGGGTCTGAGGTCGACTGGCCTGAGGTGGAGGAAAATGGAGGTGATTAGGAGGGTGATGCTTCCCTGGAGGAGGAGGGTGTCAAAGTCATGTTACATACACACCACAATAGAATGGTATGGCCGCCATCTTGGTTCGCAGAGTTACGCAAATGAAGTATAGGAACCAGGTTTTATAATAAGGCGAACCCAGTGCGCAGCCATACTGATACACATAAATTCATAACCCATACTTACATTCTAATAAAATATAAAGGGTTTTAATCCGCAGCACATAGCTTAAATGGTAAAACACTGTCTTTCTTGTACATATTTTGAATCTGTATGTTCCGTCTCTCATGCGCAGTTCTCCGGTTCTTGTATAAAGTACGCAACTTGTCACAGCCAATAGTTTTGGAACAATTACATATTTAATGGTCATTTTACCACGAGGAAAGTGTAACTGGAAGATCCGGATGTAACAGGTTTCACAGCTTGAGTTATGACCCCTATGATGATGCCTTAAGACAAAGAGACCGAGGTGCATTCCCCTGCACCAATCCAAGGAAAGAAACATCCGATCCTTTGACCAATGAAGACCCTCACTGCCCCTCTACCTGGACACTATAAGAGTTAAGCACAACCTAAACTCACTCTCACTGTGCTTCTTCTTCTTCCTGGACTATATTCTGGACAGAATATAGGGAGCTCGGACCTGGCGCTGTTGATGAGACAGTAACTGTTGCATTTCTGTATGTGAATACTGTATTGTGCCTGATTGTATTTATATCTGTCGTTTTTCCCCTGTTAGTTTAGAACCTATTTTGTATTGTATAAGCAGTCTGTATATCTTGTTATCTGTTTCGAGGAATCTGTAACCCCCTGTTATCCATTAGGGACAGATATATGGTACACGGACTTTATCCCCTTGTTCCGAAATTGATACCGTGTCTTGGCTTTTATTTGCAATAAGGGGAAAGGTTTATAAGGAAACAGTACCTGATTTTGTACTTACATTTGAGTACTAAGTACTGCGAAAAGATACCACTTTAATGGTATCGGTATAGCGTGTTTTATACATGGACAAGGTTCGCTACGCTGCACTACGCTTTGTTTGCCCCGTAGCTAGGAATAAAAAGTTATAGGTTTACGGACACAGTAAGTAAACTGCGCACTCCACTTATTATCCATCGGTTTAATCTTATATAGACATTGATAAGGGGGACATGACTGCAGAAGAGGTTGAGGAGGAGCCAGAAAGTGCCCACACCCAAAGTGGCCGTAAGGTGCGTTTCTCTTATGAGGAAATTGCAGCCCTTGTCCGCTCCATAGTGCCCATATTTCCCCAGGCTGCTGGGGAAGCACAACAACAGGACCACTGCGCAGCAGAAGAGGGCCATGTGGGAATCTGTCACTGGCGCAGTCAATGCCGTTAGCAGCCACAAAAGGAGTGTCCGAAATTATCAATGTGTTCTTGATAGTTTATGGAGCAGTAATTGCACAAACCAAGCATTGCTTACATTAGTGAAGACATTCCTTTACAGTAACACGTGTCTGTTGTTTTTTACATCGTAATGATTTGTCATCACCAAGGGATACCTCAGGTTAAGCAGGTTCCTTTATTGGGCTCTGACTACTCACCTAAATATTGGTGATAATGTATGGCAAATGGTTTATGGTATGCAAAGGCACTTACACCAAAGGTACATGGTAGTATAGTTTAGCAATGCAATTACCTGAGAAATACAGTGTTATGATCTCCATATGCATTAGATCCCCCCTCCGTGTACTCCTAACTAGTGTAGCTTGGGTAGTTTCAGCTTAAGGTAAAAGGGGTATCTGATATCCACAGCACACACAAAATCTCAGCCCAGGGTGACACCAAAAGAAAGCTTCCACCACAAGTAGCTTTAAAACTACACAGAAAAAATCAAGTATTGGTATACCCACTGGCGAGACTGGATTATAAACTTGCACCTTTAGGTGTCTTTGGTGACAAGAAGGTCAAAATTTAGTATCTGAAAAACTCAGAACACAAAAGAAAACCATGGTGCAATATTGTAAAAACACTTCCAACGTTTTTAATTTTCTCAGGCCACTCACATGGATATCATCAAATAGCGCATGTAACAGGTCTTTGATAGCAGGTTTGGATGGCTGATCAGGACCTAGATGGGCTCAATGAAAAATGCAATAGTGCAATCCTGTTGTTTTAAAAGTAGCAACAATTTATTAATACACTCACAATTTAAAAGTAGATAAAAAGCATATCACCCATTCGGGTAAGTTGAACACGGATCAGCAGCGGTCCCTCAGGTAAAGGTGATCCCCGGTGTCCGGTCCGTTTTGTGGTGATGAAATCTGCTTAAGCACGCTTTCGGGCCATGTAAGCCCTTCCTCAGAAGCATAATAATCACCATCGAACGGGGCGGCTCTTAAATCCCCCTTACAATCAACATGAAACAGTGAACAGCTGAGATTCCGGCTGACTTAGGCCGTATATGACACTGCGTCTCCCATTGTTAGGACTCCGGCAGTGTACAAAGTCTCTGGGAGAAAGGTTTCCGGCTAGATGCTTTCCGGCGTCCTCAGCTGGAAGTGACGTAGAAATAGATGTTTCTGCGTTCCATGTGGACTTCCTGTTTGCGTTTCACAGGAATCCTCCGCTGTTTCACTGTTTATATAGGTTTTGTTCACTCGTTATTTAAACAAAAGGTTCTCATCAAGTCCATTATTCCAAATAGATATAAAAATACAAGATAAAAAACAGGGTATCAGGACACTATAAAAACATTATATACAGATAAAATATGACATAAATTTCAATACCAGAGTGACTTCACAAAAACCATTTAATTTCAAAGTCACCATTCAGACCCTTTGGAACCAATGTTTTTAATTTATAAATCCACTGCATTTCAGTTTTTGCAAACCGGACTTCAATGTCATTGCAGCGCCAGGATGGATTAATTTGTTGGATTCCCCAAAAGGTTTTAATTTGGCACGGTCTAAATGGTGAACTTTTTTGAAATGTGCAGACAATGTATGGTTTTCCACTCCCTTTTTAATATTGTATACGTGTTCTGCTAGTCTAATTCGCAGACACCTAGTGTTTTTTCCTACGTATACTAAAACACATTTACACTCTATACCGTAGACTACATTACGCGTATTGCAAGTGATGAAGTCTTTTATGGGGTATTTTATTCCCTTGACTTCAAAATCCTTTGTCTTGCTTTGACCTTTTGTAGATCTGCACATTTGGCAGAAGCCACAGCGATGAAAGCCCATGGTGCGTATACTACTTTGCTTAGGGATTTCTATTGCACTACGGACTATAGTGTCCTTAATGGTTTTGGAGCGTCTGTAAATAAAGCGAGGGAATGGTGGAAGTTCAGGTCCCAAAATGGTCTCTTTGAGGAGGATCTTTCAATTTTTTCGAAAAATTCCCTCCACCTCTTTATGTTGGCAATGGTATTGGCTGACAAAAGACCATTGAGTCCCCTTATCATCTGCTTTTTTGGGATTAGTTTTGTGAATGAGGTCTTGTCTTGGTACATTATTAACCCTTTCTTTAGCTTTTTCTACTGCAGAAGGGGTATAACCCTTTTCAATGAACCGTGCTCCCATCTCTTCAGACTGTTGTTGATAAATGTCGGGTTCCGTACAGTTCCTCTTTACTCGGAGGAGCTGACCGTAAGGGATCCCGTCAAGCCAGTTAGAGTGATGTTGGCTTGTCTTCTCTATCAGGCTGTTTGAGTCGGTAGCTTTACGGTATACTTTAGTGTTTAGAACCCCTTCCTTAATATATAGACATAAATCCAAAAAATGAAGTTCATTATTACTCTGTGTAAACACAAGTTTAATATTTCTATCATTTACATTCAGTCTATCACAGAACAATTTCAACGACTTACGGTCAGCTCCTCCGAGTAAAGAGGAACTGTACGGAACCCGACATTTATCAACAACAGTCTGAAGAGATGGGAGCACGGTTCATTGAAAAGGGTTATACCCCTTCTGCAGTAGAAAAAGCTAAAGAAAGAGTTAATAATGTACCAAGACAAGACCTCATTCACAAAACTAATCCCAAAAAAGCAGATGATAAGGGGACTCAATGGTCTTTTGTCAGCCAATACCATTGCCAACATAAATAGCTGGAGGGAATTTTTTGACAAAATTGGAAGATCTTCCTCAAAGATCCCATTTTGGGACCTGAACTTCCACCATTCCCTCGCTTTATTTACAGACGCTCCAAAACCATTAAGGACACTATAGTCCGTAGTGCAATAGAAATCCCTAATCGAAGTAGTATACCCACCGTGTGCTTTCATCGCTGTGGCCTCTGCCAAATGTGCAGATCTACAAAAGGTCAAAGCAAAACAAAGGATTTTGAAGTCAAGGGAATAAAATATCCCATAAAAGACTTCATCACTTGCAATACGCGTAATGTAGTCTACGGTATAGAGTGTAAATGTTGTTTAGTATACGTAGGCAAAACCACTAGGTGTCTGCGAATTAGACTAGCAGAACACGTATACAATATTAAAAAGGGAGTGGAAAACCATACATTGTCTGCACATTTCAAGAAAGTTCACCATTCAGACCCGTGCCAAATTAAAACCTTTTGGGGTATCCAACAAATTAATCCATCCTGGCGCTGCAATGACATTGAAGTCCGGCTTGCAAAAACTGAAATGCAGTGGATTTATAAATTAAAAACATTGGTTCCAAAGGGTCTGAATGGTGACTTTGAAATTAAATGGTTTCTGTGAAGTCACTCTGGTATTGAAATTTATGTCATATTTTATCTGTATATAAAGTTTTTATAGTGTCCTGATACCCTGTTTTTTATCTTGTATTTTTATATCTATTTGGAATAATGGACTTGATGAGAACCTTTTGCTCAAAAAACGAGTGGACAAAACCTATATAAACAGTGAAACAGCGGAGGATTCCTGTGGAACGCAAACAGGAAGTCCACATGGAACGCAGAAACATCTATTTCTACGTCACTTCCGGCTGAGGACGCCGGAAAGCATCTAGCCGGGAACCTTTCTCCCAGAGACTTTGTACACTGCTGGAGTCCTAACAATGGGAGACTTCATCACCACAAAACGGACCGGACACCGGGGATCACCTTTACCTGAGGGACCGCTGTTGATCCGTGTTCAACTTACCCGAATGGGTGATGTGCTTTTTATCTATTTTTAAATTGTGAGTGTATTAATAAATTGTTCCTACTTTTAAAACAACAGGATTGCACTATTGCATTTTTCATTGAGCCCATCTAGGTCCTGATCAGCCGTCCAAACCTGCTATCAAAGACCTGTTTGCGCTATTTGATGATATCCATGTGAGTGGCCTGAGAAAATTAAAAACGTTGGAAGTGTTTTACAATATTGCACCATGGTTTTCTTTTGTGTTCTGAGTTTTTCAGATACTAAATTCTGACCTTCTTGTCACCAAAGACACCTAAAGGTGCAAGTTTATAATCCAGTCTCGCCAGTGGGTATACCAATACTTGATTTTTTCAGTTTCAGCTTCCTGTTTGACTGCTGCATTGCCATCCGCCACATAACGTGATTGGGAAAGGGCAATGTTATGTAACATGCAGCAAGCCTGGACAATCATCACTACTTTTGCTGGGTGGTAAAGCAGTATACCTGATGATCTGTCCAAACACCTGAAATGACTTTTCAGCACCCCGAAGGTGCGTTCCACGACATTGCGGGTGGCAATGTGTGCTTCGTTATAGCGGTGCTGTGCAGTGCCTTTCCGGGGAATGCAGAGGTGTCATGAGCCACGGAAGACACCCATATTCTGAGTCACCTTTAAAGAAAAGATGAGGTCAGTACAGTACATGGTAATATATGTGCATTGGTTTTACATGAGCAAGGGGGACAACACCAATATTGAAAGAAGTCTGGTAAAGGAGAGGGACTGATTTCACCTATATATTGCACATATCAGAAGAGACTACACACTAAAGTGCCACTTTAGAGTTAAAAAACAGGCACTATAGTACAGGGTACACTTACTGTTGCTAATTAGTGGTTTACACACAAGCATGCCCATTTTTTAGGCAGACTGACATCAGCTTTACAAGGGATTGAGAGTTAGATAAATTTCTGGGTATAGCTTAAACACTATTGTCACACTACACAGGAGTGCAATAATTGTTTAATATGTAAATGAACACATTGTAGCACTAAACATAGTGGACTAATATTTTTATATATTAAAATGTACTTACAGTACCAAGTAGCCAGCCCTCCAGCATTCGGTGGTCCTGGAATCGGTCCCAGGGGGCTGTGACGCAGAATATAGGCATCATGGCAGTTCCCTAGGTAGCCTGCAACCACACCGAGGATTTTTAGGTTGGCATCACATACCACCTGCACGTTCAGAGAGTGATGACCATGCCGATTAGCGTAGACGTGTCCCCTCACGTGCGGTGCCCGAAGCCCAATCTGTGTGCAATCTATGGCTCCCAGCATGTTTGGGAATGCTGAGAGCCGATAGAAAGCCACCTTAAGGTCCTGCCACTCTGACTCAAAACGTGGGAATCTGATATATGTGCTCCACAACTTCTCAAAAGCAAGTTCCACTTGAGTGAATGCTTAGAGAATGTGGCTTGTGAGACCTCCAACAACCATGAGGTCACAGGCTTAGTGGAGCCTGTGGCCAAGAAGTAGAGGGCATACATTAATGTCTGCAGCCCAGACACTGCATA
Source organism: Crinia signifera (assembly GCF_055691185.1). Taxonomy (NCBI): domain Eukaryota; kingdom Metazoa; phylum Chordata; class Amphibia; order Anura; family Myobatrachidae; genus Crinia; species Crinia signifera. The sequence continues at coordinate 68,490,517 of NC_139225.1, read as the reverse complement.
GTTGGCACCCCCATAAGGGCCCAAATTATCTCTCACCTGCTCATATAAGTTAAACAGGTTATTGTGGTTCAGCCTAAATATCCCCACAACCTGTTGATCAGAGAGGGACAGCCTAGCACGACACCTACGTAAAGCATGCAGTACTTGGGGTACCTGGATCTGGTGCGCAGCTTCCTCCCTCCTCCTGTCACAGCCAGCTCCACACCACTCTGCACAATCTCCATCTTTCAAACCCTCACAGGTGTCCTTAATGATGTTGGGGTATATGTAGGGGAGTTTATGATGAAAAATGAGGACACCTGTGAGAAAATTAACCATTTCTGCACTTGATCAAAGTTGCTTTTGGGTCAATTCTCCCACCAGGACCTGCTCTGCACCAGTGGTGATTTTTAGACACTTTTGAAATGCTAATTCTATTTGCGCAATCCATTAAATAAGCGATTTGTATACTTTTGTATGGGAAAACATCTGGATGCGATAAAAATGCGAATTGAAACCGGCAAGTGAGAAAGTGCGAGTTATCGCACAAAATGTGCGAATTACGAGATTTAGCGCACCCTATTAAGTATGCGATTTCGGCAAAATGTGCGATAACACCATTTTGTTGCCTAAAAATCACAAAAAAAAAAATTAAATGTCACCCTATGGGTGACATTCTATGGAGTGAGATAAATGCGCATGTTTTTATCTCGCACCACATCGCCGCTATTCGCACTTTTTTAATTCGCATTGGTGTTCTGGTGGTTTAGCTGCCATGCCTACATACCACAGATTATCCACCAGTTGTATTGTGTCCAATAGTTTAATAATAATCTAACAAAAATTTCAGGTGAAAAACATTTGTCAAATAATGTGGGGACTAAATAATGTAGTCCTTAACCAAAGGAAGTATTGTCCATTAATGTAATTTCAATGCATGTTTGCCGTAAATGCTTATCCATTGCAAGGTACATAATGGCTGCCCATCTTTTCTTTCACAGATTGTCCGTCCCGAAGTGCTCACGCATCAAAGAAAAGAAGGCCCGTTGCTGCAGAATCTGTGGAAGCAGGTAAATGAACAAAAAACAGGCCATTACACATACAGTACACACACCCATGTCACATCAACAATATCTCACACTACATTCATCTCCTGCTGCTACATTGCAACGGAAATGAATGTAATCTGACCGAGCCATCTCACTTATTATTAATGTCAATGTTACATGCTGTATCGGGGTACATGTGTAAGTACATAATACCCCTAGGTATGTGCGTTCAGCATCTCAAGCCCTTTCAAAAACAGTACTGAAGAGAGTCTGGCCTATATATGCATCAGTACTTACCTCTTCATCTGTATCCACAGGTACTGTACAACTAGGAACACAACCAACAGATTCCTCTATGATGATGTTGGACGAAATGGACATCATTCTCGAACCCGTGGAGACCTTTGCGGCTGAGGAGGAAATACAGACGTCATCACAGAGTGATCTTCCCCCAAGTGGGGTGACTCCCAACCCACCCCCACCCACAAACACACCCCATACAGCAGCTTCTGCTTCACAAGTAGCTAACTCCTTGGTAAATTTCAAGGAGAAACAAATAGAATTTATGGCCTCCCAAAGCCTGCAAATAGGTAACATCCAGGGGTACATGCGTGACACTTTTCTTCAATTAAGAAAAATTGCACGTAGTGTACAGGTTGGTGTAGGTACTCATGTGCGCATTACTAATAGCATTGACACCCGTTTTGCAGATCTTACTTCTGCTGTAAGGGAACAGAATAGCCATATTGGCAGCCTTGCGCAAAGTATAGCTGCACTAAGCCAATCATGCACAGCGCAGACCAATGCCTTAATAGGTATGCAGGCCCAACTTCAGCAGATGGAAGGCAATGTCGTAGGTGCAGCAGCATCTACACTGAGTAGTGTATCTAGCACCCTAGTAAGTGGCTCCCCCACTTCCCCACCCCGTCGGAGTATTAGGACCCGTGGTGGCCTGGGTGCAGCTTCAAGAAGTGGTTTAGGGTGTTTCTGTTGTGAAAACACTGCCCGCACGGCGCACGCTGATTGGCTGAATCTCAGCCAATCAGCGTGCGGACAGGGTTTTCACAACAGAAGCGCTTCCGCATAGCCCGGCGGATAGCGCTGGTTATTTCTTCTTATTGACGGCAGGGACCCCCCGCTGCCGCCGCCAGCTTTAACTACACAGCGCCGCAGGACAGGTACCCCCGCGGCACAGGGGGCAAAATGCCGCCCTCCAGTGGCCGGCGCCCTAGGCAAATGCCTAGATTTGCCTAGTGGTGGCGCCGGCCCTGAATACATCTTGTTACATCCCCCGACAGTTTTAATGTTTGAGTGACAAAAATGCAGGTTGTTTATGACATACTATACTGCAGTAAAAATGTCTAAACGCATACCATTTTGTCTGTGTATTATTTTTGAACCAATTGTTGTGTGAAATATGACATAGTGTAATGCAGGAGTGGCCAAACCGGTCCTCGAGATCTACCAACGGTCCACGTTTTCCAGGTTACCTAGCTGGTGCACAGCTGTAGTCATTACTAACTGTCACATTTTAAAACATGCTGCATTCATTCCTTCTATAGATCCACAGGTTGCCTGGAAAATATGCACCGTTGGTAGATCTTGAGGACAGGTTTGGCCACCCCTGGTGTAATGGTATATGACAATGGGATTGCTGAAAAGTAGTGTTGGGTAACTCCTGGCCCGTCAAAGGTTGTGGAACTACATATTCCAGCAAGCTCTGGCACTCATTGTTTGGACTGTAATGGTTATAGTGTGTCAGGGCATGCTGGCACGTGTAGTTCCACAACACCAGTGAGCCATGTTTTACAGCAAACTTAATTCATACATGTTTCAAATGTACTTACAAGCTTGATACCAGCAAGGGATAGGTCAGCACCACCAGCTGCATCCGTTGGGCTCTGTGTATTAGGCTAAATGTGGGTGGAAACAGATGGTATTGCTAAATAATTTGTTTATGAGTACACTTACAGCAAAGGTACATGTTGGAATACAGGGCACATGTGCTTACCAGAAAAGTAACGGCTGATGATGTCTGTACGCACCAGATTCCCCCTCTGCGTACCCCTCACTACCCGAGGTGTGGTAGGTTGGGCTTCCTGCACGACTGCTGCATGTTCCTCCTCCACATAGGCAGGCTGGGACAGGGCTATGTTGTGCAACATGCAGCAAGCCTGGACGATCATCACTACTTTTGCAGGGTGGTAAAGCAGCGTACCCGATGACCGGTCCAAACACCGGAATCTACTTTTCAAAACGCCAAATGTGCGCTCCACCACATTGCGGGTTGCAATATGGGCTTCATTATACCGGTGCTGTGCAGGGCCCTCTGGGGAGCGCAAAGGTGTCATGAGCCAGGAAACACACCCATATCCTGAGTCACCTAAAACACAGATAGGAAGTTATTGCCTTATATGGTAAGGTATATGCTTTGTGCAAACAGGAGACACTGGGAGAACATCAATATGCTTGTGAAACTGGAAACACACACATTAGAGCAGGTACAAATAAGGACAGACAGGGTAATATGTAAAAAATGTACTTACCTAGTAGCCAGCCCTCTGGCATTTGTTGTTGGGTAAATCGGTTCCAGAGGCCGGAGTGTCTCAGAATATAGGCGTCATGGCAGTTCCCAGGAAAGCCTGCGACAACACTTAGGATTTTGAGATGAGCATTGGAAACAACTTGCACCTTCAGGGAGTGCCGCCCACGCCTATTGACATAGACGTGGCCCTGCACGTGCGGTACCCTAATCCCAATGTGTGTGCAGTCTATAGCTCCCAGCACGTGAGGGAATGCTGAGAGTCTATAGAAAGCCACCTTGTGGTCCTGCCACTCCAACTCAGAACTGGGGAATCTGATGTATGTCCGCCACAACTTCTTTAAAGCAAGTAACACTTGAGTAAAATGCTTAGAGAAAGTGGGCTGGGATACCCCCAAGGACCATGAGGTCACAGACTGAGTGGAGCCTGTGGCCAAATAGTAGAGGGTACACATTAATTTCTGCAGCCCAGACACTGCATAGTTGCCTCCCCCAAAAGGGTCCAAATCATCTCTCACCTGCTCATATAAGTCCAACAGGTTATTGCGGTTCAGCCTAAACATCCCCACAACCTGTTGATCCGAGAGGGAGTCCAGGTACAGCCGAGCATGATACATACGTGGGGTACGCAGTAGTCGGGGGGCTACCTGGATCTGGTGCGCAGCTTCCTCCCTCCTGCGCAGCTCCTCCAAATGGGCCACATCACAAATAAGCAACTCCAAACCACTCTGCAAAATCTCCATGTCTCAAACCCTCACAGGTGTCCTTAATGATGTTGGGGTTTATGTAGGGGTGTTTCTGAGTGAAATTGAGGGCACCTGTGCTGAAATTAACCATGTGTGCACTTGACCAAAGTGAGTTCTGGGCCAAATCGCCCAACAGAACCTGGTCTGAAAAAAGTGCGATTATTAGACACCTAAAAAGTGCGATTTGCGAAAACGCATTGCAATAAATAAGCGATTTGTATTCTTTTCTGTACGAAAACATCTGGATGAGATAAAAATGCGATTTTTTTCACGCACTTTTGGTCCGCATGAGTTATCGCACATAATATGCGATATCCGTCCCTTAGCGCATCCTATTAAATATGCGATTTCAATGAAAATGAATGTCGCCATTTTTTTTGCTAATATTCGCAAAAAAACACAAATCTCATCCCATAGAATGTCACCCTATATCTCTAGACTTTTTATTTCACTGAGAGTAGAAAAGAAATTCCAAGATATCTGAGACGTAGATTAGCGACCAAAATAACAACATGCCTAGGCCAAGTAAGTATGCTGATGGAGAAAAGCGGCAAAAAAAGTCTTGATTTAAGCTTGCTGTTGCTTATGTAAATTTAACGCCATTGCCTTCCAAGAAGAATGGCCACACGGGGCTTCCAAAGAGATACACCCATGTAATTTGCCCTGGGTAGTTTATTTGAAAGTAGCCGTAGTCTCTTTCTTTGATCATTTTGTGAAGTACAGATGGAGCCAGGCTCTTCTTTGCAGGGAATGGCGATGGCGACGCCATCCGCCATCCCCCACCACCCACCATCTGTATTTGCGAAAGGGGACGCGCGCGCATGAGATGCGTGCGGGTCCCTTTCCGACGGCTTCCCCTGGGTCCCTGCCGGCTTGTCGGCGGTCACCCGGGGTCCCCACCACCTCCCCGCACCCCCCCTAACCCTGTCCATCTCCCTGAAGCGGTGACGGACACCGTCCCGTTGCCCCAGGCGCACGGACACTGAGACGATGAGCCCGGCCCCATCTGTAGTTCCATTTACTGTATATATGGGTGCTGTGGAGCCAGGGGATCAGCATTGCAGACCTTCTTTTGTCCTCTCACTTTTTCCATCTGGAGGACTCTCGGCTACCCTCAAAGACCCGGGCGAGTGGTGGTCAGAGAGGGGAAGCACTGCATGGAAACCTCTGTATATTTTTTTTAACCCTGTGTTTTAAAGTGTTGTATTGGTGGACTTTTTTGGAATAAACTTACCTCTCTTGACCAAGTCGGAGTCTGGAATTATATCCGAGGAGCGAGGTGTGACCAAAAGATACCTTTGGATGAACATAGGTCACTTCTCGGAGGTGAGCATATACTCTGAGGGGTCGCTGGAATTGTGGGTGCTATGCAGAGAGAATTAGATCAAGAATTTGTGATCCAGATAAAATATACCTTTACGGGCATATAGGGCCTGTTATACAGGTCAGTAAAAATGAATTCAATTGAGTCTACTGATCCATTATACTGTGTCAAGTACTCATCAATTTCTCTTTTATTCCTTCTCTATGAACGGATACCCGGGGAGGATTATTACCATATTAAGAAAAAAGTGAACTATACACTTTGATTAGAAAGACAGCGCAACCTTGTCAACCTTTTGTGTATTTGCGTTTGGAGTGTAGGGGTAGGTATCCCCTGATGTGACATACTGTATTGCTGCAGTCAGGTTTGGTGCGGATATACCTCCACTATAGTTTTTGTTTAGTATATATGTTGACATCTATAGTTTTTGGAACGGTTCTAAGTACAATTCGCTGCCTTCCTTCGTTTTTGAAGCATTTGTTTTGAGCAGGCTTACTAGTATTTTATATTTGTGGCTACCCCCTTCCAAATGGTTGTTGTCAGGCAAATATACACAAATTTGTATAAATAGGCACCAAGCCTCTTGCCATACATTGCTATGCTTAATATCCAACTTTATACACACCTTATGCTAATTATTTTGTGACAGAAGTATTAATCTAGTGTCCCTTTTAGACGACGAGTGATTTTGTATGTGAATAAGATGAAAAAAGTATGGGTACTGTTGGCAAATGCCTACATTTTGACTGCTTTGTTTCCTCTAGTGAGGACAAGAAGCATCAGAGCACATTAAATAGCAATGGGGGCATAGGGCACATTGAATGTGTTATTTTTATTATTTCCATCTTCTCACACTTTAGCTGTTGATCATAACAGAAGTCACACAGATATTTATCATGCTGTTTTGAAGGCAAAGGGTGGTCACGCCAAATATTGATTTGATTTAGATTTGTCGTCTGTTCATTCACTTTGCATTTTATTAAAGGGTCGACAGCATCTAGTTGGACAGTCAACAGGTTGACACCAATAGGTGAACATGTACAAGATTAACATTGACAAAAAGTCAACATTCACAAGGTCGATACATATAAAAGGTCGATAGAAGATGTGGAAATGGTCAACATAAGTTTTCAAAGCTTTTTTGTATCACTGTCAACACCTAAACACTTGGACCCCAATTAGTGTACTGTGTACACTTGCATGACTCTGTACTCTGATGTACATTTCACCTAAGGCTTACTCATGTCACTCCATGAGTAAGTGAGGTACCCCACTCCAGGTACTCCCTATGCCCCCTTAAAGGACCTAAGAATTGTAGCCAGTGCTGCCCATTAAAACCCTTTCCCCTCTTGTCTGGGGACTGAAGGGTTAATGCAAGCAGCAGAGCACTAGGACCCAGCAGCTGCCATCACCTTGATTCAGAGGAGAGAAGCCTGGCTCTGTACAGATTGGCTGCTTCATTGTAAAGAGAGGTCAGAGGGCACACAGAGAGGAAGTAGAGATGGCCATCATTGCCATTGCCATCGATGGTTGCCATCGATGGCAATTCTGCAACTGGCCATCGATAGTGCTAAACTATGCAATGGATGACCATCAATATTTTTACATATCGATGGTCATCCATTGAGTTTGATTGATTGGCCTGTTGGACAATCAAAACACGGGGGCGGGGCTTCGCGGGTGTCGGGGGGGCAGAGCTATGCTCTGTGTCCCGGCACTTTGAAAAAAATAAAAAAGCAAAACATAGTTTTGCTGTTCCATCGATGGAGGGGAACCATCTGATTCTCCCCCATTGATGGCAAAAATATTTTGCCATCCCTTTTTGCCATTTCTTTCCTGGGTCACCTAAATGAGCGAGGTGTGCTATTGGTGAGTTGAAGTTTGTTGGATCTGTGATATGATACCATTCCATCAATTCAATTTAATAAAGTCTGTGCTCTGTTTATCCTAATAAAATACATTTCACTTCTATTAAAACATATGTTGACAGCAAACAATAGCTTCTAACATACATACTGTCTATCTCTTCATTACCATCCGTCAAGGTGCAGTTCACCCGAATAACCCGGGTCATCCAACCCAGCATTTTGGCCTAGGTTATTATAAGAAGGGTTTGCTCTGAAATTGCTGGACCGGCTATGACCTGGGTGTGAAATTCTAAGTGGTGTTCTGATATTTTACTATACTGGCATACAGATAGCAGAAAGTGCTGTACTTTAGATCAACTCTGTGTCCTAGCTCCTATACAATCATCTTCTTATATAGTATTCATTCTAGGAACAGGGGCGGGCAGGGCGCTGCTGCATGGGGGCAGCGTCAAGGGGGCGGGCCGGGCCTAGCTGCCGCTGTGAAGAAAAGGGGCAGGCCCGGCCACCGCCATCACTGAAGGGGGTGGGCCCGGCTGCCCCAAGGCTCTGCACTGCCGGGGAAGCGCCGGGCATCGCTATCTACTGCGGCGCCGGGCTTCCCCGGTACCACCAGAGGTGTAGGAGGCAGGCTGTTTTAGCGGGCGCGCTGCCAGAGGGGCAGGGCGCATTTTGCCCTTTTGTCTTAGCGGGAACACTATTATAAATATGGAATAATAATAATTTGGGAAGGCAGTTATTCCTATATATCAGTTGTTCCCTACACCTCTGTAAGTGCCTTTGGGCCTTCTGTTTCATATCATTGTCTTTATCTTGATCAATGTATGGTTGTACAGATTATATGGGTGCTTTATAAATCAGCAATAATATCAAAAGTGTGATTAGATGCTTCACTGCAATGGATATTGGTGACACCCCAAATATATAGCAACTGGCTCCTAAAAATGCTCCCCCCAGCTCCATTCCCATGTTGATGTGTTAGTTTCATTACAACTGGCAGACACTGTTGCTGGCCACAGAAGAATGTAGAATATGATGATCTGAAAGCACTTTAGGGCAATACAGTGTTGTCACCCTAGAAAAGGACATACAGCAGATGAATTTTATATAAAGCTGGGCCTGTATACAGTATAACGCTGTTTATATAAAAGAACAACAGCAATAGGACAGCTTCCATATTTTTCCCAGCTGTTTTATTTTAATCTACCAGTGTACTCGTCCAGCCACCTGTCAGCTAACATGCATAGATGGAAACACTGCATAATCTGCCACTGATCATCTTTACTGATAAACAATACAAGGACCTGTCCCTCTCTCGTTGGTAATGACGTATTGTGACTACTTCCGTTGATAGGCACCAGCCTCTCTTCAAGGCTGTTGTCAAATGAACACCAGTTGGCTTCAGTGATCATTGCCTTGGAGGAAAACCTGACTCATTCTGTGAAGCAGATCATAAGTAAGGAATATCTCACTCTGTATACAATGCCCATTGCATCAGATAGTGTATGCTTTATATTTGTACTGTGTATATTATCACCCAATGTAATATTATTACCTGAGAAAGCATTTCATTAACCCCTGATCCTATTTTTCAGTGTAGTACAGTTTATAAAGCATAAAGATGAAGAACTTGATCCAATATAATATATGTATCTAAGAAATGTAATCTAAAAGTATTTCCATGGTGATCTGTGGGAACTTACTAAAATAAAGGTGTAATATTCCTACATACCCTGTAAAAGAATCCATCTCACTGTGTGATTTCCCATTAGAGGAAAGGTATTTTGAATGTTGGTCGTGCACCCCCACGAGGGAAAATAGCAGGTGGCCGTTGGGAATCCGGGTTTTGACAGTCGGGATCCGGACGTCAGGTAAATGACCCCGTTCGGCACCCATCTAAATTAGGCACATACAGACTTTTGACATGTCGACATTTTCAATTTTGGCATTTGGACAGTGTCAGCATTTTGACCATGTTGGCATAATAAATGTCGGTATTGGACATGTTGGTATTTTGACTGTCTGCCAAGGCTTGTTGGTATTTTGACCATCGGTATTTTGAATGTTGGAAAATCATCAGTTAAAGTGGCAGCCCAGGATCTTTAGTGTAAAGTGTATCACATTCAACTAATTTTAAGAGAAGTACTGTACACTACCCCTCTCAGAATGTCTGTCCTGGTGGGCGAGTTGTGTCATATGGTGTATAGGTGTATAGTTTGGGTGTTTCCCAAACATTTTTTTGAATCACGGTGCCATAGTGTATCAGAAATTTTTCACGACATCCTTAGGCCAATTACTAAAAAAACAACATTAAACTAAGTAGATTGCTTTAATTTGTCACCTGTAGGTTTAGTTATGTGGTGAGGCACAGGATTCGCTGCGCTCGCCATGCTCTCTTCTGCACATGTAACTAGAGATGAGCGGGTCCGGATCCCCGAGATCCGACAGATCTGAATATCGGGGATCCGGGCCAGATCCGAGCCGGCTTGGGAGTTCCCGCCTGAATTCCGGAAAAATAACGAGGCCGAACGACATCATCGCGCTGTTGGATTCTCGCGGGAGCGGGATCTTATAAAAGACGCACGCGCGCCCCGCCATCTTCACTCCAATCTTGGAGAGGGAAGAGGGTGGTTGGGAAGCTCCGTGTGCTCCGTGCTGTGCTCTGTGCCATGTGCTCCGTGACCTGACCTGTGCCCTCACTGCCCTGTGCTGTGCTCCGTGCCATGTGCTCCGTGCTGTGCTGTGCTCCGTGACCTGCCCTCACTGCCCTGTGCTGTGCTCCGTGCCATGTGCTCCGTGCTGTGCTGTGCTCTGTGCATAGTTGCCTACCCTCCTGCATTCTGCAGGAGACTTACTGAAATAACAGCAATCTCCCTCTCTCCCTCATTAGTCTACCAATATCCCTCATTTCAGCTAGCCCACATTACACTCTTACGTTTTTGGGGAAAAAAGGAATGACAAATACATCTACATTGAATCATCAGCACCATTCCCCAGCACTTTACCAAGTATATTAGCTCCTACAAACTGCATTAGGGCTCATCTACATTTGGATATAAATAAATTTAAAAGATTCCTCTCAGATTTAGCAGTACACACCCACGCTTCTAGGTGCCACGTTCACAATCATTTTCACAAAATCTCCATATATGGAATTAGACACGCCCTTTGGGTGGAGCCTGACACGCCCCCTCAATGGGGTGCTGCGCAAAATTATTTTACCAACTATAATCTCCATGAAACTCGTTTTCAAAAGTAGGCAAGTATGGCTCCGTGACCTGCCCTCACTGCCCTGTGTTGTAGACTTGAGAGTCAGTGACTGTTTATAGGCCTGAGCCCTGTAGTGTGATTTAACTAACTAGGTGCTGCAGTGCTCACACGCAGGGGCTGCAGTGTCCACTGTCCAGGGGCTGTCCTGTGGCCCGTGCCCTGTTGTGATTTATTTAGCCCTAAGCCCTGTGTTGTGATTTATTTTATTTAGCCCTGAACCCTGTGTTTTTTTTTGTGATTTAACTAACTAACTCAGTGCTGCAGTGCTCACACGCAGGGGCTGCAGTGCTGCTGAGTAGTACACTGTGTACAGGGGCAGCATTAATACAAGGGGCTGTGTCCAGTGTGACGGCCTATATCTTATCCATTGTCCAGTGTCACGAGTCACTCACGACATATATCCTGTGTCCTGTCCTGTGTGACGACTGACGACATATCCTGTGTCCAGTGTGACGACATACTGTATATCCTGTGTCCAGTGTGACGACATATATCCTGTGTCCAGCGTGACATATATCCATTGTCCAGTGTGACGACATATATCCTGTGTCCAGTGTGACGACATATATCCTGTGTCCAGTGTGACGACATATATCCTGTGTCCAGTGTGACGACATATATCCAGTCTCCAGTGTGATGACATATATCCTGTGTCCAGTGTGTTGACATATATCCTGTGTCCAGTGTGACGACATATATCCAGTGGCCAGTGTGACATCTAACCATTGTGTGACGGCATATATCCAGTGTCCAGTGTACAGGAGCTGTGTCCAGGGGCGGTGTCCAGAGGCTGTGTCCAGTGTGACGGCTGTGTCCATTGTCCAGGGGCTGTGTCCAGTGTGACGGCTGTGTCCAGTGTACAGGAGCTGTGTCCAGAGGCTGTGTCCATTGTCCAGGGGCTGTGTCCAGGGTGACAGGCTGTGTCCAGTGTCCAGGGGCAGTGTCCAGGGGCTGTGTCCAGGGGCAGTGTCCAGTGTCCAAGAGGCTGTGTCCAGTGTGACAGGCTGTGTCCAGTGTAAAGTAAGAAAAAGAAATAAAAGTAATAAATAAAATAAAAACACATTTTTGGAGAATGATGGAGGAGGAAATAGTGGGAGTGCTGAAGCTGCTACAGGTTGAGTATCCCCTATCCGTGCATCCCTTATCCGAATTATTCCAAAAACCGTGGTTTTTGGAATCATTCGAATTTTTTTTTTTTTTTTTTTAACCCCTAACCCTCTTTTCATACTTACCAAGTCCCCGGGCGTCCACAGCAGGCCTCCGGCATCTTCTCCAGGGTCTCCAGCGGTCCCAGGAATGCATTGCGCGAGTGTGCGCGCGCGCCGGTGACGTCACCGGTGCGCGCGCACACTCGCGCAATGCATTCCTGGGACCGCTGGAGACCAGAAGAAGATGCCGGAGGCCTGCTGTGGACGCCCGGGGACTGCGCGGACGCCGAGGGACGCCCGGGGACCATCAGGGGACAGGTAAGTATGGCTTAAAAAAAAATATTCTAAAAACCGGAAAATTCCCCTATCCGAAATGCTCGTGGTCCCGAGCATTTCGGATAGGGGATACTCAACCTGTACCACCAGTCATGACAAGGCCGATACCTCTTTGTATTTGCTGTTTGGAGCATTTCTCTTTTTTTGGGATAGTTTATTAAACTGCCACCCTGTCTGCCCCTGCAGTGCAACTCTGCCAGGTTGGAAGTGTAAGGTCCACATGTATGTGATGCCGACTGCTGTCGCTTAGCTTAGTCATCCAGCTACCTCGGTATACCCTTTTGGCCCAACTACAGTAAATGAAAACAATTTTGTAAGCTGTGAAGTGATCAAAATTGACTAGAAATGAGTTGAAACTAATGTTATTGAGGTCAATAATACTTTAGGGGCAAAAACAGGCCCAAATTCTGTTATTTTAGCCATTTTTAGCATTTTTTCATAAAAATCCAGATCCAAAACCAAAACCAAAACCCACAAGGGTGGTTTTGCCAAAACCAATCCAGATCCAAAACACGAAGGGAGATCCAGATCCAAAACCAAAACCCGAAAAAGTGGCCGCCGCACATCTCTACATGTAACACCTGTCCCACCTGCAGTGCACATGGGCCCTTATTCTAGTTGAATCGGCCAGATGCGTATTTCGGACAGGAACCGAGTGCTCTTAGCCCCACCTACCGTACGGATCGCTCACACCGTCCGAATACGGTAAAACGCAGACCATGTTTCATGTGAACACCTCCTCCATCTGTGGGAACCTCCCCCATCCTCCGATGGTTGCCAACCATCGAATGATGGACCGAGTGGTCAGACAGCACCAAGTGCTCCAGACCACTCGGACATTTCTCCATATAAAAGCAGGGATATAGGCGGGCAGCTGATATCCGGCTATGTCAGCTGTCCGCCCCCCACACGTGCGTCACGGCCGCATTCCCATACGTACGCCCAGTGTTTTCATGGGAACGCCCATGAAACATGGGGCGTACGCATATGGTAATGAGCCCAAACAGCCCTTCACGCCCCTCTCCACCCCCTGCTCGGATAGTTCTGTATGATCATTTTCTGCACGGACCTCACGCCATGTACGTACGTGTGAGGCGTTCGCACATGCACAGATACACCTCTGCACATGCGCAAACACCAACCATCGGCTGTCCGTCCGCATTCGGACCCATCCGACTCAATCAGAATAAGGGCCATGGTTTTGTCCATTAAAGAAGGTGTTTACAAACCAACCAGAATCACTCCAAGTTTGTAATGATGGCTATACCTGGAGTAATGTGTACAAGGGGAAACTGCCTAGTGAATGTGTAAAAGGGGCTCTACCTGGAGTAATGTATATAGATGGCTCTACTGTGTAGCATCATTTGAATAATGGAGGCTACTGTGGTGCATTACATGAATTGGTACTATTTTGTAACCATGGTCCTTCCAATGAAGCCACTCCCATATATTTTTAACAAGTGACTTGATGCAAACTGTCTATATTTTAAATATGGGGGAGAGCGCACCAATTCTATTTCTGGCACTGGACACAAACATATCTGGTTACAGCTCTGCCTCTCTAAGGAGGTTATTCTGATCGGAGCGGCCAAACGTGCGTACGTTCGCCATTACCGCACGCTAGCCGTACGCGGCCGTTAGGGTTAAGTCCACCCACAAATCAGCCGCTTACGTACGGGCAGAAATACCGTAGAAGGGGAGTGGCGTACAAATGAGCGTACGGCAACGTACGCGGACGGCCCAGCCCTTACACTCCGACAACTGGCGTACAACTGAGCGTACGGCGCCGTTTACGGACGTCTTTCGTCCGTCTTCCCACCGACTTCTTGCGGAGATCTGAGCGTACGCCAGCTTGCACGGACGGGTCCCTATTGTTTTCAATGGAAAACTCAGCTTATGTCACCGCTCGTGAGAGTGAGCGTACGTCCGTGCACGCTGGCATACCCTTCACATATATGGACCTGCAAATCTTGCCTCTCAACTACTAATCTGACAATTGATTAATTAATCTATTTGTTATTCAATTATTGTTTTCTATTAACTCAATTGTCTACCTTAATAAAGACCTAATAAAACTACATTTGAACCCTCATTACATGTATATTTGTTATGTTCTAATGTGGCATTTTAATCACTATCTATGTGTCCCCATATTGCTGTTACTTTTACATCAAGTTATGTTGGTGTTTCTGTATATGTACTAAATTATGTCCATAATTACTTTGTCCACAATGTGTAACATGTATACCTACCCTGATGTTATGTGTGATGTTTTAATCTAACAACATTAAACATGCATGCATTTTCACTATGTGTTATTTTACTCAAAAGCACACACATTCACACATCAATCATTACCCCTCACCTCAAATTACAAGTATAACGTACAGTACACATCTGTATGTACCTACCCTTACAAGCCCTCTAACATATTTATTAGTAAAAACACAGGCAATTTATAACAGAATCGAAACTTTTATTTGTAACAAACATAATAAGGGGGGGGGGGGGATAAAAATAAATTAAATGAGGGCCTCCAGTTGCCCAAAAAGAATAAATAAATAGAGGAGGGTCAGGAACATTTCCCTCATGATTCTGGCGACCTCCTCCTGGTGCTGTTCAGTGTCTGTAATGAAGGGATAAAACAAAAAATTAATATATAACATACACAAATGTTTGTTGTATTTGTACATAATAAAAAGTTCAGAGTTATGTGTGAAGGCCACATACATTTAGAAACTACATTGAAGATGGGTCTGCTGTAAACACAGTACTAAAAAATAATATGTTAACACACACATACTGTACATAGTAAATGGGATGCGGTTAATTTCCCGGCGGTCGGGATCCCGGCGGTCGGAATCCCGACACTGGAATCCCGACCGCCGAAATCCCGAAACTTTCTCCCTCCGTGGGTGTCCACGACACCCATAGAGGGAGAATATAATAGCGTGCCGAGCGTAGCGAGGCACCGGGCCCGCTGCGTGGCGAGCGCAGCGAGCCCGCAAGGGGGGGCGATCCATGTCCCCCCCTTGTCGGGATTTCGGCGGTCGGGATTCCAGTGTCGGGATTCCGACCGCCGGGATCCCGACCGCCGGGATATCATATCGGATCCATAGTAAATAACATTAATTCAATTACTCCTTCATCAATGAATGTATGCTGTATCCCAATTGGTACTTTGGTTTTGGGGGACTGTCCTCTAACCTCACAATTAGCCTGTGCTATTTAAGGGTTATGACATTGTTGTGGCTTAAGCACTCCTTAGTATTTTAAATTTAGGACATTGCTGTACAAATTATAGGCCTACAGCTTGTTAGGATCCGCCTCCAGCGGATCTGTGTTATGCTCAGATTCACATATTCTGTGTAGTTTCATGTTCTCCCTGGGTTTATCTCAGCCTGTGTGTGTGTTTACTCGCTAGTGGCATCCAGTGGTCAGCCTGGGCCATTGCAGGTTACTTTCAGTACTGTGTGTTCTGGACTCAGGTGTCTTGATTAGGCTCCTAGCCTGCAGTGCACACCTTTAGGCAATGTGTAATCAGCACCACATTGTGCTCTCTATATAAACCCTCTGGTTGTTCAGTCCCATGCCGGTTATAGCTTTTGTACCTCAGGGTCTCAAGTGTTCCTGGTTCCTGTTCCCTGTCATCCTGCATCCTGTCGTTGATTCCCAGCTGTGTCCTCCGTTCAGTCTCCTGTCCTCCCGGTGTCGGTGTGTCGTCCTTTATCCGTCTCCCGGTCCCTGCAGCTCCTGTTGGTCTTTGTGGGATCCCTTCTCCAGCGTGGTGCTTCCTTCGGCTGGTTCCCTGCCTTGTCCGCAGCATCTCAGCTCCAGCTAAGTTGATATCCCTCGGTGTTCAGATAAGTTGGGAGATTCCCCCTCTTTGTCTCCTTACTAATCATTTGCTTATTGTGTCAGCGTATAGTGTATTGTTACACCTGTCAGCAGTACTTATTGTGTCAGCATATAGTGTATTGTTACACCCGTCAGCAGTTCGTAGTGTGTCAGCATATCGTGTATTGATACACTCGTCAGCAGTTCTTAGTGTGTCAGCATACTGTGTATGGTTACACCTGTTAAGCATTAGCACAGCGGGTTCCAGTTTAGAGTGCTATCCACTGGCACCCCTCTCCGCAGGGCAGGGTGGTTCTCGCCTCTTTGTTTGTTAGATAGGTTTCCCCTTGTTCATCACTGGCCTTGGCGTGTGTGTTGTCCTTTACATAAGACCAGGTGGCATCGAGGTGGGAGCCTGACTAACGGGCTCCCACGAACGCGGCTATTATTGGTGAAGCCTAGCACCCCGCACACACACGTCAACTCCATCTGAGTACAACGGAGTCAGGTTGGCGAGGCTGCCCTGGTCCTGTCACTATCTCCTTCCAGCCAGTGTCTCGTGGTGTCTCGCCAGACAGCGTGGCACAGGAGATCCTAACACAGCTATGTTTGTAAAGCATGCATCCGCATGGCCTCACACACTATTACCAAAACAATCTCTACATTTAAGTTGCACCAGTGGCAGATTAAGCCTTTGGGGGGCCCGGGGTACTTTAGAGCGGGGGGCCCCCTTGCACTTGTCATTACTGGCCGCACACTGCATGGGCGAATATTATACTGTCAAAACACAGAGTAAAGGCAGAATAAACTTGGTCAATGGTTAACTGCAGGGGATATATATATATATATATATATATATATATATATATATACACACACCACATGAAAAGCCTGTGTTTGTCCCTCTGCCCCTTACTCTGGAGGAGACCTCACAGTCCTAGTGCTGCCTCTGATTAAAAACCCTCCTATGACTAAGCTGCTGCTGCTGTTCTCCATGGACCTGAGAAGCATGTAATGAGCTCCACCAATCAGAGCTCAGCACAAACTTCTCAGCCTCTGTCCTCTGGTGCAAAGTTTCATGGGACTTTGTCAACTCCCAGAAATGCACTGCACACTTGTGCAATCAGTGTGCCTTGGCTCCCGATGCTCAGCACCATAAATCATTGTCACATTGGCAGATAGGTGAAGCTGCAGCACAACCCCACCCATGCACAAAACATTTAGCTAAAAAAAAAAAAACATAACTTAAACATTTTATTTTTAAAAAATACATGACAACCACAGGGGGCCCCTAGCTAGAGGGGGGCCCAGGGGCACTGACCCCTTGCGCCTCCATTATAATCCGGCCCTGTGTTGCACATCATGCTGGGAACTGGAGTTACCCAACACCTGGAGCCACATAACTACCACACCACTAATGTCGGATATCTCATTGGATGTACTGTTATGTCAATTATTCAAGGGGTGAGGCATGGCCACACTCAAAAAAACCACCAAGGGGAGCCTTGTTCCTGGAGAAGGACAGGACACACCTCATGGTCGGCCTGCAGTGATATGTTGCAACTAATGTTGATGTTGGATACACATATGTGGTTGTTGTGATTGTTTATGTGTAGAAATGTGTAGGTCAACATTAGACACATTATTTACTTACGGCTACTTGAGCCATCCTGGTTGCCGCTGGTTGGCTGTGCAGTGGTTGGGGGGGTCAGGAGCAAGGGGGATGGTCCTGGAGTTTGGACCGAGGTAGTGGGTGTGAGTGGGGAGTGGAGAGGTTTGGGGGTGGGTGGTGGAGAGGTGTAGGGGGGTAGGAAATGGGGTGGGGAGGGGGGGGGGGTGGGGGTTGGGGAGGGGGGGGTTGTGGAGGGGGTGGGGGTTGTGGAGGGGGTGGGGGTTGTGGAGGGGGAAGGGGATGGGGAAATTGTGTGGGTCCAAACTGCACCCAGTGTCTCCAGTGTTGGGGAGGGGGAGGGGTGTGGGTTGGGGAGGGGGTTGTGGAGGGGGTGGGGGTTGTGGAGGGGGTGGGGGTTGTGGAGGGGGAAGGGGATGGGGAAATTGTGTGGGTCCAAACTGCACCCAGTGTCTCCTCTTCTTCCTCCTCCTCTTCTTCCTCCTCCTCTTCTTCCTCCTCCTCCTCTTCCTCCTCCTCTTTCTTCTCCTCCTCCTCCTCCTCTTCTTCCTCCTTCTCCTCTTCCTCCTCCTCTTCTTCCTCCTCCTCCTCTTCCTCCTCCAGGGCTGCCTGGTCCCGGGCTGCCTGGTCCCGGGCTGCCTGCTCCCGGGCTTCCATGCGTGCCCTTGCCCGTGCTGAAATGTTCATGTTGATGGCATAGAAATCGAAGATTGGGTTTCATAAAAAAGGGGGAAAGAAAAATTCACATTAGTCATGCTCATAACCTTCAAAATTATCATTGCTGTGATATTTCAGACATTTATCATGCAAACTATTTAAAATCCTACACCCAAAAACTGATCAACTACTTAAACCCCCCCTATACACCCCCTATACACCCATATACACCCATATACCCCCCATATACACCCATATACACCCCCATATACACCCATATACCCCCCATATACACCCATATACACCCCCATATACACCCATATACCCCCCATATACACCCATATACACCCCCATATACACCCATATACCCCCCATATACACCCATATACACCCATATACCCCCCATATACACCCATATACACCCCCATATACATCCCCATACTCAGCAACATATTTATAAAAAGTACACAAAACATTGCTAAAAAACGCTGACATACTAGTAATCAAAACTTACATCGGGCAATATGGCGGCGAAGGCTGCTCAGCAAAACTGGCTGCCGCCGGCGCAGGTCTGACCAGCGCCGCTCAACCTGCCCCAGGCTTCTGCGGACGCCGGTCGTCGAGAAGATCAGGCGGCGGGCAGCAGTATACGCCCGCCGCTTGTCCACATTCCTTACATATGGGCCCCTGGGCCCCAGGTGACGGTCCATAACGTCGACCAGGGCCAACAGCTCAGGGGTGGAAAAGGGCCTAGCTCGAGTAGACGTCATAGTGGCAATGGCGCAGTTATTAATTGCAGGTACATATATCACTTTTGGTGCTTGCTGATTGGTCGAAAAAATTGTTTGTTTGGTATTAACTTTATTAATCCCTCTTACATTAACAAACTGGATGCGAATAGAAACTTACGCGGACCGTTCCGATATACACACACCACAACCAACAGCATGCATTCAATGAAGAGAGAAGTACTGTATTTACAGTGTGCGGAAAATAATACACGCAACCCTCTACTTATAACTACGCTGCTTAAAGGGGGCACGATACACCGATATCCATGGAGAGTACTGTATTTACAGTGTGCGGAAAATAATACACGCAACCCTCTAGTCATAACTACGCTGCTTAAAGGGCCACAATGCGACATGTTGCTGTATGACAATGTCATACACATTACATATGTAAGGAAAGCATTGTAACGTGATGTTTTGAAATGTGACTCACAAGGCATACACGAACTCCAACAGATACCAGCTGACAACACTCATCATTGGAATGACAGGTGCACACATTTCACGATGTAGCCCACAATGCTCCACAACCTGTGTATATGCATATACAGGTGATTGATCAGGTGCGTTGAGACTTGCGTAATTTAAGCGGGAATTATCGGCGGCAAATATCGGCGTAAATTTGCATCTACCTTGCGGGAAAAAATATACGCCCCCTTGTTCATGGCGGGAGATTAACATATAAATATTCAGTCAGATGCAGCCCACAATTGCTGCAAACATGTCTGACTCAGACGATTCTGCAGCTGAGGACGCTCTGCAGAGAGCTACAGCACAATCCCTGCTTGATGCACTGAACAAGAGGGAACAGGAGCGGAGAAGGAGGGCCCAAGAGAGGAGTAGCCTGCAAGATCAAGCGGGCCCCTCAGTAACAGGCCCTGGTGAACCTCCACCAGCTCCACAAGGGCCAAGCAACCAGCCAGAACAAGAGGTTGCATCTCTCCAAACAGGTGTGACCCAGCAGGTGCATGGTGAGAGAACTGGGGCCACCAGAAAACGTGCTGCAACATCTAGGGTGATGAATGAGCAGGATACCACCACCAGAAAGAGAAACCCTGCATTTGTAGAGGCCGAAATGCGAATTCTAGTGCCCAGGGCACGCGAATGGATTGAATTGGCAACCAGGAAGCCGGGTGCCAGTGCAAGGAGAAACCTTTGGGACAAGATCACAGAGGAAGTGAACCAGGTGGCACCAGTGGTCAGAACTTGGGACGCGGTGAAGAAAAGGTTAGTGTGTTTGTCAGGGCAATTTTTCAGCAGTCTCCAGCAGGAACTGAGGCCCTTATTCTAGTTCACTCTTTCTGCCCAAATATTTCTTAGATGGACAAAACCATGTGCACTGCAGGTGAGGCAGGTGTTACTTGTGCAGAGATAATCAGATTTGGGTGGGGTTTTACACCTGCCTCACCTGCAGTGCACATGGTTTTGTCCATCAAAGAAATATTTGGGCAGAAAGAGTGAACTAGAATAAGGGCCTCAGTTCCTGCTGGAGACTGCTGAAAAATTGCCCTGGTCTTTGTCCCCCTGATGTCATATGTGTGTACATATGTTACATGTATGTTTTGAGACTAATAGAAAGGTGTGTTTGTAGATAGTGCTACACTTCAATGTCACATGTGAACACAACCATGTCTAATAACCCACATTGATATATGAAACATGCACCATTGGTGTGATGTGAGGTTATGGGCACAGTTCTGCTCATGTGAAGTATGTGATGGGACAAGAGAAAGTGTGTTTTTGAAAGAGTTGTTGTAACATGTTCCATATGATGCTACTGAAACAAGAATGACCAAACTGTGCACATGTAGCTGGTGAGAAACTACACATCCCAGTATGCCATTCCATAGTTAAATTACTCCATAATAACCACATTGTCAAGCTATGGTGGAATGTGTAGTTTCACACCAGGTGGAGGTGCCTAATTTGGCCATGGATGATGTCATTTCTGCATAGTGATGTATGTATGTGCATTTAGTGGCCTAATGAATGAGATGAGACACTGAAATGCCTCCTAATTGAGACATGAATGTGTGTGTGGGACACATATGGCAAAAAAACATAAGATCACCCACACTAGGAAATGTCACGTAGCTAGGGGTACCACCTAGTCCCTTTAATTCCGGACACATATTAATTACACAGGTTCTGTGGCTGGCTGACTTCAAGACTCCACTTCACCTAATTTTAAACTGCCACAGAACCTGTGTAAGTAACATGTGTCCGGAATTAAAGGGACTAGGTGGTAACCCTACACGTAGCACAGTGGTGCACATATCTCATGGTGATATTTGTATTTTTAAACTTGTAGGTGGACTGACTTCAAAAGTACACTGAAGAGGAAGATGACTGACCGGTACAACCACAGCATGTCCACCGGGAGAGGTCCTATGCCTGACCATTTGGAGTATACCCCCCTGGAGCTGGACTCCTGTGACGTGATTGATGTGGGGGATATCAGGGGGATCTCCAATATGGACAGTGAGCTCCCGGCGGAGGTCTTTGCTGCTGCTTTTGATGGTAAGTCACAGTAATGCATTGTATTTAGAAAGATATTTTTTATTGCGTATGTGATGGTGACATTGTTTTCAATTCTTATCCTAGCAGAAGCAGAAAGCCAGGATGTACCGGCAGCATCTTCCTCTGCAGAGCCACAGGTGGAGCAAGTGGTCCAGCCTCCACCAAGACGTCGCCCCCAGCCCCAGCCACAGGAGACATGGAATGAGAGCCTGTTGGTGACGCTGGACAGGATCGAGCAGCAAGGGGTGGATGCTGCGATCCGTCAGCAGCAGGTGGCGGATTTTCTGGCGGAGTGGAAGGCCACAAACCAGCTGCAGGTTGAGGCCTTGAACCGCATTAATGAAACTCTGGCGGCTGGCATAGTAAGCATTGGCCAACACCTCAGCCGCCAGAATGAACTTCTTGCGGAGCAGCTGTCCACCGCCAGGTCCCTAAGGGACAATCCCCCATCTGCTGCCCCACCCCAAGCTGCTCCCCAACCTTCCACCTCGGCTGACCCTCCTGTGTCGACTAGGGGAAGACGCCGAAAGCCAGCTGAGCCAAAGGCCCCTGTCCCCAAGGCCCCATCTAAAAGGGGCAAAAAAGGGCCCAAATGAGACCTGGTTCACTTCCTCTGTGGTTGGAGGCCAAAGGTTTAAATTGCACTGGACATCCGCTTCCTGAGTTGGCCATCGATCCATTTGCGTGCCATGGGCATGAAAGTTCGTATTTTGACCTCTACAAATGCAGGATATTTTTTTTTGGTGGTGTGTATCTTGCTTAGTATTCACCCTGGTTGTTGCAGTACGTATTCTGGTGTCCCCATTTCTTTCACCATTGCATTTGCAGGGTAACACATGTTTGGAGATATGCAACCTCTTGTTCTGGCTGTTTTATTATTTGTGTGTCTATTTTATTTGTTTATTTGATTTCTCACATTAAAGTGTCAAGCTGTGATGCTGAACAGCAAATAAATTTATTTTACAAATTAAATCTAAATTGTGGTATGTGTCATTTCTTGTGTGAAACAAATACTAGATTTATGTGTACTTACTGACCAGGGTATTTTTGAACATTTGTTGAAGTGTGGTGGAAGTTTCCCATGTGTAACCCTCTCCATGGCCATTCCCATGTTCCTATCCAACTTTTCCCTGCTAATTAGTTTGTGTCAGCACATGTGCAGAGCAACTTAATAGGTGAGAAAGCAGTTTGTGTGCAGGTGAGGTAGCTCCTACAGTAGTAGGTAAAAGCAGGTCCAGAACAATGCTTTCCTCATGGAGTGGGTGAGGCAGACAAACAAGGGTGAAAAGGTACATTTGTGTAGGAATGCATATGTGTCCTCCCTAAAAAAAGATGTGTGAATGGGCCAAACATGATAAATTAGCTTGTGAACAAACATGCATAACTTTTTAAATATATATGATTTGACAGTGTCATAAGCAGATGTAGGAATCCTTTGTTAGAGAGATGAGAGTGCAATAATGTGATTGGTGGCATCTTACATCCAGAGTGTAGTCAAATCCAAATCATAGCAGATGAGATAGTGGTACAGGTCATTATTTTGGGTACTATACAAAGATTGTGTGGAAAATAGTGGTCATGGGCTTCAAACATTGCTGAAACATCCTTTGTAGGTGTTAGATGTGGTTTATGTTATTGTATCCTAAATACAAAACCTATGTTAGTATTAGAGTGAACACGTTGACACATGTCGACTTGTGTAGATTGAGTGTGCTACTGCGTAAAGTCTATGAAAGCACGTAGTGAATGTGTCTAACTGTTTAGCAAATACCTACCTTAGCGTATAAAAAGATTCTTACCTTAAATTAAACAAACCTTTAAATGTGGAGAAGTATAGAAACATAAGCTTCCAATGTGTTTGCGTGCTGTATGTGTGGCTTGCAGGTAGTGAAATCATGGTTTGGACTTAATAGACTGCAGCATTGCTTATTACATTCAGGTGTATGTGTTTGAGTAGTAATCAGCGTTAATTAGCCAACTCAGGCGCACGCTGGCATGCGGTATCTGTAGGGGTGGTTTGAGCTGGCGGTTGGCGGCCGCCTGTTTGGTGTCCGAAATGAACGGTGCCTTAGTCGATCGTGCGGTAGTAGCACCGCTCATTTTTGGTGCACACCCCCGTGTGCGCCCATATTTACGCCCATTTTCCCTCATTATTTCGGCCGCTCCCATCAACACGCCCCTATGCCGCCCCATTACCCGTACACTCGCGTACAGGTTTTTTCGCACGTTGAGACCCCGGCCGTAAGCGTTGTGGAGTGTTCGCGCTGGCGCATTAGCGTATCTGCACATGCGCAGATCATGAAAAATCCCAGGACGTACGCGTACGGCCCGGCCGCTCCAACCAGAATAAGGCCCTAAATCTCTTTCCCTGACAAATTCTCTCCCTTCCCTCCCTTCCTCCCTCTCTGACACTGTCTCTCTCTTTCTCTTTATCTGAAGCCATATACTGTAGCTCTCCATTTTTCTGGAGTAGTAGCACCACTTACACACATATTGCCCACAGTAGTAGCTATCTCTGCACATGTTACATCTGCCCCACCTGCAGTGAACATTATTTTGTCCAGCTAAGAAGGAATTTGCCTCAAAGAGTGAACTAGAATAAGGCCCATAGTTTTGTCCATTAAAGAAGTTAGTATCCCCAGCGCTATCAGTATATAAGGTGAGTCAGAGTATGTGAATACTCTGACTCACCGTATTTACTGATAGCGCTGGGCATACTAACTGATTCACTTAATTTTCACACTTCTCTATATGGAATTAGCACCCTTTTATCCACAAATTCTATTCAGTAACGGGAAGTGATGTAAGAGCACTTCCACTATATTAGACTGATCGGATCTGCACTCCTTGCTTGGGATATAAGCGGCACACACACCTTATGTAAGTACTATGATTAAATTAAGTGACTTGCTTAGACTATCACTCTGGCATGTTTGGCATGTATTTCTACTCTGGCTTGTATTACCATTGTGTCTGTTGCCAAATGTAAGAACATATATATGCAGATGTATTTACCTTTTTCATTGAGTACAGCGCCTTTTTTGTATATTGAGTGAACTCATACTTGTCCATCTTTCTTTTTTTTTACACCATATGCCAGTCTATTTTTTTATTGGCATTCAAATGCTTTTGTTCACACACTAAATTAGTCATTAATTGTATTTACTAGGTATGATTGTGGATTTGGTATAAGGTCATTGACTCTGAGCTCATTTGAGCAGATTCGCTCCCTAGAAGATTTTTTAATCAACGATATGTAAGATCATTTTTCTTACTTAAGTTATGGGGTATCACTAATGGAATATAGATGCATGTATTATTTACAATAGGTTGAATACCTTTGATACATATTCCAAACTATATTTTTTTTCCAACATATTCTAAACCTATTGAAGTACTTTTGTCTCTCTCCTCTCTAAAAAACCTGTTCGTACTCCTGAATTTTGCATTCACTCAAAACTGTATAAAAAAGTTGTGAACACTATATTTATTTCACTGTATTATGATTTACAGTTCATCGGTTTATTCTTGCCCCTCAGGAAGTCATAATATTGACGAAACGCGTTGTGCTCTACACCTCAACCGATTAACACCTACTAACAAGTAGCCAAAGGACTTTGTTATTCCTACTAACATCTGCTAACAATATTGCCAAAGGACATTTTAATACCGTTAGTGTATTAAATATTGTTGTAATACAATTGTTGGACAATCTCACAGCACCCTCTGAAACTTCTTTCTTTTTCATATATATATAGATATATATGATATATTCCATAATAGCTTTGACAATATCATTATCGTGTGTATTGTTACAAATTATGTTATACTGTGTTTCCAGCTTAAGGACATGGGGTATATATACTGTATGGGCATGAAGGGACTCTACTTGATTGGTAAGAAATCCAACACATTTAATGATTATAATCAGTGGGGCTGCAGCACAGTCCAAATCTATAACAGGGGACCCACACCAACTGCCAGCGAGTCTCAGTTGGCAATGTTTGGCAGTGGTTAAGGTTACTCCCCTACAGTACTTGAATTTTATACTGCAATGCAGCCCCACCTCTAGAGCAGCCACTAGTATAGCCCAAATGTGGTTTTGGCCACATAAACAATGGGCCTGATTCTGGTTTGAACAGATGGCTCCGAATTCTAACGTGTTTCCGAGGTTGGGGTTCTGTGCATGCACAAATTTGTGCAGGTGCAGACCCTATGTGCGAATGACTTTGGCGAGTCTCACACTCGCCAAAGTGTCCGCTTTGTTGAGGGTGGGAAGGGGGGAGCCAGGAGGCTGGGGCAGGGGAATGGCCAGCATTTTATTCACTTGGTGGGGCGGACATTCGTTCGGCATCACCTGTAGGCTGTGAACATACGCAGGCCTGAACCAGCCCCCAACAGTACATTTGTGTGTTATTCTGAAAGGACAGAAGTTGCTCTGTAAGGTCAATATTATTTGTAGAGATAACTTTTTAAAAGCAGGTAAGGGAAGAATCAGAGATGTGAATTTTTGATACATTTCTGTTTTATATTATGTACTGTATATTTCAGGGACCATAATAGAAATAGTTGTTTACTAAAGTACAGCTCAGATTTTCCCACTTCTTAAAGTGAATGTTTTTTTTTTATTATTATTTTTACGTGCACTATTCGTGACCATCTGCCATCCACATGCCTGCTACAGAAAACATCATATCACCCAATACAAAACAAAAATAATTATACAGTTTCAATTCTGGAAACCCAACTTTATGGCTCACCTGTGGGCAGTGTAATTTAGAATTCTACACTTAAAGGTTTATGGCCCAGAGTAAATGCCCTGTTCTTTCTTACATCCCAGACTCCCTGACCACAAGTAAACTTACAATAATACAGCAGAAGCTTGGTAGCCATGACAACTGTGAAATGATGCTTAGCGTTTGGATCGGCAGACCTACACACATACAAAAACAATCCACAAACGTGAGATACACATGTACACAGATGCATAAGCCCTAAACTAGTATCTTTTTGTTCATTTTCAACTTTTTTAAATACAATCAGGGACATATTAGAAAAATTATGGCGCAGTACAGTTATAATTCTGTACCTCTTAGTTTGGAAGCTTTTATTCATCTCATAGTGAATTATTAAAAGCACCAACATTTTACCGAGTTTGCAATTTATATTTGAAGCTGCAATTTTATTAAATGAAAAGGTTAATCATAAATTACATTTTCTGTTTTAAAAATGCAGACAAAATTGCAGAATATCTTGGTGCATAAATTGCTGTTTGATAAATAAACCCAGTGACTGTAGAGTCCTATCTGGTGACTAGTACAAAAGGTAATCCAATATTCCAAACACCATGATCCAGTAATCTCATCTTCCATACACTATTGGCGGGAGCCAGGGACAGTGTTCTGTGAAACCCCAGTTTTACAGTCACACAACAACTGTTTTTTCCCACCAAACTGCTGCTGCTGCTTAAGTTAAACAAGAGAGGAGAAAAGGCTGCTATGCCCTAGGATAAGAAAGGTCTGACATGATGCAGAAAGAGAAGAAGCTAGGGAAGGTTAATTTTTAGCCATGTGTATGAGGACCAAACAAGTGGTTCATCACTTCTCTGCCTTTTGGCTATGACCATATGTAGATGCCTATGTACACTATGGAGGACCCCAGTAGGTGGTGGACCATCAGCTGATCCTTTGGCAAAGAAAACAGCTGCCTGAAGCCTGAGGTGCTACAGTATGTGCCCATGGGGCCAATAATTGCCTTATCTATGAATACTTACCTAATTGCTTAAAATCAAACCAAATTAACATTATTTTTCACTGTTCAAATCATTCCTTTGCTAACGTTCAATTTAAAAATCAAATCTAATGTGTGTGGATATGTGGTTTGGGGTTCTTTGTGGCCAGAACCTAATCTGAACCCAATCAAGCCTCTTTGCATTGGTTTTATCCAAATCGGTTCAACAGTGTCCAAATGCACACCGGACCCATGCCCATGGTGTGCCTGAGCAAACACCTCTCTGTGGTCGGCTCCCAGAGCTGACCACATTTTTTTCCCTTAAACCCCATGTATTCTACTCCTCTATGTTATGCAACTTTGACATTTCTTGCTTCCCTGATCAACTTTGTGTAGTGGCTGGGCCCCTTTTTGTGCCCCCGGGACCCCTAATGAGTCGGAACTGGGGAACCTAGTGGCCGTGAACCAAATCTGGACACAATCAAGCCATCCCACGTAGATTTAGTCCAAATCATTCCAACGGTGTCCGAATTCATAGCGGACAAACAAACAAATAACAGATGACAAATATGTCAGGGATATGTTTGTTGGATATTAATGTAATTTCCTTTGTTCTATTAATGGTATATGTTTTTTTTTTTTAATTCATGTAGTGTGTGTGTGTGTGTGTGTGTGTGTGTGTGTCTGTGTGCGCTTGAGGGCAACTAATGTAATGTGTGGGCTATTAATGCAGTGCAGTGGGGCTAATAATGTCATTTAAGAGATAATGTGGGCAATTACTGTAACGTGGAAGCTGCTGGGTACTTTTAATGTAATAAGACAGTTGGTGGGGGTCTATTAAATTAACTTTTATTGGTATTTAATACTGCAATTTAGTCGGCTGCATTAATGTAGCATTTCAGGATTAGTAGTATGATATAGAGGTAGAATGTATTATTAATTTGATATGGGATCTTATTTTTCATAAATGTGGAAGTTATAATTTAATAAAAGGGGAATTAGGATATTTATTAAATGTAGGGGATATTAAATTTGTTTAATTATTCCTGGTTTTCTCAGAGTAATATGTTTATTTTGTTGTTACAGGTGTTCAATAGTACTGTACAGTACCTTTTATCTTTTATAAACAGGGCATCTGACCAAGCAGAACAAATACTGTAGCTACCACTGGGAGAGTAGCAATTTTGGGAAAATGTCCTAAATAGTCAGAATGTGTATTGACTATGGGCCTTATTCTAGTTCACTCTCTCTGACAAAATCCTTCTTAAATGGACAAAACCATGTGCAATGCAGGGGGGGCAGATGTAACATGTGCAGAGAGAATTAGATTTGGGTGAGTTATTTTGTTTCTGTGCAGGGTAAATACTGGCTGCTTTATTTTTACACTGCAATATAGATCTCACTTTGAAGTAAAACCCCAGCCAAATCTAGTTCTCTCTGCACAAGTTACATCTGCCCCATCTGCAGTGCACATGGTTTTGTCCATCTAAGAAGGAATTTGTCAGAAAGAGTGAACTAGAATAACCCCCTATATCGGGAATTGATACTCTATGTGCATCTTTGTTCATGCAACTGTGCCAATTTGTGATAGGGGTCATTGGGTCAACCCAATTTAGGTTGACACATAGAATAGGTTGATGTGGCTAAGGACGACAGAGTTGGAAGGTCGACATAAGCATTTGGTCAACAATGGGAAGGTCGATAGTCAAAAGTTCTATATGGGACACATCGGGCTCCCCAGTAGCAAGTAGGATCACAACTGCTAATTTATGCATGGCCAGAAAATGCCATGTGAACGGCCATAACATGCCTGTGTTTACCCTACTACTCCCTGTTACTACAACCAAACACATTCTACCTATGACAAATTCCTTGTTGCGACCGCCATTGCAAATGAATTGATGCGCATGGGCACTGCGGCTAAGACGCACATGTAATAATCTAATTGCGATTGCAATACAAAAAATTGCTGCTATCACAGCAGTTGGGTAGACCCATGCCTGTCTGCGAGGGCAGGCGCAGTGCCGCCTTGTATCACGTCACTGTTGCAGGCTGCCACCCTGAAAATGGTTCAGATTGCTTGCATTGTGCCAACCTCACTCTGAAAATGACACTGTGCCTCCCCATCAGTTCCTGCCACTGTCACTCTCCAGGATGCAATCGCACTTTGAACTTTGCACATGCATACAGCAGCTGCTGCGCATGCACAGAAGTGCAAAAGGTACTTCTGTAGTTTCACGGCGCCAGCATGGCGCCGTGCTACTTCCGGGTTCTACGCTCACCACGAAATATGTCAAAAATAGTAACTTAACTCCATGCCAACATGGATAGTTCATACCCCCACTATCCATGTTGGCATGGAGTTTATTTTAAATAGCGTGGCGAGCGTAGCGAGCCACCGAGCCCGCAGCGTGGGCGAGCGAAGGGGACTCAGACGCACGGCCATACTGGCGCCGTGAAACTACAGAAGTACCGTGCAAAAATTGCAATTTTCGCACTTCTGCACCTGATACTGGATCTCGCCCAGTAACCAATTTGCTTATGCATCTGAATTAGTCCCTATACATTGCTTACATGGAGAAGCAAATGTTAGATCTGCTTCGATTGACTACAGTCCTTCTGAAATGTGGTATCGAACATATAAAAACACGAAAACGGTGGAGGAGTTCTAGTCACATGTGGGAGATGGGGACCCAGTGCTACTCCTGTACACAGGCACACGTATAGAGTGCACCAGCACCAGCCATATTCAGCATTTCTTCCTACGAGTAGATGAGTGCTTTCTGATAAAGATTTAATTAATTAGTTATACAGGTCACTGTCAGCGGCTAAGGTAATTGCAAAAATTGCCTACTTGATTATGTTTTTTTAGTTCATACACTCTATCTCAGCAGTCTGTTGGCAGAGGTATTGGCAGATAATCTATTGTGCCAGTCTGATCCATGCACAGGTCAATGGCTATCCTGGCAGCAGGTTGTGGCAGTACATGAAAAGCATTTGCTTCTTGGCACCAGAAAACCAAGAATATATGAACAGTCTGCTGTAGTGTAAGTGGTATTGATGCATTTGAACAAATACTTTGTAATGCGCTATATGCATCTTACATCGACAAGCACCACATTATCTAACAAAACCCAACATTGTAAAAATTCAAACAAATATTCCAGCAAATATGAACTGCGGTGAGTATGAAATGTAATATAGGAACATATTTCTGCTACAGGAAATGTGCATACAGTTCAGGCAGGGATGAGGAACCTTCGGAACTCCAGCTGTTGTTGAGCTAACATTCCAGCATGCACTGCATCAGTTTTAGCATGGCCAAATAGCAAAACTGTTGCAGGGCATGCTGGGATGTGTAGTTCAACAACAGCTGGAGGGCCGACATTTTCCCCATCCCTGAGTTAGGGGAAGACTTATATAGGGAACGATACAGTAAATTAAAGGTAAAACATTCTCCAAAAGGTAAAATGTAATATGCACACCAACTTCTCTGCAAGGAAACAAGATCGTCTCCACTTCCAGATTATGCAACACAACTCCTTTGCTGTAAACTACAAGCCTACACCAATAGCCTGGACTAGACTAGAGGGATAATATGTTAGCTGGGATCCATTACAGTTGTCAAATGGGAACAAAATGAGCATCACTGAAATAGACTATAATGAACATAAATCACAGTCGGGCCCAGCAGAACATTGGCATCTTTATTTGCACATCTTAGAGGAGGGGGACAGGCATCTATAACTTGTGCAGCCACACATGTATTTATATTTCCATACTGTATAAACTTGCACACACACATGGTGAATAACTTGTTTCTAGGGATGGTTTTTAATATTTACCTGTGGATATTTTTTGGGCACCAGAAATAAATTTTTTCACAGGAATGCTCACAGGAATG
The DNA here is from genome assembly GCF_055691185.1 of Crinia signifera. NCBI lineage: Eukaryota > Metazoa > Chordata > Amphibia > Anura > Myobatrachidae > Crinia > Crinia signifera. Next base: position 68,459,189 of record NC_139225.1, on the reverse strand, counting down.
CTGAATAGACGCTGTGCGCAGCCCTTCAGGCTTTGGGGACTTCCCACTGCATCCTCTCCCCCCCCCCCCCCCCCCCCCGCAAGCCAAGGGACGTGCAGTCAGGGGAGGCAGGGGAGGCAGTGCCTCCCCTGTCATAAATGATTAACATTATAAAAAAATACAATGAAAATACTTATGACACATATTCTGTCATAAGTATATCTTTCTATTATTTTATTCATCATTAATCCATTTTTGTTGTTGTTTTGGAGGCACTAAGTGTGGTGCCTCCTGCTGTCGGTAGTAAATGAACTGAAACAGGGGGACGGGCAAGAGCCGGGCAGTGGGTGGGATCCAAGCGTCAGGCTGTAAAAGCCCATTAAATAAGCTGGAGAAGCGGCACCTATACAAGTGCCTCAGTGACTGGGACGAGTGACCTTGTCACCGAGCCAGGCAAATGTGATTGGCCATTAGGTCCAACACACTCACGCAGGGGGTGGGTGCAGAGTTGCCTACCTCCATTTTTGACCAGAATCTCTGGCTGCCCGGCAAACCTTGGTCCAGGTCTGGGCTTTCTCCCCTTTTATAGCGGGTCCCGGCGCAGAAATGGCAGAAGGCGGGCATATGTGGACATCGCGGGCCCAGAAGAGTCTGTCTCACGGAAGCCATCACCCACCGATGCACTGACAGTGCCTGCCTTCTGCTCCAGCTCTGCGGCTGTCAGCCCATCTGAGCCTCACAGTTACAGTGGGTGCTAAGCAGGGAGGAAATGAGACTTCCCTGCAGCAGTGAACTTATCCAGCTTCCCCTGCCGTGCTGCACTTCCTCTTCATCCAGCTCTGCCTGCACTTTAGAAGGGAGAGCTCACAGTCAGACCTCAGAGGAGCGCAGGAGCTTCTGTGTCCGTGCTCAAATCCCCCCAACGTCTGCCAGCCCAAAAAAGTAGGTTAACTTATTATGTGCACTTATTAGTGTTAACTGTTTGTGTGGGGAAAGGATGGGGGTGTTATAGGTGTATATGTATGTATATAAGGCATGTGGGGGTGTTATAGGTGTGTATAGATGTATATAAGGGATGTGGGGGGTGTTATAGGTGTGTATAGATGTATATAAGGGATGTGGGGGGTGTTATAGGTGTGTATAGATGTATATAAGGCATGTGGGGGTGTTATAGGTGTGTGTATAGATGTATATAAGGGATATGGGGGTGTTATAGGTGTATAGATGTATATAAGGCATGTGGGGGTGTTATAGGTGTATATATATGTATATAAGGCATGTGGGGGTGTTATAGGTGTATAGATGTATATAAGGCATGTGGGGTGTGATAAGTGTGTATAGATGTATATAAGGCATGTGGGGGTGTTATAGGTGTATATATTTATATAAGTGGTGGTTGTGGTGTGATAAGTGTGTATATAAGGCATGTGGGGGTGTTATAGGTGTATAGATGTATATAAGGCATGTGGGGGTGTGATAAGTGTGTATAGATGTATATAAGGCATGTGGGGGTGTTATAGGTGTATATATTTATATAAGGCATGTGGGGGTGTTATAGGTGTGTATAGATGTATATAAGGGATATGGGGGTGTTATAGGTGTATAGATGTATATAAGGCATGTGGGGGGTGTTATAGGTGTATATATGTATTTAAGACATGTGGGGGGTGTTATAGGTGTATAGATGTATATAAGGCATGTGGGGGTGTTATAGGTGTATATATTTATATAAGTGGTGGGTGTGGTGTGATAAGTGTGTATATAAGGCATGTGGGGGTGTTATAGCCTATAACACCCCCACATGCCTTATATACATCTATACACCTATAACTTATAGGTGTATAGATGTATATAAGGCATGTGGGGGTGTTAAAGGTGTGTGTAGATGTATATAAGGGATGTGGGGGGTGTTATAGGTGTGTATAGATGTATATAAGGGATGTGGGGGTGTTATAGGTGTATAGATGTATATAAGGCATGTGGGGGTGTTATAGGTGTATATATATGTATATAAGGCATGTGGGGGTGTTATAGGTGTATAGATGTATATAAGGCATGTGGGGTGTGATAAGTGTGTATAGATGTATATAAGGCATGTGGGGGTGTTATAGGTGTATATATTTATATAAGTGGTGGTTGTGGTGTGATAAGTGTGTATATAAGGCATGTGGGGGTGTTATAGGTGTATAGATGTATATAAGGCATGTGGGGTGTGATAAGTGTGTATAGATGTATATAAGGCATGTGGGGGTGTTATAGGTGTATATATTTATATAAGTGGTGGGTGTGGTGTGATAAGTGTGTATATAAGGCATGTGGGGGTGTTATAGGTGTGTATAGATGTATATAAGGGATGTGGGGGTGTTATAGGTGTGTATATATGTATATAAGGCATGCGGGGTTGTTATAGGTGTGTATATATGTATATAAGGCATGTGGGGGTGTTATAGGTGTATATATATGTATATAAAGCATGTGCGCGTGTTATAGGTCTATATGTTTATATAAGTGATGGGTGTGGTGTGATAAGTGTATATAAATGTATATAAGGGATGTGGGGGGTGTTATTGGTGTGTATATATGTATTATATATGGTTAGTGTGGTGTGATGGGTGTGATTTGACAGGTGTGTATAGATGTATATAAGGGATGTGTGAGTGTGTATATAATATATAGAAGGGGTGGGTGTGGTGTGGTAGATGTATATAAGAGGTGGGTGTGGTGTGATGGTTTATTTATTTATTTATTTATTTATTTATTTATTTACAGGTTCTTATATAGCGCAGCAGATTCCGTTGCGCTTTACAATAGTAGACAGTGATAAAACAAACTGGGTAACAACATACAGACTTGGAGGTAGGAGGGCCCTGCTGCAAGCTTACAATCTATAGGGATATAGGGGGAAACACAAGGACAGGCACCAGTAATACCATAGCAGTCCCACCAAGTTACAAGTCCAGAAGGGTAGCTATATAATACATAAGTGCCTCAGAGGGTTATGCATGTAGAACTTAAACATTATAGGCTTGCCTGAAGAGGTGAGTTTTCAGGGAACGCTTGAATGTTTGGAGGCTATTGGAGAGTCTTATTGTGCGTGGAAGGGCATTCCATAGGATGGGAGCAGCCCGATGAAAGTCCTGTAATAGTGAATGGGAGCTGGTGATCCGTGCAGAAGAGAGACGCAGATCTTGTGCAGAGCGGAGTGGTCGAGATGGGAGATATTTTGTGATAAGTAGAGAGATATATGCTGGTGCAGTATGGTTAATAGCTTTATAAGTTAGTAGAAGTGTTTTGTATTGAATACGGTAAGATACAGGTAACCAATGGAGGGACTGGCAGAGCGGATCAGCAGATGATGAGCGTCTTGCAAGGAAGATCAGCCTAGCAGCAGCATTTAAAATGGATTGTAGTGGTGAGAGTCTGTTCTTGGGAAGACCAGTCAGGAGACTATTGCAATAATCAATGCGGGATATAATGAGTGCATGTATAAGAGATTTAGTAGTTTCTTGTGTGAGATACGGTCGTATTTTGGACATGTTCTTTAGATGCATGTAACATGATTTGGAGACAGATTGAATGTGGGGAAGAAAGGACAGGTCAGAGTCGAGGATGACCCCTAAGCAACGAGCTTGTGGGGTAGGGTAGATGGTCGAGTTGTCAACAGTGATGGAGATATCAGGATGGTAACTCTTCTTAGTTGGCGAGAATATAAGTAATTCTGTTTTTGAAATATTGAGTTTGAGTTGGTGGGAAGACATCCAAGATGAGATGGCAGAGAGACATTCTGAAACTCGGCCCAAAACCACTGGTGACAAGTCTGGGGTTGATAGATAGATTTGAGTATCATCCGCATATAAGTGATACTGAAATCCGAAAGAGCTTATTAGTTTGCCAAGAGAGGAAGTATAGATGGAGAACAGTAGAGGACCTAAGACTGAGCCTTGCGGAACTCCGACTGACAGAGGTAGTGAAGAGGAAGTAGAGTCAGAGAAGCGAACGCTGAAAGAGCGATCAGATAGGTAAGATGTGAACCAGGAAAGGGCTGTATCATTAAGACCTAGGGAGTGTAGTGTTTCTACAAGAAGAGTGTGATCCACAGTGTCAAATGCAGCAGATAGATCTAGAAGAATAAGTAGTGAGTAATGGCCTTTAGCCTTAGCAGTTACCAGATCATTCACCACTTTAGTCAGTGCTGTCTCAGTGGAGTGTTGAGAGCGGAAGCCTGACTGAAGCGCGTCTAATAGGGTGTGAGAGTTAAGAAAGTTTGTGATGCGAGAGTAGACAAGTCTCTCCAGTAGCTTAGAGAGGCATGGGAGCTGAGAGATAGGACGATAGTTAGAGAGAGAGTTAGGGTCAGAATTCTGTTTTTTTAGAATAGGAGTAATCACTGCATGTTTGAGCAGAGATGGAAAAGTACCAGTAGCAAGAGAGAGATTGCAGATGTTAGTTAAGGTTGGAATAAGCACAGGAGATAGATTTTTTATAACTTGTGCAGGTATAGGATCAAGAGGAGAGGTAGTAGAGTAGGAGGATAAGAAGAGTGCAGATACTTCCTTTTCATTTGTGGGCTCAAATGAAGAGAAAGTGCCAGAGGGTTCAGGTAGGGAAGAGAGCGGGTTAGAGGTAGTAGAAGAGCATACCATTTCATCTCGGATGTTATCAATCTTGTCCTTAAAGTAGGAGGCAAGTTCTTGTGCACTGATGGTAGCCGGTGGGGGAGGAGGGGGAGGGTACAGAAGAGACTTGAAGGTGTTAAAAAGTCGCTTAGGGTTGGTGGCATGAGAAGAGATGAGAGATTGGAAGTATGTTTGTTTGGCAGTGTCCAAAGCATTGCAGTAGGAGTAGTAGCTAGTCTTATATGTGAGGAAATCAGTCATATTACGAGATTTACGCCATTGGCCGTTCTAATTTACGTGACTGATTTCGTAGTTGTCTCGTTGCTTTGGAGTGCCATGGTTGGCATCTAAGCCTACGTGGGGTATAGTGGGAAGCTGGAGCCACTTCATCAAGGGCTGTTTCAAGAGTCTGGTAGAGGTGGGAAACAGCAGAGTCAGGAGAGGTAAGTGTAGAAATTAGTGAGAGCTGTTGTTGCAGGGAGGTGGTAAGTTGTGGAAAATTTATAGCTTTAGTATTTCTGCGGGTTAGAGTAGGCATGCATGATTTCTGTGTCAGTGAGCTTGGGGTAATGGAGGAGAGCGAGAGGGTTATGAGATTGTGATCAGAGAGAGGGAAGGGAGTGTTAGTAAAATCAGAGACTGAGCATAGCCTGGTGAAAACAAGGTCCAGGCAGTGACCTTCCTCATAAGTAGCGGCGTCTGACCACTGGGAGAGGCCGAGAGAGGAGGTTAGAGAGAGGAGTTTGGAAGCATGCACAGATTGTGGACTGTCAATAGCAATATTGAAGTCACCCAGGATGATAGTGGAGATGTCAGAGGATAAGAAATGGGGAAGCCAGGCAGAGAAATTTTCCAGAAATTGAGATTTGGGAAGCCCAGGTGGGCGATAGATAGCAGCAACACGCAGAGAGAAAGGGGAAAAAACCCTAATAGAGTGAACTTCAAATGATGTAAATGTGAGTGAAGGAACTGGTGGTAGAACGGAGTATGTGAAGGCTTGTGACAGTAATATACCAACTCCACCTCCAGCAGATGGTTGTGTACAGATGTATATAAGGGGTGTTGGGGGGATGATAGTCAGAATATGTATATAAGGGATGGGGGGTGATGGCTATATATATATATATATATATATATATATATATATATATATATATATATATATATATATATATATATATATACACATACCCATATTTATAAGGGGTGTGTGAGGTGGTGATAGGTGTGTATATGGGTCAGTTCAGAATAGACTTACTCAGTGTGTGGCTGGGGTGTCCTGAGTATTCATAAGCCAACTTAAATCTTCTGTTAGTGACAGGGTTAAGCCCCATACACACTGGGCGACGTTTAGCTGAAAACCGCTCAGTGTGTATGGGGCAGCAATGAGAGGTGAGCGCAGATGCATGCTCCCGCATCATCTCTGGTCCAGCCACTTATCTGCTGGTGTTACCAGCAGATGAGTGGCGAGGTGGACAGCTTTCCATAGCATTCTCCTATGGAAAGTCATCCACCCAGAGGAAAATCGCTGAGGAGGGCGAAAACCGTTCAGTATGTATTCACTAAGCGTTTTTTATCCCAGTGATTTTCCCCATCATCGGGCTAATAAAAATAATGTTTTCTGAATCACAAAGGACAGTTACACTTGATGAGTGCATTCCTCTGTGTAACTAGAAACATTGTTCCATTGGAAGATACAATTCTGAAACACAGTGGCCTTTCAACAGCCAATACAAAGTTTCTTGTTCTACAAGACAAAAGTACAAAAAATTTGATTTGAGAAACTTTTCTCTAACAAAATACAAGCATGCGCCGGCCCTGGGACATTGGGGCTGTGGTTAGCCGGAAGTTGGCAGGAAGGTAGTGGTACAGTACTAAACTGCTGACTATATTGGCAGGTCAGTTTGTGGGTGTCCCTAGTCATCTGGTATGTGTGGGGTTTAAGTCCAAGTTGACCACCACGAGCTCTGGCTCTGATACTAGCCAGTGCCTCAGCAGCCACTGACCTCACCGCACGCCACTGCGCAACCCCCAAGCCACGGGACACTGGCGGCCCCGGGCAGGGGCAGGACTGTCCCAAAACAACAGGACCGTCCAGGAAAAATATGGGCCATATAGAAGATATGGTCAAACCTCACCCAAATCTAATTCTCTCTGCACATGTTACATCTGCCCCCCACCCCCGCAGTGCACTTGGTTTTATCCATTTGAGAAGGATTTTGTGAGTGAACCAGAATAAGGACCATTGTGCATGTAAAACTACAGAGCCAAGTTATTTCCTTGCTCTGAGTGCTGATTGGTTTTCAGTTTCAGTTTCCAGTCAGCTGAGGACTGCAGAGCGCACAATATTTTTCTGCACTGCACAGTGAGGACAAGCATGAAATTTGTCAGCCAGAAGTGTACTGTACTGCACTGTACAGCCATGTCAAACTGGAGTTAAATTGAAATCTGCATAGCAAGCTACATAGTGGCCCTTATTCTGGTTCTCTCACAAAGGCAAATTCCTTTGTAAATTGACAAACCCATGTTCACTGCAGGTGGGGCAGATGTAACTTGTGCAGAGAAACGGCCAAAGTGAGAAGTTGTACTATCCACCAGTGGCGTAATGATAAATTTTGCTCCCCCGAGCCAAAATAGTTTGAGGTAACCCCCCCCCCCCCATAATAATCCTCACACTGTATGCACACATTGTAATGCCCCTTACACTATACGCCACACACTGTAATGCCACCTACACATTATGCCACACACCACAATGCCCCGTTCAAATTACCATCACGCAGAGAGATACAGCACATACCCATGGGACAGACAGGTAAATAAACCTGTCCCTGCAGCAACTTCAGCTGAGCAGCATGAGAGGATAATAATAATATCTTTACTGTCATAAAATGCTCACATACATGAACATTAAACGAGATTCGAATGCAGACAATACAGAGTAAAAGACAATAAAAGAAAAAGACATTGGAATACAAGATTTATGCATGTTTCAGTATGCCCATTAAGGCCAGTATTCAATGCTCCCGATCCACAGTTTTTTCGGCGAATCGGGCTGTTTTCACTCCTTGCGGTGAATTTTCACTGAAAATATGATTCACTTTATTCAATGTTCACAGTTCGCCGAAAGCGAACAGTGAATGCCGGCCAGTTCTCCGTTTCATGCTCTGGAACTGGAAAGTGATCTTTTAAAATAAAGGTTTTTTGTTTTTGGTGTAAAAAAATCAGATTTTTTTTCTGTGAAGGGGCATGCTATTTTTATTCATGTGCTCGAAGCACATTAATATATATTTAATTTATTTATTTATTTTTACATATTTTCTTTTTTACACATTCGCCAGCAGGGGGCCGGGAGCCGCTCATTAGATATTCATATATTCACTGCACACTGGTCCTGGCTTCTTACGATCGAGACCAGTGGAGCGGCTCCTTACCCCTGTCCCCTGCCAGCTATCTGGGGGGGCAGCTTCTGCTGCCTGTGTCCTCCTTCTCCCCCACAACCGTTCTGGGGCAGGCAGGGAGGCTTACTTCTCCCTGTCTGCCACCGTCCCCCGGCATCTAGGGTTAAAATTCACCAGCAGGGGCAGCAAGCCCCTGCTGCATTGAATAGGGTGACAGGGAGGGCTGGCAGCGAATGCTGCAGCCCTCAAGAACCCTGCGAATGTGCAGCGAATCCTAAACAGGATTCGCTGCACATGGAGAACAAATCATTGAATACTCCCCTAAGTATTTAAGACACGAATTGCCCTCAGGAAAAAAACTCTCTCTATATCGTTTAGTTTTGCACAAAACCGAATGATATCGCTTATTTAAAGGAAGAAGAGAAAACAGATCGTTACTAGCGTGGAAAGGATCCCTCAGGATACTTTTTGTCTTTAAAAGAAGCCAGTTTTAAAATACGTGTTGTATAATTGGTAAGGCAACCCCGGTAATTTTACTTGCCACAGACACCGGGAACAGCACCGGGAGAAATCCATCGCTCGGTCCAGGGGGAGGAGTCAGGGATGCGGGCACTTCTTCCTCTGTATCCCTGACTCACAGAATAAGCTGTTGCAGCAGTGCCGCTTTTGTTCACAGCACTCCCTGCAGACCCCGCGGCACTGGCTCCCCCAATCCACTGCGGGGTCTTCAGCACTATAATTACGCCACTGATATCCACTCACACGCAGAATCCAACAGCAGTACAGCTGAGACAATCATGAATTCATGTGCTGTGACATGTGCTCTGTTGGCCATGATTGCTACACTGCAAGAATTCCCCAGCCCCCTCCTTTGTATAGACATTGCATCCTCCTTTGTTTAGACCTCAGAGACAAATGAAGTACTTTAAAAATGACATCACACTTGTTTTAACATCGGGGACCCGGGTTGAGTAAAAATGCACCAACCCTGCAATAACCTGGTAATAACCCGGGTCAATAATGCTTTATAAACATCTCTGACCCAAGTCGGACCTGGGTCTGATCCATGTTCAAAACACGGGTCCAACTCTGCTATTGCGATCTGCAGTGCTGCTTCTGTAAGTAGACAGACGTACTGACCTATAGGGGCAGATGCATCATGCACTGTACTCTATGTACATCCAATAATGACCCAATCCACGAGGGACTTCCCTCTTCATTTATTATTGCCCTCACCTGCACTGAACTACAGATGGGTCCCCAGCAAACGGGTGCATTCATATGCTTGCATTTACTGGCCATTTGCACAGCATTGTGTAATCACCGTGGAGACTATAGGCAGCTTGGCACAGCTAATCTTAGTATGTATATGCATGTGTGTACATAATGCATGTAAGTATTGCATGTAAGTTAAAAAAGGACACATCTGTAGTTAATTATAACCATACTTGCCTACCTGACCCTCTCCATGTGGGAAAAAATGCTCTGCTCCTTGACTTCTCTGGTAATGGATGATTGCCTGCACCTGTGGTGAAACACCTTTACCCAGCTCCCCACAGGTGATGGCAATCATACATTACCAGGGAAGTCCAGAAACAGAGCAGTTTCGCCCGCATGGAGAGGGTCAGGTAGGCAAGTATGATTATAACAAGAGGTGTTTCACCACAGGTGGCAATCAAAAATTAAGAGGCAAGTCCAGGAACAGAGCATTCTGTCCCTCCTGGAATGGGTCATGGGAGGTATGCGAACTGTATACTACACTTGGAAATTCAACTTTCTGTTCCTGCTGTCCAATATAACCTGTTGTTGGTCTCATATGAAACAATGTCATGTTGTTACTGGTAATTTGTAACAGTTTGGTGCCCTCTAGTGTCATATTTGTGCACACTGTTTTTAAGAGCTTGTACTATATAAAAAGTGAAAATTAAATAGACCTAAGCAGTCTGAATTCAATATTTATATACAGAATGGAGAGAATTTTATCTTCTAACATTGAAGATTTTTTATTATTATTATTTAATGCTATAGATAAGTACAGCCGCAGAGTTTAGTGGTATTTTGCTATAAATATATTTAGATGTAGTCTTTTTTTATTCAGTTTTAATAATGTTTATAATTTATCATAATGACTCTTTATCATGAGTCAGTCTATGTTTTATACCATAACCCAAATGGCTATATGGAATTTCATGTCGCTCTTTTCTGCTTATTGCTCTGCTGAATGACAGACCCAGCTGCCTGGCTTGAACATCCAGATATTAGTCTAATTTACAAACACACATGTGGCTATATTGGATGGCTGAATTCTGGATCTTATGTGTACCCGCCAGTGCAACTGGCCAACAAATCTACTCCAAATTTAATTCCTTTTAGTCCCAATTGACATTTAGTGGATTTTGATTAAATGTCGTACAGTGTTGCTAGTTGTATTGTTGGACCAACGCAAGTAGTAATTTGGGTCCAATTTAGTCTATAACATCCAAATTGGCTTAGGCTTTCTCTGCCACTAATTAAAAAGTAAGTAAGGTCGGAAAATGTATCACACCATTGTGAGTGCAATGACTGAGGCATTACAAGCAGGCAAACATCCAAAATATATTGGCCCCTCTACACCCTACTGAGAGCAGGGAATAAACTGTAGGGATTTGTAGAGAATCAAACAAAACAACTATGCACCAAAAGTTGCAACCTACTAGTTCCATTCAGAAAAATGTGCAAGAAAGTCAGTTTTTCCATAAAAGAGATTCACCTCAATGCTAAACGCACTCCAGATATCATTTGTGTTCAGTAGTCACATTTCTCCATACGATTCACATTTATTCATTAAATTATATTTAACAGAGTGAAAAACAAATGCTGCACTGTAAACAACACTTGTGGATCCAAAGGTATTTACACTGGTAGTAATCTCTTACTATAATCTGCTTGCACAATAAATATTAGAGATGAGCAGGTCCTGTTTATGAAAACCGAACACACCCGAATTTTGCATTCTGAGCAAATCTGAATCCAGGCTCAGATGTTTCCTCCTAATATAGTGGTGGCATTCTAATGCCCACAGTGCAGCCAGAGCACCTAATAGTAATACAGGGCAACAGTAACCTTTTACTGGTGCCCGAAAAAGTTTTTGTTGAAGTTGTAAATTCTGAAATAAAAAAACTAAAACAAATTTAATAAAAATATGATGTGCTCGATAAAGCTCAGTAGGTGGATTGCTACTGAGTTAATAATATAAATGCTGTTTGAGTCACAGTGTGAATTTGTCATTTGTGAAAAAAAAAAAACTCTTTGTAAAATGTGTGTGTTTGTGTGTGTGTTCTGTGCCACTGAAAGAAAAGTAAAAATACGTGTGTTCAGGTCCAAGCCATGAAACCACATTAATTTGTTGTGAGAGTCGCAGTGTGAAGTTATCATTTGTTAAAAAGAAAATAAATGTTTATAATTTTTTGTAAAACTTGTGTGTGTTCAGAGTCAAGCCGTGCCACTGTGATAATAATATAAGTTCTGTGTGTTGATATGGATCATGATCAGCCGATAGAAGAGCAGGAGCAGTAACTGATTACTAGTGCTTTGGCTGCTGGCAGCCACGATGATCGTGATATTTATACCTCACCATCTACTAAAGCAGGTGATCAAGGGCATAGGGGGTTTAAGAAAGGGCACCTGTAAATAAAAACAATATTTTTCAATATAGGGAACTTTGCTGCTACAATACATAAAATTGCCAGCATGACATTAACCATATGCAGAGACAAGGAAATGCTCAGACCTTGGCTTAAGTGCTGAGGAGAGTCTAAAGGCATCCATGTTAGCTATGTGTGAATTTGACATACTGCCAACCCAATCTTCATTGTTTTGGTAAGTGAATTTAGATTTTGGTTCACCTTGATGAAATCAAGCTCTTAAGGGGACAGTGCAGGCAAAAAGGTTGTGGTCTCGCAAGGAGGGGGTGGGCCCCATCCATAATACCCCCAAGGGTACTGGGAGATAGTGAATGACTGGGGATGCACAAGTGAGAGGTAGTGGGTGACTGGGTGACTGGGTGACTGTGGAAGCAGGGGTGGCAGTAAAATGGTGGGTGAATGGTGAGTTTGGGGTGACATGGAGATAGCGACTGACAGGAGAGGCAGGGGTGACATGGATATAATGGGTAACTTAGGTGACAGTGTCTAACTCAGGAGGCTGGGGTGACATGGAGATGGTGGGTGAATTGAAGGAAGATTCTGCCAGTGAACTCTGACTCAGTGTAGATCAGTGGTTCTCCATCTGTGGGTCCTTAAACAGAAGTTGATCCCGACCATCTCAGCATGGGATCCCCACTTCATGTCTTGTCTAATCTTTCCGCCAGTGTTTCAGAGTCTTAGAAATCAGTTGAATTGTGTGTCATTTTAGACTCCTTGGTTCACTGGCTTAGAGGTCCAATGAGTCTTCAGGCAGCTCTGTATCTCCATGTCTTGTCCAGAAGTAGCTGCTGCGCCTCTGCCACAAGTAGGATGCACTCCTGGATCCTTCATTTTGTATACAGGGGGCACATGGGACTTCTGAACTGAAGGAAAATTTCAGATAACACAGGAAGACAGTAATCTAATGTGAAAGCCAGCTCTCCAAAAACAGAACTCTGTGAAAAACCTCTTGTAGGTAAGCGCAGCATTGGGGGTGAGGTCATACACCGGCACAAGGAGAGGTGGTCCAGATCAACAGCAGCATGAAATGAGAGGAGGGGAGGACTGAGCACAGACTTTATGGTATGTGCCTGTGGAGAGGGGCAGGGGGGATGGGGGAAAACCCATAAAGTAAATACCCACTGATCTTCCATCTCCTAGTCACCTTCTTCCATACCCACTGCCTCCTTGTCACATTAGCCATCACAATCACCATTTTTTTGTGCCTTTGTTACTGTGCATGTGCAGTCTGCTGACCACACGTGGTACCCATTCTTTGGTAACTTGCTGAGGTCCTGTAATCATTTTTATTGTCTGATAGAGTCCTAGAGCAAAACTGTTTGGGAACCCCTAGTCTAGATAAATGAAGCCTGGCAGCAGAGGAGTTACTATGTTCATGGGACGCGGGTGCAGGGCCGGAGCATGTGCGGGTGAAGAAGTCCCTGGGATCCAGCAGCAGCAGTAGTACAGTACAGTAACTCTCACCCTGAGACTGGGGAGGGAGGGGAGGTGGTGTGTACATACATGGGAGGATGCCAGGAAGACTCACTGCATCTACTCCTGACACACAGCTAACAAAGCATTGCTGCCTCATCACCCTGGAGCCAGCTGAGACACCAGCCAGCATGGCAGCAGCAGCCTCCCCCTCCATACGGACCTCTGTGTTGTGCTACGGATGTCCATGGAATGGCACCTTCATGTGGTCAGTACTGCATGGGAGCTGGGAGGCTGCAGTGCTGGGTATAATCCATATGGCAGTGAGAGATGGTGCCCTTGCAGTTCTGATGCCGTATGTGGTGGCCAATAGGCTTGCTGGCCCTGGTATTTGTAAAGAATACTAATTAAAACATTTCTGCACACTCAGAAAATGTGGAGACGAACAGCAGAATTTGAGCTGGTGTCATAGAAATAGATGGTGCCACTATGGGAGTGCAACGGGATGAGGGGGATACTGTATGTGTATGTTGACGGTGAGGATGTTGTTTGTGTAAATCAGAGACCATCGGCACTTGATAAGAAGAAAGCCATTGTCACACTTGGGCACTAAACAAAAAAAATCGACCTCATATGTGTGAAATAATTTTAACCAAATCCTGACAAATATTTTCAAGCCATCTTTAGCATTTGTAAAGCAGCAGTAAGTAGAGGTAGGGACATTAACCATATAGGAACCTCCTCTCTGTTACATCAGTTGCAGCAAGTTCATGCAAAGTTTTTGGCAAAATCAGAAACTTGTGCTAAACAAATAGCAAGCAGTCCAGCATCAGCTAGCTCCTCGCATCTGCAATCTCCACCGCCAACACCTTCATCATAAATATCCTCACTAATGATGGTAGGTAGTCAGGGCCGTTTCTAGACAACTTAGCTCCCAGGGCAAAGAAATAAAAATGCCCTTTTACTGGTGCCCGAAAAAGTTTTTGTTGAAGTTGTAAATTCTGAAATAAAAAAACTAAAACAAATTTAATAAAAATATGATGTGCTCGATAAAGCTCAGTAGGTGGATTGCTACTGAGTTAATAATATAAATGCTGTTTGAGTCACAGTGTGAATTTGTCATTTGTGAAAAAAAAAAAACTCTTTGTAAAATGTGTGTGTTTGTGTGTGTGTTCTGTGCCACTGAAAGAAAAGTAAAAATACGTGTGTTCAGGTCCAAGCCATGAAACCACATTAATTTGTTGTGAGAGTCGCAGTGTGAAGTTATCATTTGTTAAAAAGAAAATAAATGTTTATAATTTTTTGTAAAACTTGTGTGTGTTCAGAGTCAAGCCGTGCCACTGTGATAATAATATAAGTTCTGTGTGTTGATATGGATCATGATCAGCCGATAGAAGAGCAGGAGCAGTAACTGATTACTAGTGCTTTGGCTGCTGGCAGCCACGATGATCGTGATATTTATACCTCACCATCTACTAAAGCAGGTGATCAAGGGCATAGGGGGTTTAAGAAAGGGCACCTGTAAATAAAAACAATATTTTTCAATATAGGGAACTTTGCTGCTACAATACATAAAATTGCCAGCATGACATTAACCATATGCAGAGACAAGGAAATGCTCAGACCTTGGCTTAAGTGCTGAGGAGAGTCTAAAGGCATCCATGTTAGCTATGTGTGAATTTGACATACTGCCAACCCAATCTTCATTGTTTTGGTAAGTGAATTTAGATTTTGGTTCACCTTGATGAAATCAAGCTCTTAAGGGGACAGTGCAGGCAAAAAGGTTGTGGTCTCGCAAGGAGGGGGTGGGCCCCATCCATAATACCCCCAAGGGTACTGGGAGATAGTGAATGACTGGGGATGCACAAGTGAGAGGTAGTGGGTGACTGGGTGACTGGGTGACTGTGGAAGCAGGGGTGGCAGTAAAATGGTGGGTGAATGGTGAGTTTGGGGTGACATGGAGATAGCGACTGACAGGAGAGGCAGGGGTGACATGGATATAATGGGTAACTTAGGTGACAGTGTCTAACTCAGGAGGCTGGGGTGACATGGAGATGGTGGGTGAATTGAAGGAAGATTCTGCCAGTGAACTCTGACTCAGTGTAGATCAGTGGTTCTCCATCTGTGGGTCCTTAAACAGAAGTTGATCCCGACCATCTCAGCATGGGATCCCCACTTCATGTCTTGTCTAATCTTTCCGCCAGTGTTTCAGAGTCTTAGAAATCAGTTGAATTGTGTGTCATTTTAGACTCCTTGGTTCACTGGCTTAGAGGTCCAATGAGTCTTCAGGCAGCTCTGTATCTCCATGTCTTGTCCAGAAGTAGCTGCTGCGCCTCTGCCACAAGTAGGATGCACTCCTGGATCCTTCATTTTGTATACAGGGGGCACATGGGACTTCTGAACTGAAGGAAAATTTCAGATAACACAGGAAGACAGTAATCTAATGTGAAAGCCAGCTCTCCAAAAACAGAACTCTGTGAAAAACCTCTTGTAGGTAAGCGCAGCATTGGGGGTGAGGTCATACACGGGCACAAGGAGAGGTGGTCCAGATCAACAGCAGCATGAAATGAGAGGAGGGGAGGACTGAGCACAGACTTTATGGTATGTGCCTGTGGAGAGGGGCAGGGGGGATGGGGGAAAACCCATAAAGTAAATACCCACTGATCTTCCATCTCCTAGTCACCTTCTTCCATACCCACTGCCTCCTTGTCACATTAGCCATCACAATCACCATTTTTTTGTGCCTTTGTTACTGTGCATGTGCAGTCTGCTGACCACACGTGGTACCCATTCTTTGGTAACTTGCTGAGGTCCTGTAATCATTTTTATTGTCTGATAGAGTCCTAGAGCAAAACTGTTTGGGAACCCCTAGTCTAGATAAATGAAGCCTGGCAGCAGAGGAGTTACTATGTTCATGGGACGCGGGTGCAGGGCCGGAGCATGTGCGGGTGAAGAAGTCCCTGGGATCCAGCAGCAGCAGTAGTACAGTACAGTAACTCTCACCCTGAGACTGGGGAGGGAGGGGAGGTGGTGTGTACATACATGGGAGGATGCCAGGAAGACTCACTGCATCTACTCCTGACACACAGCTAACAAAGCATTGCTGCCTCATCACCCTGGAGCCAGCTGAGACACCAGCCAGCATGGCAGCAGCAGCCTCCCCCTCCATACGGACCTCTGTGTTGTGCTACGGATGTCCATGGAATGGCACCTTCATGTGGTCAGTACTGCATGGGAGCTGGGAGGCTGCAGTGCTGGGTATAATCCATATGGCAGTGAGAGATGGTGCCCTTGCAGTTCTGATGCCGTATGTGGTGGCCAATAGGCTTGCTGGCCCTGGTATTTGTAAAGAATACTAATTAAAACATTTCTGCACACTCAGAAAATGTGGAGACGAACAGCAGAATTTGAGCTGGTGTCATAGAAATAGATGGTGCCACTATGGGAGTGCAACGGGATGAGGGGGATACTGTATGTGTATGTTGACGGTGAGGATGTTGTTTGTGTAAATCAGAGACCATCGGCACTTGATAAGAAGAAAGCCATTGTCACACTTGGGCACTAAACAAAAAAAATCGACCTCATATGTGTGAAATAATTTTAACCAAATCCTGACAAATATTTTCAAGCCATCTTTAGCATTTGTAAAGCAGCAGTAAGTAGAGGTAGGGACATTAACCATATAGGAACCTCCTCTCTGTTACATCAGTTGCAGCAAGTTCATGCAAAGTTTTTGGCAAAATCAGAAACTTGTGCTAAACAAATAGCAAGCAGTCCAGCATCAGCTAGCTCCTCGCATCTGCAATCTCCACCGCCAACACCTTCATCATAAATATCCTCACTAATGATGGTAGGTAGTCAGGGCCGTTTCTAGACAACTTAGCTCCCAGGGCAAAGAAATAAAAATGCCCCCCCCCCCCCCCCCCCCCCCCCCCCCCCCGGACCAATTACATAATATGGTATCAAAGAAATAGGGTGTGTGGTTTAATTTAAAAAGGGGTGTGGTCTAATATAAGGGCGTGGTCTCGCAGGAAAACAATTACCTTACATAACACTTTTGCATCCTGCATGACCAGATATTGGTTACCGCAGTAATTGTTATTGTCCTCCCGCACTTAAGTTGGCCGACTGAAGGCCACACAGTGACCTAGTACGTCTCACAGATCAAAACAATGACAGGCTACTTAAATCATTATACACTATTTATCCGTGATGACAATTACACATTACGCCGCACACTGTGATGACAATTACATAATACGCCGCACACCGTGATGACAATTACACATTATGTCGCACACCGTGATGACAATTACACATTATGTCACACACGTGATGACAATTACACATTATGTCGCACACCGTGATGCCCATTAGACCCCACACTGTGATGGCAATTACACAATATTCCCCACACCGTAATGCCCATTACACATTATGCCCCACATGCCGCTGACACACAACTGATGCCGTTTACTAATATGCCCCCACAGTGCCAGATATGCCCCCACAGCGCCACATATGCCCCCACAGTGCGACACATATGCCCCCACAGTGCCACAGATGCCCCTACAGTGTCACATATGCCCCCACAGTGCCAGATATGCCCCCACAGCGCCACAAATATATGCCCCCACAGTGCCAAATATGCCCCCACAGTACCACACATATGCCCCCACAGTGCCAAATATGCCCCCACAGTGCCACAGATATATGCCCCCACAGTGCCAGATATGCCCCCACAGTGCCACACATGGCCCCACAGTGCCAGATATGCCCCCCACAGCGCCACACATGGCCCCACAGTGCCAGATATGCCCCCACAGAGCCACACATGGCCCCACAGTGCCAGATATGCCCCCACAGCGCCACACATGGCCCCACAGTGCCAGATATTCCTCCACAGCACCACACAGATATGCCGCCACAGTGCCACACATATGCCCCCACAGTGCCAAAAATGCCCCCACAGTGCCAAAAATGCCCCCACAGCACCACACAGATATGCCCCCACAGTGCCAAACTCACTCTGGGTCTCCCCTGCTCCCATCGCCTCTGCCGAGTCTGCCTCTGCTGCTGCTGTTGCTTCCTTGGGGAGGGGAGCGGAGCGCATTGCGCCGCTCTCCTTCCCCTTCACTGGGTACCTGAGCCGTCAGCCATTCATACCTCGCGGGCTGGCTCCTTATTGGCTGCCAGCCCGCAAGCTCTGATAGGCTGACAGCTGAGCCCAGTGACAGTGTGAGCGAGGAGGAAGGAGAGATGCGCGATGCGTTCCCCTCCCTGTTTCCTCCCTCTCAACCGCTGCTTGTGTGTGGATATGGACACCGGGGAGGAGGGGGGAGGAGGCTGCGGCGGCGTTGGGGGAGCTGCAGGGCGCCCCGGCTGTTACACAGAGGCGGACAAGCCATGCGGCGCCCCGGGCTGCTGCACGGCTTGTCCGCCACTAGAAACGGCCCTGGAGGTAGTCCATTTTGTTAATACTAAATAGCTCCTTCCCTATACATGATTCCTCAGCAGAACCCTTCGGTACTAGGACTGCTACTGCTTCTGGGGTGGAACTTGATCCCAGAAAATGACAAACAACACTAATTGACTGTTAAACAGTCATTTGCAGAGGAAAGAAGTATGGGGCTGATTCAGACCTGATTGCAGGGTTGCAACCTCCCTGCCTGAGTGGGATCCCACCCATTTTCATGGCTGTGAATGGAATTGCAGCCATGCAAATAGGGGGAATTGCTTTTGTAATTACTCACCATCTAAAAGAATCCCCCCACCCCTGTGTGCAGCACTGTGTAAGCCAAAGACTTACTCTGTGCTGATTTGGGCCGCTGATAATGTCAGCAGCCCTCCCTCCCAATGGCCGGGCCCACCTGTGTTTTTGTGCGCCACTCCCAAAAATCACTGGAGTGCCGCCCACAAACACCGGCCAGCTGTCAATCATCCAGCGTATGGCCTAACATTTGGTAACCAGCCAGTTCTCTGCATCCTTTGGCCAAAATTGGTAAAAACAATATTGTGAGCTGTGACTGGTAAAAACAATATTGTGAGCTGTGAGGTGGACAAAATTGACTGGAAATGACTGGAAATAATATAATTGAGGTTTATAATACTGTAGGAACAAAAAAAGAATGAAAACATTTAAATACAGATTACATAACCAAAAAACACATTAGGGTGATTTTGCAATAACAAAACCAATAGCAAAACTCAACAAAATAATCTAAACCCAAAACAAACACATGGGGTTCCACACACATCCTTTCTCATAAATTGACAGAAAACTGGCCTTTACTCTTTTTATTTAAGATGGTGGTGCCATTTGACTTAAACTTCACATGTAATTTTGCCCTAGAAATTTTCTACTCAACTTTCTCTAAAACCATTTCATTTGGGAAGTGACTGTTTATAACAACAATAGACTATCTCCACAAACTTTCTATTCTGCCAGAAGCTACTGTACTCATTCTTTGATTTCTATTCGCTACTGTGCAGTGCTGTATGTACCCAGGCAGCATTGGATGCTAAATTGCCTGTTTAGAAAGTGGTAAAGAAATACATAAAAATTGCATGGTTTGATAAAACAGCACACAACGGTACAGGCAGCATTAAAACTCAGCCTACAACCAACATAATAAAATTATTCTTTAGGATTATTACTTTACCATTTTTCACATACACAATTCTACAAGTTCCATCACTCACATTTACATAATTCGAAGTACATTCTATCACAATTTACACTCCTTTGTCTCTGAGTGTTGAAGCTATCTATCGCTTACATGGGGCAACCAAAACAATGTCTATAAGATTTTTCTCCCTGGCTCCCCTACTTCCTATCCTCTGACATGACCACTATAATCATGTGAGATTTCAATATTGCTATTGATCAGCCAAAATCTTCTGCTCATGCCTCCAAACTAATCTGTATAACCTCCTCTCTTGGCCTCACCCAATGGACTGACCCCACTCTCATCTTAAAGGTTATGCCTAGATCTAGTGTTTACCAGATTATGCTCAATGTCTGAATTCACTAACACCATTTCCCACTATCAGATCCCAACCTTATCACCTGCATGCTCTCCTCCATTTCTTCTAACTCTATGTCACTTGAGTCTTCCAATCCTCCTCAAACCCACAGAAATATCTTCAAGAACTCTCCACCTCTGTCCAAAAACTGCTTTCACCTATTTCTGTGCTCACTTCTCCTGGGTTGGCTGTATCTCACCTAAACTAGACTCAACTGACAGCCCTTGATGAAGTGGCTACCTATCACAATCCACGTAGGCCTAGATGTCAACTGTGGCACTCTAAATTAACAAGACACCTACAAAACCTTTCACATAAACACTGCCAAACAAACATATTTCCAAACTCATCTCTGCTCAAGCTTCAAATTCTAAATGACTTTTTAATACATTTAAATCACTTTTGAACACAACTCAACAGCAACTATCAAGGTGCAAGAGCTCGCTTCTTATTTCAAGGACATTGATAAGATGCAAGATGATATATTATATTAATTCTCGGACTGTGACCTTCTCAATTCTCTACCTGAATTCTTTGTCACTCTCTCTTAATTTGATCCTACAGATGAAGATGAAGTTTAAACACTCTTCTCTACCTGCTACTCTTTTACCTCTCCACCTGAGCCTATACCCTTACAATTAAATAAATCTATATCTCCTGTGCTCATGCCATCCTTAAATAACATATGCAATATCTCCCTTTCTATTGGTATCTTTCCTTCAATGTTAAAGCTTGCAGTGATTACTCCCATTCTTGAAAAACAAAAATCTGAGCCTAACACTACTATCCCTTCTCTCAACCCCCATTCAAGACACTGCCCTCTCTTGGTTCCTATCCTACCAATCTAATTGTGCCTGCTTCTCTGAATCCACCTCCTCTTTGCTAACTCTTTCAGTTGGAGTACCACAAGGCTCAGTTTTATGTCCTCTGCTTTTTAAAATGATACCTTATCTCTAAAAAAAGTAGCTTTTTTTGGTATTCAGTATCATCTGTATGCAGATGATACTCAAATCTACCTATATTCTTCAGAGTTGTCACTTTCTTTATTGGTTCATGTCACTGAATGCCTTTCTATCATCTCATCTTGGATGGCATCTTGCCACCTCAAACTAAATATTTCCAAAACAGAGTTAAATATATTCCCACCCACCAATAGAAGTTACCAAACTGATATCTCTATCACTGTCGAAAACTCAACTATCAATCTGCAACTATCAGTAGCACAAGAGCACACACAACATTAACTATCATTTCTTGTTTTACTTTTTAAAATGTTTATTTTAAACATTTTTATTTATCTTGACCCTTATCATGTGTTTATTAGAAATTCCCAATTTTTATTAAACCTTAAATCATTTTTTATTTTTGAAGCACATGGACCCAAGACAAATGTGTGGATGGCCAATATCACAGTCCATGAATGGACAAAGATAGTCATCCCTGCAAGGACACAGCACAAGCCTCTAGATGAACATAAAGTATAGTGCAGTATACATTATACAGTATTAGACTTAGACAATTTATTTTATTTATTTATTTATTAACAGTTTCTTATATAGCACACATATTATGCAGCACTTTACAGAGTATATACATGCATTCTAGGGTTAATTTTTTTGTTGGGAGCCAATTAACCTAGAAGTATATTTTTGCATTGTTCCATTGGCAAAGGAACCAGTGCACCATTGACATTCATATTGCCATGGCGACATGCATTTGGGGCTCCAAGATGGCACAGGTCTCCAGCTTTATACAGGTCCATCCAGGTATCCAGATCCATGCAGGTGTCAAGGTCTGTCCAAGTCTCCAGGTCCATCCAAGTTTCCAGGCCTATCAAAGACAACTTATTCATTGAGTGTATTTTTCACAACCTGTTGCATTAGTTTTTCATGGCCAGGAAACTCTATGTTTATTGGTGGTTTAACATGGATACCCGCAAGAGTAGACACTGTACATGGTTCTGAGCATGTGCTACTCTGACCTAAGGCCTGTCAGCTCATCATAATACTACATAATACATCATTAACCACTTTTGAAAAAAAAAAAGTCATTATTTAACAGTATATGGGCATGTAGTAATTGGTGCTCGCATATACGCTCTCAGTTTGTCAAATTTCACAATGTACAGTACCCAATATTATTATTTAAAAAAACTATTTACTTTAATGTGCACTTGGCCACTGGTTAGTCCTTGGTACTTTACATATGGTACATTACCTGTACAGTACTGTACATTTATATTGTGCCATATACTGTATGTTTATATTGTACCATATACATCCGTACCACCCACCGGTGAAGCAGAGTAAGTACATGCTTTGGAACCTATTACGCCTTAGTGTGCCTTAACGTGCCATTCTTCAAGGAGACTTGGATGGTGTGACTAGAGCAACAATGAGCGTAGCTACATCTGTATACTAACCTAAATTCATTTGTCACCCTTTAGTCCTCTAGTCCAGTAGAAATCCATAAGGCACCTGTAAACGAAAAATAATTACTCACCTATTTCCATTGTTGATCGGTCCTCTTCTTCCATTTCGGCATCGACAGGGGTTAAAAAAAACAAACCATAGTACACACACTACTTTTGACTGAGTAGCAGCATGTGCTCCTCTACACAAATGACAGGGATCCCTTTTATTATTGTCAATGGGAAATCCCAGAGCCAATCATCTTAGAGTTCTAGAAAAGTTTTGCTGGAGATTGACCCATAGAGCTTAATGTATTGAAAATAACATTGAGCTCTACGATGGGAACCAGCAAATGTGGCTGACTTCAACTTAGTTGTAGCTAACCACAAGTTTAGTAGGGGGTCACACTTGTGTTTAGATTCCATTAAGTTTGCAGTCAGCCACAATTGTCGAAACCCATCATAAAGCTCAATATAATTTGTTCTATGAGATGAGGAGAACTAATCACTGGTGGAACTCTTATGGAGCTCTAATTTGATTGGCTCAGAGGTTCCATTGACAAAAATCAACACCCAAGCATTTTCACGATGGAATGGCATGTGGAAACACATGCTGCTCATCAGTCTGAAGTGATTTGTGTACTGCAGTTTGTTTTTTAAATTGCTGTGGATGCATCCATGGAATGAATAGGACCAATCTATACTGGAGTGATGTAGATATATACGTAATGAGGTTCTAACCGCCATAGCATGTTTATGCATCAAGTGACAAGAGTTCACTGGCCCCTTTTTGGTTTTAGTTAGTGTTTCCTTAGAACACATCTTGTAGTTCCTACAATCTGTATTATTCTTATTTGATATCTATATTTAACATATGTTCCTTGCTAACTCAGTAATATAGCTTTAGTATTGGTTTCTTTATTATTTTGGATTTGCTCCTATGAGAGCATAATACAGAACTTTTATAGATATGTTTAATATTGTCAGTTCATGTTTTGCAAAGCAAATATTTCTATGTATGTTTTATGTAGATTTGTATTATTAGATGGCACATGATTTTTTTTTTTTTTAAATGGCACTATTAGACCAATTAGATCTGGTTTCTTTAAGTTAATTATAGTCAGCAATGATTAAATTAACCTACATGTACAAGAGCAGATTTGTAATAAATAAACCTTTTATACATTTTTCTAACCTTAAAAATGCAAAATATACTATTTTACCCCCCCTGATAAATGCATGTTCTGCACATCAGGAAATGGACATATTTAATTTATTATTTCTGGAAATAAAGTCAAATAGATATTCCTAATTTGTTTCATTAATGTGCAATGCAACCTGGCTTAATGTTAATTGTCAAAATCTTATAATGATGATTGTCTACACATTGTTGTATTTTGAAAAATCTTTTATTTCTCTGTATTTCTCAATATACTGTATTGTTGTTCTAACTCAACTCAAGAAAAAATAAATATCACAGTGGCAGTACCTCATAATTGATCACAATGTAACATAGTCTTAACCAGCGGTGGCTTTTACCTCTGTGGAGGTGGGGGCTGCCATGATGCGGATATTAACCCTTTGTCAATGAGCATTAACTCCTGGCAACAGACATTAACCCCTGGCAATGGACATTAACCCCTGCACATATATTCCTTTATCCACTGGCAAAGTTGGGAGGTATGCATTAGGTGTGAGGGGCATTGCACTGTTTGGCATAATGTGTCAGGGGCATTACAGTGTGCAGCATATTGTGCAGGGGCATTACCATGTGCTGTATAGTATCAGCGGCATTGGACACATTTTAGTAGCTCTCCGGGAGTTTTATTTGTCTTTTTTTGTCTCGAATAGCTCACGCTCAATTAAGGTTGAAGATCACTGCTCTATGGGCTGCTTTGGTAGCAGTCCACAGACAAATGTTTGGCCCATGCGCTGTATCATTTTTTTTATGTGCTGCCACGCAGCAGACCAATAGAGGCATTCTGGAGGGAGGGAACACCTCAATGGGCAATGGAACTTCCTTGGGTGACTGGCAGTTCGGACTTCCTATAGGAAGTCACTGTCAGTCACAGTGAAGCCAGTGCAGTCTCACAGACTACATCTGCCTTCACACAATGGAGGCTTTTACTTGGGGGGGGGGGTGTCTCTCTTGTTGTTGCAAATTAAGGCCCTTATTCTGGTTGGTGCGGTCGAGCCGCATATGCGGCTCCGACCGCACCAGACGAATCCCCGCCTACAAGACGGATCGGCACGGCCGTCCGTACACGGACGGCTGCCGATCCGCATGAAAATGGCGGGGCGTACGCCTCCACCATGTTGGGAGCTGCCCCCTGCATTCGATGGTCGATGACCATCGAAGGCAGGGCCGCACGCTCCCCCCGCTCACGCAAGCTTAGAGCACACGGACAATCGTCCGTGTGAAAGCTTGTATTGGGGCGGGCAGCTGACATCCGGCGATGTCAGCTTTCCGCCCCCATCACTGGCGTCATAGCCTCATTACCATGCATACGCCCCGCGTTTGCATGGGAACGCCCATGAAACGCTGGGCGTATACATAGGGTAATGAGGCTATTAAGCCCCTCACACCCCTATACGCCCCCTTTGCGGCGTCTAAATTTTTTACTCGGCGAATTCCCCTGCACATGCGCAGAGTGACCTCTGCGCATGTGCAGAGTGTAAACATCGGCGGTACGGCCGCACGCGGTCCGTACCGCTCAGATCAAAATAAGGGCCTAAGTTACAAAACAAATGTATAATGGAGAAGATATCCTATTGAGTCAACAGAATTGCGAGCACTTGAATAGATAGGATATAGCAATTTGGGAAGTATACCATGCATAAAAACATGACAAAAATCATTCCACTCAAATAAGCGCCTTTAGTCCTGTTGGAGAAAGTGTGCTATATAAATTAAACTTACTTACTTACTAAATAGGATAGCTTAAATGAAATTAAATTAACCCCTCCCCCCTCCCATTCACAGGTAAGATTAGAAATTTTTCACACATTGAATTTGTGTAGGTTATGAATATTTCTGAAATGGGAACTCTCAATTATGGGAGCTGACTTTTACCCCACTTAAGGGGCAGTTGCATTTCCCAATTAGGGTAAGTTGATTTGTGTATTACATTTAAAGCCATGTATTTATTTACTTTTAAAACATATTTTAAATTTACACAGACAAACATTGATTGCAATGCACATTTTTTCTCAAACAAACAAAACCTTGTGCACTGCAGGTGGGGCAGATGTAACATGTGCAGAGAGAGATTATATTTGGGAGTTATTTTGTTTCTGTGCAGGGTGAATACTGGCTGTTTTATTTACTCTGCAATTTAGATTTCAGTTTGAACACACCCCACCCACATCTAACTCTCTCTGCAGGTTACATTTACCACACCTGCAGTGCAACATGATCTTGTCTGAATTATGCCCTAAATCTTATATAGAATATAGTTTTTAGTATTGAGTATTGTTAACAATGAGCTTCGCTACTAAAGAACATTCAACATGCTTAATGTGAAAATTAGGAATATTATAATAATGGCATATAATGCTAGCTGCACTTTAGATCAATTCCAACATACAGAAATCATCTTCCCACAAATAGTAAAATCAAATGCAGTTAAAAATAATTGTGAAATTAGTGATAAGTTACATGGCAGTATGGAACAGTATGGTTGCTATTTATTGGTCGTATATCTAGATCAGGGGTGGCCAGATTTTGGATCTTGGGATCTACTTTTTGTATACGTACTTACTGGTGACCTACTGGCGTCTCCTCCTGTGCAAAATATTCCCCTCACAGTGCTATACACCCCTTAAACATTTTGCCACCTGGAATAAGCCAAAATTTACACTATACCACACAGTATGATCCAAAATTAATATTATGCCACATGCAAGGAGCCAAAGTTCACATTATGTCACACAGTATGAGACAAGATTCACATTATGCCACATGCAATTAGCAAAAATTCACATTATAACGCACAGTATGAGCCACAATTCAAATGATGCCACAAAGTATGAGCCAAAAATAAAATTATGCCACACAGTATGAGCTGAAATTCACATTATGCCACACAGTATGAGCCGAAATTCACATTATGCCATACAGTATGAGCCAAACACACAGCCTTCCCACTAGCACTGAGCTTTATACATGCTGACAGGTTCAGACAGCTGAGCTCCTCACATGTGGTGTGTGGGTACGCAGTGACATTACTGGGACTGCTGGCTGCAGCAGGAAATACGAGTCTACAACTTTAGGAGTCCGTTGTGATCTACCGGCTGGAGTTCCGCGAGGTACTTATGTAATATCTGGGCTCCCGTTTTTCTTATGAGACCGCATCCGCTCGCCACACTTCGGGCATGGTGGCTCGCTGCGCTCGCCACACTATATAAAATCAACTCCATGTGTAGTTGGATAGTAGGGGTATGAAAAAATGGGGTGTATTTAACATGGGAGCCCAGATAATACATAACTACCTTCCGCGATCGACAGGTAGATCGTGATCAATGTTCTGGCCAGGACTGATCTAGATTAATATTTTGAAAATATTATTTGTCAACAATTAGCTGATTTCATTGATACTTCTTCCCCAGGTCTACCACAAATAGAATTACAGTACAGCGATATGTAGCAGCATCTTCTGAGCTACTGAACATGTTCCTTTTTACGCGGAACGCCTGGCATGTTCTCAAATTTTGGTATATGACCCTGAACTTGCTAAAGTTTACTAAATTGCAAGTTACTATTTCATATGTGTTACCTAGGTTTAAAATTGAGTTTGCTGACTAACTCATATTAAAAGATCCACAGGTGGAGCTAAAAACTTCACTTGTGATTCTGTGAGGAGACCTGGAAAATGTTAACTGTTGGTAGCTCTCGAGGACTGGAGTGGGCTACCCCTGCAATAGTATATGGACGCTTGACCATTACACCTACAGGGACTATAATGACACTGTATTCAAATTCCAGGGATGAAATTTAATGAATGTTCTTTTTGCAAAGGTGGCATCTGACCACAGCAGTCAATGTTCTTCAAAACAACCCATTTTGTAACGCAAATGTTTGCAAATGGAGACTACATGGCTTGGTGCTTAATTTTATACACCTGTGGCAATGCATCTGATTGAAACACCTGATCTCAATAAGTAACAGGTGCGGCCAAATACTTTTGTCCATTGTAAGGCATGGACCACACACAGCAGCTCAGCAGGACGTGCTTGGCTGGAAGGAGGCCGTGTTGCAGCACACACAGTGTCAGGGGCGTAACTATAAGGCCGCAATCCCCGCGGTGGCGTGCCGGGGGTCTGCGGGCGCTATTTTTTCTCCGCCAGCTCCCCACTGCTTATAACTATAAGGCCGCAGCCCCCGCGGTGGCGGGGAGGCGCCGGGGGTCTGCGGGCGCTATTTTTTCTCCGCCAGCTCCCCACTGCTTGTGGGTGCAGCGGAGAGCTGGCAGGGGGTCCGTGCAGCGCGGAGGTACCTGTATTCAGGGAGAGCCTGGAGGTCCCTGCGCCTGCGGCGCTGAGTATGATGTTGCCGGGGTCCCTGCAGTGAAGTGGAAATAACGCGCTATCTCCTCCGAGATCCCCCAGCTCCCCGGGGGGGGTCTTTTAACGGGGGGCAGCGGCAAAATTGTCCGGGGGGGGGGGTCGGCGAAATTGTCCCGGCGGGGGGGAGCAAAAGTTTTCGTTACGCCACTGCACAGTGTTTTGCTGTTCTGAATGATCCTGCCACTGGAAATCGGATTTCAAGTAGAACACAGTGCTGCAAAGCCGCATTGTGTGAACACATACAATTGAATGTATATGATCGCCTTGAAATCCGGTCGTCCCTCCATCCTGATCAAACTCAGCCACTCAGCATGCTGCTGTTGGAACCTGCCGATGTGTACAGCCACATAGTTTGTGTACAGCATTTGTGCAGGCTCCTCCTTTCCAAGAGGGTCCCACTGCCATCCTGGATACAAGGAGTTAATGAAAGAACAGCAGGGACAGTTTTGCCTAATTTATTTTTCTTATTATTATTATTATTATTATTATTATTATAATTATTATTATTAAGTTGGCTTTATATAATTTTTGTATGTGCTATACAGGGTATAACATAGCCACTGTTCTGGTGTATGAGAACAGACTATGTCAACCATTTTAGCAGATCTATTTCTACAATATTATATATCTTGCTACTTGCATATAGTATCGGATTATGCAGCTGTATCCCCAAAATACAGGAAAAAGAGCACATTCTCTAGGGATGGTATCAGGATCCCGGCGTTTGGGATGCCAGCAGTCAGAAAACTGAATCCCAATGGTCAGGATTCTGACACATTTTAGGCACATATGGTGACCCTCCTCCACTATCACTCTAATCCTAAACTTCCCTACCTGCAGAATAAACCTAACCCCCCGACCCGCCCCACAGGCTAAGCCTAAGCCTCCCCCTTCGTGCTAAACCCTATACAGCCCCCCCACAGCCTAACCATAACTGTACCCCCTTAGTGCCTAACCCTAGCTCTCCCTTCTTAGTTCCTAACCCTAATTTCTGCTGCCTGGGATATGCGAGACAGTAGGAGGAGTGTATTGTAAGCTTACGTAAGCCCCTTTCCTTAACCCAGCAACTGGCGAATGCACACTTGCCCATACAAGATGATGCCTGGCACCATTTTAGCACCGTCTGCTAGCACCATCATAACGTTGCTGCTCTGGTGAGTAGTAACTGCTGGGCAGAATGCAGTGTATGTGCTGCCTAATGTGTGTTGTTTTTGTATACACACTGCCCTTTTTGTGTAGTATGTGTGCTTATAGTGAGCAGTTTTAGTCACTATATGTATTGTGTATATAGTGTGCAGTATTACACTGTAGCTAATCCTTATTGTGTGTACATTGGGATTCAGGACCGTCCAGGTCAACATTTTGCAGGGCCACACCCCATCCCCAAATGACATGCCCCTTTTCATGAGGCCACACCTCTTTGACCACCGTCCAGCAAAAGCAAATTGGCACCCCTAGCTGGAATCTCAACCACTGGTATGCTAACCGGGGGTGGAATGCTGTAACATCCGCGCCCCCGGTCCACTGCACATCACCGCCTACCGCAGAGATTATTATCGCATATGCTGTAACATATTTGATAATTTTGGCAAAGGACAGCTCTTGCGTTAAGAGATGTCCTTTGCGATCTGACCTGCGATGTGCAGCGGGTCCCGGTGTCTCCTCCCTCCCTTCCTTACCCAGCCAGGATTCTGCTGCTGCTGCCGGGCAGCCTCTCCTTCTCCTCCCTGCACCCAGAAGACAGTGCAAGGAGGAGGAGGTCACAGGTCCAGGCAGCACAGGTGAGGGGGGTCGGTACAGGGCGGCGGGGGTTGGTGCGGGGCAGTGGTGGGTCGCGGTAGAAGCCCATAGACTTCTATGGAGCATCGCCAGCTTTTGCCCCCCGTCGCGGTAACCCGGTGGGGGTTTATTAGAGAATCCCACAATGCACTAAAAACCCACATAACGGGGGTTTTACAGAATTTTTCCTTTAAAGATTCTCTCCTTGGATCCTTTGTTAACACATTCATGTGTACAGTACCGTTCCAGCCTGACATGTTTATAAAAAAAAAGCAAGCATGGCTACCCTATGTTATCTTCTATTTACTTCAATTTAATCTATTTACTATTTAAATACAAATTAATAACTCTGTACAGATATATATATATATATATATATATATATATTATTTAGTGTTGATTTTGTATGGTTACAATGCGATTGTTACAATTGTTACAAAGCGATGGCCCTTGGGTGCCCTGGAGGTGGGACTAGTATGCCCGCACCTGCGATGTAAACGGTGGCTGCAATAAGGGAGGATAAATCTGAATATATATCCAAATAATAGGTCCGGCACTCCCCGCAATACTTTGTCAACCTACCCGGGTGCCTTACTCTTCTGTGGCAGCTCCACAGTATAATCCAGGCAATAACAGGCGTCACTCCGGGTCTTATGTGAATAACAGCTTTTACTGGTGCATATGGTCTACACCGTTTCCATATATATATATATTTCCATACATCAACTGTTCTGCAACACTTTCTGATAACACATCTGGGTACTTGTTTCCTATCTGGGCGCCCAGGTTTTCTACGTACGGCACCGTAATGAAATCGGATCGCATCGCATCGTACACATACACGATATTGAACGATGCGATGCGATGCGATGCGATCCGATTCGATTTCCCATAGGAAACAATGTGAATTGGCTCAATTTAGCCAAATTCTCATAGGAACAATAGTAAATGGGCCAAAAACACCCCTGAACATTGAAATGTCTCCCCAAAAGTAGTTGACGCCACCCCGCCATCAACGAGAACCCGAAGCGTGGCGAGCGCAGCGAGCCCGCGAGGGGCAGCGGTACGCGTCCTCCGACCTTTTCATGCCCTACTATCCACTAGGAC
The DNA here is from genome assembly GCF_055691185.1 of Crinia signifera. NCBI lineage: Eukaryota > Metazoa > Chordata > Amphibia > Anura > Myobatrachidae > Crinia > Crinia signifera. The sequence continues at coordinate 68,428,210 of NC_139225.1, read as the reverse complement.
GTGGAGTGAGAATAGAATAGTGTGGCGAGCGCAGCGAGCCACCGAGCCCGAAGCGTGGCGAGCGCAGCGAGCCCCGCGAGGGGACGCGGATACCTTCACAGTTATACGCGTCCCCTCGCAGATACCTTCACAGTTATACGCGTTTACCTGTGAAGGTATCCGCATCCCCTCGCGGGGCTCGCTGCGCTCGCCACGCTTCGGGCTCGGTGGCTCGCTGCGCTCGCCACACTATTCTATTCTCACTCCACGCCGACGTGGATAGTAGGGCATGAAAAGGTCGGAGGACGCGTACCGCCGCCCCTCGCGGGCTCGCTGCGCTCGCCACGCTTCGGGTTCACGTTCATGGCGGGGTGGCGTCAACTACTTTTGGGGGGACATTTCAATGTTCAGGGGTGTTTTTGGCCCATTTACTATTGTTCCAATGATAATTTGGCTAAATTGAGCCATTTCACATTGTTTCCTATGGGAAATCGAATCGGATCGCATCGCATCGCATCGCATCGTTCAATATCGTGTATGTGTACGATGCGATGCGATCCGATTTCTCTACGGAGAATAGCATGGTGCGCAATTAACTTAGTGGGCGCCCAGATAGGAAACAAGTACCCACATCTGCTCCCTCGTCAGCACCACACCTACAGAATCCACTCATTCATGCCACCACTGTCTTCAACACCTCCACTTCCTGTAAGCATAGATCACATTGCCAGAACAACTGTAAGATACAGTACTCCTGGTCCCTCTCTCGATAACTCATGCCACCAAGATACTTATCCTTTTCTTTTCCGTGTGAGGTGTCCCAATGTTTCATTTCTGTTCCTACAGCTGAGCACAATGCTGATAAGAGTCCAGTTCTGATGACCCAAGCACCTGTCATTCAAAATACAGCAGGCTTCTAATTTTTTTCTTCATGAACTTCCTCACTCCGGCCATTCTTCTGCTACCCCAATGTTCTCATTCACTTTGGTCTTTGGTCATTCTTGCCTAGGCTGTGGACATTTCAACATTGTAACATCATGGGTTTTGTCTCAAATATGGATTCTTTGCATCTATAATCAAATCTATTTTGTATACCTTTGTTTTCTTTGCTAAGGGTCTCCTGCTAGTACATGTACCAGCACTCACTTAAGGGCCAAACCTTGCAGCTTGCCACATACTCATTTGCCTAATGGAATGCAGTCGTCCTGACGCAGTATAGTCAAAGCATTGGTGCAATAATGGATCCTGCATATTTTTTGCAGGCCCCTTCAAGCCACCCATGTGAGCATACCAGATTAAGACAACTTCCCTCGTTTCACTGTCTACCCCTGCTTAGGCTACTAGTCACCAAATTACTAACACAAGAGTGCAAGAGATTGTTGTCACAATCATCTTGAAATTATTGTTGGCTGCTGGATAAATGGTATTGTGGGAGAAGTGCCGTGTAAGTGATGCCTCGTAATGAATGGAAGAAGAGCAAGTACAAGTATAGTACATGCCTTATGGGGTATGATGTGATACATTTAGTAGACGCATTGGGTATTTCTAGAAATAGTCAAGTACGAAAATTGGCAAGCAAACCTTTTTTATTAACTCCTTGATTGCCAACATTGCGGTGAGAGATCCTCAAAATATCCATTAAAAATGCCAGCATTGCTCACAGCAACTGATCTTTTTTTAAGTGCAATATATAACGATACTGTACTTCAATGAATTGACTTGGTTGTGTTTGTATTTATGTAAACTGAAAGAACAGTCGCTGTAAACGACGCTGGCATTTTTAGTGGATATATTGAGGATTGCTCCCTTGGCACTAAAAGAGTTAAACTTTAATATACAACTTGTAAAGAAAATGTATATATTTTAGTTTGTCTAATAATTACAATGGTTACCAAAAACTAAATTATCCATATCTTGTTTCAGATCTTTATGTACAAGAATGTACGTCCTCTATGCAGTCTGGATTACATAAAAGTCATTTTATTGATTACTTAGAAACGGAACATAGCGTAAAGCCTAATCCAGTTTTGGATTTCCTCTTACTTGTAAAACAAACTCTAATGTAAAACCATATGTTATATGTTAAGTGCACATAAATAACAAAGCCTAAGCACATATACATTATAAATAATTCCTTTTCAAACAAAAGATAAAATTATTTTAAAGCTAGTATGATTTTTTCAATCATGTGTTTATGTATTTTCCTGTAATATAGAAAGTTCGGAACTTTAGGATCAGGCTCTTACTGAACATTTCCTTTATCCATGGTAAATATATCCTTCTATTATTAAGTGTTACATTGCAGCTGTTTAATGTTACTTTGTGGAAAAAGAAAGATTTCCGATCAGCATCAGGGTTATTCCTAGTACTGGGCATCTGACCCGTGGGCAATGGATGTCAGTCAATACTCACAGTGGTTGCACTTGATGAAGGAGCAGCCACATCAAAGTATAAAAGGTAAGGAGTAATGTAACAGTAAATCCACTAGTAAACAAGGTACACCAGTACCTAGGGGTAGATTTATTAAGATTGAATGTATTCAAATGAGGCAATCTTGGCTGGTATTCCATATCCAAAATTTACTAAATACAAAACTCCACAGCATCTGGGCCATTCTATTTCGGAAACTCGGTCAAAAACACATTGAACTCAGTAGAGAACACCTGTTCAGACAAATAGACCATGGACTATTGACTCTGAAGCATTTGTCCATAGATATCAATAGGACCTTGAAATTTACTAAGGATTCATATTTGCAGTTATGGTCAAAATTTGCACAGAATCGACTTCAAAACACAAACCAAAATATAAATTTCAAATAGAACACCTTTCCCATCCGTGTTCCTATTGATCTTTTGCTAAATCTTCTGATCTTTCATGCAGCATGTAGGATCAGAAGATTTAGCAAAAGATCTGTGGGAGGGCGCATCCGATCGAGTTTTCTACACATCTGGGTGCATCATCTTCCCCATGATGTTGATGGAGAAGACAGTGAGCAAATCCAGTTATACCATGTTCTCATTGCCGCCCCTGCAAAAACCTGGGTTTTTGTTGCCGGGTTTTTGGCGGGGCACAGATCATCTCAGCTCACAGACCCCATTCATACTGCACCTTAGACCTGGGAAATTCCCGTGTCTGACCCGTTCACACTGCTCCCCCTGGTCTGCCTGCCAACAAGTGTGTGGAATCTAAGAGCAGCTTTGATTGGCTGTTGAAAAAGTAGCTGTGACTGGCTGTTTAGAAAGCAGCTTTTATTGGCTGGCTGAAGATGATGTCATTTAAAGAGGCCTTTTTTTCCCAAGCACACTGCATTGCTGGAATCATGGCTGACAAGATACTAGCTTGGAGTCCCTGATGTTTTCCACTATGCTGTTTCATGCAGCAAATGAGAGCTTGCTGCAGATGCTAACATTGTGCTACCTTGCACAGTGTACTTGGTAGAGGAGGAAAGCGCAATTTCTTGAGAGAGTAGGCACCTTCATTATGTGTGCAGGAGAAGAACTTTCTCTGCTCTCCTCTACGCAGCATTAAATGGACTTCACATGTCACCTGATTTCATCCCCCAATGAGCTTGATTTCTTGCATCTTGTGTGAAAAACCCGTGTCTGTGCTGTTCGGACTGCCGTACACCCGTGTATTACCCAGGAAAAACCCTGCAAAAAACCTGTGTGTAATTCCCGGGGCATAACACCTGGGAATTTCATAAAGACGCGTTCACACAGAGACGTGACACGGGAAATTACTGCTCGACCTGCCAAATACCTGGGTTTTTCAGGCATCGAGAAAGGGGTAAAAGTAACATCTAATGACAGTTTAAGCACAGATGTAGGGAGGCAAGTAAGATGGAAAGTAATACAGGAGCACTACAGTGATCAACCATTCCTACATTTTTACAATGTACTGATACAGTAATCTACTGTTACCAGTGGTATGATGGCCCAAACAAGTTTGATTAAAATTTGTCATGTGCTACTAACTAACTGCAACATACTGGCCGCTAATACGAATTTTTCTAGCAGTCTGCACGGATCAGTCAGATCCGTGCAGGCTGCAGAGTGTAACAAAAAAATAGAAAAATAAATAAATATAAAAAAAAACAGCGTGGGGTCCCCCCCACAGCCGAAACCAGCACCAGGCTGACAGAGCCTGGAGCCGGTAATTAAAAATCAGGGAACCCGACAAATAGGGGTTCCCTGATTTTTAACAACCAGCCCCAGGCTCCTGCTCTGGGGCTGGTTCCCAAAATACGGGGGACAAAATGAGTAGGGGTCCCCCGTATTTTACTGGCGACTGATTGGCCGCTAGGCGGCTCCTGATTGGCTAGAATTCATTCTTAGTCCAGACGTCGAGGAGGAAACATCTCTGAAGCTCTGAAAGTCCCGGGAGCTGCCGGCAGCGTAAAGAAGAAGAAAGAAGAAAGAAGATAAAGAAATAAGCCCTGGAAAAGAAGACAGAAGACACAAGACCATCCATGGAGGACCTGGTGAGTAGGATTTCCTTCCACAGGTCCACCATGGATTTTCTTCAGACAGGACGCCGACCTCGGAGCCGCCGACACCGGAGCCGCCGACACCGGAGCCGCCGACACCGGAGCCAGCGACCTACCGACGGGATCAAGATAGGTAAGTATCAGTGTGTGTGTGATGTGTGTATTAAACTTTTATTTAAAATTTGTGTCAGTGTGTTTTGTGTACTATTTTTTTAACTGTGGAACTACAAGTGCCAGCGGGCCATTTAATGCCCAGCAGGCTGGGACTTGTGGTTCTCCAAGTCCCAGCTTGCTGGCACTTGTAGTGCCACAGTAAAAAACAATAGTTTAATCTTTTTTTTACACTTGAATCAGCCCGATGCCCACCGCCCAGGGGCATCGGGGACAGTACCAGGCTTCAGCCTGGTCAGGTAAGTCCTGGAGGTTAGTCCTTCATTGGGGGGGTCCCCACTCCCCCAGGGCTCCTGGCCAGGCTGACTGGTCGGTAGGGATGAATGCTTTGTATAAAAAGTCTCATCCCGGCTGTGGCATTACCCTGCTGGCTGGTTTTGCCTGGGGCTGGTTCTTAAAATACGGGGGACCCCTACTCATTTTGTCCCCCGTATTTTGGGAACCAGCCCCAGAGCAGGAGCCTGGGGCTGGTTGTTAAAAATCAGGGAACCCCTATTTGTCGGGTTCCCTGATTTTTAATTACCGGCTCCAGGCTCTGTCAGCCTGGTGCTGGTTTCGGCTGTGGGGGGGACCCGTTTAGCCTGACTGATCCGTGCAGGCTAAAACGAGAATACGTCAGGAAAATGATGTTCTATTTTTCTGCCGTATTTTCGTGGACAAAAGCAGCCGTATTTTCTATACGGCTGCTTAGTAAATCAGGAACCACCATTCTTTTGAATGGTGATTTCTGTCGTATCCTAACGATGGTGTAGACATTCGTATTTGTAAATACAAATACGAATGTTCCATCTCTAGGACTACGAATTGTTGTATTTTGGGGATAGAAAATCCCGAAAATACAAATTCGTAAAAAAAAGGTGTATTTCTCCCTACGAATACACCTTTTTTCTACGAATCCATATTAGTAAATTTCCCCCATAATGTGTAAGGGGCAGTACTACTAGATAGTATAAGGATGTCTACTATTGTGTTGTATAAATGTGTATAAGGAGGTATATGTTGTGGAGCACTACACTTAAGGACACCCCCCTTCTGACTGACCACACCCCCTTTTCCAAAGCGCCTTTGGTACGCACATACTGTAACTACATATTACGTTTGGGTCAGCTTTAGCGCTGCCTTTGTGTTGGATGTGTTCTTGGGTGTGGGGAGAAATTGAAGGGGGGTGGGGGTTGTTGTAGTATTTGTGTGCTTCTGTGTGTGTGTTTAAGAATCAGAAGAAGATGGTTGGTGTAAAACTTGGTGTTTTATTGCTCACAAATTACTGATCAAGATGTGATAAAACTGGGTAGTTATTTCCCCGGTGTACTGGATACACCTATTTGGGGTCCCCCAGATGGGGAATTTTCAGTGCCAAGTCACTCCAGGGAGATTCCCAACAGGGCTTCAGGTGATCCTTTATTGGATTTCTTTAAGCTCCGTAGGTCCCTTTAGGTTATATCTACGGTCTCTCTGAGTTTTGAAACGTTGGCTACAAGCTGCCTCGGCTTGTTTTGGAGTGCCGCCATTCTAAAAAGTATTTCATAGGAGCTGCTGCTGCAGCATCTCCCTGGGGAGGGCACCGTTTTTTTACAGTGCGGTACTCACCGCATACAGGATTGGAGCTGCCACTATCTGCTTAACATACGTACTGGATTTCTCTGTTCTGTACGGACGTGCATTGCTGACATTGTGCATTGTCTTGAAAAAGGCCCTCTAGTGGCCGAAACGTCATCTACATACAAAAGTAAGATGTATTATATCCTGAAAAGTACCATTAAATTGTTTAAGTGATCTTATTGGTGTGTGCTCCTTGTGGATCTTAAACAGTTTTACACCCATGCTATTAGTGGAACATTCTTGGATGTTTGCTTAGTGAAGCACCCCTTGTGCTGATATATCACAAGATTGCAGGTCCGGCACTCACTATTACTGTAGGATTGCTGCGGTGCCTTCCCAGGAAACAAACAGGGCTTGCTCCAATATACTGTAGGTATGCGAATAAGGCGGCACTCGTCAGTTTTCTTTGGTGAAGTAAAAAAAGCCTTTAATATCCGACGGCGTTTCGGAACTTAATCCGTAATCATGGACATACGATTACGGATTAAGTTCCGAAACGCCGTCGGATAATAAAGGCTTTTTTTACTCCACCAAAGAAGACTGACGAGTGCCGCCTTATTCGCATACATATATATATTATATGCCGCACTGACTGGGAACCACGGCTAGTACAGTCCCATCATTTCCCCATCATTAGCCCTGGGCTATGCAGTCACAGAGTGGAAGCCGTGGAGAGAGATGAGAGGGGAAGTCACTCCTTCTCCTCACCTCAGCCCAGAACGCATCCCCAAAATCCAAATCACCACACACGGAGAATTTGTGCATCCCGGCACTGTTCTGCATGGCAGTGTGATGGCTGTCAGCAGTACTAGGGTCCATAAAATAATAAATATGAGTCAATGTATTTGACTGGCTGGCTGTAAGACACACATAAAATGTAACATTGTTTAAAACTTTATTCCTTGCTACTTTTAATACAGTATTTACATAATAAATCCACTTTGGTTTTCCAGCATATTTAAATATAAATTATGATGTCCATTTCCCAAGGAGTGAGTGGAAAGATACAGGGATCAAGAAAGAGAGAAACAGAGGTCAGAGGAAGACAAATCTCCTGTATCTGCTGGAAAGATGGATCTGGCAACTACAGTGTGTAGTCACAAGTCGGCGTCATCCTTAAGGTTTAGAATTGTACAAAGCTAATCCACCCCCCAGCAACCAAGGCACCACTTTCCCCATGGTCCTTACCCCACTGCTTCTATCATGGATGCTAATCCTGAAGCTGAGGAGACACAATAATGCAGGACAAGAGTGAGACAGACTCCCACTCCTAGCAGTGCTTTGCAAAGGAGGCTGGCTCACACTGGGGGCGGGGCTCAGCCAGCAAGGAAAGAAAGAAGGAGCAGTGGGGAAGGCCAGTGCTGATTGGTCGGTACTCATGAGAGTTCTCTACCCCCTCAGCACAAGTGCTGCTGCTGCTGGCAGATGCTGTGTCTCGGAGTTCTGCCTGGCACTACTGACACTGTGCCTAAGCTGGCACTGCCACTCAGTGAGGAGGGGGAGAAGGGAGGGAATGAGTGGGCCAGGCTGCCCAGATACTGAGCAGTCTGTGGCAATGTGTTTGGAGGGGTGATAGCCCTATTTGCCCCCCCTATGCATCCATGCCAGTTTGGAGGGCTGATCCGTTGCTCGGAAGCCACTGCCAGTGCAGCCACAGTCCATCACTGCTTGCCAGCTCCACAGCTGTCAGTTTGTGAGCGGGAAGTGGGTAGCCAGTTGGGCTGTACTGTGGATCAGATGCTCAACAATTTGCAGGTTAAAGAATGCATCGTGCTGGCCCTGCCTGCCAGCGCCACTTCAGGTTCCCAGTAAACCACTATCCCGGCACCGGTAATATGTTTGTGTTTGGCGCCACTCTCAAATACTTGGGGGGAGGGGGGGCTGCAAGCTGCCCCCTTGCCCCCCTGTTGCTACACCCCTGACCCAACTCCACTCCCGCACCAACAACACTGACATACAACACACCCATATACCTACACGGCAGAACAATCTCCCGGCCAGCACCCGTCCCCGATATAAAGAAAAAGCACCTGCACGGTGGGACAGTAGCAGCCCAGCTCCGTGAGCTCTTCACTGCAGAGAGGAACTGCTCGTTGTAGCTCAGCCGCCGTCTCACTGAGTCAGTGGGACACTGCAGCGGAGACTCAGGCCGGGCAGGCAGAAGTTGCAGCTGCCAGGCAGCACTAGAACATTCACGGACATTGTATAGGGGCTTTGGGCCCTAGCCTTTTGGGGCCCCTGGTCAACTGCCCTTCAAGACCATATGTTAAGATGGCCCTGGGGACAATGCCAGCTGGCGGCAGGTGGCTCACATCACAGGACATCAGCTGCCCGCCCTGTCTTCATCACACTGACTCTTATTTGCGAGCTAGGAGAAATCGTTCGATGACTGGCGACCATCAAGTGATTTCTCCTGCAGCAGAGACATGCAAGGGGTTGTGTCTTCATTACACACAGGGGCTGGCTGGCAACTTTCAGCCTGGGGGGCAACACAAGCAAGTGGCCCACCACCATCGCAATCGTTTCACCACCCTACCCCCTCCCCTCTAGTATGCAGCAATTATTAAACAATCCTTCCCCACACACAACCGAAATTGGAACAGCGCACGCCGAAGGCGCACTGCAAAATTTTACACTGTAATGCCCATTCCACATACAGCCAACACCGTAATGCCCATTAAACATAATGACACACATTGTAATGCCAATTAAACATATATTTGCCTGCTTTAACCTATGGAGTGCCACTGTTTGTTCATTACATTCTGCACTCCCTCGCACCAGGGCCAGTGCAGTGGGGCCCCGGCCTAATATATATATATATATATATATATATATATATATAATTTTTTTTTTTTTTTTTTTTTTTAAATAAAAAATAGGAGGCATTATACAGGACAGCAGCTGGATCACGGACATCAGTGGGGAAAAAGTCCTTTAATCCTTAAGTGGGTGACAAGGAGAGGGTAAGGGTGACACAGTGAAGGTAAGTGTGACACAGAGATAATGGGTGACACAGAAAGGGTAAGGGTGACACGGAGAGGGTAAAAGTGATACAGAGAGGGCAAGGGTGACACAGAGAGGGTAAGGGTGACACAGAGAGGGCAAGGGTGACACAGAGAGGGCAAGGGTGACACAGAGAGGGTAAAAGTGAAACAGAGAGTGCAAGGGCGACAGAGAGGGCAAGGGCGACAGAGAGGGCAAGGGTGACACAGAGAGGGCAAGGGTGACACAGAGAGGGCAAGGGTGAAACGAAGAGGGCAAGGTTGACACGGCGATAGTGGGTGCCACGGAATGGGAAAAGGAGGACAGACTTGACACAGAGAGGACAGGGTTGACACAGAAGAGGACAGGGGTGACATAGAGGACAAGGGTGACACAGAGAGGACAGGGTTGACACAGAGAGGACAAGGGTTGACACAGAGAGGACAGGGTTGACACAGAAGAGGACAGGGGTGACATAGAGGACAAGGGTGACACAGAGAGGACAGGGTTGACACAGAGAGGACAAGGGTGACACAGAGAGGACAGGGTTGACACAGAGAGGACAAGGGTTGACACAGAGAGGACAGGGTTGACACAGAGAGGACAGGGTTGACACAGAGAGGACAGGGTTGACACAGAAGAGGACAGGGTGACACAGAAGAGGACAGAGGTGACATAGAGGACAAGGTTGACACAGAGAGGACAGGGTTGACACAGAGAGGACAAGGGTGACACAGAGAGGACAGAGTTGACACAGAGAGGACAGGGTTGACACAGAAGAGGACAGGGGTGACATAGAGCACAAGGGTGACACAGAGGACAGGGTTGACACAGAGAGGACATGATTGACACAGAGAGGACAAGGGTGACACAGAGAGGACAGAGTTGACACAGAGAGGACAGTTTTGACACAGAAGAGGACAGGGGTGACATAGAGCACAAGGGTGACACAGAGGACAGGGTTGACACAGAGAGGACATGATTGACACAGAGAGGACAGGGTTGACACAGAGAAGACAGGGTTGACACAGAAAGGACAAGGGTGACACAGAGAGGACAGGGTTGACACAGAGAGGACAGGGTTGACACAGAGAGGACAGGGTTGACACAGAGAGGACAGGGTTGACACAGAGAGGACAAGGGTGACACAGAGAGGACAGGGTTGACACAGAGAGGACAAGGGTGACACAGAGAGGACAGGGTTGACACAGAGAGCACAGGGTTGACACAGAAGAGGACAGGGGTGACATAGAGGACAAGGGTGACACAGAGAGGACAGGGTTGACACAGAGAGGACAGGGTTGACACAGAAGAGGGCAGGGGTGACCGAGGAAAAGGGTGACACAGAGAAGACAGGGTTGACACAGAGAGGACAGGGTTGACATAGAGGACAAGGGTGACACAGAGAGGACAGAGGTGACGCAGAGAAAAGGATGAAAGGAAGAGTAAAAGGGTGACAGGGAGTGAGAAAGGGTATAATAAAAGCATTGTAGTTATTTACACAAGAGCTTCCAGCACTTCTGATAATAAAACTTACAGGGACTTGGGAGGCTATCCGATGTCCGGGGAGGAGAGGGAGGGAGTAGCTGCAGCCCCCAGCCTGTCACTGTCTCCGTGTTCAGTCAGATGCAGATCACTGTGCCTGCTGTGACCCTGCGCCCCCTTGGAGATGGCTCTCCCCCGCTGCCACTAGGACTGCGAGTGCGGACCCATACTGCTCTGCTGGCCGCGCTGTCATCCAGGCTCTGACAGACACTAGAGGTACAGCAGTACCTCTAGTGTCTGTCTCCTCCAAGGCGGCGGCCATTTTTGGAGGGGCCGTCGCCATATATGGAGGCATGTGTGCGGCAGGACCCGGAGAGTGGAGATGGCTGCGGCAACAGGGCTGTGCAAGATGCACACAGCCGGCCCCGGCCCAGCCACTTCATACCGGCCCGGGGGGCATGTGGCACCCTGCCCCCCGGCCCAGCCCGCCCCTGATTACACATCCCCTCACATTCAGGGATTCAGAGACAGGGGCTATTCAGTTAGGCAGCATCTCTGGTGCTTGGTAAGCAGCTTACCGAGCAAGCCAGAATCACCCCTAAGCTAGTCCCATAGCCAAAACAGCTGCAGGTAGCCCAAACAGCATCACACTGAGAATACAAAGACACACAAAATGACAAAACTACAAAATAAGTGCTTTAAGTCCAGATGGTACTTATATGTTAGTTGGGCGCCCACTAAGCTATTTGCTCAGTTTTACACGTCCGCTTGCCACACTATGTAAAATCAACTCCATGCCGACATGGATAGTGGGGGTATGAGCGTACTAACTATAGTGGGCGCCCAACTAACATATAGGTACCGTCCAGATATACAGTATGACGCTGAGAGGGATAGGCTTATTTTTTTCAGCTTGACTAACCTACTCTTATTAAGTTATAAATGCTACCATTTGAAATGGCCTGTATAGGTGCTATATATGCACTCCCACATATTATCAATGGCCGAGGACCAGCGTAATGCATATACAGGATTATTACCCCTTCCTATATCAAGTAGCAATGCTTCAGCCATATTGTATGCAGAATATATTGTATGGACAGCAGGTAGTTGAAAGATAACTGTGTTCATTCATTTATGCTTACTGAGAGAAATGTCCAAGGACGTTCTCAAGAGAACTAAAGGCCTTATTCTGATCGGTGCGGCCAAACGTGCGTACGTTCGCTATTAACGTACGCTAGCCGCACGCGGCCGTTGGGGTTAAGTCCACCCACAACTCAGCCGCATACGTACGGGCATAAACAACGTAGAAGGGGAGTGGCGTACAAATGAGCGTACGCCAACGTACACGGACGGGCCAGCCCTTACACTCCGACAACTGGCGTACAACTGAGCGTACGCCGCCGTTTACGGACGTCTCTCGTCCGTCTTCCCACCGCCTTCTTGAGGAGATCTGAGCGTACGCCAGCTTGCACGGACGGGTCCCTATTGTTTTCAATGGAAAACTCAGCTTATGTCACCGCTCGTGAGAGTGAGCGTACGTCCGTGTACGCTGGCATACCCTTCACATATATGGACCTGCAAATCTTGCCTTTCAACTAGAATTCTGACAATTGATTAATTAATCTATTTGTTATTCAATTATTGTTTTCTATTAACTCAATTGTCTACCTTAATAAAGACCTAATAAAACAACATTTTAACCCTCATTACATGTATATTTGTTATGTTCTAATGTGGCATTTTAATCACTATCTATGTGTCCCCATATTGCTGTTACTTTTAAATCAAGTTATGTTGGTGTTTCTGTATATGTACTAAATTATGTCCATAATTACTTTGTCCACAATGTGTAACATGTATACCTACCCTGATGTTATGTGTGATGTTTTAATCGAACAACATTAAACATTCATGCATTTTCACTATGTGTTATTTTACTCAAAAACACACACATTCACACATCAATCATTACCCCTCACCTCAAATTACAAATATAACTTACATTACACATCTGTATGTACCTACCCTTACAAGCCCTCTAACATATTTATTATTAAAAACACAGGCAATTAATAAGACAATAGAAACGTTTATTTAGAACAAAAATAATAAGGGGGGGGGGGGGATAAAAATAAATTAAATGCGGGCCTCCAGAAGGCCAAAAAGAATTTGTAAATACAGGAGGGTCAGGACGATCTCCCGCATGAGGGCTGCCACCTCCTCCTGCTGCTGTTCAGTGTCTGTAGTGAAGGGATAAAAAAAAAAATTAATATATAACATACACAAATGTTTGTTGTATTTGTACATAATAAAAAGTTCAGAGTTATGTGTGAAGGCCACATACATTTTTAAACTACATTGAAGATGGGTCTGCTGTAAACACAGTACTAAAAAATAATATGTTAACACACACATACTGTACATAGTAAATAACATTAATTCAATTACTCCTTCTTGGATGAATGTATGCTGTATCCCAATTGGTAGTTTGGTTTTGGGGGACTGTCCTCTAACCTCACAATTAGGCTGTGCTATTTAAGGGTTATGACATTGTTGTGGCTTAAGCACTCCTTACTATTTTAAATTTAGGACATTGCTGTACAAATTATAGGCCTACAGCTATGTTTGTAAAGCATGCATCCGCATGGCCTCACACACTATTAACAAAACAATCTCTACATTTATGTTGCACATCATGCTGGGAACTGGAGTTACCCAACACCTGGAGCCACATAACTACCACACCACTAATGTCGGATATCTCATTGGATGTACTGTTATGTCAATTATTCAAGGGGTGAGGCATGGCCACACTCAAAAAAACCACCAAGGGGACCCTTGTTCCTGGAGAAGGACAGGACACACCTCATGGTCGCCCTGCAGTGATATGTTGCAACTAATGTTGATGTTGGATACACATATGTGGTTGTTGTGATTGTTTATGTGTAGAAATGTGTAGGTAAACATTAGACACATTATTTACTTACGGCTACTTGAGCCATCCTGGTCGCCGCTGGTTGGGTGTGCGGTGGTTGGGGGGGTCAGGAGCAAGGGGGATGGGATTGGAATTTGGATGCTGGTAGTGGGTGTGAGTGGGGATTGGAGAGGTTTGGGGGTGGGTGGTGGAGAGGTGTAGGGGGGTTGGAAATGGGGTGGGGAGGGGGTGGGGGTGGGGGTAGGGGTGTGGGTGGGGGGAGGGGGTGGGGGTGGGGGTTGGGGAGGGGGTGGGGGTTGGAAAGGGGGTGGGGGAGGGGGTGGGGGTTGGGGAGGGGGTGGGGGTTGGGGAGGGGGTGGGGGAAGGGGATGGGGAAATTGTGTGGGCCCCAGCTTGACCCATTGTCTCCTCCTCCTCTTCCTCCTCCTCTTCTTCCTCCTCCTCTTCCTCCTCCTCTTCCTCCTCCTCCTCTTCCTCCTCCTCTTCCGGCTGCTCCAGGGAAATCATTGGACAACAGGGTCATGTGATTGCAGGTGTCATGGCGGCACCCATGTAGCATGGGCCCGGCCCGGAACCAGCGTGGGATGCTGGCAATAGTTCAGGGTAATGCCACTCAGATCCTGCCATGGAGAGTACCCAGGGACGGCATGGGACAGGAGCCTGCACCACAAGACACCAGCGAGCGGTTAAGGAATGTAGATGCATGCTCAGATGCAAATGCGCACAGTGGTTTCTGACAGGGTCTTTATCAAGGATAAAGCAAGGCGCTCAATGATGCAGAGTGAGGTCCACTATATTTTGGCTCTATTGGCCAATCAGAGGAGACACCTCGTTTGGCCTATTAATGAAACACATAGTGTTGAATTTATGGACTTTTGCCCCGCTTACGGTTAGGGCCACCGACAGGGGGGTGCCCTGGGTACAGCTCTGGAGGGGCCTGGGCAGCTGCCCACAGCCCCCCCGGCCAGGCACGCACAATAAAAAGTGCAGCCTGCAGATCGCTGAGGCTAGGACACAGAGGGGCTTGGCACTCTGCAGGCTGCACTGTGCAGTGTGCGCTCCGGACCTGACCGTGGAGGCTGAAGGAGCCGGAGGACAATGCCATGACACGGGTGATGGTAAGTAATCGTAATGGGGTGCTGGCAGATGGTGGAGGGCGTGCGGGTGGGGTGGCCGGAGATATGGCGCTGTGCCGCTGTGGGCCCGTACTGTGGGTCAGTCCCGGGCCCCAACATTTCTAGTGGCGGCCCTGCTTACGGTCATTTTATGTATGTCTCTAACCCCACTTCCGGTCCCTCATGTGGCTTAGCTGCAAGTATAGGAAAACAGAAATAAGGGGGACATTTACCAAAATGGATTCGTAGAAAAAAGGTGTATTCGTATTGAGAAATACACCTTTTTTTTACGAATTTGTATTTTCGGGATTTACAATCCCAAAAATACAACAATTCGTAGTCCTAAAGATGGAACATTCGTATTTGTAGTTACAAATACGAATGCCCTACACCATCGATAGGATACGACAGAAATCACCATTCAAAAGAATGGTGGTTTCTGATTTACTAAGCAGCCGTACTGACAATACGGCTGCTTAGTGGTGTGAAACACCCACGCAAATACGACAGGAAAATAGAACACAATTTTCCTGTTCTATTTGCGTTTTAGCCTGCACGGATCAGTCAGATCCGTGCAGGCTACAGTGTAAAAAAATAGAAAAATAAATAAATTAAAAAAAAACGGCGTGGGGTCCCCCCCACAGCCATAACCAGCACCAGGCTGAAGGAGCCGGGGCCGGTAATTAAAAATCAGGGAACCCGACAAATAGGGGTTCCCCGATTTTTAACAACCAGCCCCAGGCTCCAGGTCCGGGGCTGGTTCCCAAAATACGGGGGACAAAATGAGTAGGGGTCCCCCGTATTTTAAGAACCAGCCCCAGGCACAACCAGCCGGCAGGGTAATGTCACAGCCGGGGGACACTTATAATATAAGGTCCCGCGGCCAAAACATTCTCCCTACCGACCAGTCAGCCTGGCCAGGGGCCCTGGGGGAGTGGGGACCCCCCCAATGAAGGGGTCCCCCCCCTCCAGGACTTACCTGACCAGGCTGAAGCCTGGTGCTGTCCTCGATGCCCCTGGGCGGTGGGCATCGAGCTGATAAATGGTGTAAAAAAAAGATGAACCTATTGTTTTTTACTGTGGCACTACAAGTGCCAGCAAGCCTCCCCAGCAAGCTGGGACTTGGAGAACCACAAGTCCCAGCCTGCTGGGCATTAAAGGGCCCGCTGGCACTTGTAGTTCTACAGTTAAAAAAATAGTGCACAAAACACACTGACACACTTTTAAAATAAAACTTTATTACACACAAAGCCCACACATACTAATACTTACCTATCTTCTTCCCATAGGTCGCCCTGGTCCTGTGTCGGCGTCTTCTGGTCCTGTGTCGTCTTCTTCCTCCATGTCGACCGTCGCTGTCGCCGTCCGGATCCGACGAAATCCATTTGGGAAGCTGTGGAAGGAAACCATACTCACCTGTCCCAGCGCGACGTAGTCCAGGTAAGGGTCTTTGCAAAAAAACAAACCGAAACCCCGAAACCAGACCGGACTGACGGAGACGCACGTGTGTTTGTTTACATCGTGCGGCTCCGCCTCCCGAATGCCGCTATTGGCCGCCTTGCGGCCTAGCGGCTCCTGATTGGCCGCTAGGCCGCAAGGCGGCCAATAGCGGCATTCGGGAGGCGGAGCCGCACGATGTAAACACCGTGCGTCTCCGTCAGTCCGGTCTGGTTTCGGGGTGTCGGTTTGTTTTTTTGCAAAGACCCTTACCTGGACTACGTCGCGCTGGGACAGGTGAGTATGGTTTCCTTCCACAGCTTCCCAAATGGATTTCGTCGGATCCGGACGGCGACAGCGACGGTCGACATGGAGGAAGAAGACGACACAGGACCAGAAGACGCCGACACAGGACCAGGGCGACCTATGGGAAGAAGATAGGTAAGTATTAGTATGTGTGGGCTAATAAAGTTTTATTTTAAAAGTGTGTCAGTGTGTTTTGTGCACTATTTTTTTAACTGTAGAACTACAAGTGCCAGCGGGCCCTTTAATGCCCAAAAGGGTGGGACTTGTGGTTCTCCAAGTCCCAGCTTGCTGGGGAGGCTTGCTGGCACTTGTAGTGCCACAGTAAAAAACAATAGGTTCATCTTTTTTTTACACCATTTATCAGCTCGATGCCCACCGCCCAGGGGCATCGAGGACAGCACCAGGCTTCAGCCTGGTCAGGTAAGTCCTGGAGGGGGGGGACCCCTTCATTGGGGGGGTCCCCACTCCCCCAGGGCCCCTGGCCAGGCAGACTGGTCGGTAGGGAGAATGTTTTGGCCGCGGGACCTTATATTATAAGTGTCCCCCGGCTGTGACATTACCCTGCCGGCTGGTTGTGCCTGGGGCTGGTTCTTAAAATACGGGGGACCCCTACTCATTTTGTCCCCCGTATTTTGGGAACCAGCCCCGGACCTGGAGCCTGGGGCTGGTTGTTAAAAATCGGGGAACCCCTATTTGTCGGGTTCCCTGATTTTTAATTACCGGCCCCGGCTCCTTCAGCCTGGTGCTGGTTTCGGCTGTGGGGGGGACCCCACGCCGGTTTTTTATTTATTTATTTATTTTTTCTATTTTTTTTTACACCTTGCAGCCTGCACGGATCTGACTGATCCGTGCAGACTGCTAGAAATAATTCGTATTAGCGGCCGTATATACGGCCGCTAATACGAATCATTACACCATCGGAGGGTTACAAAGCAGTCGTATATGACTGCTTTGTAACTGATCCTCCGGAACACGACTTTGCATACGACTTAAACAGTCGTATGCAGTCGTAGGGAAAATACCAATACGAAAAACTAGGTTTTTCATATTGGTAAATTTCCCCCTAAATGTCCAAATGTCTTGGTGGCGCCTATCCTGCCAGCGCAGTCCATGTAGCAGAGTCTCCCACCCATCCAAAATGTGCTTTATGTACCAGATATGGGACCAAATCCGTGTCCTATATCAAATATATCCATTTGACCAAAGCAAAGTATATTGTTTGGAACAGAGAAGGGAACCCTGTGCTGTGAATTGTATATTATTGATACACAGAGGTGTTTTGCGTTGATGATGACTGACTCACAGTCTATGGAGTTCTGGCACAGAATATTATGTCACGTATGTCGTGTCCAGAAATGACTGAATAAGTTGGTTTCAGGAATGTCCATGAGTGATACAAAAAAGCTCTTGTGTGAAAGCTGTACATATAACAGAAAAATAAGGTCATTGTCCGTTCCATCAGCAAGTAGAGCTGAGGCACCCCTAGAGTTGGGGCATATGGATCTATGCAGCCCAGTGCAAGTCCAGGCAATAAGTGGATACAAATAATAATGTTCATCAATAATTTTACAAGAATTACAGGTTTTTTTCACCAACGAAAGGAGTGAGGTGATGAGGAAAAGTGCACACTACAAGAGATAAGTAGAAAATCAAACAAGTTAAAAATGGATAGTCTTGAGGTCTGACAATGGAAGTGAGCTTGTAAACAGAGATGTAAAAATATTCCCTCCGAAATATGAAATTAAGCACTGACTCTCTGAGGAAGCCGCTGATGCATTCTAAGGTGGAGAACCGCTTAAATAGAAACCTATTTGGCCAAAACATCCAGCTGGTACTGCATACCTCTCGCTGCCTATTTTGCCATAAACCTTCTACACTGCATATAAAAAAGAAGAGTGCCAGCGTTGGCTGAAAGAATTGGTTCAAATTAATTAAATGTATTTATTTAAACAATAAAAATAATAATAATAAATGCAATCATTAAAAGTACATATAAACAAATTTAGGCTAAAAATACCACTGAGCTGTAATGATCGATTAATTTGAGGATAAAGATATATTGGGGGAAATTTACTAAGAATATGAATACGATTTTTCGTATTCGTATTCTTAATAGGAAGGAATACGAATGCATACGGCTGTTTTTGTTGTATGCAAATTCGTGTTTGTAAATACTGCTTTGTAATCCCTGATGGCGTATCCATTTGTATTAGCGGCCGCTAATACGAATTTGTATAGGCAGTCTGCATGGATCAGTCAGTATGTAAAAAAAATAGAAAAATAAATAAATACATTCAAAAAACGGTGTGGGGTCCCCCCCACTGGCATAACCATCACCAGGCTGAAAGAACCTGGGCTGGTTCTAAAAAAATCAGGAAACCGGCCAAATAGGGCTTCGCTGTATTTTTTTAAAATCAGCCCCAGGCTCCAGGGCCGGGGCTGGTTCCCAAAATATGGGGGGCAAAATGACTAGGGATCCCCCATATTTTAAGAACCAGCCCCAGGCCCAACCAGCCAGCAGGTTAATGCCACAGCCCGGGGGAAACTTTTTATACAAGTCCCCCCGGTCAAAGCATTCAGCCCTCTGAGCGGTTAGCCTGGCCAGGGGTCCAGGGGGAGTGGGGACCCCCCCAATAAAGGGGTCCCCACCTCCAGGACTTACCTGGCCAGACTGAAGCCTGGTGCTGTCCTCGAAGCCCCTGAGCATCAAGCTGAAAAAATGGTGTAAAAAATAGAATGAAAAACTATTGTCTTATACTGTGGAACTATCAGTCCCAGCAAGCCTCCCCCGCATGCTGGGACTTGGAGAAGTTGTTGCTCCTTGTATCCTTTCAGTCTGGTCCAAAAAGCTGCCACTGGACTCCGCCAATGCGTTTCGACCCTTAGCAAAGCGGGTCTTAAGGCGCCTATTGAATTATGTTGTTGTTAACTCATACCATTACTTAACTCTTATACCTAGAAATAAATGACACAAACACCTTATCTAAAAATAACGACACTGACACCAACTGCGTAAGGTTAAAAAGGTCATAGTTGTTTATTTAAGTGGTATGACCCCTATTTGTATAAGGGATGGCAAAGAAAGTGCTTGAGACCAGCACCATAAACGCGGGTGTTGCCATGGCCACACCCCTTCTTGTGGGTACAGCCTGCGCTGTGACGGACATACCGCCCCCTTCTATTGCATGACGTGAACCTTCCATGAAGGCCAACGCCCCCAGCCGGAACTGGGGACTCGCCCGCCTTCTTGGCAAAGGGGGGGCAATACCGCACAGAGACCACCTGACACCCCACCTGCTTGCTGGTCGAGAGCGCCTTCTCGACGATTGTTAACTAAAGCTATGGAAATAGAGAACCAAATTTGGTGTAAATGGCTTGATGCCAGGTAGCACAGAGAGAAGGGTAGGGAGGGTGGGGATCCAGACTCAAAGAGGCTCACTTCCTGTCTCTGATCACTGATATAACCCTCTCTGGCTGCCGTCCCCCTGCTACCTGATTGGCAGAACTAACTGCCACTCCACTACTATTTCCATAGGGCTTTACACAGATGCTTCTGCTGTACATTGCTTGTGGACAACAAATTCACAGGCTCTTAAATTCCCTCCAGCCTATGCGGCCCTCGCTCTGTCTAAGGCGCCTATTGAATTATGTTGTTGTTAACTCATACCATTACTTAACTCTTATTCCTAGAAATAAATGACACAAACACCTTATACAAAAATAACGACACTGACACCAACTGCGTAAGGTTAAAAAGGTCATAGTTGTTTATTTAAGTGGTATGACCCCTATTTGTATAAGGGATGGCAAAGAAAGTGCTTGAGACCAGCACCATAAACGCGGGTGTTGCCATGGTAGCGACCTCAGCGCCCGCCAATGGCCACACCCCTACTTGTGGGTACAGCCTGCGCTGTGACGGACATACCGCCCACCTCTATTGCATGCCGTGGACCTTTCATGAAGGCCAACGCCCCCAGCTGGAACTGGGGACTCGCCCGCCTTCTTGGCAAAGGGGGGGCAATACCGCACAGAGACCACCAGACACCAGGGCCGGCGCTACCCGCTCAGCGAAGGATGCAAAGCAGGGAGGCGCCAGGCTACAGAGGCGCTGCTGCTCCCCCCTCTGCATCCCCGCTGTTGTGTGCTCTGAGTCTGCTCAGCTGTTCTTGCTGGCTGCCACTGCCTGTCAGAACGGTAGGAAAGGCAGCGGCGCCAGGAGCTACAAAATCCTCCCACTGTACTCTCATTGAAAAGCTCAAAGCAAGAAGTGACAGCGGCTTCTGAAAAGGGGCGGAGCTACACGGAACATAGGGGTGGGACTTACAACAAAATGGGCGGAGCTGCAAGGGAGAAAGCTTCCTGTATGTCCCTGTCACAGCAGCAGCCAAGCTATGTTAAAGTAAGTGGAGGGACAATCAGTGAGACAATGTGTGCGTGTGTCATTATTCATGTACTGTAAGCAGCCCTGCTACTGGAAACATTATGCATGTAAAGTGTACTGCTACTACGGGCACTATGGGGGTTATTCTGGTTGACTTGCAAGGCTGCAAATTTGCAGCCTTGGGAGTCCACCAAACCCACCTAGCGAATGCCGGGCCGCCACCCCTCCCCCTCGCAGTGATATGAAAAGATGGTGCAGGTGCATGCATATCAAGTGACTTTCATGTCACTTATGCTGTGTACACACGGGGGCGATAGGGGCTGAAATCGCTGGAAATATGGTCGCTGGCGACTATATTGCCAGTGATTGGGAGTGTGCCCCGGCGATAAATCGCCGGGTGCACACTCCCGTTTTCAGCCCCTTTCTAATCGCTGGAGCTTGCTCCTGCGACCAGCTAATTACCTCTGCGGCACCGCCAGCAGAGGTTTCTTTTCATCAGCGACCATCTCTGGTCACTGATGCAAAGGAGACACTGGGCAATATATTGCTGAGCAATATATCTCCCCCCGTGTGTACGGGGCTTTAGATATGCGTGCACCCTCGGGAGGAAGTGGCCAGGAAGCTGACATCTAGTGATGTCAGCTAATAACCAGACATCCCCCCCCCCCCTCCACAGCGTCATCGAACACCCTGCCGCACGGACCCTGCCTCTGTACATGTGCAGAAATGCATCTGCAAGCGAAGGGACCTGAATAAGATCCAATGTGTGTAAAGGGTGCTGCTACTGCAGGCACTTTGGACCTTATTCTGGTTGACTCACTAGGTCCACCAGTCTACCAGACGCCACCCACCATGCCATTATTCCCCGCACAGCTGCAAATAGATGATTGCATAATCATCCATTCGCACCTGGGGAGAAATCATTTGATGGTCGCGACCGTCGGACGATTTCTCCAGTGCTCGCAGATCAGAGACACTATGGTGTCTCTGATCTCTGAGTGTCCTGTCCGAGCGCTGGGCGTTCCCATGGGCTGCGCCCCCCCCCCCCGCCGCCGCCGCCCCACGCCCGCACTGCTATGTGCGAGCGGGATCATGAATACATAAATCGCTGTGCCCGCTCACACCCTGCATCTGCACATGCGCAGAAATTCTGTGCGAATGCACCCCCTATAAATAACCCCCTCTGTGTGTAAACGGGGCTGCTACTGCGGGCATTGTGCATGTAAAGGGCACTGCTGCTGCAGGCATTATGCTTGTAAATGGCGTTGATACTGGGGGCATTATGTGTGTAAACGGCGCTGCTACTGCAGGAATTATGTGTGCAAGTGCCTCTACTGCAGGCATTATTTGTGTAAGCAGTGCTGCTACTGTGGGCATTGTGTGTAAGAGGAGCTGCTACTTGAGGCATTATGTGCATAACGGCAGTTTTTAGTACGGGCATTATGTGTATAGAAGGCGCTACTACTGCAGGCATTATTATGTTTATAAGGGGCGTTACTACTGCAGGCATTATGTACATAAGGGACGCTGCTATTGCAGGCATTATTGTGTGTATAATGAGTGCTACTATTGAGGTGTTATGTGTATAAGCGACACTACTACTGTTGGAATTATTTTGTTTATAAGGGACTCTACTACTGTAGGCATGTGTAAAGGGCACTATATTATATTATAATGTGGATAAGGGGCACTGTGGTGTAATAAGAATCAGGGGCACTACATGTTGCGTAATGGGAATAAGATTGTGCTACCGTGTGGCGCAATTTGTAATGGGGATACTGTTGTGTCCATGTCCATTTCTTATGAGACCACAACCTTTTTCAGAGCGTACCTCTGGTTTTCACTGTTTCTTTGTAAAGTATGGGAGGGCGCAAATTTTGCAGGTGGGCGCAGAACACCCTAGCACCGGCCCTGTAACGGAGCATAATTTGTTTTACAATCATTTATTGTCATTTTTTTAAACTTTATTTATTTTATTTTTTTTAAACAGTGAGCTGAACAAAAAAGAACATACATAACCCATACTTGCCTACCTGACCCTCTCCATGCGGGAGAAAATGCTCTGCTCCTGGACTTCCCTGGTAATGTATGATTGCCATCACCTGTGGTGAAACACCTTTACCTAGCTCCCCAGAGATGACGGCCAGGGCAATTTTTCAGCAAGCTCCAGCAGGAACTGAGGCCCTTATTCTAGTTCACTCTTTCTGACAAAATATTTCTTAGATGGACAAAACCATGTGCACTCAGTGCCGTCTTTCCCATTGGGCACGATGGGCAGTTGCCCGGGGGCCCTAGGACCTAGGGGCCCCCGGCCCAGCCCAATGGGAAAGATGGTGGCCGGGGTCCGGGAATCCGCTCACCCTCGCTGGGGGATCCCGGCAGGGGGATCAGGGCGGTGGCGGCAGAGGCGTAGCGAGGGCGGTGCTGGTGGAGCACCAGCTCCGGGCGATGGAAGCTATCCTGGCGCCGGAGCCGTCCCAGCACCGCCAGCTCGCCCGCTCCATCTCCCCCGCTAGCTCCCACCGTGGCTCGCTGTGTGCGGGAGACGTGATGCTATTTAAAATTCACGTCTCCCTCTGGACCGCCAGCCAATAGGCGCTTGCGGTCCAGCAGCCAATCAACTGGTGGCTGCTGGACCGCGAGCGCCTATTGGCTAGCGCGGTCCAGCGGGATATGTGAATCTTAAATAGCAGGCGCAGCAGCACACACTAGTGCACTGTTACAGCGGGGACTGGGAGCGCCTGGGCAGCGGACAGCTGGGGGGTCCCCACTGTCAGATGTCGCGCGCAGGGGCGATCCGCGGCACTGCTCCCCTCTCGTGACAGCCATCACAGCCGCCGCAGCTAACATCATCATCCCGCCCACCCGGCTCCCAATGTGCTGGTAAGTTGTGGCCATCAGAAGGGGGACCATGCTCGAGCTCCAGTATAACAAACCTAAAAGAGGTCCAGACTCACCACCCTGGTGTTGGATGGTATGGGCAGAGGCGTACCTAGATAATCGTGGGCCCCATAGCAAAAGTTTGAAAAGGCCCCCTATTTAGCAACTTATTGTGATAAATGTATGTAAAACATATACTTAGACAGCAAAGATGGGCCCTCTTCAGCTCTGGGCCCCATAGCAGCTGCACCCCTTGCACCTATGGTAGTTACGCCTTTGGGTATGGGTATGTTGGGGACAGTGAAAGAGTAGGGTGTGTAATTGGGAGTGGTGTAGAGGAATAGGGAGTGAATGTGGCACAAACAGGGGGACTAGGGTGTATATGTGAGTAAAGCTTTATAGGGGGTCTGTGGGTGGAACAGGGTGTTTGTGGTGGGGATAGAGGGTTATGGGGTGTATGTTGGGGGACAGGGTGTTTGTGGTGGGGATAGAGGGACGTGGCAATGAGGTCTCTCCTCTTATATGGAATCAGTATGGGAATTCTGTAAGGGGCAGTAATATGGGCAATGTTTAAGGGGCACTACGAGGGGAATTATGTGTAAGGGACATTACGCCGGAAGCTGACTGGCTGCCGCACGGAGCCAGAGAGGTGAGGGTTGGGGAGGTGACTGTGGGCTCCTGGGCAAACTAATTTGGGGGGGGTCCAGTGAACTAGGTTGCCCAGGGGCCCTTCCTAATGTTAAGACGGCCCTGTGTGCACTGCAGGTGAGGCTAGGGTTACCACCTTTTTGTTGAGAGATTCCCGGATAGTAGCCCGTCCCTTGACACACCCACTGCCCCACCCCAGCTCCGCCCTTTGACCCGCCTTATGTTGATTTTTTTTAACCTTTGCTTCAATTTCATTCTTGATTTTGCATACCATAATGCCAATTACATCATACACAGTAATACCCATTACACTTTATGCCCCACACCATGATGCCCATTACATGTTACAACATACACTGCAATGCCCATTACACAATATGCCAGGACTGAAAAAAAATTTTGGAAAGGAGGAACAATATAGACAGTGCGCGCCTTAGGCACGCACCAAAAAATTTCAACATAATGCTGATTACACGTCACACACCCATTACATAGTGTACAAAATGCCATAGTATACCACATGCCATAATGTCCATTACACGTTATGCCACACAGCGTGATGCCCATTACATGTTACGCCATACACCGCAATGGCCATTACACGATATGCTAGGACTGAAAAAGTTTTTTTGTAAAGAAGGAGTAACACAGACAGTGGGCGCCTGAGGCGCGCGTCAAAAATTTTCAACATAATGCCGACTACACGTCACACACCCATTACATAGTACAAAATGCCATAGTATATTACATGCCATAATGCCCATTACATGTTATGCCACACAGCTTCAGGTGATAAACCATTGTATTTATTATATATGAAGGAGTCTATTTGTTGTTTTTAAATAAATGATGTAAGTACATACTTTATATTTCTTCTAAGAGGCCCAGGGTCGGTGGTGGACTGGTGGTGGAGCCTGGAGGCTGGGTGGCTGACCTGAGCGCTCTATCCTCTCTGGCAGCTGATGGATGGTGAAGCCAGGACTTGGAGCCTAGGAGGGTGGGTGACTGAGGGTGAAGGAGACTGGCTGGGTGGAGGAGCCGCTGCTGACTGAGCTCCTGACTGTCTTAACCTCACCATGGCCTGCCTGCCTTGCCTTGGTCATTGACGGTCAGAGAGAGAGCGACGAGGCTGGCTGTGTCATCCTGAGGCAGCGCGCCAAATGCGGAGGAGGAGCCAGGAGATTGAAAGAGTTGGAGTCAGACAGTGACACACACACACTATCTGTGTGTGTGTCCATTCAGTCTCCGCCTCCCTCCTCCCAGCGAGCGCCACGGCGGAGTGACGGACAGTCAGTCACTGATAGTGACTGGTCACTCTGCGCCGCGGCGCTGCCCCCCACCTGCCCTGCATCGTTCCCGCCTCCTTGCTGCCTTCAGCAATCATGGCGACCCGCCCGGCGCCGCTGCACAGCATAGCGCTGCAGCTCACCTCAACCATGCTCTCACTTTAAAAACTAGCGGAGGGAGCCGGGCGGCCGGGGCAGGAAGAGAAGGGGACTCATTCCCGGACTATGTATAGTCCGGGAACGGCCCCCGTCCGGACTCCGGACACCCGGTCTAATTACCGGACTGTCCGGAGTAATCCCGGACGGGTGGTAACCCTAGGTGAGGCAGGTGTTACTTGTGCAGAGATAATTAGATTTGGGTGGGGTTTTACACCTGTCTCACCTGCAGTGCACATGGTTTTGTCCATCTAAGGAATATTTTGTCAGAAAGAGTGAACTAGAATAAGGGCCTCAGTTCCTGCTGGAGCCTGCTGAAAAATAGCCCTGGTGACGGCAATCATACATTACCAGGGAAGTCCAGAAACAGAGCATTTTCTCCTGCATGGAGAGGATCAGGTAGGCAAGTATGACATAACCGAGTAAAACACTGATCGATGGCTGGGTGCAGAATCGCCATCGATGGCAACCATCGATGGCGTCTGCACCGATGGCCATCCCTAGCAGCAGCAGCCTTGTTATTTTTTCTTTTACTTGCAGTAGCAGCACTGTACTGAGTCTCCTGAGTTAGTACATCTCAGCTGCCACAGGTGGCAGTGCGGTACTTATGTAGTATCTGGGCTGCCGATTTTGTGATTGTATGTCTTACCTTAAGGCATACAATCAGATGCGATGCGATGCGATTCGATGCGATTTTGCATAGGATTTAATGTTAAGAAGGTCCTGTTCATTTCCCCACTATCCAAGTGGGCATAGAGTTGATTTTATATAGCGTGGCGAGCGCAGCGAGCCACCGAGCCCGAAGCGTGGCGAGCGAAGCGCGCCCCGCGAGGGGACGCATATTTCTTAAAAAGTATTCTGTGTCCGCTCGCCACGCTTCGGGCTCGGTGGCTCGCTACGCTCACCACAAGTTTATATCCAACTCCATGCCCACTTGGATAGTGGGGAAAGGAAAAGGACCCCTTTTTCCCATTGAATTCTATGTTAAAATGGACTCAGACCATTTTAACATTGAATCCCATGGAAAAATCTTGACCATCGCATCGCATACGATTTGGTCGCATGTGATGCGATGCGATCCGATCCGATTTCTAAATCGGACGCCCAGATACTACATAAGTACCGGCAGTGCTGAAATGAAAAATTAAACTGAAAGTAAAAGAACGACGGTTCACCTTTTTGGGATCGGCGGCTCCCTCAGGGGTAGATTTATTATTAGGCAATCAGGGGAATATGCGCTATCCCCGTGCCTTATGGCAGGGGATAGCGCTTCCCCTGATCTATGACACTGGCTGAGCGGGTGTCTAGTGTGCGGCGCTGTGGGGCAGGAGGCATAGCGCAGCTACGATATTTCGTAGTGCGCGCCTGCCTAATTTATGAAGGTCAGCATCGCTGACCGTTCCGCCGCCTGCAGCTATCGACTTCGACAGCTGCAGGTGGCGATGCCCTATGCCCACAGCAGGGACAGCGCTGTCCCTGCTACTGGCTCTGAGCTGCGCTGGGGATCTCGTGAGAGTAGCGAGATCCCGCGCATGCGCAGTCAGCTGGCCAAATCGGATGTGTATGACATTGCATCGGGGGCCGTGCATATCGGACCTGGGTTGGAGGTCGGACCTGCATGCATGATCTAACTCGGACCCCCTCCCGTCGGTGGGGAACTGGGGTTACATGCAATACATCACATGTGTAAGGACCGCATGCAATTTATCGCATGCGATCCTTGTGCCCAGGCAGCTTGCGCGGGATGGAATGGCCATACACTGCTGCGATACATCGCAGTAGTGTATGGACAGCTTTAGACATACACTCCTACACAATGCATGGTCCCGTGCGAATCATGTCAGAATCAGAGGTCAGACGGGCTGCACATAAGATAAATTGTTTGTGCAGCCGTCAGTGGCATGTCGCAGGTGCATTTTAGCACCCGCAATGTATTACATCCGACTTCCCTTAAAATCCTCCTGCAGCTTCTCAGGAGGACTTTGACATGCAATAAAGTGCCAAGTCCAATGTGAGCTTCTGGGGAAGCTCAAGGTAAATCGGGCGTGACAGTCGTACTAGTGTATGAGGGGACTTTATAAAGGTGGCATTACGCTGCTCTGACTTATCAGCATCCGATCCCCCTTAAACCTCCCTTCCTCCCTTGAGCAGCGTATGGGCATCCAATAGCCTTCAAGTCCTTCTGCATGTGACAAATCGCATGCAATCCTGCACCCCGCCGCCGGGAGGCATGGGACCACGGATCAGATTGGATCGGATGCCAAACACTAGCCTTTACTAGCCTCCAAACTTTTAAGCATTCCCTGAAAACTCACCTCTTCAGGAAAGCCTTTGATATTTAAGTGCCACATGCATATCCCTCTAAGGCACTTATATAGCTTCTTTTCTGGCAGCGATGGACTGGGCCACCGATCAGCCCTGGCATTTGTGCAGGCCCGCGACCTTTGTTGCGCACATGTGGCTTGCAGGAGATGGGATTAGCGGCTTGTGATGCCCCCCACTCTCCTGGACCTCAGCGGCGCACAGAGAGACCTGCCAGACCCGATGCGAATCCAGCGACTCTGTGTGCCGATTGGGAGGCGGAGCCTCCACTTTGCATGAAGAAATCAGCCAACCTGGCCATCGGGCCCTCTGGCACTTGCCAGAAGTGCCTGATGGCCAGTCCGGCCCTGCCTTCTGGACTTGCAACTTGGTGGAACTCCTATGTATTACTGGTGCCTGTCCTTGTGTTTCCCTCCTACGTCCCTATAGATTGTAAGCTTGCAGCAGGGCCCTCTTACCTCCAAGTCTGTCTGTTGTTACCCAGTTTGTTTTATCACTGTCTACAATTGTAAAGCACAATGGAATCTACTGCGTTATATAAGAAACTGTAAATAAATCAATAAATTCCTTGATTTAAATACACTTATACCATAAAACAAGGTACATTTTTGGTTTAGTTATGCATTCGATTTTTTATTGGGGTATATTTATTTATTTTACTTAAACATGACTCAAATAATAGATTGAATAATTAGTGTAGATTGGTATTTGTTTTATTCTAGAGCTTGGCTTTGCTATTAGTAGCTCCCAGCCCTGGATATCTGCTAATCAGACGCTGCGCTTCTCTCCGGCCAGATATCAGAGCCCCATGCGTTGTAGAATAGAAATTTCGTTCTGTGGCTTCTCCAGCAAAAAGTACCTGCAAGGGCTGAACGAGACAGAAGAGAAAGATACATTAAGTATTTCAAAATTCATTTTAATTTTGTTTACTTATTAGCAAAAATGAATGTGGTTGTCTTGTGCATAGCATGTTTGGCGTGCTTTGTATAATTGATAAGAATATAGTCTTAGGGCTAAATTTACTAAAGGTTCTAAAAATGCAAAGTGGAGATGTTGTCCATCGCAACCAGAGTCAGGCTATCATTTCTCTGTTGCATCAAAGAAAATAATAAACAGGATCTGATTAATTGCTATGGGCAACATCCCCGGTTCTCACTTTTTTAACCTTTAGTAAATTTACCACTTTATCCTTGGGGTGCTGTGAAAAAAATTCTGATATGCTAGGGCAGACTGATTCAAGAGAGTATGGGAACCCCTAGTATGTGATCCTTGCAAGTCATCATACTGACAGCACTGGAGACTGCTCAGAATTTGGCAATACAACACTATATGGAACTAGTAATCCCGGTCGAAGCTAATGCTTCTAAAGCTAGTCTGCTGCCTTGTGATTGCCTCTGTGTTTGTGCATGTGCAAGAGAGAAAGAGATGTCGTTTCACTCGCTACCAACAGATGGCAGTGTTTCAGAGACAAAATACAGACACTATACCTATATATAATATATAGATGGGGGCGTGGCCTGACGAGCTGTGAAGAGGACGTGCGGGAGAGGAGCTCCTCCGTTACCTCATGCACAGCCTTTGCATGAGGTTCAAAATTACAGGCCCATTGCCCTTTTAAATACAGATGCTAAATTGTACGCTAAACTTATTGCCCAACGCCTCTGCCCTCTATTACCCTCGCTAATTAGTGCTGACCAAGTCGAGTTTGTCCCTGGGAGACAGGCCTCGGACAACACACGAAGAGCTTTTGTCATTATAGAATCTTGTAATGCTGAATGGGTCCCTGTATTAATCCTCTTCCTAGATGCAGAGAAATCTTTTGATAGATTGCGCTGAAAATATCTCTGGTCAATTTTGGAGCGCTTCGGCATCAGGGAAAGGATATTGGATTCCATATTAGCATTATATTCATCCCCTTCTGCTAAAGTGGCTGTGAACGGGTGTTTATCATCTGGGTTGATATCACAAATGGACCCAGGCAGGGCCGGTGCAAGGTTGCTCAGCACCCTAGGCAAACTGTTAGCCCAACCCCCCCCCCCCTCCTTCCCCCACCACCACCACCAAAATGTGGTCACGCCAGGCTATTATAGCATGTCCTGTTCCCAATGTTTAAAGGGCAAAATGAACCCTGCCCCTTTAGCAGTGCCCTGCTAAAAAAGCCGGCCTATGCTGTCATCATGTGTGCATCCAGCATCTTGGTTAATTAGTATGCGTGGTTGGCTAGGGAAGGGGGGGCTCCGATTATTTTGGTGGGGAGATTCTGTGATGCCCTAGGTCTGTAGATTATATAGCAATATTTAGAAGATATTCTGTTGGTACAGTGCAAAGACCAGGTTTTATATCGCCAATGAAATCCATTTTATCAAAGTTAATCCTATATTACAAACATTTAAATATATTTACTGTTGAACAAGATTCTATGGAACTAGGAAATCACTTGAATGTAATAGAATATGTTCTAGTCACTTAATGCAGACTACTCAGTGTCTTGTAGGAAAATCTCCACTGTATGGCTAATAAGAACGCTGGACACACAGTAGCTGCTGGGAGAGGACTGACAGGCACTGATTTGTACTGTAGCTTATGAGACATACACTGACCAGTGCTTGTGCAAAACTGAATGGCTCCAGACTCTGTGGTACTACACGTGCCAGCATGCAGCAAGCGGTCTCTACCTGTGTTACAGCAGGCAGGGGAGCAGCGGAGAGCTGTCACACACTGGCTCACCCTCCGTCCTGTGAGTGGCCCTGGTGCTGCGATGATGTCACGGTGCGCGCAGTTCAGACTTGGGATAAAGCAGCGTATACTGCTCCGGGCGGCAGCGAGCGCAGTGAGAGGAGAGGCAACTGCCTCAGAAACACAGCGCTCCCTGTCACTGCAGCACCACTGCTACTAGTCCCTTACCCACTGATACTAGCCCCTTACTACTGCCTAGAGCCCTGGGGAGGGGCAATAAATGCTACCCTGTCCTGCTAGAGCGCTAGGGACTTTCTTCACTGATGGTAGTGGCCCGGTCGGCTGGAATGGTTAATTGGCGGGCGGCTGTATCTGTCTTGGTCCGCATTGCTTCAAAAGAGCTCAGCATGGTGCCGCCCTCTAGTGGCCGGCGCCCTAGGCAAATGCCTTAAGCTGCCTAGTGGTGGCGCCGGCCCTGGACCCAGGCCATAGTTGCCTACCCTCCTGCATTCTGCAGAAGACTCCATGAAATAGCAGCAATCTCCCTCTCTCCCTCATTAGTCTAGCAATCTCCCTCATTTCACCTAGCCCATATTACACTGTTACATTTTTTGGGAAAAAAGGAATGAGAGATAGATACATTTACACTAAATCATCAGCACCATTTCCCAGCACTTAGTAAGTATAGTATCTCTTACTAACTGCTTTGGGGCTCATCTACATTTGGATGTAAGTCATTTTAAAAGATTCCTCTCAGATGTAGCAGTACACACCCATGCGTCTAGATGCCACGTTCACAATCTCTCTATATACAGTATGGAGCTAGACACACCCTAAGGTGGGTAGAGCATGACACGCCTCCTCAATGGGGCGCTGTGCAAAATACTACTACCAACTATAATCTCCCTGAAACTAGTTATCAAAAGTAGGCAAGGATGACCCAGGCAATGTTGTCCTCTCTTCCCACTTGTATTTGCATTAGCTATAGAGCCCCTGGCAGAGAGTATCCAATCCTCTGCTGAGATATTAGGACCTGTAATAGGCGGAATTTCTCATAAAATAAGCCTTTTTCGCTAATGATGTTCTGTTGTATTATGCAGCTGGCTTTATCTTTACCTTACTTACATTCTATTTTAGAGGACTACTCCAGGATCTCTTACTATAAGTTGAATACCTCCAAAACACGCTTTACCTTTTAATTTTTCAAGTGACGATGTTAAAGCTGTGAAAGACACCTATAAATATTCATGGCAAACTAAGTCTTTGAAATATTTAGGAGTATAGTTGGTAAATGATAGCGGCCTCTTGCAATGTAACTATATCCCCTTATTGCGGACATTTGAGACATTAACTAAACAATGTTTACTCCTACACAAAGTCTCCTGGTTAGACCAAGTGGCTGCAGCTAACATGATTTTACTCCCCAAACTTATGTTTCTTTTTCGTACGATCCCTTGATCTATTCCCAAAGCCCTCTACACCAAATGAAACAAAATTTTCTCTCACTATATATGGAAAGGAGCCAGACCTACAATATCTAGAAATGTCCTTATCCTTCCTAAATGTGAGGGTGGGGTTGCCTTTCCCGAAGGTTATCACAATGCCTGTCTTCTCAGGCAAGTTAGTGATTGGTTTAACATAGCTAACCCTAAACTTTGGGTAATAATTGAACATTCTTTTTCTCCCATACCCATGACACTGTAGATCTATTGTGTTTACCAGCAGACTTTTCCCTGATGCGTTCTGGTCCGGGTGAAGCGATGCGGGTGACCTTATGGGCATGACATAGGTTTGTCTCTTCTTGTGACGGATCGCTTTACCGGAGCCAAGACTTTCACTATTGACTAGAACTTCATTTATTCACAATTTATGCTTCGATTCTTGGATATCTAGGGGTCTTGTTAAACTTAGTGATATTTGTGACTCAGGGGGGTCATTAATTGCACTGCCCCACAATGGTTTCCGATCCAATAGAAAGATGGCAATTATATATCCACAAAGACCTTTCTTGGTCTACAGGCGTAATATAGATAACGCTCAGGCAGTGTTATTGTATTATTATGACCATACCTAACGAGCTAGTTATCCTGACTGGCAGTAGATGTTCAGAAGAGAGGAGCTCAAGCTCATCTGCTGGCTGCCGCCGCCAGATGATGCGCCATAGTTGGTATTCAAGCAGGGAGCGAGCTGTCCGTCTCTGCTCTGTGTAAGGAGCGTGCCGTCCGACCTTAGTAACTGTGCAGCGCACAGCCACCTTCAAATGTGGACTCGCCGGAAGGATAGGTGTAGCAGAGGAGTTACTGCGAAGTTGAAAGCTGGCGCACAGGTGCCGGTGGCCTCTATTGGAGTCAGGATAGGGTTCCCACAGGAGAGGAGAAATTGCCCAGGCCTCTTGACGCGTTTCTCCGCTATTGGCTTTTACAGCGGTTTCCTCAGAACTGAGGAAACCGCTGTAAAAGCCAATAGCTAAGAAACGCGTCAAGAGGCCTTGGCAATTTCTCCTCTCCTGTGGGAACCCTATCCTATTGTATCTATGCGCAAGAGTACATATACACATAGATATTCATTGTTTACACTTTGGTCCAAATCAGCAATTTTCCAGATTGCTATTGGGAGCAGCCTATTTCCATAATCATCCATTTGCCTTAATAGGCAGAGAGTAATATAATATAACTTACTATAATCTAATTTGCGCCTGATTTCCCCCCCCCCCCCTTTTTGTTAACATAAAATATGGCCTTCTACATCAAAATACTGATGTAGACAATGTTGTGTTATTGGTACCCTATATCACTTTTTTTGGTCCTGCCCGATGTGACAGTCTCTATGGTCTATTGTATTTGCACTTATTAATAAAGTTTTGATGGAAGATGTCTCTGTGGATCCTGTACTAGCCATTTTTAACTACCAACCTAGGTTGCTAGCCGTGGGTGATGCCTATCTGCTAGGTCATATCCTGATTTCCACGAAGGCAGCTATTGCTCAAGTCTGCATCGCTTCCTAGCCTTTCTATTATTATTTAAAGGATTCATAAACATTACATATATGAGACTCAAGGACGTGCGGTGAGGTAAATGGCTGAGGAGTCCCTGGCAAATACAAGAGCCAGATTTGCACACAATATATGAGCCCAGGGGTACATGCTGGCATTATACACATGTGCAGCAGTATATACTGCTGGAGAGTCACTGAGTTTTAATAAGAGATGTGCAGAAAAGGTAGCCAGGTGAGGCACGGCCTCACCTGCCATAGACTTTTTACTATAAAAATAGTTTTGAATATAAAAATGATTAGAATCATAAAAATAATATTTTTTATATATATTCTTCGTATTTTTTACATACTTTATATATTCAAAACTCCATCATATACGTTAGTATGACAGGAAAGGCTGTGCCTCACCCCACCGCATGCCACTGATGAGACTTATGATTGTACTTATCCCACTTCGGCCTCATCGCCACTGATGAAATGGTTTAAGTGGGGTGAATTAATGGATAAATGGGGACATTCCCTCCTTGGTACTGCACCTAGGGCGGGATGTACTAACGGGAAAATGCGGTAAAACACCCGTTTTGTATGCCCCTATGTATCAATACCCGTCCGCCCCGTTTTTGCAAGGGAGGGTATCGCCACCCTCTGGGTGGCGATACCCTATAGAAGCCTATGGGCTTCTTTCGCCGTCCAACGTCCGCGCGCCCACCCCCTCCCGTCCTCCTTTGATCTCCTCCTCCCCCTGGTGTCACAGCCGGCAGGACATCCGGCTTCAGGGGGGAGGAGGAGACACAGGGGGACGCTGGCAGCCGCCGGGAGGTGACGGAGACCCCCGCAGCCCACATCACAGGTATCGCAGGGGTCTCCGTTACCGCAGCCCGATGCTGGCCGCATATGTTAGTACATATGCGGTAGCATCGCGGCGGCTGCCGTGCGAAGGGCGGAGATGTATGTTGATACATCCCGCCCCTAGTGAGTTTGCTCTAACTTGATAATTTTGTCTCTTAATTTCTCCTTTTGTTTTCATGGCATGCGCCTGGCTCATCCTTCCCTTTCTATACTTCTCTTCTCCTTGCTCTCATTTCCTTCTGCCTATCGTCTTCCTTTTGTCAAGGAGGTATTCCCTTTTCTATGTTTCAGTCTCATACTCAGCAAATGGTCACGATGCAGTAGTTTAGGTGATCAATGTTTTGAATATATTTATTCATCTTCAGGATAATGTTATCCTGAAGAAAAATAAATATATTCGAAGCGTTGATCACCTAAACTACTGCATCGTGACCAGTTTTATTATTTGCTGAGTGCTGTATGAGAATTGCTATATACGTGTTCCTGACTGGGTCCATTAAAGAAAGCACCAGCTAAGGCTGCTTATACAACGTGAGTGCTTCTACACACAGATATATATATATATATATATATATATATATATATATATATATATATATATATAGGGTAATGCGGTCCGGCACTCTCTCCAATTGGTCAGCTGCCCCGGTGCCCATACAAACAATGGGATGCAGGAAGGAAGAGACTGGCACTCAAGGGTCTTTGTAAAAAGCAGTGTATTCACAGGAAAAACATCCAACGTTTCGGCGCTGCCCCGAAACGTTGGATGTTTTTCCTGTAAATACACTGCTTTTTACAAAGACCCTTGAGTGCCAGTCTCTTCCTTTATATATATATATATATATATAGAAAGAAAGAAAGAAAGAAAGAAAGAAATAAGAAAGAAAGAAAGAAAGAAAGAAAGAGAGAGAGAGAGAGAGAGTTCTGCCCAGGATGAAGAATGTCATAATATAAAAAAAAAAATTGTCAGCCAAGGTATGAACATGCCCAGTAATGCATGGTCCCAGTTCCTTTAGGCTATTGTTTCTCCATGTACATTACCTGTAGAGCATCTTTGTCTGTAGGCAGTGGTTTTGCTAGAATATCAATATCCTCCCCTGAGCTGCCCACTGCCACATGGCTGTAAGAGCCAACGGTATAAGGCTGGCTGTACCACTGTGAGCGCAGGATGCTGATTGGAGGGGGAAGGTTAGGGTTCCCTGTATGGAAGAAGAGAAATATTGCCATTTTTATCAATAACTTATTTTTCAGTGCTGTTGAACCATACCTCCCAACTGTCCCACTTATTGTGGGAATGTCGCGATTTTTTGGGACGTTCCTGCGTCCCTCCGGTGGCCGGCAGTGTCCCGCGGTGGGGGATGGGGGCAGTTGGGAGTCCCCCCTGTCACCCTGAATAGATCCTGTGTGCCACTGCTGGGATGTGTAGTTTCACAACAGCTGGACGGCCACAGTTTGGACATGCCTGGTCTCATTTGACATACCTAAGGTCGACACTACCAAAAGGTCGACACAAGCTTATGGTCGACATAGGGAAGGTCAACAGGTTGACATGAGTTTTTCATGATTACAAAAAAAAAAAAAAAAAAATGTTTTTTTTCATTCTTTACTATCCAAGTGGGAATATATTAGTGTAGCGGAGGGAGGCACTGTGCCTGAAGCATGGCAAGTGAAGCGGTACATATATATATATATATAATATATATATATATATATATATATATATATATATATATATATATATATATATATATATATATATATATACACGGTGTCCATATCGACGAACGATTACATAGACACCAAAAAATCATGAAAAACTCATATTGTCCTTTTGACCGTCGACCTTCCCTATGTCGAATATAAGCTTTTGTCCACCTTTTGGCAGTGTAGACCTAAGGTATGTTGACACTTTTTCCAGTGTCGACCTATTCACTGTCGACCATTATTCCTTGTGACCTAGTGACTGTTGACATAGACATTGTCAATAATCTATAGCGTATCCACTTTTACACTAATCTGCACTGTTCAGCAGAGGATTCTGTCGCCTAGTGTGGAGGGGAAAGGGGACGTTTTATTTAGGAGAGGCGTACACTCTACGACTCGGTATTCGGTAAGCCTCGGTAAGCCAAGTCAACCAGAATCAGGCCCAGTGTGTATAGTGCTTAAGGTGGACGAACAGCCAGGTAACCAGTGGTACAGGCAAAATATGGTGATAACAGGCAAAGGAGTAAAGTCAAGATGAGTCGGAACTAGTAATCAGACAATATCGGTCACTAAAGGCATCAGCACGGAGAGATGACCTATCAGAATAAGGCTTATATAGTCTTCAGAGTTGTTGACATCCTGATGTCAAAGGTCACCAGAAAGAATCTTTAGCTCACGCTGTATGCCCACTCCTCAAGAGACCCCTGAACAGGGAATGGTGGCCCAACACAAAGAAAAAAGCTGGAGAGATCAAAATGATAGGCAGAGGAAGGACAGAGGATATGACAAGAGGCAGGACACCTCCTAAATTCATTACCTGTGAACTGTCTCAGAAGAGCAGTCATTGTGGTGAGGACTTCTTCATCTGACAATGTCTCCATAAATTTAGACTCCTCTCCGGCTATGAATGCACACAGCACATGGCCAGGCCTGGACACAGAAGGCATGGTAGGAAGAAAAACAGAACGTTACAGATATTAACTCACCCATGCAAGGTAATTAACTTACTTACGTAACAGGTTTATATTAGTCAGTAATATAGCATAAGCTCAAGCAATAAAATGAACTTAAGTAAATTGTCCAACAAGTGGTGTCTGACTTACTGTTCTGGTGGCGCAAGGACCACAAATTCAAACAGTTTTTTCACCCAGTTTTGCCTCAGGTCCTTCTGGGTCTCAGTAAGGGAATCCCCTTCCCACGCCAGCATAATACTCGTGCAGTTTGGGTCCCAGAAGGGTTTTTCAAATTCCAGCAGAATCTTATTAACGGCTCCAAATCCTAAATTCTTAATTGCTTTAATTTTACTTAGTGGCAGAGAAGGACTCAGGAAATCCGTGACTCGCTTCTTCAGGAATCCTGTAACAAGACAAACATCTAGTCTGGCTGGTGCAAATACTACAGAAGCCTATGGGCTTCTTACCTCAGCGCTGTGTGGGGGATCCGTCCCAGCATGCCCCGCGGCCAGACCCAGTGCTCTGCGCATGTGCAGAAGGGCTCTCGGGTCTCATACCTGGAAGTCCAGCGCCAGAGCAGCATAGCAAGATACAGCTCTTATCCTAAGAGCTGTCCCTTACGTTATGAATCGCATATGTTAGAGCGTATGCGATTATTAAGAATGCGAAGGCTGGTGATGTGCGGTGATGTAGAGTGGCGGATGTTAGAATATACCGCCCTGTGTTATTTAATAAACTGGCCACACCTCCATTAAGAGGAAAAAACAGGCCCTCTAGCCATAGGTCTTGCCTACTAATTTCGGATGTGCAAATTGCTTTGATCATGCTAATGCATGAATCCACCAGTGTATGCCAAACATCCATGCATCCACATGTAGATCACCATGCCCCCACTGTTTCCCCACTCATACCTTCAACTGCCAACATTGTATCTGGACTTGCAAAAGATCTGTTTGAAACAGGTGTCCCACCTGCATGCCTAGGTCTGCATGCAGGTGTCTGCATGCTATGGAAGTTGGCTTAAGCCCCATACACACTAGGCAATATTGTTAACAATATCACTCAGAATCAGGTTCTAAGTCAGCAATCCATAGCTTATAGGTAGGTAAATGAGAAAGGTGTTTGATTACTTATAAACAGCAAATATCACACACATTACTGTTACCTATGGGACCATAATGTTACCTAAAGGAACAGTGACAATGACGTGATCAGCCACAAAGGTGTTTCCATCCTCACACTGCACCTGTACAGGATACACATGAGAGTCGCTGCCTTGGTAGGATCCATTCCAGTGGATGTTCTTCACTGCATGGTTCAGTAACACAGTGTCATTGGGTAGCTGTGCTTTAATGTGGTCCACAAGGCTTGAAAAACCCCTAAAAGTATGAAAAAACCCTGTAAGACAAATGCGGGACAAGGCACGTGTATAGCCACAAGTAATGCAAACACGGTGGTGGGAAAGATGCTGAAACAAATGGGAGGAGGCTGACCGACACAGGGGAGATCAGACAATGGCTGGAAATTGAGAGTCACAGGGGAAAAGGAAGATATATTGATTCAGACCCATTCTCAGGGCTGCCAATTATTAAACAACTTTACATGCGCTCGGTACACAGTGCGGATGCATGGGATCCCTCTGTGAATAATGCCAGCAATTGCGCCATTCGCAAGATGATTGACAGCCGGTGGCCATTTCTGAGCAGCAACCTGGTGTTTTCGGGGAGTGCCCCGGAAAACTCAGCCAGCTCCCGGCCATCGGGAGAGAGGGCCGCTGACATCATCAGCGTTCTCCATCTCCCCATGACCATGCTTGCTTGGCGGCTGCAGAAATGAGTAAATCCATGCGATGGTGAGGGATTGAGAAAAGGATTTCCCGTTATTGTGCATGGCCACAAATGCATTTGGTGGGGAGCCACTCTGGCAGGGTGTCGTTCACGCGATCACTGGGATTCGAATATTTGCAGGCCGACGATGAGGTCTGAATTTTTTTATTTTACTTACTTGGGAAAGGTACAATCCAGCCCTGGAAGTGTTATATACTCCCCAAAGGGACAAAGTGCCACATGGTCCATACTATGGGTTCCTGTGATGCTGCACTCCATATCGAGCATTCCCTTCAAAAAAGCCATATTAATGCCAACTGATGCTTTATCCCAATCCTGTGAGCTGCGGGCAATCTCTTGTTGTATGAAACCCCCCACGCTGGCATCTGGATCACAATCGATTTCTGAGACATTTCGTGCTTTCTCCAGCCAGGACGAGTATGAATTGCTGATGTTCAGGAACACTTCTTGGCTAATCTGTTTTCCAGAGCTACTGTAGATAACTGGGATGTAGGAAGGGTGGCCGTCCAATTCTACTTTCTGGTTCTCCTCAAGCAAAGCATCAGGGCTTAAAAGGCCAAACTTGGCTGCCAGCTGGAAGACGGGATTTCCCGGAGATGGTCCATGGATCCACTGTGCACCGACCTCAGCCAGGCCCTTTGCTGAGATACAAAATGATGCCTTAACATTGTACTGCTAAACAAAACTATACTTATTGTATTCCGCAACCCAACACGATCACAAAACTAGTATCAACAGGTCGGCCAAGGAAAGAATATGCCCAAATATAATTAACTCTTGTTACTATCATTAGTAGTAAGGAATGTTTCTTAAATAATAACATAGCTCCTACAGTGCAAATGATATTTTGCTTGTCCATGTGCTCTTTTTCTATGAATATTTTGAGAAACACACTTGAATTTTGCATAAAAAATGATAGCTAACATACCCCAAACTTACCCTGTGGCAGATCTGGAGGGGGGGGGAGGATCATGGCAATCAGAACCATGTAGCACCTCCATCGCTCTTAATACCGCTGAGGACTCTAGCAGTGCAGCAAAGCATTGGTGTGCAGCATATCAATGCAGGGAGAGAACAGAGACTGCAGTAGGAAGTGTAATAGGGGACTAATTGCCCTGATCACTCTCCCCCCCCCCCCCCCCCCCCCCCCCCAATGGATCCGCAACTGAGCGTTGCCTAGCTTCTGCTGCATGAATGGAGATAGAGTGGAATAGGGAGGTTGGATTGCAGACTAATGCAATACATGTCAACACCACTGCTCAGGCATTCATCCTCTGGCAGTAGTACACATTGGATCACTTAGTTAGGTAAATGTCGCCAGTCAACCCCTGCCTACTTTCATAGGTTTTATCAATATATTGAATTAAGCAGGTTTGCAGCTGTTCATTTACATGACATATTGCTGAATGTGAAATATTAACGTCAAATCTAACTTTCCTGACGTAAAAACTACATTATCTCAATGTCAATAACAGATGGGCTTATGCATCAAAGTGACTGAGGTGGACAACATGGCATTGGTGCTACTTTTTGTGGTTTGCATCTCTTGAATTAAAAGGTGTGCCTTTCTCCCTCTATTTCCTTAGTGATTTATTTTACACACAAGAAGAGGCTAGACGTCCATAGGTGATGCAAAAGGCTGAAATACATGCACGCCAGTTGGTTAGCAGGTCGAAAAGAAGTAAACATCCAAAGTATGCCACCAAAAGGACTGGCCCACTAAGAAGATTCAATTGGTGAAAATGGGAATATTACATAACAGAGCAAAGGTTGGGGATCCTAAGACTGGCCATTCGATAGTGGTGATAAAAGCAACATGTTGGGGAAGTCTCTGTCACTTAGTATGTATAATAAAAGATCTACAAAGGAAATCTACATCTTGTACATAGTAGTAGTAGTAGTAGTACGTTTATTTATAAGGTGCCACAAAGTGTCCGCAGCCCCGTACATAGCATACCAACATACCATAGTTGCTTTATGCTGTGTGTGTGTGTGTGTGTATATGTATATATATATATATATATATATATATATATATATATATATATATATATATATATATATATATATATATATATATATATATATATATATATATATATATATATAGAAAAAGGGGGTACTGTATAGCGCGTCTACCCAGAAAGTTCTGATTCATAACAGTCCAATAAGGATTTGTAGCGAAGAGTCTTCTTCAAATATCACAGTCCTGTGTATAGGTGGCTGCTAAGTTTCTCCGTAAGGCGTTTGTTGTGACGTCTCAAATGTGAACTGGAAAAAAAGGGGCGAGAAACAGCGCTCTCTAGTGTGATATCTGGGTTTCCAAATTTTTGGTGAATAAATGATTATGCGTACCGTGAGGAAGGTAATAAAGTGCCCATCAATATATGATGTTAGGAACTCCTGTCCTTGGGTTTACCAGGATATTGCCCAGAAATCAATTCAGCCTTTCAGCAATAGTGTCCCATGGATTCATACAGGGTCCAAAACCATCAGTGCCACGTGATAGATATAAATATAAGGAAGAAACTCCAATTATAATTTAAAAGGAGTTTATTTTTCAAAAGTGTACAAAGTAAACATAAAACAAAAAAATAGCTTACATGAAGGTGCTGTAATAGAACACAGACCGCTCTCAACGCGTTTCGTCGCTTACTGCCTGTCAAAACGGCTGGACTTCATCAGGAGAGTATAATAACCTATGCCAAAGAAGGTGTATATATAGTGTGGCTAATTAAAAAAATCCTAAACAGAGGTGAAACTTCCGGGTTCGGAAACCCGCATGACTGCGCATTATAATCTCGCGCAGCTTCCTTGTGAGCACTCGCAGTTGTAATTACATAGACGTTAGCATCTCCCGTAAGACCGTAGTGTCACGGCTATGGGAGTGAACCGCGCATGTGCGAGGTTCCCATTAGCCCGCAGTGTCGCGGCTGTAGGAATATTTGACAAGGGTGCGAGACTTCTCTTCTCAGAGAAGTCTCGCACCCACTGCGGGCTAATGGGAACCTCGCACATGCGCGGTTCACTCCCATAGCCGTGACACTACGGGCTTACTGGAGATGCTAACGTCTATGTAATTACAACTGCGAGTGCTCACAAGGAAGCTGCGCGAGATTATAATAATCTCGCGCATGCACAGTCATGCGGGTTTCCGAACCCGGAAGTTTCACCTCTGTTTAGGATTTTTTTAATTAGCCACACTATATATGCACCTTCTTTGGCATAGGTTATTATACTCTCCTGATGAAGTCCAGCCGTTTTGACAGGCAGTAAGCGACGAAACGCGTTGAGAGCGGTCTGTGTTCTATTACAGCACCTTCATGTAAGCTATTTTTTTGTTTTATGTTCACTTTGTACACTTTTGAAAAATAAACTCCTTTTAAATTATAATTGGAGTTTCTTCCTTATATTTATATCTATCACGTGGCACTGATGGTTTTGGACCCTGTATGAATCCATGGGACACTATTGCTGAAAGGCTGAATTGATTTCCGGGCAATATCCTGGTAAACCCAAGGACAGGAGTTCCTAACATCATATATTGATGGGCACCTTATTACCTTCCTCACGGTACGCATAATCATTTACTCACCAAAAATTTGGAAACCCAGATATCACACTAGAGAGCGCTGTTTCTCGCCCCTTTTTTTCCTATATATATATATATATATATATATATATATATATATATATATATATGCAACAAAGGGTATCCTTATAGCGCTGATTTTCTGTAGAACAAAATATCGTCCAAGAGATTTTGTTCAGGCTTGTGCTGCTCTCCTAGATAGGGCTCTCTGTGTTATTGTGATATAACACGTGTACTCTTGTGAGTGCTTTTATTCTATCAGTAAAGGATTGTTGTTTTAAATCTAAAAATACTACACTATGGTGCTCCTCCTTTCTTTCTATATATATATATATATATATATATATATATATATATTATATATATATATATATATATATATATATATATATATATATATATATATAGCGATCCAAGGTGTCCGGCACAGCCTCCTACGTGGGATACTGCATGGGTGCCTGCATGTGAAAGTAGGTAGACTTGGAGAGAAGATGCGGCACACCATTCACGTACAAAACGATTCTTTAATGCAACGTTTCAATGCCTAGTATGGCATTTTCCTCAGGCTTAAAACAAACATACATAAGATGTTCATGTATGTTTGTTTTAAGCCTGAGGAAAATGCCATACTAGGCATTGAAACGTTGCATTAAAGAATCGTTTTGTACGTGAATGGTGTGCCGCATCTTCTCTCCAAGTATATATATATATATATATATATATATATATATATATAAAACACAAAGTGACCCCAAGAGCGCCCAGTACACAAAGCAGCTTCTCTACAAATCCCCCCTGTTAGTGGGAGATATAACACAGACAAAGACAAAGAGAGAGTAGAGAGCGCTATATATTCTCCACCAGCTATAAGTAAAATCACCACTATGATTTGTGGTGTGAATAACCAATCCAATTACAATGTGATAGAAATTCAATAATAAAACAATTTTATTAAAACATATTTTTCATTGTTCACATCTGGATTTCATCTTAGGATATGATTTCAACAGCCCAACGCGTTTCGTCTTAAAAAAGACTTCATCAGGGGTTTGATTACACTGTAGATGGTAGAGATCATAATATGTTGTAAATAGTGCAGAAAATCAATATGACCATTTACAAATAATTAATTAATCTGGTACATACCAAAAGTTGTACATCAACAATTGTGCAGAAAGAATATCCTTAGAATAGAAGGTTGGTCCGAGGTTTTATAATCTAAAATAAGTTATTCGACAGATAATTAGGCACAACTGTGTGTCCAACTATAGAAGATGAGCACTTAAAATAACATAGTCGAGGATGAGGAGAGAGAGGTGGAAAGGAAATGGTAAGGAGATTCAAAATTACATACCTATAGTGTGGTATGGTATCGTGACCCTCGCACGTAGATATAAATTAGGCTGGGAGGTAAGTCCACAGTGATCCTTAGGTTGTGGATGTTATAAATCCAAAAAATACCTATAAGGAGTGAACCACACCTATCAGTATAGGGTGACTCAGAAATAAGATAAAGACAGAGTGGTGAAGCCTTGTTGTACATACCAGATGTTAGCAAGGACAGACTGACCAGATGGTCAATAATCAGTTAGGGTTCACAACCCAGTAACGTTCTTGTCCAAAAGATAACCCAATGTGGTAAAATGTCTATAAAAAAAGGTATATGTGTGTATGTGACATTCGTACATACATAAATTCTACATAATACATTAAAATCATTACATTGTAAGGGCGATGTCATAACAGCCAGTAGAACTCCTG
Source organism: Crinia signifera (assembly GCF_055691185.1). Lineage (NCBI taxonomy): Eukaryota > Metazoa > Chordata > Amphibia > Anura > Myobatrachidae > Crinia > Crinia signifera. The sequence continues at coordinate 68,383,657 of NC_139225.1, read as the reverse complement.
GGCTAAGTTATGAATAACTAGCAAATATCACATGAGTTGTTAACAGTAATGATATGTCCATGAACAATAGATGTCATTCATTCGGCAAATACAGCAGTTACTGTGGTGCTTATTGGCAATAAACCAAGTAAGCACTGTTCAACAACAGCAGCAGCCATATGGCAAACTAAATGCACAGATGTCAAGAATTTAACACATAGCACAGGTTTTTTTTAGCAGTATAGACAATCTGATGCATAGCACAGATGCACAGATGTCATTAATTTAACACATAGCACAGGGCTTTTAGCAGTATAGACAATCTAATAATAGCGCAGGTGTTTATAACGGTACATAGTTATATTGGCACATCAAGAAAATAAACAATGACAAGTAGTATGTGATGGAATCCATCCCAAAGACACCTTACCTGTAGAGTGGTAGCTAGCAGGAACTCCCGACAGCCAGAATGATACTGAGCTGTCCTGGCGTCTATAAATACCTAGAGCCAGTGAGGTCATATCCGGTTCCCAAATTAACAACATATAACGTGAGGGGTTTAATTAAGGAGCGAGACAACTACAGATGCTCCTCACAAAGTGTGTGAGTGACACATCTAATGTACATAAGCGGACTGGTGAGGGGTTACTTACTCTAATCCATAGTTAGCGTTCCCATACTTCCGTGGGTTAACTTCCGCTTCCTATCAATGTAACGGGACCTGCGTTCCAAATGAACGTCACGTCTGTGTGATGGATAGAGCTTGCGTTTCAAAAGGTGGGTCAGTCATTTCTCCTGTAGGAGATTGGCTGCCCATATGACACGCTGCTCCAATCAGCGCGTCTGTCAGTTCTCCTGTGGGAGACGTGCCGCCCTTATAGCGCGCTACCAGAAAGATGAAACCTGGCATTTGATAGCAGTTCCAACTGCTAGATATACAAAAACGTAAAGTGATAGGGGATTCTATACACAGAGACATCAAATATAGTTTATAATAAAGTGTACAAAAAAATGAATGAAAAAATGAATGAATGAAGTGTACAAAAGATAAAAAATAAAAATAGTGTGAGTTTGTCAATTCTCTCGTAAGAGATTGGCTGCCTCGTATAGCGCGTTGCACCAATCAGCGTGCTTATGGCTAAAGTTAATGGTGTATGCATTCTACTAACTAGACAGATATTATAGATGAATACATGGGGTTCCATTAATAGGGGACCCTGATAAACGTTTAACGCATACAGAGAGGGGTATGATGGGTTAATAGTGATTATATTAAGTGAACTAGTTTCTATAAAGCATGTGTGTGGTGCTCAACTACAGGAACACCTATTGGTGAAATTCTAAATATTAAACACTTAAGGAAGTGTTGTGTGTAAGGGTCTCATTGTATAACCTTTTCAAAAAAGGGTACAATTGGGACAATGTGGTTTAGGTTGACCCTTGGGATGGATTGATCTTACAATAATCTTACATTAATCCATATACATAATTGTGCCAATATTATATGGGTTATACAGTATTACAAAATTCGATGTGCCCATAGAATGTGAATAATATGGAGAGTAGACATTAAATAGGATCCCCTATTTGAAACAAGAGAAAAAAAAAAAAAAACAGCCAGATAGAGTGATGAGAGATGCTTATAAACGTGACACATATATTCAGCCCAGAAAGGAAGCAATATCTATGCTCTCATTCAGACCCCTTGGGGAGAGTATATTAAGGGTATAGATCCAGAAGGTTTCCTGTTTCGATAGTTTAAGATCCCTGTCTCCTCCTCTGGGGTCTTGTTCAATTACTTCAAGGACTGTAAACATGAAGTTTTTAATGTCGACCTTGGATTCATGCATCTCCTTAAAATGTCTCGGGACACTATGAATGTCCAATTTGTGTTTGATGTTACGGATATAGGAGCATATCCGTAACATCAAACACAAATTGGACATTCATAGTGTCCCGAGACATTTTAAGGAGATGCATGAATCCAAGGTCGACATTAAAAACTTCATGTTTAAAGTCCTTGAAGTAATTGAACAAGACCCCAGAGGAGGAGACAGGGATCTTAAACTATCGAAACAGGAAACCTTCTGGATCTATACCCTTAATATACTCTCCCCAAGGGGTCTGAATGAGAGCATAGATATTGCTTCCTTTCTGGGCTGAATATATGTGTCACGTTTATAAGCATCTCTCATCACTCTATCTGGCTGTTTTGTTTTTTTTTTCTCTTGTTTCAAATAGGGGATCCTATTTAATGTCTACTCTCCATATTATTCACATTCTATGGGCACATCGAATTTTGTAATACTGTATAACCCATATAATATTGGCACAATTATGTATATGGATTAATGTAAGATTATTGTAAGATCAATCCATCCCAAGGGTCAACCTAAACCACATTGTCCCAATTGTACCCTTTTTTGAAAAGGTTATACAATGAGACCCTTACACACAACACTTCCTTAAGTGTTTAATATTTAGAATTTCACCAATAGGTGTTCCTGTAGTTGAGCACCACACACATGCTTTATAGAAACTAGTTCACTTAATATAATCACTATTAACCCATCATACCCCTCTCTGTATGCGTTAAACGTTTATCAGGGTCCCCTATTAATGGAATCCCATGTATTCATCTATAATATCTGTCTAGTTAGTAGAATGCATACACCATTAACTTTAGCCATAAGCACGCCGATTGGTGCAACGCGCTATACGAGGCAGCCAATCTCTTACGAGAGAATTGACAAACTCACACTATTTTTATTTTTTATCTTTTGTACACTTCATTCATTCATTTTTTCATTCATTTTTTTGTACACTTTATTATAAACTATATTTGATGTCTCTGTGTATAGAATCCCCTATCACTTTACGTTTTTGTATATCTAGCAGTTGGAACTGCTATCAAATGCCAGGTTTCATCTTTCTGGTAGCGCGCTATAAGGGCGGCACGTCTCCCACAGGAGAACTGACAGACGCGCTGATTGGAGCAGCGTGTCATATGGGCAGCCAATCTCCTACAGGAGAAATGACTGACCCACCTTTTGAAACGCAAGCTCTATCCATCACACAGACGTGACGTTCATTTGGAACGCAGGTCCCGTTACATTGATAGGAAGCGGAAGTTAACCCACGGAAGTATGGGAACGCTAACTATGGATTAGAGTAAGTAACCCCTCACCAGTCCGCTTATGTACATTAGATGTGTCACTCACACACTTTGTGAGGAGCATCTGTAGTTGTCTCGCTCCTTAATTAAACCCCTCACGTTATATGTTGTTAATTTGGGAACCGGATATGACCTCACTGGCTCTAGGTATTTATAGACGCCAGGACAGCTCAGTATCATTCTGGCTGTCGGGAGTTCCTGCTAGCTACCACTCTACAGGTAAGGTGTCTTTGGGATGGATTCCATCACATACTACTTGTCATTGTTTATTTTCTTGATGTGCCAATATAACTATGTACCGTTATAAACACCTGCGCTATTATTAGATTGTCTATACTGCTAAAAGCCCTGTGCTATGTGTTAAATTAATGACATCTGTGCATCTGTGCTATGCATCAGATTGTCTATACTGCTAAAAAACCCTGTGCTATGTGTTAAATTCTTGACATCTGTGCATTTAGTTTGCCATATGGCTGCTGCTGTTGTTGAACAGTGCTTACTTGGTTTATTGCCAATAAGCACCACAGTACCTGCTGTATTTGCCGAATGAATGACATCTATTGTTCATGGACATATCATTACTGTTAATAACTCATGTGATATTTGCTAGTTATTCATAACTTAGCCCAGGAGTTCTACTGGCTGTTATGACATCGCCCTTACAATGTAATGATTTTAATGTATTATGTAGAATTTATGTATGTACGAATGTCACATATACACATATACCTTTTTTTATAGACATTTTACCACATTGGGTTATCTTTTGGACAAGAACGTTACTGGGTTGTGAACCCTAACTGATTATTGACCATCTGGTCAGTCTGTCCTTGCTAACATCTGGTATGTACAACAAGGCTTCACCACTCTGTCTTTATCTTATTTCTGAGTCACCCTATACTGATAGGTGTGGTTCACTCCTTATAGGTATTTTTTGGATTTATAACATCCACAATCTAAGGATCACTGTGGACTTACCTCCCAGCCTAATTTATATCTACGTGCGAGGGTCACGATACCATACCACACTATAGGTATGTAATTTTGAATCTCCTTACCATTTCCTTTCCACCTCTCTCTCCTCATCCTCGACTATGTTATTTTAAGTGCTCATCTTCTATAGTTGGACACACTGTTGTGCCTAATTATCTGTCGAATAACTTATTTTAGATTATAAAACCTCGGACCAACCTTCTATTCTAAGGATATTCTTTCTGCACAATTGTTGATGTACAACTTTTGGTATGTACCAGATTAATTAATTAGTTGTAAATGGTCATATTGATTTTCTGCACTATTTACAACATATTATGATCTCTACCATCTACAGTGTAATCAAACCCCTGATGAAGTCTTTTTTAAGACGAAACGCGTTGGGCTGTTGAAATCATATCCTAAGATGAAATCCAGATGTGAACAATGAAAAATATGTTTTAATAAAATTGTTTTATTATTGAATTTCTATCACATTGTAATTGGATTGGTTATTCACACCACAAATCATAGTGGTGATTTTACTTATAGCTGGTGGAGAATATATAGCGCTCTCTACTCTCTCTTTGTCATATATATATATATATATATATATATATATATATATATATATATATATATATATATATATATATATATATATATATATATATATATATATATATATATATATATATATATATATATATATATATATATATATATATATATATATATATATATATATATATATATATATTGCAGAGGGTGCTGCTTTCTTCTTGCTATAGCTCCATTTATTTAAACAGCACAATGGGACTGAATCATGTGTGGGTGTAGTAAGCATGGCTGCTGCTTCCTGGAAAGCAGCACAGATACTTACTTATGGTAAGGCAGCAGTAGGCGTCTTGTGTAAGTAGATGCCTCAGGCATACATGTGTGAACCACTGCTACATCCAAAGACGCAGCATGGGATCACTATGTGACACTATCGGCAGGCCGAGTAAGTTCTAGGATTCTTTAGATCCAGCTCGAGACCCTAGGTATGAGCTGATATGTTGTTAGCACGGGTGCCGGACGGGATCCCGACAGTCATTAACCCGACGTCGGGATCCCGACTGTTAAAACACTGACGGCCGGGTTCCCGACGGCCGGCGGCTATTTTCCCTCGTGGGGGTCCATGACCCCCATAGAGGGAGAATAGAATAGGTGGTGAGCGTAGCTCGCTACCGTGCCCGCAGCGTGGTGAGCGCAGCGAGCCAACAAGGGGCTTTGTTGCGCTGGCCACGCTGTCTGAGGCCAGGCAGTCGGGATCCCGACGTCGGGATAATGACTGTCGGGATCCCGACTGTCGGTGACTCATACCACACCCGTTAGCGCTGTCTGCTTATATGGCTACCCAGCAACTTCCTAGGAATGGCCACAGGTGTTACCCATCAGTGTCTGCCATCCGTGGTACCATTGATGAGTAATTGATCATGTGAAACCATTTAAAAGGCAACTATCAATGGTTTTACCCACTGATGGTCACCCTTGCTTTACAATGCATTAGGCTGTGGGCAAGTGAAAGCCCAGGGGCAGAACTTCATGGAAGTGTTGGTGACAGAGCTAATGCATTGGGGGGGAAATATATATATATATTTGTTGCTTGTGTTTCAACGGTGGGAACCCATCAATGGAATAATTATTCAACATTAGTAAAAGACCATTAATGATTTTGAATCCTTGATGATCGATGGCCATCACTACACCATTCTCGCTGTGGCACCTTATTCAGCTGTGTACCGGCGTAATGGTCCGGCCAGCTGTGTCTATAATGTTATAATCACTGCTGCTAATAGTCCATTTATGCTACCACAGAAATCTCGTCACACCATACCAATAGTTCTACACCCACCTCCCCCCCCCCTCATTTACCCAATCTCAGTTCTCATCTCCCACCTGTGTATCTTGCATATATACATTTGCATTATTATAAATTGCCGCAAGACAATGGGGGACACTCTACAACCCAGCTCTTATGTACGCCTTTCACATCGTACAAACATCCTGGGTCTGAGTCGCTCCCGGGACTGACTCATGTCCAAATCCTGGGTGGAAAGGGTAACACATTCATTTTTGTAGAATAACATATAGTATACAGTAATTTCACTGTATAGCCTAATAGTACTGTAGGTACTTATGTAGTATCTGGACGCCCGATTATCGCATCCGACTAAATCGCATGCGATGCGATGGACCCGATTTTCCATAGGATTCTATGGGAAAAAGGGTCCTTTTCATTTCCCCACTATCCAACTACGCATGGAGTTGGATATAAACCTGTGGCGAGCGTAGCGAGCCACCGAGCCCGAAGCGTGGCGAGCGCAGCGAGCCCCGCGAGGGGCAGCGGATTCATTAAAAAGTATTCCGCCTGCGCTCGCCACGCTTCGGGCTCGGTGGCTCGCTACGCTCGCCACAGGTTTATATCCAACTCCATGCGTAGTTGGATAGTGGGGAAATGAAAAGGACCCTTTTTCCCATAGAATCCTATGTTAAAATGACTGTTAAAATGACTCAGTCCATTTTAACATTGAATCCTATGGAAAAATCGGGTCCATCGCATCGCATGCGATGTGATGCGATGGACCCGATTTTTTAATCGGGCGTCCAGATACTACATAAGTACCGTACTGTATTACCAAATTATTTGATCCCTGGCTGTTATTGCAATTTACAACAAGACAATAGGAACCTATGGCCGCTCTGCACCTCATGCAATCACTTTATGTGGCAGAATTCATATATATCCTGTAGCCGCGTTGCATGCATAGCCTAATTGTAATGTATTACCGAATTTCTGTGTCCGGATACGGCCTCCTGTCCTCCCAGTAGCCTCCAGGATCTTTACGTTTTGGAAGCCATGTTTGTGCAGCTTCTCAGCAGCTGTGAGTCCAGAGATACCAGATCCAATGATCAGTACGACAGGACCCCCAGAATCCATGGACTCAGGTTTTGCAGATACCACAGAGGGATAGTTCGAAGTCTGAACTATAGAGACCATGAGGATGAGGAGAAATCGGGCCCCAGAACTGTCCCGGTGTATTTGCATGTTGTCTACTTTTCTTCTTCTAGAAACACAGTAGATATGACTAAAATACAAAGCAAGAGCCTCTTGTAAGCTATTTTCCTTTAGCTTTAGCCCAACCCAATGAATAGAAGCCAAATATATGTGTGCAAACACTGACACAGTGCAAAGTCTTGCAGATGTGCTATGTTAGACAAAACAAATAGCTAAAAAAATTGTGCAATTGTTCCAGATACATTAACACTACAAGGATAGATTTATAATGCTGTTGCTGTGTCCACAAGTTACATATTAAATAATACATTAAAATGTTTTGGTTTCTTTCAATCCACTGGAATCCCCACCGTCATCATGGGTGATTTCCGATCCTCAATGATAAACCATTTTTTCCTTCTGCCTCCAAAACTACTACCACATCCTTTTAGAGACATTACCTTCTTAAAATAAAGATTTTAATTTATAACACGATGAAAATGGGATGGGTTATGATATGCAAAGAATCCAGTTATATGAATTGGAAACATTTACCTGTGCATTGAAATTCATAAACTTCTTGTCCAGCATATTCGGAGACTCAAAATCCCGCAGTACTATGGGGTTTATTCTAGTCCATTCTTTCTGACAAAATCCTTCTTAGATGGACAAAACCATGGGGTTTATTCTACTTCATTCTTTCTGACAAAATCCTTCTTAGATGGAAAAAACCATGTGCACTGCAGGGGGGCAGATGTAACATGTGCAGAGAGAATTAGATTTGGGTGAGTTATTTTGTTTCTGTGCAGGTAAATACTGACTGCATGATTTTACACTTCAATATAGATCTCACTTTGAAGAAAAACCCCACCCAATTCTAACTCTCTCTGCACAAGTTACATCTGCCCCCCTGCAGTGCACATGGTTTTGTCCATCTAAGAAGGATTTTGTCAGAAAGAATGAACTAGAATAAACCCCTATATCCGGATGCTCTCTTGTTATGTCCACCACTAAGCCATCTATAATAACCAGTGTTCAAGGACATTGGCTTACTCTGTGGAAGTAGAAACAACACTACCAATGTTACATGCAAATTTTATATTAAGCACCTTACAGGAAGTCAAGACTGGATATACAGTAAATAAACCTGTACCGTTTACTTACGGTACACTGAAAATACTTTGTATGTCTGGATGTTCTCTATTAGGAGATCAAGGGAAACGCAGCTGGATCTGACATATCGTAAAGCACAAAAAATATTCATAACTTTTTCATTGATGAGGGAAACCATGTGGCTCTCCACATCGATGGTAAAAGTAATTTACATTGGTCATATACCATTGATGATATTGAATCACCATTGGACGATGGTCATTTCTAGTAGGGATGCCCATTGTCACTCATCTTTGTTCACCATCAATGGCAATAGTGTAACCAGCCATCAATAATAGCATGTTATGATGATGACTATTGATGATCATGCTTTTTGACTAATTGAAACCATCGTTGGACACCCTAAACCCAGGGGGGAGTCAAAGTGTGCACCACAACCACAGACTTACAGTTAGCAGGGTGCCCGTTATGTAGTCTGCGTAGTGGTGTATTGAAAATACCAATACACCACTATGCTGGCTACGCAAACTACGTAACTTACGCAAATGACGTAAGTTAAGCAAATTACGTAACTGGAGCCCTGCTAACACATAAAGGATCATATGCCCACTATCCATGTCCTAACCCCAGTGTCCACGTGGGTGTGGAGTTAATTTAATAAAGTGTGGTGAGCGCAGCGAGCCACCGAGCCCGAAGCATGGCGAACCCCGCAAGGGGACGCAGATACGCGTGCGCTCGCCATGCTTTGGGCTCGGTGGCTTGCCACACTTTATAAAATTAACTCCACGCCCACGTGGACACTGGGGTTATGACGTGGATAGTAGGCATATGATTGTGTAAGTGCGTGTTGTGTGTGTGTGTAGTGTGCATGATATACTTACCATCCTGACGTCTCCGGCACTCGGCTCCCCGCAGTTCCAGCCACCATGACAGTCCGGCATCACAGCAATGTACGCCATTAGCGTAGTGCCACTGGGGGAGCTGGGAAACCATGTGATGCTCCCCCAGCGGTGACTACGCTAAATCGCCGCCATTGTTCCCCGCCGCCTAGAGACTTCGCCGCCACCCGGCCGCCGCTGATTCCCCGCCGCCCGCCCCGCCGCCAGTAATATGTAAGTTAACCCCCCCTCCTGGCTGCCCGGCCACCCCCGCCCGCCGCACAATCCCTGCCCGAGGCCACAGATTAGCCGTCCGCCCGGCAATGGCAACGCTGATAACGTAGCCAAGGCTACGTTGTCAGCGTAGCGTAGCCGGGCGCCCGGCTAACATATAAGTACCGAATCACCATTGGACGATTGTCATTTCTAGTAGGGATGGCCATTGGCACTCATCTTTGTTCACCATCAATGGCGATAGTGTAACCAGCCATCAATGGTAGCATGTTATGATGATGACTATTGATGATCATGTTTTCTGACTCATTGAAACCATCGTTGGCCACCCTAAACCCAGGGGGGAGTCAAAGTGTGCACCACAACCACAGACCCTCCACAGTGGCTGCTTGCAATGTCCCATTCTCTCACAGCACATCACCAGACACCTCCCACCCACCCTCTATTCACAAGGCAGCACACTGCATCTTCACACATGACAACAGTATACTCTGAATCCCCCACCACATCACATGTGCAGTGCCCGAAGAGTCACTGTTGGGAGGGAGCAGCGTTGCAGTCTGAAGGTAGAAAATTCCCTGCTGTCCCAATGCTTAATCTCTGCAGGATGGGGGGCTCCCCAGTGGTGACAGATCAGTGGAACACATGGAAATACTAGGGTTGTTTCAAGTTGATGGCTGGGTGGGGGAGTGTGTCACCGCTCAGCAGATCGGGGCTGCCCAATCCTTGGCTGGTGGATAATGCGATAGTGACAGACCGATATTCATCCCTGCATTTCCTTTATTGGGAGGGTACCGCTCTGAGGAGAGGAGCAGGGAGCTTGTCTCCCAGTTCGTGGGTGGTGTCATCATGGAGGGGGAAGGGTGGGATGCAAGCAGTACACATGTCCTTGAGGACCTGCTCAGTATGTAAAACTGAATCCCCAGTCTGAAATTTAGCACAAATTTGCAATCACTGAATATTTTAAAGATAATTATAGGACAGAAACCACCAGGAAAGCAGTGTACAGCATAGCACCACAATGCATGATGCCATACTTCTAGTTTTATGATCAGAATAGTCATACAAACCTTTGAATATGATGGAAAAACAAGATGAACCTAGGACTGAAACACACAGGAAGCAAAGCACAAAGCTGCGCCTTACAGCACAGCATGATGCCATATTTGAGAACAGAGGAACATGGAAAATCATTTGTATGGCTGGGCATTCTATATTAAGACATCAAGGGAAACACAACTGAATCAGTAAAGCACAAACCCATATAGGGGGACATTTACCAAAATGGATTCGTAGAAAAAAGGTGTATTCGTAGGGAGAAATACACCTTTTTTTTACGAATTTGTATTTTCGGGATTTACAATCCCAAAAATACAACAATTCGTAGTCCTAAAGATGGAACATTCGTATTTGTATTTACAAATACGAATGTCCTACACCATCGATAGGATACGACAGAAATCACCATTCAAAAGAATGGTGGTTCCTGATGTACTAAGCAGCCGTACTGATAATACGGCTGCTAAGTGGTGTGAAACACCCACGCAAATACGACAGGAAAATAGAACACCATTTTCCTGTTCTATTTGTGTTTTAGCCTGCACGGATCAGTCAGATCCGTGCAGGCTGCGGTGTAAAAAAATAGAAAAAAAAATAAATATTAAAAAAAAAAAATCGGCGTGGGGTCCCCCCCACAGCTGTAACCAGCACCAGGCTGAAGGAGCCGGGGCCGGTTATTAAAAATCAGGGAACCCGACAAATAGGGGTTCCCCGATTTTTAACAACCAGCCCCAGGCTCCAGGTCCGGGGCTGGTTCCCAAAATACGGGGGACAAAATGACTAGGGGTCCCCCGTATTTCAAGAACCAGCCCCAGGCCAAACCAGCCAGCAGGGTAATGTCACAGCCGGGGGACACTTATGATATAAGGTCCCTCGGCCAAAACATTAACCCTACCGACCAGTCAGCCTGGCCAGAGGCCCTGGGGGAGTGGGGACCCCCCCAATAAAGGGGTCCCCCCCCCTCCAGGACTTACCTGACCAGGCTGAAGCCTGGTACTGTCCCGGATGCCCCTGGGCGGTGGGCATCGGGCTGATTATGGTGTAAAAAAATAGATTAAACTATTGTTTTTTACTGTGGCACTACAAGTGCCAGTAAGCCTCCCCAGCAAGCTGGGACTTGGAGAACCACAAGTCCCAGCCTGCTGGGCATTAAAGGGCCCGCTGGCACTTGTAGTTCCACAGTTAAAAAAATAGTACACAAAACACACTGACACACATTTAAAATAAAACTTTAATACATACAAAACCCACACATACTAATACTTACCTATCTTCTTTCCGTAGGTAGCCCTGATGTCCTGGTCCTGTGTCGTCGTCTTCTGGTCCTGTGTTGTCTTCTGGCTCCATGTCGACCGTCACTGTCGCCATTGCCGTCCGGATCCGACTAAATCCATTTGGGAAGCTGTGGAAGGAAACCATACTCACCTGTCCCAGCGCGACGTAGTCCAGGTAAGTGTCTTGGCAAAAAAACAAACCGAACACCCCGAAACCAGCCGGACAGGGAGACGCACAGTACTCTGTGTACATCGTGCGGCTCCGCCTCCCGAATGCCGCCATTGGCCGCCTTGCGGCCTAGCGGCTCCTGATTGGCCGCTAGGCCAAGAATATAAAAAACAATGTTAAAATATCTCATGAATTGGGATCCCAGTAAATAGATACAAATGATTTTGTGCCGTTAATGGCAGACCTTTAACAATAGCTTGTTTCAATATAATAATGCAGTCAGTTGCACTGATATCAGGAAGGAAATTATCCAGATCGTATATAGTTCGTTGTATAGAATATATCGATTATGTGAATTTGCAAATATTGAGATACAGTCACAGATATAGATGGTATGCTCACCCTTTCTAGTAACACTTGCTTCGTGCTGATTTTGTAGAGGAAGATGAAGGGAGGGGGGGATTTCCTCCAGCGATCAGGTCCAGGTATTTGGAGATTAGTTGCTCCCTTGCTGGTGTACCTGACACTCCTCTCGGCACTAGGCCGGTGTAACCTGCATGCGGTTACGTACGGATTCACTGCACTGACACTTGCTCCAGTCTCTCCCTGACAGTCTTACTCTTGCTCGCAACCCCTTCTCTTCCTCATCCCCCTATCTCTATCGGAACGCTTTCTCTTGCGCCTCTCGTTCTCCCATTACCTCCTTTCTCCACAAAGCTCCTCTCACTCCCTGTGCAATCACCCTGTCACCCCAGCCCCTCTCACCCCTAGTCACTTCACCCTCTCACCCCATAGTCTCACCCCCGCCAGCTTAGCCCTGTCGCCTCACTGTTGCCTCAACCACTCTCGCCTCCTGTAGGCTCACCCTCTCCCTGTCTTTCCTCTTCTGCTCTGTCCCAGGACCCCCCTTTCTCTCTCCCATGCTTTGCCCCCCGCCCCCTGTCTGTCACCCTCTCTCTCAGCTGCTGTCTATCCTTTCTCTCCGCTTGTACCCCACTGCCCTGCTTTATTCCCCCTGCCCCTTCTTTCAAACCTCACTCTTACTCCATCTCACCACTCATCTCTCTCAGCCCCTGGTCTTTCTCCCCTCTGCATTCTAGTTCCCCTCTTTCCTCCCTCTCTGGCAGTCTCTCCCTTGTACTATCACCCTCCTCTCCCTGGCATCATCTCTCTAGCTCTCTCCTTGACACCCTCTATCTCTGTCTACCCCCCTTTTCTCACCGCAACATGTTCTTTTGTTGTCTGTGCGACACCTCCACTCCCCCCTTCTCTCTCTGACATTGACACTTGCTCCAGTCTCTCCCTGACATTCTTACTCCTGCTCGTAACCCTTCTCTTCCTCATGCCCCTTTCTCTATCAGAACGCTTTCTCTTGCACCACTCGTTCTCACATTACCTCTTTTTCCACAAAGCCGCTCTCACTCCCTGTGGAATCACCCCATCACCTCACCCCCTCTCACCCCTAGTCACCTCACCCTCTCACCCCATAGTCTCACCCCTGCCAGCTTAGCCCCAGCACCTCACTGTTAGCTCAACCCCTCTTGCCCCCACCCTGTCTTTCCTCTTTTGCTCTGTTCCAGGACCCCCTTTCTCTCTCCCATGCTCTGCCCCCACCCCGTTAGTCACCCTCTCTCTCAGCACCCATCTATCCTTACTCTCCCCTTGTACCCCACTGCCCTGCTCTATTCCCCCTGCCCCTTCTTTCAACCCTCACTCTTACTCCATCTCACCACTTATCTCTCTCAGTCCCTGGTCTTTTTCCCCTATCAAATCCAGTTTCCTCTCTTTCCTCCCTTTTTAGTCAGTCTCTCCCTTGCTCTATCACCCTCCTATCCCTAGCATCATCACTCTAGCGCTCTCCTTGACACCGTCGCTCTATCTGTCTAGCCCCTTTCTCTCTGCGACATGCTCTTTCGCTGACTTTGCAACACTTCCACTCCCCCCTTCTCTCTGACACTGACATTTGCTCCAGTCTCTCCCTGACCGTCTTACTCCTGCTCGTAACCCTTCTCTTCCTTGTCCTCCTTTCTCTATCAGAACGCTTTCTCTTGTACCTCTCGTTCTCTCATTACCTCTTTTTCCACAAAGCCCCCCTCGCTCCCTGTGGAATCACCCCGTCACCTTACCCCCTCTCACCCCTAATCACCTCACCCTCTCGCCCCATAGTCTCACCCCTGCCAGCTTAGCCCCGTCGCCTCACTGTTGCCTCAACCCCTTTCGCCTCTTGTTGGCTCACCCTCTCCCTGTCTTTCCTCTTTCGGGTCAATTGAGGCATTGAACAGGAAAATCGGGTCAATTGAGACATTTAACATTGTTCCCTATGGGAAATCGCGGGCATCGCATCGGTCGCATCGCACCCAATTTTTTAGTGCATTCAATGCCCGCGATGGCCGCGATGGGCGCCGTGCTAGGTAAAGAGTACCGGCACATGTATAGGCAGCACTGCTAATGTCGGCAACTGGTTGTGAGCATGTGTGTAGACAGCGCTACTAAGGTCGGCAACTGGTGTGGGCACGTGTATAGACAGCGGAACTACTATTGGCAACTGGTGTGAGCACATGTATAAGCAGTGCTACTACTGTCAGCAACTGGTGTGGACACATGTAAAGGCAGCACTACTAATGTCGGCAACTGGTGTGGGCACGTGTATAGGCAGCGCTACTACTGTCGGCATGTGTATAGACAGTGCTACTAATGTCGGCAACTGGTGTGAGTAGGTCTATAGGCAGCGCTACTAATGTCGGCAACTGGTGTGGGCACGTGTATAGGCAGCGCTACTGCTGTCGGCAACTGGTGTGGGCACGTGTATAGGCAGTGTGACTGCTGTTGGCAACTGGTGCGGGCATATGGTTACATAGTGCTACTATCGTCGGCAACTGGTGTGGGCATATAGTTACACAGTGCTAATAATGTCGGCAGCTGGTGTGGGCATGTGGTTACACAGTGCTACTAATGTCGGCAACTTGTGTGGGCATATGGTTACACAGTGCTACTAATGTCGGCAACTGGTGTGAGCACTACATATAAGCAGAGCAACTACTTTGGCAACTGGTGTGGGCGTTATGAATAAGCAGCCCTTCAAATGTGGGCATATCCTGGAGTACTCGGGGCATTATGTGTAGCATAATGTGTGTCAATGTCATATGGGCATTATGGTGCAAGGCATATTTTGTAAGGGGAATTACGGTGTGTGGCACCATTTGTAATGGGCATTATGGTGTGCTGCATATTGTTTAAGGGGCATCATGATGTGTGGCATAATGTATAATTTGCATTACTGTGTGTGGTATAATGTGTAATGGGCATTGAGGTGTGAAGCATAATGTGTTATGGGGATTACGGTGTAATTGGTATTTTTATGTGACCACGCCCCTTTCCCATGGAGCCACACTCCTACATTTTTGCACGCTCCTACGGCGCAAACTCTCCCTGTTTTTTAACTCATGGCACCAAAATGGCTAGTTACAGCTGTGTAAGGTGAATAATATTGTGCTACTATGTGGTGTAATTTGGAGTGGGAGTACTATTGTGTGGCCATTCCCCTTCCCTGTGAGATCACACGTTTTTCTTTTGTTGTGCGCTGTCCCTTTGTAAAGCTTGGGTGGGCGCAAATTTATAGTTTGCAGGAGGGCGCCGAACCCCCTAGCACCGGCCCTGCCTGACACCCCACTTGCTTGCTGGTCGAGAGCGCCTTCTCGCCACAGCCTGTGTTACAAAGACCCCGCAGGGTCACCACGCGTAACCAGGCCCCGCCATCCCAAACAAATAACAACCTACGCTAAACTAACCTAAACTAGAGAAAATGTCCTCCAAAAACACTGCCATGCCTGAGTCAGGAAGATGTATGCCATCTGGCCTGTACAAACCCACAGAATCCTTAACAATAGTAGGATGTCTAACCGCCGTGCCGCCCCGAGCCACAACATGCCTAGACACCGCATGGTTCAACTTCCTCATGGCCCTCTCGCTTGCTGACACATTCCGGCAACCCCGCCAGTTAATGCGGGGAATTATGTCGGACCACACAATCCTCACACCGGGCCAGAGGTCCGCCAGACGCACAAAGTCTGTCTTAATCTTGATGGTGAGCTCAATGCCCGTCCTCTTGACCAGGTCATTGCCACCTAAATGAATCACCAGAACATCGGGGCAGCCCCACTTACGGGCTTTGGCGGATAACAGCTCCTATAGACTATCCCAAAGGAGACCCATGACTCCAAACCAGCTAACAGCGAGTGCCTTCTCCAGAACAGGAGCACTGGAGGCTATTGGGTGCCTAGCAGCCCAAAAAGTAAAAGAGTGCCCTACGAACCAAACCCTACCCAGAGCCATATCGGAAGGGGGAGGGGCTGCAAAAAGAGAAAACCTAGTGGTTAACATCATGATATACTTTAACACAACAAAATGCATACTACGGCCCAAGTGAAGGTGAAAAACTTAAAAAATCTTCTGTGAACCTTAGGGGACAGCCAATTGAATTAATCCACAATGAAGGAAAAAGTAAAAAATTCCCTTCACACCGTCGATTCCGGAACGCTAGTCATTCCAGAACCGATTGTAAACAATCGTTTTTGAGCCGGCGCAACAGGCGCTTGAACTACAACTTATCTATTCTTACATAACTCTTATAAGCGGAGGATTTCAACCTGCCAACTGCCTGAATGGCAGAAGGTGATAATCCTGCCGCTGCTGCGCAAGTAGCAGCCCCAATTCGAAACGAATGCGTTCCGAAATCCTGCTCCCACAGACCCAATTCTACCAAACATTGCTGAAACACAGCCACAAACTGGAATCGGGTCAGCGGTAGCCCATCAACGTGCGCCAAAAACTGCAAGGCGGCCTCTGGTCTGTGGGAGCTATATTCCTTAGCTAAGGAAACCGGACACACGGCCGCTTCAGCCTGTGCATTAAGGGTAACCCAGTGGCCCCTGCCCATCTGATCCGTTTTGGATCGCTTAATCTCGCATAGCACTTGTCCTTCACGGAATACTACATCCTCCCCTAGGATGCCAGTGCGGGAGAGTTTGCTGGCTGCCACCAGCTTGCTGATGCGAAAAGCGCCATGAAACGCAAATGTAAATGCAACCTTAAACAGTGCAACTCCGTATTCCCTCTCAGCAACCTTAGCCAAACAACCCCCCAGGTCCCCCAGCATACTCATGTCTATGGGTTTGCGTGAATCCGGTGGAACCGGACGCACCCGTGTCCAACCCTTCATGGCTTTGGACAATACAAAAGACCTCGTGGGGTCGGGATCGCCGCGTAAGCGCGAATAGAAAGCGATGCCTGCCAACGCCGCCGCCATAGCCGACTTTGACCTGCCCCGCCTATGGTGACCCCAAACAAAAGCGAGTACCCGGTCCTCGATCGACCTACCGCTAGCCTCGGGGGAGCCCTGAAACTCCACCCAGTCCTGCCATGCGGCCCCATAAGTTCTACGAGTGGGAGGGGCCAAGGACAGAAGAGCCAGGTCTGTCATGCCTGCTCTATGACCTGCCACACCAAAGGGGGACAATTAAGCCCAAGTGGTGAAGCCTCGGGGGCCAACTCGCGAAACCTCGCGAACTTAAACCTCGAAAGGGCATCCGCTATGTTGTTATCCACCCCCGGGACATGCCTGGCCCTGAACTGTATGTTATGCCGTAAGCAGAGCAGAACTAAGTGCCGTAGCAGACGCAAAGCCTCGGGGGAAGCCGCCCTCTGATTATTAATGGCATGCACCACCCCAAGGTTATCACACCAAAACACTATGTTCTGGTTAGCTAGCTAGGAGCACCTTTTTCAGCTCTGCAGAAACTATAATCGGGAAAAGCTCAAGAAACAGCAGGTTGACCGTGAAACCACGATCAACCCACGACTGAGGCCACTTCGAGGCGCACCACTCCCCATGGAAGTACGCCCCGAAACCCGTGGATCCCGCCGCGTCAGTGAACAGCTGCAGTTCAACGTTGGAGGCGGGGTCAGAAGGCCAGATGAGCTCCCTATCGAACTGCTCGAGAAAAACTGACCAAACTAAAAGGTCGTCCCGCATCTCCCGACATAGGGCCTTATTTTGGTTCATTCTTTCTGACAAAATCCTTCTTAGATGGACAAAACCATGTGCACTGCAGGGGGGGCAGATGTAACATGTGCAGAGAGAATTAGATTTGGGTGAGTAATTTTGTTTCTGTGCAGGGAAAATACTGACTGCTTTATTTTTACACTGCAATATAGATCTCACTTTGAAGTAAAACCCCACCCAAATCTAATTCTCTCTGCACATGTTACATCTGCCCCACCTGCAGTGCACATGGTTTTGCCCATCTAAGAAGGATTTTGTCAGAAAGAATGAACCAAAATAAGGCCCATAGTCTGACTGTGTGATGAGGGTGCCTTACACCCGCCGTGGACCTTTCTAGCTTACGGCAAAAAACCCTACCCATCTGGATAATGCGACATGCAAAATTGAAAGAGCCCAGTAAAGATTGTATGAGCTGCAACCTGACTCTCTTCTTTTCCCTGCATTCAGTAATGAGAGCCTGCAGCTTGCAAACCTTGTCCTCAGGGAGCCGGCAGCAACCTGCGGCAGTGTCTATCTCAATGCCCAGATAAGACAGAACCGTGGCAGGGCCCTCCGTCTTATCTGCGGCAATGGGGACCCCTAAAAACGCCGGGACATTGACGGCGGATGCCAGGATGTTTGCACACGTGCCCTGCCCACCTGGCCCCACAAAGAGAAAATCATCCAAATAATGCGCCACGCCACTACAGCCTGTGACGACATGAATGTACCAGTGCAGAAAGGAACTGAATTTCTCAAAGTAGGAGCAGGATACCGAGCACCCCATGGTCAAACACTTGTCAATAAATATACCCCCGTCTCAATGGAAACCCATGAACCTGAAGGACTCTGGGTGTAGGGGGAAGAGCCTGAAAGCCGACTCTATGTCCGATTTAGCCACTAGGGCCCCACTGCCAAAGCCCCGGACCATGCCTAGAACCTCATCGAACAATTGGTAGTGGACGCTACAATGTTGCTCGGGGATGGCGTCATGGATGGACGCCCCGTGGGGTTAAGAAAGGTGCTGAATCAGTCTATATTTGCCCAGGGTTTTTTTCGGGACCACCCCCAGAGGGGAGAAACAAATCCCAATCAGTGGGTCAGACTGGGAAAGGCCCCGCCATACTGCCCCATTAGATTCCCGCTAGCACCTTTTGTCTCGCCACCTCGGACTGCCAGTGCTGACCCCGCCCTGATCTGTATTGCTTGCGGCAGGTCTATAAAATTTTTGGGGTGACCTGCCCCACATAAACTACATTTTGCCCCTTGGTCACACTTGCCGTCATGAAAGGCAAAGCACTTCTCTTTGCTGCCGGATCTCACCCCGGGTTTCCCCCTTGTAAAGGGCTTCTTGCCTGGAGGCTACACCGAAGGCAGGCCCCTACCTATGATCTCAGCTGAATGTCAACGTGTTTGCACCCTTTAAGATGGGTTTGGACCCCTCGTGAGTATGACAACACTTTACATTGTCATCACGCCATGCGCTGTCCTTGTCATTATGAACGTGACGTTAACCGGGAACAAGTAACGTAGTATGTTCACGAGTTCATCGGGCCTGGTGCTGAGGTAACACGAGGCTAGTAACAGGCAACCCCCTTTCAGCCAATTGCTAAAACCCTGGCAAGCGAATTTACCCTTGGCTGAGGACCGTCTGGCCTTGCAAAGTCCTTTCCCACATATGTGGTTAGTGTGAAAAGGTCTACAAAAAACTGGCCCCTCCTAATTATGTATTTTGACCCCCCTAAACCTGATGGGGCCTTCCCACTCTGGGTGCACTTGGACCCCCAACCTGCTTAGCTACAGCGCGCGCCACCAACCTCGCAAATTCGTGTGGGCGCTAGGGGGACCCAAATTCCCCGCTGCTAGCGGAAGAGTGTAAAGGGGATGCTGCACACACAGAAAATTCAGTGTTCTCACCACCGATGGAGGAGCCTCCGTGCTTGTCAGCAGACGTAGCCGGGATTTCTGATTCGGCTGAAGGTAAAGGAGCCGGCATGCCGGATCCACGCTCTGCGAGGTCGGCACCCTCAGCCGTCGGGTGAGTCAGGGATGTCCCCTTGCTTGACATGGCCGCTGTGGGGAGTGCACGCAGCTGCCGGGATGCTGCTGCTGCATGCGAGGTGTCAAGCACACTTCTCCGTGATGATCTTCTGAATCTCCCATCTGACCCCAGTCCTGCCACTGGCTCTGTGGAAACAGAAATGGAATAACCCACTGGGTGTAAATTTAACAAACACCCACCCCGTCCCTAGCCCCGTGCTGACCGCCAGAGGGATCCGGCGTGACCGGGACCTGCAGCAACAGTGGAGAAGGGTTAGCTGCTGAAACTTATGGAGGGCGGGGGGTAAGTCCCCTAGTGTACGCACGTGCCTGGGAGCGCGGCGGATGCCCACCATGCTGCAGGGAATGCCGGCCCGAGCTGGGAACCCGGGGACTGTGCAAAACGGGGAAAAATGGACCCCTGCCCGCTGGTATTCCCAATGCAGCTGTGGAGCATTATACCCCAGGAAGCTGGAAGCTAGGAGGGTGGCGGAAAACCATTGGGGTTGTGCCTGGTGAAATTAGGGAGGCTGCACCAATGCTTGACAAAATCCGGCCCCCCAGAAGGGGGGAGGGAAAACCTTGTGGCCCTGACTGCATGGCAGGGGGCCGGGCCACTTGGGAGAGGCTCCCGTGTTCCTTTATAGCTGCAATAAACCTGGGGAGGCCGGGGGCTCCACCTGCTGCGACCCGGAGATAGCCCCCGAAGCGGGGGACCCCGTTGCACCCACGGTGGGCAGTATGAACCCTGTGCCGGCCTGTGTAGTGGCCCTGAGGGCCCAGACGGGGCATATGGCCCAAAACCGGGCCCCCCCTGCAACAACCCCGAAAGGAGTTACCTCCTGGTCTTACTGGGGTGCTAACCTTGGGGGACACCCC
The DNA here is from genome assembly GCF_055691185.1 of Crinia signifera. NCBI lineage: Eukaryota > Metazoa > Chordata > Amphibia > Anura > Myobatrachidae > Crinia > Crinia signifera. Next base: position 68,362,805 of record NC_139225.1, on the reverse strand, counting down.
GGCCGTCCCAAACCAAGAAACCACGCCCCCCGATGCCCGCAGTGTGTGGGGGATAGGAGAGGCAGCCGGCGGTACCGCATGTGCAGCTGCACGCTGCGGCGGATCGCTTGGCACCCCCCCATTGGAGGGTGCGCCGCTGCTGTGCCCGGCCATGCTACTCGCGGCTGGGATCAAAAGGGAAGCCACCGCGCCCGTCATAAGGACGGCGCCCGGCACAGAAATGACACAATGCAGGAGCCATCAGGACCCTGTGCTGGACGGGAGCCTGGAGAGACATGATGGCGCACAGCGTGCGCCTCCTGCCCCCTCCCCATACAGTAACACTCACACTGTACCAAAGGAGGTGGAGGAGCGGACCTGCATGGAAGGGCAGACATGGTAGCCACAGAAAAAACAAGCAGTAGCCCGAGGGGATAGGAAAACGGAACGCACAGGTAAGAGAGTGGGGGGAGGGGGGGGGGGTGGTTTAGTAGTGAAATTACAGCAAAATAGAAAGAGGTGGAAAGAGATGGTGAAAAAAGAAAACTGAGAAAACCACTTAGCTCTGCTTGTCACTGCAGGCACAGCCTAGATCCAGACTCAAAGAGGCTCACTTCCTGTCTCTGATCACTGATATAACCCTCTCTGGCTGCCGTCCCCCTGCTACCTGATTGGCAGAACTAACTGCCACTCCACTACTATTTCCATAGGGCTTTACACAGATGCTTCTGCTGTACATTGCTTGTGGACAACAAATTCACAGGCTCTTAAATTCCCTCCAGCCTATGCGGCCCTCGCTCTGTCTTCTCAAGGCTTGGCTTAGTAAATTTCCCCAATTGTATATTACTTCAACTTTGAATGTGAGGGAGTTCACATTACCATTTTGTGCTGATGTGCTGATTTGCAGGGTCTGGGAGCAATCAGGGATGATGCTGTTGTCCCAGTTTGGCAGATGTCTCCCACTGATCTCTGCTTGTTCTGTGTACTGGGGCACAAAGTCCTGATAGTGATCCCCTTGTTTTCCTGGTTGGTTAGGAACAATAGCTGAATGTCCTAAGATAGCATGAACCAGTTTTGTAGTGTTATTGATTCTCAGGAGGTGCAATCAGACATGGGTCAAGGTCGACCTGAGTCTAGGTCGACATGTCATTAGGTTGACGCAAGCATTAGGTCGACATGGGCAAGGTCAACAGTAAAAAGGTCGGCATGGGGGTTTTCACTGTTTTATGAGCTGACATGTGCCGATGGGCTGTATTTCATGCCCTACCATCCAATAAAATAGTGTGCCCGAAGCATTGCGAGCAATGCGAGGGGATGCGGTGCACTTTAAACTGTGTCCATGTTGACTGTGTCGACATCTGGGTAAAAAAAAACATGTGGACCTTTTGACTGTCGACCTTGCCCATGTCGACATTATGCTTGTGTTGACCTAATGTCCTGTTGACCTAGGCCCATGTCGACCTAGACACATGTCAACCTTGACCCATGTCGACCTAGACCCATGTTGACCTAGGCTTGCTGCCTGTCGACCCAGTGGTGTCGACCCAATGCTTGTCAACCTAGTTGTTGTAGACCTAACAACCCACACCCGAGCACACAATCACATCTGTATATTTGTATTCAAAGAAATAACACAAATGCTGAAAAAGAGAACAAGTACAGTAAGTACATAGCTGAACCTGATGCTACCAGCAAGGACATCGATCAACAGAAAAAAAATTCAGCAAGATTAAATATTGGAACAGCACAGAGAAGGCAACATGGGGAATTTGCAAAAATTGCATTCAGTGAGTCTTTGGCTATCCAAAAGTCAAGAAATGAATGGTGTGAGTGCAAATGTAAAATACCAACATATACCTTTATTGAGCCAAGTCTTATAAGTACAGAACATACCCTCAGCATTGAGAATAGCAAAATGCCATGAGTTTGTGCAGAGACTGTTGATATAACTTGCACAGATAAATGAGAGGAATCTGACTGATATCCTTTCCAAGAAATGTTGACTAGATTTTCTAAAATGTTCATGTACAGTATTCCTTTTATCTAGGGGAAACGGGTAACCCCTGAGGCTAAGCAGCGCCCAAACCCCAATAATCCAAGGCGAGCACAGTATACACCCCAAATCATTCCTTTTATCTAACCTACATTTTTCACAGGTCGCTATAGTAAAGCTAAAAGTAACAATGTTAGTGGAACATGGAGAAGTTTGTTTCAATGGGTGTGTAGAGATACTGTATGGAGAGGCATCATTATCTGTACCTCTTTCACACCACACAAATAACCCAAGTCTGACCCGGGTTGTTGTCAGGTCAACCCAGGTCACTGTGTGGTCTGAAAGGGCATTTTGAAAAACACCGGGTCCAGCAACCCGGCAATTCAACCCAGGTAATAAGAAGGGTTTTACTGGAGTCAGACCTGGGGTTCTGGGCAGTGTGAATGAGTAACCAGGATTTGTGCAAAATACCGGGTCGCCCTCAGAACAGACTGTCCTATGCATTATTCAAATATTCTCTCTGAGGAAGCCGCTGATGCCCACAGTAGGTGGGGAAACGCGTTAGTGTCTAAACCATCTACTCTCATACCGCATGCTGAGTATTGACATCCTGTACCTGTGGAGATCTGTCAATCAAAAAAACTGGTGTAATACTCAGGATAAAGTTGCAACTACTAAGGACATTCAGCTCCAGCAACTGGGAGGCACAAGGGACTGTATTATTTCACATTGCTCCAAGGTACCATTTTAAAATCTTTTTTTGTCTGGCCAGATAATAATTGAAATAATCCGATGGCTTGCTAGTAATGACACTATATGCCACAGGTCTTCAACCTGTGGCCCTCCAGATGTTGTGGAACTACATGTCCCAGCATGCCCTAAGGTTTTTTGGCATGCTCTTATAGGAAAAAAATGTGGCAATGCATGTTGGAACATGTAGTTTCACAACATCTGGAGGGCCACAGGTTGAAGACACATGCTATATGCTAAACCTGCAAACGCGCTACTAATCCTAACAAAACACCCAAAGGATAAAATCTGCCATTTGTGTGACTGTTTGGCGTATCTGGATTTAAAGCATTTACAAAAAGCCTACTAACAAACTAATCTGTGCTATTAATATATAGGCTTTGGGGGAAATTTACCAATATGAAAAACCTAGTTTTTCGTATTGGTATTTCCCCTACGGCTGCATACGACTGTTTTAGTCGTATGCAAAGTCGTGTTCCGGAGGGGAAATTACAAAGCAGTCAGATACGACTGCTTTGTAACCCTCCGATGGTGTAACCATTCGTATTAGCTGCCCATATATACGGCTGCTAATACGAATGTTTCTAGCGGTCTGCACGGATCAGTCAGATCCGTGCAGGCTGCAGAGTGTAAAAAAAAATAGAAAAATAAATAAATTTAAAAAAAAATCGGCGTGGGGTCCCCCCACAGCCGAAACCAGCACCAGGCTGACGGAGCCTGGAGCCGGTAATTAAAAATCAGGGAACCCGACAAATAAGGGTTCCCCGATTTTTAACAACCAGCCCCAGGCTCCTGCTCTGGAGCTGGTTCCCAAAATACGTGGGACAAAATGACTAGGGGTCCCCCGTATTTTAAGAACCAGCCCCAGGCAAAGCCAGCAGGGTAATGCCACAGCCGGGGGGAGACTTTTTATACAAGTCCCCCCGGCCAAAGCATTAACCCCCTGACCGGTCAGCCTGGCCAGGGGCCCTGGGGGAGTGGGGACCCCCGCAATGAAGGGGTCCCCCCCTCCAGGAATAACCTGACCAGGCTGAAGCCTGGTACTGTCCCCGATGCCCCTGGGCGGTGGGCATCGGGCTGATTCAAGTGTAAAAAAAAAGATTAAACTATTGTTTTTTTACTGTGGCACTACAAGTGCCAGCAAGCATCCCCAGCAAGCTGGGACTTGGAGAACCACAAGTCCCAGCCTGCTGGGCATTAAAGGGCCCGCTGGCACTTGTAGTTCCACAGTTAAAAAAATAGTACAATAAACACACTGACACAATGAAAATAAAAGTTTAATACATACATTACACACATACTGATACTTACCTTTCTTGATCCCGTAGGTAGCTCTGGTCCTGATGTCCTGTGTCGTCCTCCAGGTCCATGTCGGCGGTCCGTGTCGTCCTCCAGGTCCATGTCGGCGGTCCGTGTCGTCCTGCAGGTCCATGGCGGTGTCCGGGTCCGAAGAAATGCATGTTGGAGCTGTGGAAGGAAATCCTACTCACCTGGTCCTGTGCTGAAGAAGTCTTGTCTTGGTCCGCCGTAATCCAGGTAATGTTCACACCGCCCAGGGGCATCGGGGACAGTACCAGGCTTCAGCCTGGTCAGGTAAGTCCTGGAGGGGGGGGACCCCTTCATTGGGGGGGTCCCCACTCCCCCAGGGCCCCTAGCCAGGCTGACCGGTCAGGGGGTTAATGCTTTGGCCGGGGGGACTTGTATAAAAAGTTTCCCCCCGGCTGTGGCATTACCCTGCTGGCTGGTTTTGCCTGGGGCTGGTTCTTAAAATACGGGGGACCCCTAGTCATTTTGTCCCCCGTATTTTGGGAACCAGCCCCAGAGCAGGAGCCTGGGGCTGGTTGTTAAAAATCGGGGAACCCCTATTTGTCGGGTTCCCTTATTTTTAATTACCGGCCCCGGCTCTTTCAGCCTGGTGCTAGTTACAGCTGTGGGGGGGACCCCATGCTGTTTTTTTTTTTTCTATTTTTTTACACTAAAGCCTGCATGGATCTGACTGATCCATGCAGGCTTAAAGCAAATACGACAGGGAAAGCAAGGTGTATTTTCCTGTCGTATTTGCGTGGGTGTTTAACACCACTTAGCAGCCGTATTATCAATACGGCTGCTTAGTAAATCAGGAATCACCATACTTTTGAATGGTGATTTCTGTCGTATCCTATCGATGGTGTAGACATTCGTATTTGTAAATACAAATACGAATGTGCCATCTTTAGCAATACGAATTGTTGTATTTTCGGGATTGTAAATCCCGAAAATACAAATTTGTTAAAAAAGGTGTATTTCTGCCTACGAATACACCTTTTTTCTTCGAATCCATTTTGTAGCTTTTACAAAAAGCTGGGTATAACTGCTATTTAGCTATAGGTGAATATTGAAAACTATATTGCAATTCTGTTTATTTTTTATTTGTATTAGGGTGTTGTTATTGTTAGATTGTAGCGCTCAGCGCCTGTCTCCATACACTGTCTAGTGTAAGGCTCACAGTCTGCCTTGTCCCCTTGCAGCAACGTAGCTAGGCGTCACCCTGAGTGACAGCTCGCTTCAGCGTATAGCAGGGCAGAGACCCCTGACCCTGCTGGCAGCGTCCCTTTCCTGTTAGGAAGTCCCCGCGTAGTGTGTGCCTCAGAACGTGTGTGACTCCATCCATGCTGTTTGTAGCTCCACGTGCACCGGAGCGCGTAAGAGCAAGCCCCGCTGTAATCCCGTTACAAGCGTGACCTTTGCACAGGGAGATCCATCATCATTGGCAGCAGCGACGACTGGGAGAGATACCGCCAGCGTAAACCAGTTGATAGCCATTAACCCTGCACAAGCCAAACGCTACAGCTAAGTAACAATCAGACACTGTGATTCCCAATGTACCAGTTGTATTACTGCCTGAAGTTAACTGCAAAAGTACTGTTGTAATCTACAAGCCTGCCACTTGAATAAATCCTTCTTCAGTTGGTTATATCTTCGGAGTGTGTCGTCTAACAACCACCCTGCACGTACTTATAGACACTCTGCCAATAGGTTATGGGCCCAGCACGTCACGTGCGCGAAGATTAACCCCCTAAAGACAAAGTGCTAGCGCAGTACATAAAAGAACACAAAGGAATTATTTCTGAATTGCCATTTGTGGAAGAGTTAACGAGAATGCACAGTACAGGGCATAGCATGAACTTTCCAAAGCTCAAAGGCTCAGAGAATTATACTACATGGAAGTTCGCTATGGAAATGCAGCTTAAGAGGGAGAAGCTATGGAAAGTCACAATAGCCCCAGGAGATAGTCCAAACCCAGAAGAGGTAGACAAGGCCATTGGCACAATAGGCCTGGCTGTGGAGCAGCATGTTTATTCTACTATCTGTGGGAAGGAGTCCGCTAAGGACATGTGGACAACTCTACAAGGTGCTTATGAGAATAAAGGCTTAATGAGAAGGATAAGTCTGAGACGCACACTGTATGGAACAAAGCTGAATGCATGCAAGGACATGAACGATTATATTGATAAGATACTATCGATAGCTCAGCAATTGGCATGTGTAGGAGCAAAAGTGGATGAGGAAGAAGTGGCGATGGTAATGCTGCAGAACTTGACAGAAGAATTTGACTTTCTGGTTGTCGCACTAGAGTCAAATGAAACCAAGCTTACAACTGAAGTTGTGAGAGCCAAGCTACTACAGTTCCAAGAGAGAATCCACAAGGATGCCATGGCTGAGGGTTCTGCCTTAGTAGCAAAGGGTGCGAAACCCAAGAAATGCACGTTCAAATGTTATGTGTGCCACAAAGTAGGGCACAAGGCTTCAGAATGCAGGATGAAGAACACTAGTGGCATGCACAAGCGGCATGACAAGAAGAACGAGTCAGCACTGAATGTAACAGACAAGCCAAGGAGGGATCTCTGGTACATGGACTCGGGAGCCTCTAGACACTTCAGCTGCAACAAGGAGTGGTTCAATTCTTTAACACAGTGTACACCCACAACAGTTACCGGGATTGGTGAAAAGGTCCTTACTGCATCAAATGTTGGGACAATCACAGTGAGACTAAGAATTGAGGGACAGACAGTAGTCACAGATATTCAAGACGTCCTGTATGTACCAGAATTGGGAAGTAACCTCATCGCTATCAGCGTACTCGAGGCAAAAGGCTACAGAGTCCAGTTTGCAAAGGGCAGGTGTATGGTGCATAATGAAAGAGGGACTGTAATTGCTTCAGCAACCCGATGCAACCAACTATACGTCCTAGACACAGATGAATGTGTAGCTTTGGCAGCCTCTGCTGAAAATGAGTCGATGGAACTCTGGCACAGACGTTTGGGACACTTAGGATATGATAATGTCCAGAAACTAGCTGATGGGATGGCAACAGGAATCACAGTGAAAGACACCGGAAGACCTGTGTGCGAGAGTTGCATAAAAGGCAAGCAGACCCGCAACCCATTTCCCAAGTCAGCGAGCAGAGCAGAAACACAGTTAGCTCTGGTGCACACAGATGTGTGCGGACCAATGGAAGAGGAGTCAACCAGTGGTTACAAGTACTTCATGACTCTCATCGATGACGCCACAAGAATGACACACGTATACTTCATAAGGAAGAAAAGTGAGGTGATCAAGAAAATTGTGGAGTACAAGAACCTAGTGGAGACTCAGACGGGCCTAAAGCTAAAGGTCCTGAGATCCGACAATGGGGGAGAGTACGAAAATGGAGAAGTAACCGACTTCCTAAAAAGGCATGGCATAAAGCATCAGCTGACGATGGCCTATACGCCTGAACAGAATGGCGTAAGTGAAAGGGCGAACAGAACAATCGTTGAAAGAGCACGAGCGATGGTGAGTGATGCTGGCCTAGAGAAAAGTTTTTGGGCAGAAGCTGTATCTACTGCAGTATACCTGAAAAACAGAACACCTACAGTGGCAGTGAAGGGAAAAACCCCCTTAGAGGCCTGGTCTGGGAAGAAGCCAGACATCAGTCATCTCCGTGTCTTTGGGAGCAGAGCTTATGCGCATATACCAAAGGAGAAAAGGAAGAAACTTGACCCAAAATCAAGACAGTGCATATTGCTAGGCTATTGTGAGGAGAGCAAAGGATATAGACTCTGGGATGCAGAGAACAGACGTCTTCTGAAATCAAGAGATGTGATATTTCAAGAAACAGCATCACCCACAAAAGCAAAAGAACAAGAAAAGCAAGCACTAGTAGAGGTGTGTGAAATAGAAAGCATACCTGAAACAGAAAATACTGAAGAAGGAAGCGAACCAACGAACAGAGCTTCTATAAGGAGAAACAAGGGCATACCAGCCAGAAGATATGAGGAAGAATATGCGAATATTGTTTTCAGTGAACCTCAGAGTATTCAAGAAGCGAAAGCGTGCAGTGATTGGGAGAAATGGAAATCTGCAATAGACACAGAGCTATCAGCACTGAGAGAGAACGATACTTGGACCATAGTAGATAGGCCAAGCAATCGCAAGACAGTCAAGAACAAGTGGGTCTTCTGCAAGAAGTTAAATTCAGACGGAGAAGTTGCCCGTTACAAAGCCCGTCTTGTTGCTAAGGGATACACACAGAGATCCGGAATTGACTATGGGGAGATATACTCACCTGTTGCGAGGTATAACACTCTCAGGTTAGTAATTGCAGTCGCCACCTTACAAGACTTACTGCTATACCAACTAGACTTCGACTCAGCGTTCCTAAATGGAGAACTACTTGAAGAGATCTATATGGAATCGCCAGATCATTATAATGAGGATGAACTTCAGACAGAAAAGGTGTGTCTTCTGAAGAAATCCATATACGGCCTGAAGCAGAGTGGTCGTTGCTGGTACATAAAATTGGACACAGTACTACTTGAAATGAATTTTATTAGATCAGAGACTGACCACTGCCTTTATCACAAAACTCTGGGAGAAAAGTTGTTCATCATAGCAGTCTATGTGGATGATATACTTATAGCAGGTCACGAAGATCACATTACAAGTGTAAGAGATCAACTAAAGCAGAGATTCAAGTTGAAAGACTTAGGTCCAGCCAATCATCTGTTGGGAATGAGAATTGTTCAAAACTTGCAAAAGGGAACAGTCACAGTCGACCAACAAATGTACATCGAGGCAACAATCTTGAAGTATGGAATGGCAGACTCCAAGTCAGTAAATACACCAATTGACAAAAGCATCAAGATTACAAAAGGTATGTCACCAACCACACCAGAAGAAGCAGAGGAAATGCAAGATGTTCCTTACAAGAGCGTGGTTGGAAGTCTTATGTATGCAAGTATTGGAACCCGTCCAGACATCACTCATGCAGTCAGTCGGGTGAGCCAATTTGCAATAAATCCTGGAAGACAACACTGGATCGCAGTGAAGAGGATCCTGAGATACCTAAAAGGTACAAGTTCCTTGAAATTAAAATTCGCCAAGACAAGCAATTCAAATTTGAAAGTCTTCTGCGATGCCGACTGGGGAGCAGATGAAGATGATCGTCGTTCCCACACCGGTTACCTGTTCACACTGGCCGGAGCTGCAGTTAGTTGGGCGAGTAGAAAACAACCAACCGTTGCTCTCTCAACAACTGAGGCCGAATACATGGCTCTTACAGAGACATCAAAGGAAGCACTCTGGATCAAAGAGACTTTGTGTGAGTTAGGTCTACTTTATGAAGAAGAGACTATCAGTATCGCATGTGACAACAGGGGAGCAATAGATCTTTCCTGTACCACCAAGCATCATGGAAGGTCAAAACACATCGCGATAAGACACCACTTCATCAGAGAACTAGTGGAGAACAAGTCCATCGATGTTGAATACATTGCAAGTGAACAGAATGTTGCTGACATGCTCACTAAAGGACTGTCGTCAAACTTGCTTATTAAGTTCGTGAAGGACTGTGGACTTGTCTAAGTTCAAAATGTTGATTTGAAGTTTTGATGTTCTGAATGTCTTTTCTCTCTAACCATATTTTCGGTTACAGGTATTACAAAAGGACAAAGCATTGTATTAAGTTCTTTTATGTAGCCGAAGACAGCCTTGAGCGAGGGGGAGTGTTAGATTGTAGCGCCTGTCTCCATACACTGTCTAGTATAAGGCTCACAGTCTGCCTTGTCCCCTTGCAGCAACGTAGCTAGGCGTCACCCTGAGTGACAGCTCGCTTCAGCGTATAGCAGGGCAGAGACCCCTGACCCTGCTGGCAGCGTCCCTTTCCTGTTAGGAAGTCCCCGCGTAGTGTGTGCCTCAGAACGTGTGTGACTCCATCCATGCTGTTTGTAGCTCCACGTGCACCGGAGCGCGTAAGAGCAAGCCCCGCTGTAATCCCGTTACAAGCGTGACCTTTGCACAGGGAGATCCATCATCATTGGCAGCAGCGACGACTGGGAGAGATACCGCCAGCGTAAACCAGTTGATAGCCATTAACCCTGCACAAGCCAAACGCTACAGCTAAGTAACAATCAGACACTGTGATTCCCAATGTACCAGTTGTATTACTGCCTGAAGTTAACTGCAAAAGTACTGTTGTAATCTACAAGCCTGCCACTTGAATAAATCCTTCTTCAGTTGGTTATATCTTCGGAGTGTGTCGTCTAACAACCACCCTGCACGTACTTATAGACACTCTGCCAATAGTTATATTTCTTAATTCTTTTTAGGATTGTGGCCACATACCAATTGTATAAATCACTGTTATATTTAATACATTTTATTGAATTATTAGTATTTCCATTCTGCGCAGTTTATCTCTCCTACTGTGTGTCCCAATTAGGGCTTTGTGAGCAGCCCTATTAAACTGCGGCATTATTGGGAATACGTATTCATATTATATTTTATACTATTTAGTTTTTTAAGTACGTCTGATTTATTTAGCGCTGGTCTTTTTCTCTTTCTTTGCTGTCCTAATCCCTGGTGCAACCCGACATTTGCGGTCTTAAAGCAGTACAACCATGGGCGTAACTAGATCTTTGAGGTCCCAATAGCAAAATCTTGAAAAGGCCCAATAGCAAAATCTTCAAAAGGCCCCCCTGCCAACATTGTTACTACAATTCTCCTTGAAGGGAGCAAGAGATAAAAAATGTGACAGTGAGAGAGAGGAGCAAGGAAGAGGGAAGATTTAATGGTAAAAAATGAATGTGAGAAAGAGAGAGGGGAGTGGGAAAGAGAAAGGGATGAGTGGGGAGAGCAAAAGAAGGGGCATCAGGGAGCAATAGGTTGTCAGATAGTGGATGGGGAGGCAGGGGCGTAACTAGATATTCATAAGCCCCATAGCAAAAGTTTGTAAGGGCCCCCTATTTAGCAACTGATGGTGATAAATGTATATAAAACATATTACTTAGACAGTAAAGATGGGCCCATTCAGCTCTGGGCTCCATAGCAGCTGCACCCCTTTCACCTATGGTAGTTCCGCCCTTGTGGGGAGGAGCAATAGAGAGAGAGAGATCAAGAGGAAATCGAGAGTGTCAGGGAGGGCAAGAGAGAGTGTCAGGGAGGTAGAGTGTCTAGGAGAGCGAGAGTTTTTCATTGCAAGAAAAAGAGAGACAGGGTCAGGGAGATAGTTTCGGGGAGATAGAGTGTGTCAGGAGCAGAGAGGCAGGGTCAAGGAGGGTAGAGGAAATATGTGAGATAGTGTGTCAGGGAGGGAGAAAGTGAGTAAAGAGAGATGGGGGTAAGAGAGACATATCAGGGTTAGAAAGAGAGTGGATAAGAGAGAACGTGTCAGGGATAGAGAGAGAGAGACAGGGTGAAAGATGGTGTCAGGAAAAGAGAGCGAGACAGAAAGAGAGGGGTTAGAGAGGAAAGAGAGGAAAGAGTGAGTATGGGTGAGAAATAGTATGAGGGATAGTGAGAGATGGGGTGAGAGAGGAAAGAGAGAGAAGTGGTGTCAGGGATAAAGAGAGAGGGAAGAGAGACAGTGTCAGGGTTAGAGAGATAAGGATAAGAGATGGTGTCATGGATAGAGAGAGGGAAGAGAGATGGGGAGAGTGAGTGGGTGTCATTATTAGAAAGAGAAAGTGGGTATGATATGGTGTGAGGGATAGATAGATAGATAGAGTGAAATAGGGAGGAGTGATGTGGATGGGGCAGTGTGATATGAGGTGAGAGTGATCAGGAGAGGAGGCCCTGTGTGGGGCGTGGTGGGGGGCCAGGGGTGCCGTGGATGGGGTAGGGGGATGTAAGGACATAGTGAACAGGAGAAGTGAATCTGTGTGGGGTGTGGAGGGAGGTAGGGGTGTCAGGGGTGCCATGCATGGGGGAGGGGTAGTGAGGAGTGATTGCTCAAAGATGTGGAAAACTGGTGTGGGAGGGGGTTTGGGGTGCTGCAGATTAGGGAGGGGAAGTGAGTGAGCAGAATATAATCTGTGGAGGGGGTCGGGGGTGCCATTGATGGGGAGGGGGAGTGAGTGGCCAGAAGGTAAGCTGTGTGGGGGAAGGTTGGGGTTCCACTGTTCCCTGTTGCACCTTCAGCCCTGTTGCACATTCAGGTTGGCAGGTCTAGAATCTGGGATATGCTATAGTAGAGCAAGAGGGTTTGCCAAATGTCCTGATTCTCTCGGTAACTGTCCCTCTCATCCAGGCCTCCATACTGAATACAGCATCCTGCGGTCCTGCACCATCTCTTTACATGCCTTTATATAGTAAATGGCTGGGGAGGGGGGGGAGCTCTGGCCATCCACCAATTATCATGCTGACAGCTATTCACTCTCTAGCTGCAGGCTGGGAGGCAGGTAGAGAATGATAGGAAAGAACAAAAGGAAAGAACAGAGATTACGTCTCTAAGGATGCTGCCTGTTAGGCGCCGTTCTGTGCGTCGCCTGGTCCCCTCCACAGCTTTAGCGCTGCAGGGACGGCGGCCATCTTCTTCTGGCGCTGAGAACTGGGAAGCATCGGGTACGTTTCTAGGCAACGCCCAAGCTCCTGCCGCAGGCGCCGCAACAGGGGGGAGGATTTACGGAGCGCACCTGACGTCACCGCGTCACAGGGGGTGGCAGATTCAAATAAAAGCCGGCTTGACTGACAGTCAAGCGCTGGTTATAGCATTCTAGCCTGCAATATCTGTTGGTTCGTGTTCCTGGTCCTCAGAGTCTGCTGGGCAGTGTGCTACACTGTCTGCTCGCTGCTGTTCATTGCTCCTGGTTTCCTGCAGAAGTTCCTGCTCCAGTTGGTTCCTGCAGTACACAGAAGTTTGGAGGGCCTTATCTGCGGTTACGTCATCTCCCAGATAAGTCAGGGGTCACCCTGCTGTACATTCTTTCTCCCCATTTCTCTTATTGTTACACCCCTGTGCATTGTTGCGCCTGTTTATTAGTGATTCCATTCCTGCGCATTGTTGCGTTTATATCCGTGATACCAGTGAGAGGGCATATCTGTTACTGTGTCCACCTACTTGTATTGCCATCCTCGGTGGCTAACCACCACCTGGGCCACTCCAGGTGGATTCTGGCCTGCCCATAGTGGGTCTAGTTAGCTTTCCTCTTGCACCCGTGCAGCCTCAGCGATCACGTTGTCCACTCGTAAGACCTGACTGCAACGGAGTCTGGGCTGAGCTAATTCGCCTTTACAGCCGGGGTGGTTAAAAGGGAAGCCTAGTTCCCACACATGATCGCTGACATCAGTTCGGGGCAACAGAGATAGTGGGCAGTCCCGGTTCCACCTCTGCTGGCCTTACACCGCCGAGTTCTTACAGGCGGAGAAACGCGTAAGTTCTCGTTCTTATATTTCTGGTACCAGTTTTCACTTTGGACAAAGGACTTCCTGGATTGTGGACCCAGATATGGCTGGAATCTGAACTAAGCTGGGGACCGATAATCTCTACAATTAACCAGGTGGCCACCTCTCTATTCATAATGGTGCATGCATGGAAGGACAATCGATGGGGTAATTATATCACACAAACCTTTCACTCAAATCTGATCCCGATTTCTTGTGCAATGTGCTGTTGCTAAAATACTAACAGGAACATCTTTCTGCTCTGCATAATACTAACAATCGAATCCAACAAATATTAACATCGTGAGGGATAATTCCATTTTCCACCATTGAAATTGAGCCTTGCTTCGTTTTATATTAGTTGTGGTATTATTAATTTATCCATTATATATTATTTGGTGTATTGTTGCTTTATTCATTTTTTATGATTTTGAATTATATGTATTATTTTCCATGCTATCATGATGTATAGTGAATGATGGTATATTATGTTATTCAGTGGAAAGGTCTGTGCGTGACCAAATTGTAGTGTAATCAAAACTGGTTTATGAACCCAAATATCCAATTTTATATGGAATATTTTATTAAATATTTTTTTTACTATAAAGTATTGAGATATTGGGGGAAATTTACTAATATGGATTCGTAAAAAATAGGTGTATTCGTAGGCAGAAATACACCTATTTTTTACACATTTGTATTTTCGGGATTTACTATCCCGAAAATACAACAATTCGTATTCCTAAAGATGGCACATTCGTATTTGTATTTACAAATACGAATGTCTACACCATCGATAGGATACGACAGGAATTACCATTCAAAAGAATGGTGGTTCCTGATTTACTAAGCAGCCGTATTGATAATACGGCTGCTAATTGGTGTAAAACAGGCACGGAAATACGACAGGAAAATACACCTTGATTGTCCTGTCGTATTTGGCTTTAGCCTGCACGGCTCTGACTGATCCATGCAGACTGCCTGAAAAATTCGTATTAGCGGCCGTATATATGGCCAGCTAATACGAATGGTTACACCATCGGAGGGTTACAAAGCAGTCGTATCTGACTGCTTTGTACATTCCCCTCGAACACGACTTTGCATACGACTGAAACAGTCGTATGCAGTCGTAGGGGAAATACTAATACGAAAAAACTAGGTTTTTCATATTAGTAAATTTCCCCCATACTATTCTTATAATACATAAAATACACATTTTTTTCATCATAGCGCAGTGTTCTGTTCTTTCCTGTTGTTCACATCCTAAATTGTGGCCAAGTAGCCACAGTTATTCACTGCTGCTTTGATTGAAAATAAGTGACTACAGATCCCAGGTGGTCCCTTAAGCATGCCACCATCTGTTTTTCTTCAGGTAGAGAATGATCCTTGGCTGCTTTGATTACCACCCACTCCTGCTCAAAGGCCCCTAGAATTGTGGGTCCCTGGCAGCTGCCCAGTGTGCCTATACATTAAGATGCCGATGTCTAGCATTGGTGCTGGTCATTTCCACTCCATGGCATGATCAGGGCTGGCAATAGAAATCTTGGGGCCATGTACAATGATATTTCTGGGGCCCCCACCTAATCCCAAATCCACACAACCCTCTTCTGCATGAGCCTCATTTAACCTTTCGCTGCTCCAGATCCTGCTTCCAAGTGTGGACTTCTCTCGTTCTCAGTCCTGCTGGCCTGGCTCTTGGCTGCTGCCTTCTGCTGGCCTGTCACTGTCACAAAAGAATGCCTAGCATCACGAGCAGGCACGGAACAGACGACCTGCACATGCGCTATAAAGTACAGAAGCCAGAGACTGAGGCCACAGTGCCAGCGGCGGGTACGACTGTGCGGCTGCAGCCCCAGGCCACGTGCACACACAGAGTAGATTACTCGGTACTTCTTTACTTTCACGGCGCCAGCATGGCGCCGCGCGTCAGAGTCCCCTTGCGGGGCTCGCTTCGCTCGCCCACGCTGCGGGCTCGGTGGCTCGCTACGCTCGCCACGCTAATTAAAATCAACTCCATGCCAACATGGATAGTGGAGGTATGAACTATCCATGTTGGCATGGCGTTAACTTAGTTTATTTTACTTAATTAGTGGCGAGCGTAACCCGGAAGTACGCGCGGCGCCATGCTGGCGCCGTGAAAGTAAAGAAGTACCGATTACTCTGAGTGCCGAACGGCAGAGCGCACACACAGTCAGTGGTGTAGCTAGGTGCCATGGTGCCCGGAGCAAGGGCATGTTTCGCGCCCCCCCCCCCCCCCGTGATATGGTTTCCATGGACATGGGTAGTGGGCTACAGGGGGGTTACGTACAGAGATAGGGGGTACAGTGGGACAGACACATGGGTAGGGTAGTGTGGGGATAAAATCTGTCACAAAAACATTCACACAGGGTTAGGAGGGTACACAGTGTCATACATGGGAAGGGGATGTTAGGCAGGTATAAGGTGTCCTAATACACAGACACAGGAAGGATGTAGGAGGGACAGGATTTCACACACACAGGGGTAGTGGGCTACAGGGGGGTGTCACACACAGGATAATGGTTAGAGAGGGTCACACACACACTGTGGATTAAAGGGTATGGGTGACAAGGTTTCACACAGGTATAGGGGTACATCGGGAGAGTAAAGAAGTGGGGGACAAGGTTTAACACATACACATACATACAGGGGTTGTGGGGTCACACACCAGAGATTAGGGTGGTAGGGGGAACAAGGTATAGGGGGGTGATAAGGTCTGACATACACAGAGGTTCACACACTGGGCTCACCAGGCACTTACCAATCTGTTGGTCGATGTATGGGTGTTAGTGAGGTCCGTGGACATAGGCATTGGGTGAATGGGAAATCCTGACTTGGAATCCCGAATGTACTGCTGCAAATAGATGGCCGACAGGCTGGATGCATGGGGAAGTCACCCCTGTGCCGGAGCAGGAGGCAGGACAAGCACTGCTCCCCCCCCGGCTCACATGCTGCAGCCCGTCTGACTGTCATGACGATGCAGGTGCCGGGGCTGCTGGGCAGAGAGAGGGCGGAACTCGGCATCTGCGCACGGGGGGGGGGAGAGATCCTCCTCAGATCTCCGAGGTGGCGATGCCGGTGACCTTTTTCCGTGGACAGCAGCGTTATTGTCCGAGCAGCACAGACGTCTCACTCCAGCGCCCGGGGGGGAGAGATCCTCAGATCTCCGAGGCGGCGATGCCGGTGACCTTTTTCCGTGGACAGCAGCGTTATTGTCCGAGCAGCACAGGCGTCTCACTCCAGCGCCCGGGGGGGAGAGATCCTCAGATCTCCGAGGCGGCGATGCCGGTGACCTTTTCCGCGGACAGCAGCGTTATTGCTGGAGGTGGAGTGCAGCCCACCTAGTGACGCCATTATGCATATTGCTGGGCATAGCAGAGAGCGGGCGAGCAGGGCGGGGGGAGCTGGTGGCAGGGTGCACGGCTCCGGCGCCCGGTGATAATGCTGTGCCTGGAGCTTGTGCTCCACCGGCTCCGCCCTAGCTACACCTCTGCACACAGTAGACAGCAGTGGCACACAGTCAGTCAGTCTCAGCCACACACAGATGGTGCACAGTAGACGGCCGGGCCGCGAGGGTCACTGACAGGCCAGCTAGAACAGACGGTGGTCGTGATGGGGCATGGAAGCTCTGGGGCCCTTCAGATTGCTGGGGCCCGTCACACTTGTCCCCCTTGACCCCCCCTGTCGCCTGCCCTGGGCATGATAGCCCCATCAAGACATTCTGTGTTTAAAATTACAGTCATACAATCCAAATCATAAGGTGTTGTGATAAATCCATGGAAAAACAATGATCATGTGCTACTGTAATAATAATTATACTTTAATTGTATATATTAAAACCTTTTTTTTTCATATAGACCCAAGACAACAAAACTGATATAAAAACTATAGTTATTATGCTTAAAGGTCTTTGATGTATGTTACATGTGGTTTATATATGATTCTCTATTAAATGATTAATTCTGCTATAAATGTAAAGCTACAGACATCTTCTGCCCATTGTTTCTCTTCAATGCATTTATTTGACTTGCTTTTCTGAGTACTTTGGCAACTAGCCAGCAGAGGGAGTGCCAAGACTGTAAAAGCTTATGTGCCCTGAGGGAAGGGACTTTTCTCCTTTTTGCATAGTCCAACAACTTCAACACTCTCACTGAAAGTATAGATCCAAGTTAAGAATAAAATAAAATAAAATCAAAGGCTTGTCCTTGATTGCCCAGCTCAGTAAACACAAATATACCCAGAATATGAAACTAAAGCTTTACACAGATTTTTATTTTAATCAGACGTAGCAATGACCTGTAATAGTGAACAATAATATATTAACACAATTTATTAGACATCTTCCAAAAACAAACATCACACTCCGGGACTGTGTCATACTGTATCTATAATCTGTGCAAGGCTGGCCCAATACCTTTCATACCGTTACTTAAATACTTACCTTTCCAGAGCAATGTTGCCAACTCTGAAATGAACAGCAAACACCTAGCGAGTGACAAACAAGCCCAAACCAATCTAAAAAGCCTAAGTTACTGAGGGGGGTCACACACATACAGCGTTGCTTCTACTGTGCCTGTATGCTAATGCTGCTGTTGTTGGTTGTCCTATGTGCTAATGCTGTGGCATGAATCTGATGTTAGTAGAAGTATACACTATAATAAGGCCATTGCACATGCCCAGGAGCAGAAAGTCCATGGGTTCGTGAACACCTGTGTCAGTGGAACTGCAGTCATTGACATGCACCATTATACCCACCACCACTTGAGCTATCGCTCATCAACATTGCATTGATCTCCATCTCCAGGACCAATTTAAGTCTGTGGTAACCAGGGCTTTAAGTGGTCCTGGAGAGGTGTCGGAATTCATTTTCCCTCACATTACCTAAGTCCTGCCGAAAATGGAAGCCTCTGTGACCTGTGGAAGGGGGACATACCTCCCAACAGTCCCGATTTTATCGGGACAGTCCCGATTGTCAGGGCCTGTCCCGATGTCCCACCCGCGGGCGGCAGTGTCCCGCGGTGTGGGGGGGCTGTTGGGAGTCCCCCCTGTCAGCTGCTAAGCAGCGGGGAATAAATGCTGTGCGCATGCGCACAGCGTCTATTCCCGCAGCCAGGGGACTGGGGGCATGGCTAGAGGCTCACAGAGCCTCTGGGTCATGCCCCCATAGCGGCAAAAGGGGGCCTCGCGGAAGAGCAGCGAGTATAGGCCACGCCCCCAAATTAGGCCACGCCCCCGAAAATTTTGGCGCGCCTCTGGCGCGCAGGAGCATCGTCCCGCCAGCAGAACTTCAAATGTTCGGAGGTATGGGGGGAGGTGACTGCAGCTCAGCAGTGACACTAGTGCTGCCTTCATCATTCATTCATATGATTGGTGGTGTGGCCTTTTCTGTTGGAATTATGGTGCGGGGCCATGGTGGAGGTGGAATCAGGGCCGGCACCACCACTAGGCAGCATTAGGCATTTGCCTAGGGCGCCGGCCACTGGAGGGCGGTAATGAGCAGCATACAAAATAGCATCAGCAGCAGCAAAGTTCCGAGTCCCGCCGAGGAGAGCAGGAATAAAGGAGCTCGGAGCACTTGTGAGTGGGACGAACTCCCCCTGGAGCCCGCCCCCTGTGCTGGTCATAGTCACCGTCCGTCCCTGTCCCAACATCTCCCACAACCAACTCCCTTCCCCCCCCCCTTAAGCGCAGTGGCAGCCGCTGCATGACCCCCCTTGGAGCCCACCCCCTGTGCTGGTCATAGTCACCGCCCCCCCCCCTCCGCTGCATCTACCGCCGCCGGGATTTGCCGGTAGCGCTCAGCCAGGGCCTTGACGGAGAGCAGCAGCTGGTAGTGGCTCCTGCAGTCAGACTGCGCCGCAGAGGGAATGGGGAAGAAGCCGCTGCCCGCCGCTCCAGAGAAGGGAGCCGGGTTAGGAGGGGGTGCGGTAGTCACTTTCCATCACTGTCCGTCTGTCCCCCCCCCCCCCGCATCTCCTGCCACCAACTCCCCCCCCTTAAGCGCAGCGACAGCGGCCAAATGACGACCCCCCCCTGGAGCATGTGAGTGTCGGGTCGCCCCAGACCCCCCCCCCCCCCCCCCGCCTGGAGCACTCCGGTGGCACCGGCCCTGGGTGGAATTAGTTCCACCTACTGTACCATTACAAATGGTGGAACTCATTTCCACCCCATTCCCCCCACTTTAACCCCTGGCGGTTACCATTGGGATGCATGTGCTGAACGTTATGTTGCATTCACAAATCTGAAACAAAGGCTACAGGCAGGTATGAACATAGAGGTACCATATCATAGATACTGTGTGTGTGTGTTTGTGAGACACAGCAGCCCTGCAACCAATACACAGGACATCGAGGTATATGATGGTCAGGAGCAGATTGGCCATAGACCTTACAGAGAAGATTCCCAGGAGGCCGAAGCACCTATGAGGCTACCTGTCCAGAGTTTTGGCCCCATTCCCCTCCTGTCTCCCATACAAGCAATGTTTGCAAGTTCACAGAGCAGAGTACCTAACACTGCAAATACTCATCTAAGTCTGGCGCAATCTGGGGGACACTAGACTGACAAGTGTATTCAAACCAACGGCTTCCACACAGGTGTAGTGTTGGGTTAATGCCACCTATTTTAGCGTTGGTCCCACCTACATTTCATTTGGTGCTGCCCACCTTAGGCCACTTCTAGAAATTTTACAGGCCCACTTTTAGTTCCCAATCCGCCCTTGCTGTCAGTAATGCACCAGCAGTAGCAGAAGTAAATTTTAGCCGTTGCTGGCATGTGTTTATGGGAGTTTTAAAGAAAAAAAAGACAATGTTGTGAGGCTCTGGGGTATGTAATGGGTGGGCCACAATTAAATAATTAAATGGATGGTACTTGTTTCCTAGCACGGCGCCCGTCATGGTTAATCGCATACCTTAAGTTAAGGTAACTTAAGGTATGCGATGGACGCGATTGTCTGTCATTTTTCATACATTATTTGCGGCAAGGCTGAAATCGTGTTGATCGCGTCCATTGCATGCCATTATAATGGCATGCGATGCGACCGACGCGATCAATGCGATTTTACATAGAAATCAATGTTAAATTACCTGTCAATGCTAAAATCGCATTAGGGTACAATGTTAAATGGCCCCCAGACCCCATTTTTCATTGTATGCTCCCCCATTGTTAACGCCACCCCACTATTGACGCCAACACGAAGCGTCACGAGCGCAACGAGCCCGCGAGGGGCGGCGTTACGCGTCCTCCGACCTTTTCATACCCCCACTATCCACGTCATCGTGGAGTCGATTTCATATAGTGTGGCGAGCGGACGCGTAATACTGTGAAGTAATGCGCGTCCCCTCGCTGGGCTCGCTGTGCTCGCCACGCTTTGGGCTCGGTGGCTCGCTGCGCTCGCCACACTTTATAAAATCAACTCCACGCCGACGTGGATAGTGGGGGTATGAAAAGGTCAGAGGACGTGTACCTCCACCCCTCGCGGGTTCGCTGTGCTCACCACACTTCGGGTTGGCGTCAACAGTGGGGTGGCGTTAACAATGGGGGGGGGGATATGCAATTAAATTTGTGGTTTCGGGGGCTTTTTACATTGGGCCCAATGTAAAATTGGGTCTCAGGGACCGTTTTACATTGATTCCAATTTAAAAATTGCGTCAATCGCGTCGATCGCATTGCATGCGATTTGGTTGCATGCGATGCGATTGACGCGATTTTTTAGGTCCCGATCAATACAATGAAAATCGCCGTGCTAGGAAACAAGTACCAAAGGATTATTTTGCCCTTTACCAAGGACAAGTGATAGTACACTTTATTACCACCATACTCCTCCTCATTTTATCCTCCCACCATTCCCTAGTGCAGGGCTGGGCAACACCGGTCCTCCAGATGTTAATGAACTACACATCCCAGGATGCTTTGCATTAGTTTTGCTATGTGGCCATGCTGAAACTGATGCAAGGCATGCTGGGATGTGTAGTTCATCAACATCTGGAGGGCCGGTGTTGCCCAGCCCTGAGCTATTGGATGGTAGGGTATGAAATGATGCCTGTCGGCACATGTTTGGCTGTTTGACTGTCAACCTAGCCCATGTCGATCTAATGCATGTGTCATCCTAATGACCCTGTCAACCTAACCCCATGTTGACTTTTATGCATGTCGACCTTCGTGGTTGACCCAATGCATGTTGACCTTCCTCTTGGTGACCTAGTGACCATATCACATGCATATATTACATATATGTAAATATAGATTTTAGTGCACATAAATATAAAAGGAAAAATTAATTATAGGAATGCAGTTGAATGTACAGTCCATACCGAGACCTACAGCTCACACGGAATCATACATACTTACAGTGTCTAGCATCATTTATTTTAGCACTATTTTCTAGATTGTTCAACCAATTGATAAAGTTATAATTACTGTTGCTGTGGAGTATAAATGGCACCCTGTAATGCACCCTTCACCCAGACTATTTGCACAAAAGTGCTTGCTACCCTATGGAGAAGCAAACAATGTTGTGCAAGTTTCAGCCTGCACCTCATGGTCCCCCACAGTGATGTAAAACATGGGTTCTCCCTGCCTGGCCAGCTCCAGTGCCCATGTGCAAGATCTCATTACTAACGCAAGATCTCACATGCAGCCTAAAGCGATGTCCCTAACAGTGGCATAACTAATAATTCTACCCATTTTTGGCAGGGGGGTGCCCCCCCTAGGGTAAACAAACACCACCCCCCGTGTGGCCGTTACCTCATAAATATGTCTTCAATGAGAGTGTGAGAACATCACTCACGTGCCCTGGTGAGGACCGGCGTCCTGTTGCCTTCAGCGCAGCCTCGGCCATGATTGTGCAAGCAAAGCGGAGCCGGGGTGTGGCCGAGGGGAGCAGGGGTGTGGCGGGGGGTGTTACCTCCTGCCACATCCGTCTGTGCCGGGTCCCGGCTCTCCCGGCTACTGCTGCTAATGAAAAGTGACACTTGGAAAATGGCTGCCCCCATACAGCAGACGAAAAACTGTCTGCAGTATGAGGGCAGCCATTTTCCAAGTGTCACTTTTTGTATTAGCAGCGCTGCAGCAGTAGCCGGGAGAGCAGGGACCCGGTGCAGACAAAAGTGCCGGCGCCCACACCCTCTCAGCGCCTGCGGGACTATAATTACGCCACTGGTCCCTAATGAGGATATAGGGCAACAACTGTTGAAATCTGAAGCTGCATGTGTCAAAATGGTCTTTGCTGCTTATTGTTCATGCATTTCCCTCTACTATCTGTTTGTTATATTGTAGGAACAAAGAGAAATATGGCTGTACACTATAAACCAGAATTTTAAAGACCCAGTTAAATTAGGATAGTCCTTTATTCAAGCAGCAGTCAGATATGGATACTCAAACCACATCATTTAAAACAGCAAAGAAAGAAAATTAAATGGGCTGCAATAGAATAATTACTTTTTCTCTTTCGTCCATCCTGGTGACATAGCTCAACCATGGGATGTAGTAGGTTCCGTAGGAGCCAAGCGCCTATGCTATGACTTTGAAAGAGGCATGCTCCTCCCTCACTGCATCCTGGAACTTCCGTTTCATTTTAGGTGCCCACCGGAGTGGGTGCTTATGCTGTTGGGCTGCTTTCAGCAGCGGTTTTAAAGAGAGTTTCGAGTTTTTTATTTTATTAATTTACTTTAGCTAGTGCAGGTTTCAGTGTAAAGTTTCCTGGGTAAACTTTTTATACACTGTTTGCAGCACTGCAGGTGCTGATGGAGGCTCCCTGTGAGCTGGGTAGAAAGCAGGCATTCTACCTGCTCTGCGATCGGACCCCCAGATTGGAAAGGGGGTTTCCTGGGCCCTAGGGGACCTGAAGCCGGCCCTCAGCTAGTGAGGGGTCTTGGGCGCCATTTACAAGGGCTTGCCGGTTCACTCCATATGCAAATGGAGGACACACTGGCTACAGGAGCCTGGCTTAGCTGGGCAGTTCCAAGTGATCCCCAATGGAGGGGTAGGCACTGGGAAACGGAGGACTCAGCATTAGGAACGGCTGAAGGGGGTACAGCGCCAATTAGCGCTTTCTACCCACTGAAGAAGGGACAGTTGGTCTCTTCCTTGCTGTAGTTTTGGCTCCTTTCTCTTCCACTGCGGAGCTGAACAGGGCTGTGCTTCTAAGCAAAGAAAAATACAGTGTGAGCTTCCTCTGGCAGATTCCACCTGGTGATCGCTGAATCATCTCCAACAGCAGCGGTGCAGATAAGTTACTGGGATACTTTATTCTGTATAATCGCCTGACATTTTGCTCTGTGAGCTGTATTATTATTATTATTATTATTATTATTATTATTACGGCAGAAAAGTGTGATATTGCTGTTAGTAAAGGGGGGGGGGTGCTGCCATGTTATTAGACTGCAGATTTTGCGGAGTCAGATTAACTAATGAACAGTTGGACCAGTGGGTGGCTGCTCTGAGCAGGTCTGTGACTGAGTTGGTGAGGGCTCTTAATAAGCAAAAGGAGGATTTATCTGCATCTCCTAGACTGTCTACCCATTCCAAACCCTCTCAGGGTTCACTTCCCCCATTCCAGGGAGACCCTGCCTTGTTGCAGATTATGCAGCACACAGCTCAAGGTGTGCATAAGATGTCTGACTATATGGAACAGTTCCTAAAAGTGCCTGCAGCTGCTTCTGAAGGCATGCTTTAACTGAGTGTTGAGTCTATTTGGGGCCAGCAAGAGGTTGTGGACCCCACTGTCCCAGGGGTGGAAGATTTAATTTTGGCAGTACGCCAGGCTTTAAATTTGGCAGAAACTGACAGAGTTCAGCAGGAAGGCATGTTTAAAAGGCTAAGGAAGTCTGGGGTTACCTTTCCTATGGACTCTAGTATGTCTGACCTTCTGGTTGAGGCCTGGAAAACCCCGGACAAAAGGGTGACTATGCCAAAGAGATTTAAGGCTTTGTATCCCATGTCGGAGGATCATGTTAAATTGTGGGGAAAAGTCCCATTAGTAGATGCACCTGTGGCCCACCTATCCAAGACCACGGCACTCCCAGTCCAAGGAGGTGCGGCCTTTAAGGACCTGGTGGACAAAAAGTTGGAAGGGTGTCTTAAAGATATATTTTAAGTAGTAGGGTTTTCCCTGTGGCCTCTCATAGCAGCGGCCTGGGTATCCAGGGCCATGATAGTGTGGAAGGACATGTTGTGTGCTCAATTAAGTTATGTTGCTGATCCTGAATTGTTGTCTTTAGCGGAAAAGCTAAAGTGTGCGGCAGATTATGTTTGTGAGGCAGATCAGGAAGGCATCAGAATGGCTTCTAGGGTCTCGGCTGGGTCTGTCATGGCTAGGAGAGGTTAAAAGCTTGGGAGGCAGATGGCGAGTCTAAGAAGTCATTTGAAACTTTGGCTTTTAAAGGAGAATTGGCCTTTTTGGCTCTTAATTGGAAGCCTTAATTAAACAGACCACTGGAGGGAAGAGTTCCTTTCTTCAAACACCTGCATCTAAGCATAGTGGGTCTCGCTTTGGTGCTTTTCGACCTTCCTTTTGTTTGTCCTTTCAGGGTGGAGCGACTGCCAGAGGTCAGTCTGGTAAAGGAAAATTTCCTGCTGAAAAGGGAAAGGCCACCAAGTCCCGGTTTGCAGCCTTCTCAAAGAAGCAAGCATCCAAGCCCGAAGATAAGTCCTCCGCATGAGGGGGGGAGGACTCCCCATTCTGGGTGCAGGGTGGGGGGGGGTTGCCTCCTGCTCTTCCAAGAAGTCTGGTTCGGTTCCACCTAGGATCAATGGATGAGAACCATTGTATCTCAGGGTTACAAAATCAACTTGAAGGGAGATCCTCCAAAGCGTTTTATTCTTACTCACTTACCAAAGGAAGTGGAGAGGAGAACAGCCCTGTTATTGGCAGTGTCCTCGCTGGCCCTCAGTGGGGTGGTTATTCCATTTCCAACACGAGAACAGAAAAAGTGATTTTATTCCCCTCGTTTTCTGGTTCCCAAACCAGAGGGGTCTTTCCGACCCATCTTGAAGGCCAGGGCAGGGCAGTTCAAAAATTGACAGAGCAGATTCTTTTAGAATCTCATCCATCTGTCTGAATTTGCCTAAGCTTGTTGAACAAGATGGTAGCCACGTTCGAGACACTGCAGTATGCAAAATTTCATTCCAGGGTGTTCCAGTGGAACATTCTGACTTCTTGGTCGGGGAATACAGACACCATGAGGACAGAAAGGATTTCTCTGTCTCAGGAGTCGAGGGAGTCCCTGTTGTGGTGGATGGACGTGGAATCTCTTCAGATGGGCAGATCTCTCTTGACTTGGGACTGGCTGGTGATTACAACAGATGCAAGTCCCAAAGGGTGGGGAGCTGTGGTTCTCCATATCAGGCTTCAGGGTCTATGGTCACAGTCGGAAGCTCTTCTGCCGATCAACATTTTGGAGCTCAGGGTGGTGATAAGGGCCCTTTTGCAAGCGGAGTCTGTGATACAGGTTTTTCCAGTGAGAATTCAGTTGGACAATGCCACAATGTTGGCATACCTGAACCATCAAGGAGGTGCTCACAGCAAGATGGCGATGCAAGAGACATCTTGGAAATTCAATTGGGCGGAGTCAGCAGTGTTAATTCCGTGGACCTGAAATGTGGAGGCGGACTTCCTCAGCAGATCGGAATTGCTGGAAGGGGAGTGGGCTTTACACCCAGAGGTCTTCAAGGACATCACAAGGCACTGGGGGATTCCAGAGGTGGACTTGATGGCCTCTCGACACAACTGTCAAGTCCCCCTGTTCTGTTCCTGGACCAGAGATCCAAGGGTGTGGGCTGTGGACGCCATGACAGTGGCTTGGATATTTAGCCTGGCCTACATATTTCCACCTTTTCCAATGCTGGCGAGGGTTCTCAAGAAGATTAATCTTCAGATGTTTCAGGTGATCCTGGTGGCCTCAGACTGGCCCAGGAGGTCCTGGTATTCAGACACTCAGACTACCAGTAGCACCTCCGTGGCACCTTCCACTTCGGTCAGATCTGCATCGGCAAGGTTCGTTTCTTTATCAGGACCTAGTTCGACTAAATTTGACGGCGTGGCTTTTGAAATCTCATTGCTGAAAAAGAAGGGATTTTCTGATGGAGTAATTCCAACTATGGTGAAGGCCAGTAAGGCTGTTTCTTTGGCAAATTACCACAGAGTATGGAAGATATACATCAGGTGGTATGAGTGACAGAAGGTGCATACATCTAAATTCAAGCTGGCTAGACTTTTGGATTTTCTTCAAGATGGGTTTTCTGCAGGATTAAGTCTTCAATCTCTAATGGTGTAGCTGTCTGCACTTTCTAAATTTTTCAGAAAAGGGTAGCTCTTTTGCCTGAGGTTCAGTGCTTTCTTCAGGGGGTGGTGCATATTAGACCACCATATCATCAACCAGTAGCTCCTTGGGACTTTTCCCTGGTGCTATCAGCGGATCTAAAGTTTTGTCTTGGAAGCTGACTTTTTTGCTGGCAATAGCTTCAGCCAGGAGAGTGTCGGAATTGGGAGCCTTGTCCTGTAAGGCTCCTTTCCTAGTCTTCCATGAGGATAGAGCTATTCTGCAAACAGTTCCAAAATTCTTACTGAAAGTGGTCACTAGTTTCCATTTAAACCAGGAGATTGTGCTTCCAGTGTTTTGCCCAAACATAGGGACAAGTTGCTACTTTTGGATGTGGTTCCAACTTTGCGTGAGTATTTGGACAGAGCGAAGTCTTTTCGGAAGATGGATTTCTTGCTGGTGCTATATGATGTACATAAGAAAGGGTGGCCGGGCTCTAAACAGACTATCACGAGGTGGTTGAGGTCGGTCATTGCTTATGCCTACACTAAGGTTGGTCAACCAATTCCGGCCAGGTTAAATACCAATACCACGAGGTCGGTTGCGCAGGGCTGCCACCTGGTCCATTCACCAAATTCTACAGGTTCCATTACTTTGCGTCATTTGGAGCGGTCATTGATGAGAACTGCAGGCCAGGATGGACGAAAGAGAAAAGGGGAAGTTCTTACAAAAATCCCCTTTTAATTTTAAAACAAAGGAAACAATACATAAACAATATAAAGCATGCAATTTACATATATGCCAATAATTGCCCACTGGTATTTAAAAAAAAAAATGTTAATACAATAAAAATTATTAAACCTAAAAAAAAAATCAATATTCTTATTTAGAAATGAATGATCGCTATAATACACTCTGATGGGTGTTTATGGTCTTCTTAATAGATCCAACATTTTAGAAGGATTAGTAGACGTTCTGCAAAAGGAATAAATTCCTGATTAGAATATTGTTGAAATAGACAGATTTGTTATACTGGTGTTAATAGATATTAGTATTTATCATGCACAGTACTGGCATTAGAACTTAGAACATTCACTTTATTAGTTAAATAGTTACCACTTAAATTATTTCTTTTGGGCTGTCATAGCTTGCACAGCTTCTGTAGATGACCACCTATTTAGAAACACCTGTGGGATGGCCTCCAGCTGGGTAGCACTTGCACTGCATTTATGCCTGTCCTTACTATGTAAGTAACAGGTAGTGGAAGCAAGAGTCCTGGTACCAATCTTACGCGCTTCTCCGCCTTCTCCCATCGGCAGCTTCCAAAAGGAATAATTACACTGAAACTGCATTATGGATTTACTTTCTAATATACATATTTTACCTGTATACCTGTAATTAAATTACTCACAGCTGAAGATAGATGCACACTTTTGGGTTGTCCAGGTTTGATTTTAGCCTCCATTTACAGATTTTGTCTACTTACGAGATACTCCATAAACATAAGAAATATTGGTTTAATAATTATTTTACTTAATTCCTTTATCAACAGGGAATGGTTGCCACCTGGACCAGGTGTTTTATCTGTTGTAAGCCTGTATTGAAGTAACTGCACCTACTTATTCTCTATTAGGCACATAACAATAAATAGTGTGCATAGGCTATCACTAAACAAACTATTTACTGGCATTATTTCCTCCTTTGTGAATAATGTTAAATAAAAAGTTTTCAAAGATCGGTCTTTTCATTATCTTCTACAAATATTTTACCTGCGTTATCATCAGGCACTCGGTATTAAAAGTTTTACTTTTATTGATGTTTATGTAGTTGAAAATCACTTTGGGATTCACTTTTTTATCTTTTGAAATCCACTTCAAACTGCAACCTTTGTTAGCCTTATATCCTTTATATGTTTTACTACATTTAGATTTTTTAGTTTCTTGAACTCTGAATTTAAATGTTTCATTTTATGATTACCACATTGGTAATTCCTGGAGATATGGCTGCCATACAGTCTGTGTTTGCAATAATATTTTTTGAAAATAGTTTTCCAATTTGTATTTGTGCCTTTATTTAAGAATACATTTTTCTATTCTGCAACTATAATGTCAATCTGAGCTGACTGAATTTTGCAATTGAAACATTTCTACTCTTTGGACATCCTTGCAGTGTGTCTTGTTGAAACGCAAGTCAACCTTTATAATGTTGAGATCACTATTCTATAACATGGGCATCACCTATTATAACTAGGGTGGCACATCCCGGGATCGGGATCGACGGGAACCCGGGATTTGGCCCTAAAAATGCCAGGATTTGAATCCTGGGATTGGAGATTCCAATCCTGGGATTCTGGGATTGGCCTGCACATTTGCAAATCAATGCGGGCTAAACGCAGTGTGACCTGATGTCAGAGATCACGCTGTACAACCAGTCTGCTTATCCTTGCCCACCCGCCATACCACCACACGGCACCCAACACCTGACCTCATCACCACCGACAGGATTGCCACCAACACCCTGGCTCCCAATCACAGCCGACTGGCTCCTGCACCACTGCCCGCCTCCTGACCACCGTCACCCGGCTCACAATCACAGCCACTGGGCTACTGACATCACCGCCTGGCTAACCCACCGATGTCCAGGTAAATTATGCAGGCTTTGATGGGGACATATGGGGATTAAAGATCATCATTATATTGACAAACCCAATCCCGGGAATCCCGGCAATCCCGGGAATTCTGGGATTAGGTATTTTCCAATCCCAAATCCTAGGATTGAAAAAATGCCCCAGGATTGGCATCCCTAATTTTAATGTAAATAGTACCAAGTTGAACTGAGATTTAGCTGTATTTAGGGCCTAATTCAGGTATGCTTACTAAGCAGCGGCCGTTCGCTCCAAAGTGAACACCTTAGCGCCACCCAGCTGCGCGGTCGACCCCCCGGAGCCCGAATCTCTTCTCTGCCATGTGAGGTGATGTGTTCGCTAACACTTATTTTTTATTACCAGTTTCTTATATAGTGCACACACATTCCACAGCGCTTTACAGAGCACGTCCCCCCGCATGTGGTCACTAGCAGGAGAAATCATTCGATGGTCGCCAACCATCGAATGGTTTCTTTAGCCTTCATAAATAAGTCAGTCTTAACAGAGACTTTTATTTCCTCTGCGGATCGCCGATGACGGGGCAGCTGCTGCCATCATGTGACATCAGCCACCTGCCCTGAGTAGGCTTCAACCCATCTAACCAGAAAGAATTTGCTAGCTTCCACTAAAGATGAAGCTCATGTGTGGCCTCCCTCTACCATAGTGAAAGCCAAGGCTAGTGCCATTGCTGAAAAGCACAAGGGTTCTCTCTGACCTCCCTGCACTCCAAAGCTGATATAATTAACAATATTGGGACCACTATGCACTCATAGCATATTGCTGAATAGTATCAATGGGGCTTTCTAAATACATAACTGATCCTGTTGTGTTTTGATACAATTTATTACGACAATTTTAATGCAATATGGTTAAAAAGTCTGAATGGTCATTAGATGCAGTAGCTATGTAGTAGTAGTATAAGCTATGGCGAATGCAGATGCTCTGAAGGCACAATCTACCCGCAGCCACTAGAACACAGCATCCATAGGGGCTCTAAAGGCAGCGGCGCACTCAGGGGGGTTTCTGAGTACCCAGAAAGAGCCCCCCGCAGGGCTGAAAGCTGAGGGTCCCCTCTTTCCATGGGTACAAGATTTTAAAAAATCGGCCCTGCGGAACCGGAGATATCTGACTTCAAACAGTGGTCCCCATCCCAGCCTGTTAATTGCTATTCCCAGACAGATATTTCAGGTTGTCTCTGACTTAGAGTTTTCCTGAAGGTATATTCCAAAAACTGGGACTCTCCCCCTTTGACAGACACTAGTAGCTTGTCTCTACTGTGCCCAAAACCAGAGATATCAGCCTTCAAGCAGCTGGTTACTGCTCCAGCTCCACACACCTGGTATGTAGTTTTATATTCTCGTTGGCAGATTGCTCTGCCTCCTGAACTCTGATCCCCTAGTCCCCAGTACCATTTGGGAGGTGGGATTCTCTAGTTTTAAATTCCATTCAGGGAACTGGAGATATCTGCAGTCAAGCAAGCTGTTTTCCCACCAGAAAATTATGAATAATAAGCCCACTCCACTATACTCCCCTCCTCTGCGTAGAAAACATCCTCTATCACCCTGGAAGTTATGTATCAGCGCCCCTTCATTCAGCCCAATGCCCCCTTCTCCCACCCCATCTCCCACCATCTGTGCAGTAAAGAGGTAATTAGTGGAAATTACTCATCCAGGCCCTACATGCGGAGCACCCCCCACCCCTACCGCTGGAGGATAGGTAGGGCCCCAATACATTGCTATGCCCAGGGGTCTACACTGCTGTTGTGTGTGTGTGTGTGTGTGTATATATATATATATATATATATATATATATTTATTTACAGTTTCTTATATAGCGCAGCAGATTCCGTTGTGCTTTACAATAGTAGATAGTGATAAAACAAACTGGGTAACAGACAGACTTGGGGGTTACAATCTATAGGGATAATATATTATTATTATTATTATTATTGTTATTTATATACATTTGGTCTATCTACTGTATAATACTTTCACTGACCCGGCATATACTGGGTCACCTAAGTGTCCATCTCCATGCTTTGCTCCGCCCCTCTCTGGAAACCCCCTTCTGAAAATCCTGTGTTTGCCCCTGGAAGGGGCCTTTTGTGAGCAACAGAGCAACACACACATATATATATATATATATATATATATATATATATATATATATATATATATATATATATATATGTAGGGACATTACTTTCCATTATCATTGTTTGTCTTCTTACAGTAACAGATAATGTATACAGGTGAACATACATTTCTGGTCCATAGTTTTGGTTCTTTCCTATGTTCCAGTCTGCTTTTAATAATCTATAGCATTATTCACAAAGTTCACAACTCATTTTTAAAATATATTGTAATAACCTGTAATAAAATAACACATCATGTAAAACTTGCTTTCTATTGTAGCAAAGAGACGCTGACATACATGATGGATCCCCTGCTCTGTATGTGTGGCTTTCTTTCAGTGTCTCTATAGGGACAATCCTTTATTTTCTTTAGCATTGATAATATATGTGCTGTTGTGAGTTTGTTCTTGCTCAGTTATAATGTGATGTATGATTTCCATTGTTTCTTGTGTAAATTCTCACCTCCATTAAAACTGAGGTGACCACCATTTCTTTTGTTCGTCTTTTCATGTAAGCTTCTTGTTTAAACAATATTTTTTTACCTTTGACCAGGAGGTGAATGTACATACAAGTTAATCTATGACAATACTGCCTGGGGGATAGAAAACATATAGATCAGCTCGGTACTTGCAGCGTAAAAGGTAACAGCGTTAAACATCCGCGTTGTGTAATCCATGCAAACGTCATTAGCGATACACAATGTGCTACTCAAATGACAATGATTTTATTTATTTTTTTTGCTTTTTAAGTTCAGTTTCCATAATGGGGAGAAAATAAATAATTAATGAAGATCTCCACTCAGGTTTGTGTTTAAATTCCACCCCCATATCGATAATGATTTTGCAAACACTTTTACTCCTCTCTCTGTGTCGTACTGATTGCGCATTGAAAAGCTATACATACTCTGAAATATAAGGTCCATGGAAATGCTCACTAAGTATGCCACGTCACAAACTGTAAATGTGGGTAAACCCTCAGGAAATAAGATGCCAAGAAGACATCCAAAGGAAGCTTCCCATTCATAGCCCTCAGAGCATGACATCACAAAAAAAAGTTGCTATTGCTTTAGGACCTTATTCTGGTTTACTCCTTCTGGCAAATTCCTTCTTAGATGGACAAAACCATGTGCACTGCAGGGGGGGGGGGGGGATATGTAAAATGTGCAGAGATAATTAGATTTGGGTGAGTTATTTTGTTTCTCTGTGTTCGTGGTGCCAGTGTACATGCTAAGAAAGCGGTGAGAGTGAGGAGAGCAGAAAGATGGCGGGAATGGGATTAAAAAAGGCCCTGGCGTTTAAAGTACACAGGCTGGGGAAGGGGGAATACATGCTCGCATAAATGGGGGACAGCAGCCGCCGCGCAGAAGTGACAGCCATTGACAGCCAAGTAGAGAGTGGGGGGCTGCTTGGCTGTATTCAGCGCACTGCAGGTCCTGGCTATTTGAAATAATACCCCGTTCACACCAGAAAATACAAGGATTTACCCGGGAACAGGGGCGGATCCAGGATAAAATGACAGGGGGGGCACCATGATAAAAGAGGGTTTAGGTGGGGGAGGGCCAGTGTTAGTGGTGCCAGTGTACATGCTAAGAGAGCGGCAGAGAGAGGGTGGGAATGGGATTAAAAATAGGCCCTGGCATTTAAAGTACGCAGGCCCACCATGGCAACAAAAGTGAAGGATGTAGTTGTGTGCGCGCCGAAGACGCGCTCTGGAAAAGGGGGTGTGGCCACTCAACAGGGGGCATGTCCTTGAGTGTAGTGTACAACAACATTATGCAACAAAATACTAGACCCCATTATACTTGCCCCTTACACATGATGCCAAATGGAATGAGCCAAAATTCACATAATGCCAAATGGATTGAGCCAAAATTCACATAATGCCACATGGATTGTGTCAAAATTCACATAATGCCACATGGATTGTGTCAAAATTCACATAATGCCAAATGGATTGAGCCAAAATTCACATAATGCCAAATGGATTGAGCCAAAATTCACATAATGCCACATGGATTGTGTCAAATTTCACATAATGCCACACGGATTGTGTCAAAATTCACATAATGCCACACGGATTGAGCCAAAATTCACATAATGCCAAATGGATTGTGTCAAAATTCACATAATGCCACATGGATTGAGCCAAAATGCATATAATGCCACATGGATTAAGCCAAATTCATAAAATGCCATATGGATTGAGCCAAAATTCACATAATGCCACACGGATTGAGCCAAATTCATAAAATGCCACATGGATTGAGCCAAAATTCACATAATGCCACATGGATTGAGCCGAAATTCACATAATGCCACACGGATTGAGCCAAATTCATAAAATGCCATATGGATTGAGCCAAAATTCACATAATGCCACACGGATTGAGCCAAAATTCACATAATGCCACACAGATTGAGCCAAAATTCACATAATGCCACACGGATTGAGCCAAAATTCACATAATGCCACACGGATTGAGACAAAATTCACATAATGCCACATGGATTGAGCCAGAATTCACATAATGCCACACAGATTAAGACAAAATTCATTGTCCACCAAAGGCGCGCATTAAACATTTACACCATAATGTCCATTGCATGTTAAGTTACACGGCATGATGTCCATTATGTATTATGCCAAACACCATAATGCCTATTAAAAATTATGCTACATACAGTAAGTGCTACTTATCTACATGCTCGTTGCCATGTGGGATTACATGCTCATTGCCAACGGGGAATACATGCTTGTGGTAAATGGGGGACAGCCGCCGCCAGGCAGAAGTGATAGCCACTGACAGTGGCAGAGCCTGGCTGTATTTCGAGCACTGCAGGTCCCAGCTATTTGAAATAATACCCATTTCACACCAGAAAATGCATTCCCAGGTTGGCCCCTTTTACACTAGCCTAGTCCCTGCATTTTCTGGTGTGAGGGGGAGAGAAACCCCCCCCCCCTCCCCCCCTTTAACCAGTTATCTCATTTAACCGGCTATATCTTCGGAAATAACTGACCCATTTACATGAGACAAGTATCATATTGAAGAACTTTTGAGTGGGCTTTGAATGATTTTGGTCCAGTAAAACTGGAATGTTTGGTTCCAGAGTAATCTGCCCTCAAAGAACATGAACAGCCATGAAATTACATTTCAAAAATAAAACAAATGATTTACACACTATATCTCTGGAACCGATTGACCGATATGGACCAGCCTGGTATCATATTGAAGGCCCAGCGATTTAAAATTAAATAACAACAAGCTCCTGTGATGCCAGGGGGGGAACTGGCAGCTGTCGGAACCGGGTGGGGGTCGGAATTGACGGGTCCCATATTATCCTATGGGGAAAAAATGTTACAGCTTTGCCAGGTGATATCTCCGGTTCCCGGGGGGCTAGAGACATGGGGCTGGGCTCGTTGGAAAGCTCTGGTCCTCATCTACAAAATTAATGACAGGGGGGCACGTGCCCGGGTGCCCCCCCCCTGAATCCGCCACTGCCCGGGAATATGCTCCCAGGATCATGCAGGGACATTCCTGGGTTGGCCCCTTTTAAAACAGCCTAGTCCCTGCATTTTCTGGTGTGAGGGGGAGAGCAAACCACTCCCTTCTCCCCTGCCCCCTTTAACGGCTATATCTTCCAAAAAAACAGACCCATTTACCCATAAATGAATGATTTTGGTCCCGTGAAACTGGGCCGTTTGGTTCCAGAGAAAGCTGCCCTCAAAGAACATGAACAACCATGAAATTATTTTCAGAAATAAAAATTTGCCACAGTAGCTCCGGAACCAATTGACCCATATGGAGCAGCCTGGTATAAGATTGAAGGGCCACTGATTTGAGTTCAACTGAATCAACCACGAGCTTCAGTGATGCCGGGGGAGGGAACTGGCAGCCATTGGAACTGGGTGGGGGTCGGAAATAGCAAGTCCAATGTTATACTATGGGGAAAACTTTCCAGCTTTACCTGGCGGTATCTCCTGTTCCCGGGAGGCTAGCGTCGCAGGGCCGGGCTTGTTGGAAAGTCCTGGTCCTCAGCTATGTAAAAAATGCCCGGGTGCCCCCCCCCTTTGAATCTGCCCTTGCTTACAAACATGAATTAGGCATATAATGAATGTACGTTATCATTTTCATTAGACTTGCCAACAAGAGCAGTATCCAGTGTGATAATATTCTGTTACTGTTGTTCTTATTTATGTTTTCAATCTCCTGTTGCCACTTATGTGACAAAAAAGATTGTATTTCAAAATCAAGACATAGTACAATGGTAAGTAGTCTTTCTTTATGTTGAAAAAAGCACTAGGAATAAGTGAAAAAATTGCTATCTACAGCTGTAACTAAGACCCGGGGGGCCTATTTGTCAATGTGAATCTTCAATTCCCTTGATAAAAGTGTTTTATACACAGAAATGCGTCAGCAGTTTAGCAGAGTTTATATTCCTGCCAATGGGATGGCTTAAGGCAAAGAACATTACTCTTCAATCATCTGTGGGGAGAAGCTTTTAGCTCAAAGCCAGAACTTACCATTTATTCCTTTGGGAATGTTCCCTAACACTGCCATTCCAATTAGCCGGAGGGACTGCACACTCCTGTGGGAATGTTCCCTAACACTGCCATTCCAATTAACACCTTTGCATCACTGGATTATGTTAAGCACAATACAGTACTTCAATAAAACTGATCTCTTTTAACTCTAAGATCACAGCATTACTGCACCGGAAACTTTGGTTCCATGGCCCTTATTGTGTTGCATGGCTGCGTATTTCACAGCCTTACGAGTCCACCAGTTGCCACCCGCAAAGACGCCCACCCCTCCTCGCACGGCGCAACTACCTGCAGGCCTTGCGTGCGGGCACAAAATCATTCGATGGTCGCCAAACACTCACAAATCTAATACACCTCTTTGGTGTCTTACAACTGTGAGTGCCTGTACGGGAAGTGTGCGGGCATCTGACATTCGCTGACATCAGCTGCCTGCCCCCCGCACCCACAACCCCACGCCTGCACTGTTGTGAATAATCTATTCGCTGTGGCCGCTCGCACACAGCGGCTGCACATGCACATAACTAAATATGCACATGCGTAGTCGCAAAACATTGCTTTCCTGCGTTAACACGTGTGTGTGTGTATGGGGGGGTGGGGGGGGGGGGTTTGAACCTGAAGACCATGTTATAATAAACAGAAGTACTTGGTTTGTCATTTCATACTATTTATTTTAAACTTGCAGCATAGTATTAATTTGTATAAATGTAAAACAGTACTTTCCAAATGTTTTCACATATTTAGGTTATGAACCCATTCAGTGTAGGAGATATCATGGATGTCACACCATCTTCAGATTGCGTATGACCTCTGAGCCCTGCTCCCTTTTTACTGTATAGAGAATGCAGGCTTATAGAAAAAAGTCCTCATTAGATTAATATTGCACCTCAATGTTTTGCATATTACATTTAGAGGCTATATTGTTGACTGAGAAATCCCATTGTAATGTAATGAGAGGCTAGGGACCACAGTACGAATAATTATTACATACCTTGGCGAATACCGTGCCAAAGCCCAGCTAGTTGAGCCCAGCTCCATCTGTACTGTATGTCAGAAATTGTGGGGCCCAGGACTGACAATATAGGCAGGGGGCAGGACTGACAATATAGGCAGGGCCCCCTTTCCCCTTCTTGAACCCCTGGCTTGCCTGGCGAGACCTGATATCGGCAGCACCGTTTGCACTGGTCAACCTCTACATTGCTTCAAGGGAACTTTGTTTATGACAAATAATAATTGACAGACTCATTTCCTGGCCTGTTTCTGTCTGGGCCTGGTACTGGAGTTCCCGCAGACCCCCCTAATGACTTCCCTTATGTCATGACTAGTGGAACTCAAGTGTTCGTATACACAGGGCTTCTACCGCCTAAAATGCTGCACACTTTTCCTGTGACTTGTTTACTAATGTTCTAAAGGGCCCCATACATTGAGCCGATTTCGGCCAATTGCGACTAATCGACCTGTTAAATCGGACCAAATCAGCTGTCGGACTCGACCACCTGTCCTGGGACCTCCCTCCTGGTGGCGAGAGGGGTGGGAAGCAGGGATGCATGCAATCCATCACAACAAATTGTGACGGATCACATGTGTCCCTGCTGCCAGGAAGGTCCCGGGCGGCTCGCAGGGTTTCGGGTGTCCATACACTGCTGCAAGACATTTCAGCAGTGTATGGGCACCTTTAGAGTTAAACTTCTTGCATGTTCAGAAGGAGGCAGCATTGCAATGTCTAGTTCCAGCAGTCCTTTATCTTATTCCAGCAGCAATCATGGAATCACAGCTATTAACTTTATAAACATTTCAAGAAGGGAGATACCCACAGAATATTCTTATTCATGACAGGGACTTGGAAATAAACCGAGAGGTGTGGCAGGTATATGTGCAGGCAGCGCTGGCATTGACTTGCAACTGGCAAATGTCAGGTACAGTATTTGCTTAAGGATTTGGCACCTTGCTGTAAAAGCACAGATTAAGCTTTGTATCACACTGAATAAACTGAGAAAGGGAGGCAAGAAAGGAAAATGGGATGTAGAGGAAACAGATGAACATGTTAAGACCATGAAGTATGCCCCTACCGGTTTTCACTCTGGATTTTCATTCTTTAAAAACATAACTGATGCAGAAGCAACTGTGTTCAAGCCATAAAAAACAGTTATCCCACTACATTTAGATTACATACAGGGCCGGACTGGCTATCTAGTACTTCTGGCAAATGCCAGAAGGGCCTATGGCTAGGTGGGCCGAATTTGATTCCAGCATCATACCCGCGGGCGCTATATTGTAAGGAGGAGAAGACGGATGTGTTGGCCAGGCTGGAGTACACAAGACAGCTGCTGCTGCTCTCCTCTCAGCCAGTGAGTCGCTGCTCACTGCAGTATTGCTGGGTGCCTCTAGGTGTCGTCCTCTTGCTTTGTGCTCTGCTTTGAGCACAAAGTAGGGATGGCCATCGTTGCCATTGCCATCGATGGTTGCCATCGATGGCAATTCTGCAACTGGCCATCGAAAGTGCTAAACTATGCAATGGCTGGCCATCGATATTTTTACATATCGATGATCATCCATTGTGTTTGATTGATTGGCCTGTGGGCCAATCAAAACATGAGGGGGGGGCTTCACGGGTGTCGGGGGCGGAGCTATGCTCCGTGTCCCGGCACTTTGGAAAAAAAAGGCAAAACATTGTTTTGCTGTTCCATCGATGGAGGGAAACCGTCTGGTTCTCCCCCATTGATGGCAAAAGTATTCGACATCGGCCATGAACCATCGATGATTTAGAATCATCGATGGTTGATGGCCATCCCTAGCACAAAGTGAAAGCTAAATGAAGTGACTGAGGATGATGGCAGTGCACTAGGGAGGCCAATCCCTGGATTGAAAAAATGCCCCGGAATTGGCATCCCTACAGTACACGCAGCAGCTCGGAGGCATCAGCAGGCAGCAATATGGGGGAGAGACCAGACATCCAAACATCACATTCGGGATCATACAGTAGAAGGTAGTATTGTTATTGTGTATTTTATTTATCCCCCTCTCCTTCTCTCTCAATTTCTGGCATTACGGTCTGTTCCATAATGTGTAATGGGCATTACGGTGTGTTCCATAATGTGTAATGCCTCCTTTTTCTGATGCCACGCCTCATTTCCATGAGATCACGCCCCCTTTTTGCCATGCGGCTTCGCCACGCAAGGGTCCCACCTGCTGCAGGTGGGCTTGTGTGCTCAAAATGCCAGTGCTATGAATGTGCTATCCACATCAGCGTGGAGTTAAGAACAGAATAGTGTGGCGAGCACAGCGAGCCACCGAGCCGGAAGCGGATACCTTCACAGCTATACGCGTCCCCTCGCGGGCTTCACAGGTATCCGCGTCCCCTCGCTGCGCTCGCCACGCTATTCTATTCTCAACTCCAAGCCGACGTGGATAGTGGGGGTATGAAAAGGTCGTAGGACGCGTACCGCCGCCCCTGGTGGGCTCGCTGCGCTCGCCACGCTTCGGGTTGACGTTGATAGTGGGGGTGGTGCACTATGAAAAATGGCATTTGGGGGCATTTCACAAGTTTAATACACATTTCAATGCATTCTAATGCATTTCAATGCAAAATCGGGTGCGATCGCATCGCATGCCATCGTATGGCATCCGATGCGATCGCATACGATTTTTGAGCTAAAATGCTCAAAAATCGGTAAAACATCGTATTGCATCGTATGCCACTACATATGGCATACGATGCCATGCGATGGCATACGATTTTTGAGCAAAAATGGTCAAAAATCGGTAAAACATCGCATCGTATGCCATCGTATGCCACTACATATGGCATACGATGCCATACGATGGAAGCCGTGATACTCCACAAGTACCTAATTTTATTTATTAGTGTGTACACTATCTACAGAACAGTACAGCTTGCTGTAGTAGCAAAGTACTTTACTGTAGTACCCTGCCGTAATAACAACTCAGACGCAAAAAGCGTCTCATTCCTGGAGCGTCTCCGCAACTCAGCCGCAGGAGCATCTCATTCCTAGAGCATCAGAGATGCTCCTGAGTGTCAAACAAATGGAACGCCTCTCCGCCCGCGTCAGCATGATCCCCTCTCCGCCAAAGAGATGGGTCATGGTCGTGCCGGCGGTGTGAGAGAGGCGCTGACTAGGCTTGCCAGGGACAACAAAGTACTTTACTGTAGTTCCTGCGCTTCATGCACGTGCTGCAGCACAAATTTCACGCATGCGCAATGAGGTTTTCAAAAAGTGACATCTAGTGGAGATGGACATCATCCGGAGATGTCACAGCGAATCGCCAAGCTTTTAAAATGTATTGCGATGCCGCCATGGCCAGCTGGCGGTACAATCGTCATAGGTAGAAAGGATGAGACCCGCTCCATCTGTAGCTTACATATGGGTTCAGTATGATTTGCTGACAATAGAAATACTGACAATCACTTGGCAAACACTGTTATACAGGTAAGGTGTAAATCCTGACAGGTACATACAGTAATAGTTTAAATGTCAACACTCAATATACCAACATGATCATAAAGCCGAACATGATAAAATGCTGACACAGTTGCAATGTCTACCTGGCTACCGTATAAGTGTACCGTGTCCACTCCCATGGCTTGCTGTGCTCGACACGCTATTATATTCTCTCTCTCTATGCCAACTGGTATGGTAAAGTATAAACAAGTTGGTTTTTGAGAAAAAATTATAAAAAAACTGTGGTACTCTTCACTTAGAACGGCGCCCACGATTTTGATCGTGGGCATCGTTAGTAAAAAATCTCGGCCATCTCGGGCATTGAATGCACTAAAAAATCGGGTGCGATGCGACCGACGAGATGCCCGCGATTTCCCATAGGGAACAATGTTAAATGTCTCAATTGACCCAATTTTCCTGTTCAATGCCTCAATTGACCCGATTTTTCCATAGGAAACAATGTTAAATGGGCCACAGAGGCCAAATAGGCACCCTGAAGTGTATAATGGTCACCCGAATTGTTAACGCCACCCCACGATCAACGTCAACCCGAAGCGTGGCGAGCGCAGCGAGCCCGCGAGGGGTGGCGGTACGCGTCCTACGACCTTTTCATACCCCCACTATCCACGTCGGCGTGGAGTTGAGAATAGAAAGTGTGGCGAGCGCAGCGAGCCACCGAGCCCGAAGCGTGGCGAGCGCAGCGAGCCCCGCGAGGGGACGCGGACAGCTGTGAAGCCCACGAGGGGACGCGGATACCTGTGAAGGTATCCGCGTCCCCTCGCGGGGCTCGCTGCGCTCGCCACGCTTCGGGCTCGCTGGTTCGCTGCGCTCGCCACACTTTCTATTCTCAACTCCACGCCAACGTGGATAGTGGGGGTATGAAAAGGTCGTAGGACGCGTACTGCTGCGCTCGCCACGCTTCGGGTTGACGTTGATCGTGGGGTGGCGTTAACAATTCGGGTGGCCATTATACACTTCAGGGTGTCTATTTGGCCTCTGTGGCCCATTTAACATTGTTTCCTATGGAAAAATTGGGTCACTTGAGGCATTGAACAGGAAAATCGGGTCAATTGAGACATTTAACATTGTTCCCTATGGGAAATCTCGGGCATCTCGTCGGTCGCATCGCACCCGATTTTTTAGTGCATTCAATGCCCGAGATGGCCATGATGGGCGCCCTTCTAAGTAAAGAGTACCAAAACTGTATTCGGTATCATTTGTGTCAATATTTTCACTGTCGGTATTGTGATTCGTCTGTGTTTTGTACCCATCAGTGTTTTGTT
The DNA here is from genome assembly GCF_055691185.1 of Crinia signifera. Lineage (NCBI taxonomy): Eukaryota > Metazoa > Chordata > Amphibia > Anura > Myobatrachidae > Crinia > Crinia signifera. The sequence goes on along the minus strand of NC_139225.1, from coordinate 68,321,069 downwards.
TGTAGGTATTTTGATGTTGTCTGTATTTCGATTGTTGGTGTTCTGTACCTGTCGGCATTTGCTTGAGGGGATTATGTCGATCGGTATTTCGTCCATCTGCAAATTAACTACAGGTTGAGTATCTCTTATCCAAAATGCTCAGGACCAGAAGAATAATGGATTATTCCGTATTTCAGAACATTGTTATATTTCAATGATGTATTTTGAGGTATTCTTGCATTAATGTTGTATAAACACATCAAACATGAAATACACACACACACATATATTTTATTTGTTCATAAAACAAGGTTTCAAAACATGAAACAAAGTTTGTGTACAATCTCAGATACTGAGGGGTAGATTTATTAAGCTCGGTGAAGTGATATTGTCTGGTTTTTATCACCGGCCAATCTGCTCCTACCTGGGAAGTTACAGGCTTGGTTTGAAACATGACAGGTAGGAGCTGATTGGCTGGTTATAAAAACCAGACACTTTATCACTTTACCGAGCTTAATAAATCTACCCCTCAATTTGAATGCCAGGCAATCATTTTCTTGCACATATTTAGTGCCCGTTACATATCATGTTACAGATGTCCCAAGTAGGTTTTTAGCAAAAAATATATTTTTTTCTACTTTTTTACATTTTTACAGGTTTTGAGAATAATTTGGATAACGGATATTTGGATAAGGGATATTCAACCTGTACATGCCTTACATATACACAAAATTGCAGACACTTTTTGAAATTTTAATGTTTAATGTTTTTCAACTTTGAATGCATATAAAAACTGTAACACTTCATGCAGTGCAATGATTCATATATCAAATGAAATAAAATTTAATGCTGAATTTAACACAATAAACAGATGTCAAATATTTGCATTACAAGGGAAGTTATGCAGTGAAAACAACACTTAGGGTGAAAATCCCTGTGTGCTTATGATGTCATAAATATTTGAACTCTGTTTATTGTTTTGAATTCAGTATTAAATTTCCTTTCATTTGATATATGAAGCATTGTACTGCGTAAAGTGTAAAGGCCCCCTTACACTTGTTCAACTTATTGATCAACAAATTGAACCTGATTGACTCGAGATTTATCCTATGTGCAGGAGGATCAATCTCTTACAATCTCTTGGTTATACCCAATGGCACAGGATTGTGGATTGTGTCCTACACATCAGGCACATAAGATTTTGTCAGAAAGGCGCATCAGATCTTGTCAGATAAATTGACTCAATCCACCTGAATTGGATAAAATCTCACAAGTGTAAGGGGCCCTTAACCCCTTCCTGACAGAGCCAGTTTTTGCGTTCCTGACAGAGCCCTTTTTTTCAAATCTGACATGTATCACTTAAGTGGGTATAACTTTTTTTTGCTTTTACTTATCCCAGTAATTTTGAGATTGTTTTCTCGTGACACATTGTACTTCAAGTTAGTGGTAAATTTTGGTCGATACAGTCTGTGTTTTTTTGTGAAAAATACCAAAATGTCGTAAAAAAATGGAAAATTTTGCGATTTTGCAAAATGTTAAATTTTCTGCTTGTGAGACAAATAATCTTACCACTCAAAATAGTTAATAACTAACATAGACCATATGTATACTTTATGTTGCCATCATTATTTCAACCTCATTTTCATTTTTTTGGACACTAGGAGGCTTAAAATATGAATAGCAAATTCTCAAATTTTCAAGAAAATTTCAAACACTGATTTTTTTAGGGACCAGTTCAGTTCTGATGTGACTTTGAGGGACTTGTATGTGAGACACCCCCATAAATGATGCCATTTCAAAAACTGCACCCCTCACAGTATTCAAAACAGCATTTTGGAAGTTTGTTAACCCTTTAGGTGTTTCACAGGAATTAAAACAAAGTGTAGGTGAAATTTCAAAATTTCATTTTTTTTGCAGATTTGCAATTTTAATACATTTTTCTAAGGAACACAGCAGATTTTACTAGAGAAATGTGACTAAAAATTGATTCCCCCAATTCTTTGGTTTTCATAAATATCCTATATGTGGCCCTAGTGTGCACGGTGACCAAACCACAGGCTTCATAATAGAAGGAGCACCTACTTGATTTTGGAGCCTCCTTTTTATGAGATTATTTTTTAGGCACCATGTAGGTTTCTAGGCACCATAAGATGCTAAAAGTTAGGAACCCCCCCACAAGTGACCCCATTTTGCAAACTACACCCTTTAGGGAATTCATCTAGGGGTATAGTGTACATTTCAAACCCCCAGGGGTTTCACCAATTGTGGTACAACTGGGCAGTGAAAATGAAAAAAATTAATTTTTCATTTTCACAGCTCAGTTGTATCAAAATTGGTGAAACCCCTGGGGGTTTGAAATGTACACTATACCCCTTGATGAATTCCCTGAAGGGTGTAGTTTGCAAAATGGGGTCACTTGTGGGGGGGTTCCACTGTATGGGTGTTTCGGGGGTCATTCAACCAGAATCTGTGCTGCAAAATCCAAATATCACTCCTTCCCTTCTGAGTCCTGCCATGCACCCAACTGGTATTTTTTGGTCACATGTGAGGCATTGCCATACTCTGGAGAAATTGGGGCACAGATTTTGGGGTGCTTTGTCTCCTTCATTCCTTGGGAAAATGAAAAATTTTGAGCCAGATCTGCATTTTTGTGTAAAAAAATGTAATTTTTTACAGAAAAATGCAGTTCTGGCTCACAATTTTTCATTTTCACAAGGAATGAAGGAGACAAAGCACCCCAAAATCTGTGCCCCAATTTCTCCCGAGTACGGCAATGCCTCACATGTGACCAAAAAATACCAGTTGGGTGCATGGCAGGACTCAGAAGGGAAGGAGTGATATTTGGTGGTGGAATGAATGGTGGGTGCTATGTCGCATTAGCAAGACCCCCGAAGCACCAATACAGTGGAACCCCCCCACAAGTGACCCCATTTTGGTCACCAGCTTTGGGAGGGGGGCTGGCGCTGCGGCTGGCGGGGGGGTGGGAGGGGTGCTGGCGCTGCGGCAGCCGGGTGGGTGGGAGGGAGGGGGGCTGGCGATCGGTGGTGATCGGTGCTGTACTTAACAGCACCGATCACCACCGATCACTGTGTTACCGAGCGGCTTAGCCGCCGGTAACACAGAAAACGCTGCAATTGGCTGTTCACATTTGAACAGCCAATCGCAGCGATCGCCGCGAGGGGGGATGTCTGCTGTCAGGGACAGCAGACATCTCCAAACTGTCACCGCGTCTATAGATGCGGTGACAGTTTAAAACCATGACGTATATATACATCTTCGGTCGGGAAGTACCTCCCGACCATGACGTATATATACGTCATATGTCGGGAATATCTTTCTATATATATATATATATATATATATATATATGTGTGTGTGTGTGTGTGTGTGTATATATATATATATATATATATATATATATATATATATATACACATATATATATACACATATATATGTGTATATATATATATACATATATATATGTGTATATATATATATACATATATACACATACATATATGTGTGTATATATATATATACACATACACACACATATATATATATATATATATATATTTATATATATATTTCAGTTCCTTTTTTTTTTTTTTAACCCATTGCTGCTGCGGCTTGCGGGGGGGGTGGGAGGGGGGAAGCGCTGCGTGCGCTGAGGCTCCCTACTGCTGCTGCTGCCGGGGGAGCTGGGGGAGCTGCCGGGTGAGTGCCGGGTGGGTGGGAGGGGGGTGCTGCTCATCGGTGGTGATCGGTGCTGTACTTAACAGCACCGATCACCACCGATCCCTGTGTTACCGAGCGGCTTAGCCGCCGGTAACACAGGAAACGCTGTGAATGGCTGTTCAGATTTGAACAGCCAATCACAGCGATCGCCGACCGGGGGGGGCACCCCTGCCCCCCCTGGGCGGCGAGGGGGGATGTCTGCTGTCTATAGACGCAGTGACAGTTAGAAGCCATGACGTACATGTACGTCAAATGTCGGGAAGTACTTCCCGACCATGACGTACATGTACGTCAAATGTCGGGAAGGGGTTAACAGTTTTTATAAGCATTCAAAGTTGAAAAACATTCAAATTTCAAAAAGTGTCCCCAATTTTGGCCACCAGTGTATGTAGAAATCCTGTGGACATGCCAAATCGAGCAATGAGGACCCCAGATCAAACCTGTCATTGCATTATTATTTGAGTTTTCATTATATACCAAACATTTTTAGGGACAGCAACATGGAGCACACAGTCAGCAACAAGGAAGAGAGTAGAGCTGGTATAGGTAAATATTTAATAGCCATAAAACCACATTCAATGACATGTAGTGCTTCTACATAAAGATGTAATGTGGTTACGCATTAATATGGAGTTACTTTGTCTTTTTGTGGGAATCAGATTATTATTTCAGAGTGGATCATATTCAAATGTATTCTCTATTAAGGAATATAATAATGAAAAATCATTATATTGAATATGTACCGGATGGCATTCCATGAAACCAGGACACGAAAATGAACTGACAAGACAGAGTTTACTTTCATAGAACATAAATATTCATCAACACACACAGTGCTATATCAGTATAGCCCTCTGAGAAATTATAAGATGTGAAAGATTCCCATTCCATTAGCAACTCATTCCACATCCCAGCGGCAAAATGTCTTTGTTATCCAAAATAATCACAGGTGTGTTAGCAAAAAAATCATTGTGTGACACCATCATGATTAATTGTACAATCTGGCCTTTGAGACCTGGATTGTACATTCTTCTATTAGGTGCTAGGTTCTGTATGGTGTCATGTTTGAACAGTCAAACAAGTTCTTGACAGAGAACACTAACATATTATTGGAAAATCTTAGGACAGGAGAGCACAGTGCTGAATATAACATGTAATAGGATTAAAGTTAGCACTAACTGATAAGTTGAATTCTTTTATAATAGGGTTCTGTTGAAATGATTTCGGGCCGGCAAATGTATATGCAAAACATCCATTTGCAGTGCGTCAGGGACATTCGGCGAAATCCAAAATCTCCAAGTGTGTTTCCATGATGAGAACGCCCATAAATGCCCATGTTAAACTTTAACATGGGCTTCTATGGAGTCACGAATAGCCAATCAGCCGTGGAGCTCCCCTGGATTTCACTGCTGATTTGCTGGGGGAGGACCTGGTGTCTGACATCACCGTCAAATCTCCCAGTTCGTGGGAGGAGCCCAAAAGCCAGTTTGTATTGATACGGGACAGCAATTTGTTGTTTTTTTAGCTCTGTATATGCTGTATATGCTACATGGACCAAAGAGGACTTAAATTACACTGGATTGGTTGGTGAGTATAATTTCCTTCCGCAGGAACCCACTTGGATTCTACTGAGAAGAGGAAGTGCCTACGTTTGAACCTATAAGTTAATATGTATGATTGTAGTATCAATTAAAGTTTTATTTTTCTAAGGTGTGTGTGTGTATTTTATTTGACTATTGGTTAAGCTGTAGAACTACAAGCACCAGAGGGCCCTTTAATGCCCCGCATGCTGGGACTTGTGGTTCTACAAGGTATATATATATATATATATATATATATATATAGATAGATAGATAGATAGATAGATAGATAGACATTTTTTATTGATGCATCAATTTTTTTAATGGATTTTTAAATGGATTATTCTAAAGTGTATTTGTATATATTGCCGGTGTATGTACTTGTATGTATATATATATATATATATATATATATATATATATATATATATATAGCGTGTAGAAGGTGCGGCACTCGGTTCAGAAAGAATAAATAAATACCAACAACAGTGGCGTTTTTGACAACGTTTCAGTTGTATTATCACAACTTTTTTCAAGTCACATGAAGCATTATACAAACAAACATACCTTTATAGTGCTTAAACACCCTTGTGCAGTGTGGGCCGGGCGGGACGTGCAACTGGCTGTGGCGCCGTACAGTGACGTCATCACACCGACCACAAAATCGTGACAACAACAAACCATCACCATGGTAACCTGCAACACTATGGAGAGAAACAGGCGATTAAGAAACAAGAAACAAAAACATGAAAAACTGTAACAAACAGAATAACCAAGAACTGGTATATGAGAATCACAATGAAGAGCATAATGACAAGCTTGATAGTGGCAATGTGTTAACGGTAACAAGCTAGTGATGGACTCTCACAACGCCAGCATCAAAACTTACATGCGCATGGTTGAAAAAGAAGTTGACAATCAAATTGGGTCACAAGCAGCCATACATCCCAATCTGACACCGGCTGAACGTTGTGCTCTTAAATCTCTTTCTGCCAACCCCCACATCATCTTTCGCAGTGCTGACAAGGGGGGTGGCATTGTCATTCAAGACACTTGTGACTATCGCAAAGAGATCGAATCCCAACTCGCCAATAAGGACATTTATATCCGACTGTCCAAGGATCCTACACCTTTCTTTCGTCGTACTCTAGCCACGACCCTGAAGCAAGCGGTTGATGTAGATCTCATATCTCAAGACATTAGTGATATTCTCATTCCCGACTTCCCGGTAGTACCGCTCTTCTATACACTACCGAAAATTCATAAGAGCCTTTCCAATCCCCCTGGACGCCCCATTGTTGCAGCAAGAGACTCCCTCTTTCAACCTACCGCTGTCTACTTAGACTCTATCTTACAGCCGCTGGTCCAACAAGAACGTAGCTTTCTACTCGACACCGGTGACTTTATTTCCAAATTGAACTTACTTACTAATATTCCACCTGGAAGCTGGCTAATCGGCCTTGATGTAGTAAGCCTTTATACATCTATACCCCATTCGTTTGGTTTACAGGCTGTCAAAAAATTTCTTTCATGCAAAAGTAAATTTTCCATGGTGCAAATCACTGTTATTTTGGCTTTACTTGAATTGGTGCTTTCTAACAATTTTTTTATGTATGATGGGCAATATTACCAACAAGCTCGGGGCTGTGCGATGGGTTCTAGCGCAGCTCCGAGCTATGCCAATTTGGTAATGTACGCTATTGAAGATGACTTGTTGTACAATCACCCAACTATCATGTCTAATATCAATTTTTTTGGCAGATTTATTGATGACATTTTCATCATTTGGTCATCCTCTAACGAGTCTTTTTCGCAGATCATTGACAACCATAACTTATCCGACAGTCCCATCAAATTTACCTATTCACTTAATCAAACTACCATGAACTTTCTTGATGTGACTGTCACTTTAAAAGATAACCTCATTGTCACGTCCTTATTCAAAAAACCCACTGACAGAAATGTCCCCCTAAAAATAAGCAGTTGTCACCCTGCCAGCCTAAAACGCGGCTTGCCCTATTCGCAAATGATTCGCATCTTGCGAATAAATAGCAATCGCGAAACAGCCATCAAGCAAATTGATGAGCTTATCATTAAATTTCAAACAAGAGGTTATTCCAATCAAATCCTCAGAGATGCCAAAACCAAAGCCCTGACATTCAATCAGACCCAACTGCTCAACAAAAGCCCTCCGGGTGATCATACTAATACTAAAATACCATGGGTTAACAAATTTACGGTAGCATCTCCTTCCATTGCTCATACTGTAAAGAAACACTGGCCTGTCTTATCATCGGACCCCGCTTTGCCATTCCAGCGCACCAATCTCATGCCCTGTTTCTCAAGGGGCCGCAATCTGAGGGATTGGCTAGTAAAAACTGATGTGGCTCTGTTACATGATTCTCCCGACAATAGCAAAAGTTTTTTACAAACTAAACCCAGGGGATGCACCAGATGTGGTTGTGTCACCTGCCAGTTCATGCTGGCTGGCACGTCGTTTCCCCATCCCCATACGGGCACCAAAATTTACATCAAGCATCATGTCAATTGTGACACTAACCACGTTGTATACCAACTCATTTGCCCGTGCGGATTGTCGTACGTTGGCAAAACGGAATGTAAATTTAAAGAGCGGATGGCGGCACATCGTTCAGCCATTCGTAAAGCCATCCAATCTGGCAGCAGCGAACAGCCTGTCGCAAGGCATTTCGCTGAACATAATCATCCCCTGAACTCCCTCCGTTACCGTATCATTGATACTGTACCCCCATTGACTAGAGGGGGCAATCGTGCTTTAATACTTCGCAAACGAGAGGCACTATGGATCCACAAATTGGATGTCATTGCGCCCCGGGGTTTGAATGAGAGTCCATCACTAGCTTGTTACCGTTAACACATTGCCACTATCAAGCTTGTCATTATGCTCTTCATTGTGATTCTCATATACCAGTTCTTGGTTATTCTGTTTGTTACAGTTTTTCATGTTTTTGTTTCTTGTTTCTTAATCGCCTGTTTCTCTCCATAGTGTTGCAGGTTACCATGGTGATGGTTTGTTGTTGTCACGATTTTGTGGTCGGTGTGATGACGTCACTGTACGGCGCCACAGCCAGTTGCACGTCCCGCCCGGCCCACACTGCACAAGGGTGTTTAAGCACTATAAAGGTATGTTTGTTTGTATAATGCTTCATGTGACTTGAAAAAAGTTGTGATAATACAACTGAAACGTTGTCAAAAACGCCACTGTTGTTGGTATTTATTTATTCTTTCTGAACCGAGTGCCGCACCTTCTACACGCTGTACATTCATTACATGTGCAGGCACCGGCCGAAGTTACCATTTCATATTTGGAGTGCCGGACCCTTTGGATACTATATATATATATATATATATATATATTCCCCGATCAGGGAACCTGGTTTTGGGCAATTTATTTGATTAAAGTAGCCTATGAGCTCTTTTGATATTGCACGTAATAGTTCATATATATAAGTCTGTTTTCTACATTTCTACATTCAAGCAAAGTGAATGCAGACACTAATTATTTTTAATAGCTAATTATCTATGCTTAGAAAACTATTTAGCGTTTGAAGTGGGGAGGTTCATCATTTTTGATATGACATCAAAGGTTCCCATTGGTTTGGGATTTCCTTTTATTTCTGTCGGGTAGTCACAAGGCCACGCCCTCTGACAAAGTCTCTGACAAAATGCATTAGGGCGTGGCTTGTGACACTATCCACGTCCCACGGAGCTCAGATTCAGTGGCGCAACCAGCGCCAGCGGTCCCAGTTGTTCCAGGGGTCCAGGAGTACGCAGGTGGAGCAGTGTGCCCCGGGTATTGTTTTATCTTGTGGTAACCAGCCCACAGAGGTTTTTTTTATATGGTACGAGCTAATTGCTTTTATCTGGAGCTTATGTGTTGGTCTCCTATTAAATCAAAGTTATCTGCACTATGAAGCGCCCCTTTTGTTCCTGTTTCTTCTAGATATTTCTTTCGTCCATTCTTTCGATGCGCTTGAAAGTGGACTTTAGTGCTAAAATCTTCCTCCAATTATTGGAGTTAAGCTTGCTGGATACATCATTAATTGGACTGGCTTAGTGTAGCTTGCACACTCTTTTCCATATATATATATATATATATATATATATATATATATGCTGCAACGAATAGGCACTCTGGACACTTTCAACATTCAGTCAAATAGAAAATAAGACACAGCTCACACTAGCTGCAGTTGTCAACGTTTCGGGTTACTACCCTTTATCAAGACATAAAAGAAATACAGAGTGGTACTTACATATATAGCCTGTGGCTGTGACAAAAACCCGTGCTGTACAATTAACTCTAACACGCTGCAGCAGGGAGCCGGGTGACGTCATAGATGCGACTGGGCGTCGACGGGTCCGGACTCCCACTAGTGGGCGTGTCAGAGGGTTTGAGTTACCATCACCTAGGTGATACAAAAATAACAAATACATTTAAAATTTTCAGACAGTAGCAGGATAACAGTATCATGTGTATAACAATGCTCTGATGACTCACTTTAAACGGACTCATCAATGATTATACTTATGTAGCTAGAACATATTATGAAGACAAAGTAAGTGGTCCGTGGTATAGAGATAAACTATAAATTAAATACAGACACTAACGGAGGGAAAATCAGTATGACACAAACTGACTGGGAGCAATTACAATGTTGCTCAGGCTGAGGTGAATGATGGGCTTAATTGGAATCAGAACAAACCAGTGCAATGACCTTTAAGCAAATGGGCTGCACAGCTGTAATCAATAATCACCTTATTACAAACGGAAAACATGAATCAAATGTTGAAGCTAGGATGAGGCAGATTCACAGAAAGCAGGTGTATGAAAAATATTCAATTAAACCAAGTGGTTTTACTGTTTGTAGCCTATATATCCATTTTGCTTCTAGTTGTAATAATAGACGGCCTCTGTCGCCTCCTCTACTATTAGGTGGAATGCAGTCTATAATTTTGTATCTGAGTGTGGGCAGAGAATGTTTAAATTCCATATATATATATATGGTAGAAATGAACAGGCGGCACTCGAAGTCTTGTAACATCAATCAATCAATCAATCAATCAGTGTATTGAACAAATGGTCAACATTTCGTGGGGAGTTTCCCCTTCATCAGGATAAGTGAACAATGTGCACAGCAAACAATAAATACAGTATAATACCCTTACCCCTCTCCAATCAGGTGTCCCTGCAGCGTCTCCTGCAGTTTCGGTCTGTGCACGCCGTGTCCCGCTTCCGGTATCCGGCAGACGGTATCCGGCGGACGTGTCCCGCTTGTGGTGATCAAATGCATTGCCTGTCGCAACTGACCATGCCAATGACAATGAACAAAACTATAAAATACGTGAATTAATATAAGCACCTCCTGTCCGACACTGGTCCACACTGTTATATCCAGGACAGGACAGTGAGTCTGGTAAAATATACATTTTCTGGTGAATTTATGAAGGTCAATATAGGTTTGAAATTTGTCAGGATGTAGAGGAGGAAGAAATCAACACAAAAAGAAACAAGATACAAAACACACAACAGGAACCCAAAACAAACAAAACAAACAATACTGGGATTTTCAACATTATCGTCATATCAAGGTGGGGGGGGGGTCATCATATTAGATACGCAAGATTCCACCAAAGAAGCAATGAGAATACTGTTAGGCACCAATACATATGAACCACTTAAAACAAATCCCACAATAGCATTTCAACATGAGATGAGAGCTCTGCTTCAAGAAGGCAAAGACAAAGGCATACTAAGCGACAAAGAACACCTCTTCCTAGACAACCATAACCCAGTCATTCACATTTTTTATTACCTTCTAAAAGTGCACAAGAACATTGAACACCCCCCTGGCCGACCGATAGTATCAGGTATACAATCACTCACATCCAACATGGGCCTGTACGTAGACAATTCTTACAACCATATGTGAACACACAGAAATCCTACATCAGAGACACCACAGATATAATCAGAACACTTTAGACAATAGAATGGCACGACACCTTCTGGATATGCACCACCCTTTACTCAGTGATCAACCACAACCAAGGTATTAAAGCAGTATAACACTATCTCAAACAGGACACATCTCTACCAATCGACCAGACACAATTCATTTTAGATTGCAATACATTTTGGAGCACAATTATCTATGGTTCGGGGATATATACTACAGGCAAACCACAGGAACCACTATGGGCACCAGATTCGCCCCTAGCTACGCCAACATCTTTATGAGCTGTTAGGAGGATCATAACATCTGGTCAAATGAAGAGCTAGGGGAAAAGTCACTTAACACTATTAAATTTCAGACGAGCTAGGGGAGAATCTGGTGCTCTGGCGGAGATACATAGACAATATAATATTCATCTGGAGAGGGACTGAGAGCAGCCTAAATACATTCATGGAACACAACAATCACAACCAAAACAACCTCTATTTCACAACGGAATATAGCAAAACCAAGGTCAATTTCCTTGACATAACCATATTTATCAAGGACAACCAAATCAACACAAAAATATATCAGAAACCTGTTGACACGAACAGCTACATCCTTTCTACTAGCAGGCACCATCCTAATTGGTTGTCCAGCATCCCCATTAGCCAATTTCAAAGAGTGAGATGTAATTGCACCAACATCGAAGACTACCAGGCACAGGCTGAACAACTCAGCACACAATTCATAGAGAAAGGGTACGACAGCACTAAAGTACATGAAGCATACGCCAGAACAGAAACACTACATAGAGACAGCCTTCTCACCTACAAGGACAAACCCACTGACGACAAAGAAAAGTTCAAACTGACTTTCATTACAAAATACAATACAGACAATAGAATATTTTACAATATAATGAAAAACATTGGCACATCCTCTTAGAGGATGAAACCCTGGGAGACATCCTACCTGCAAAACCAAGGATGATTTACAGAAAATCCTCCGACCTAAAACAATAACTGACCCACAACCATACAAAATCCCAAGAGAAATCCACCCAGAATAGAGGCTTCTATTACTGTGGAAGATGTAAACTTTGCAAACAAGAACACATAACCACTACAAAGAAAATAGAATCCTTTACATCAAAAGTGACGAGAGAAGAATTTAGAATCACAGAAAACATCACCTGCAACCACACGGGCTGCCCGTGTGGTTTACAATACTTGGGGAGGACAATAAGAAATGTAAAAATAAGAACTGCAGAACACATAAGGAATATTACCAATGGTGTGGAGACACACAGTCTTTCTAAGCACTTTAAGGATACACACAACAACAACCCCTCAGGCTTATCTATCATAGGGATAAGACTAGTACATAAGAACTGGCAAGGAGGGGACTTCATCAAAACTATTAACACGGAAGAGCGGAAGAACTCAAGTGCATATTTACACTCAGGTGCATGACATCCAGAGGACTTGGGAGGTTATTCTGGTTGGTGCGTAAATTTCCGAATTCTTTTGGAGCGGACCGCATGCCACGCTGTGCGGACATCGTACGAAGAAACGCCCACCGGTCCTCCGCATTCGGACGGACTCACTCTTTAAGAAGAGGGCGTGTTTACGGACGACATCCAAACCTTGCGTGTGCGGTGGACACACACATATTCTACATGGTCTAACAGCGTCTGCACGGTCTTACAGCGTCAGTACGGACGGGAACCTGCCCGAACTCATAAATCGGTCACATGACACACTTATGCTATTAGGCAACCTCATTAAAAAGTGTTTGTTTGTAATTTGAATCAAAAATGCAGCCGTGCTTTCAGCATATATTTGTGTGTTTTGTAATAGTCCATTTAAGCTGCAATGGTTCCAATTGAAGCAATGACAAGAGTGTAATTAATGAGTAATGAGTAGAGGAGTGGATTGAATTGTGTTCAGCTGACATTGGTTCAGATGCGGCCGTACTAATTGGGCGTTCCGAATGCCTAGCGCATGACCGAGTGGTGTCCGCAAAGCAATACTTGCTTATGGAGACCGCATATTTTCTGCCTTTTGGTTCGTTTGCAGTCGGTGTTCTGTCCGAATGCACGCCTACCAGAATTAGTGCACTCCCTCGTGTACGCCCATGTTTACGCCCAGTTTAGCCCACTTTGAAACTACGCCCCTGTGTACTTCCGAATGACGCCCATATTACGCCCATATTTCCCGAGTGAATGCGGTGCACTTTTCTGTACGGTATTAGTGAGAACGAGTACGGAGACCTTGCGTGGCACATGCGCATAGCGTTGCCCATGCATGCGCAGACGGCTAAAAAACGCCATCCGAAAGAATTCGGAAAATTACGCACCGACCAGAATAAGGCCCTTAATGCTGACAACGAAGTCAGATCAATTAGCAACTACTAAATATGATTGTTATGTTCAAAATAGACAGCAATGTTCACATATGACTGTAGGGTGACGGCTAAATCGACAGATCATATCCTTACATTATATCCACGTAGGCAAGTGGGGATTTATGGTATCATAGAAGATGTTTAAAAGTAACTAAACGTCATTCTTAATAGCTGTTACCATTAATACAATTGACATTATCTACGGGCTCACTTGATATTTCCCACCAACACAAGATACCCCCCATCTCTGAGCACAAGATCTGCCCATCTGTGAGCGCATCCAGTAGCACGCCATTTACTGAGATATAATCCAGAACAATAGAAAGAAAACAGCTTGTCTTATACCTTGCATTACATAAAATGTATGGGACTTATACTGTATACTTATACTCTGCTTACATTTATGCTGCTTACCCTAAAACATATTAAGCAAGTAATGGACATTTGCCCACAATCAAAATGGCCACAAGACTTACAGAAACGACCACCAGGGTTAAATACCCTGTCAGGACAAAACCCAAGCAAAACTCCCTGAAGAAGACCCAACAAGGGTCGCAACGCGTTGGAGTACACCAGCATCCACTACAAACTTTTCCCCCCAGAGTCTCCCCCGGCTGGGAGTGGAGCGCATGGACCGTGAAGAGACTTGAGACGCCGGTGCTGGGATCTCGGGATATCGGCATCCGGAGGTCTCATCCTTCACAGGACCCATGGAGTCCGGCGGGTTGTGCGGTCAAGGCGCCGACCAGAGCCGCGACAGGAGGTGAACACGGTGTGGGAACGGAGGAAGGAAGAGGACGTACATCGAGCTCAGGTTTGAGGTGCACTGCGGGAGGGACGGGATGCCAGCCCCCCGCACCACCATCCCGAGCCACCCAGACATTTCTCCCGACCACATTGTGCCACTGTCCTGCCACCCGTTGTGCAGCAATACCCCACTGCCTGCACCCATTAGAAAAAACTCATTTAGAGTTCTCTCTTTCACATTCTTTGAATGTTTTAGTATTCATGAACCACGTGTTATTGTACCCATAGGCTTCACTTAACAATGTTTCCTTCAACATATACTGTATATATTTAAAGCGACAGTGTAATTCAGATGAAACAGTGCAAGCCCAGCTTTTCATTTAACCCTTTTGGTGACATAGTATGCAATTTAATGATCCACCTACTTTCCATCCTGAGCGACAATTTGCTCCTATCACCTCCCCTTTCAAGGGGCGGTAGGTGGTCAATGAGTTTAATGCGAAGGCTGCAGAGCCGTCCCTAGCCTAAATGACGCCCTAGGCAAGATTTTGGCTGGTGCCCCTAGCACCGCCACTAGTTCCACCTCTGGCCCTGCTCCCCTTTCCCAGCACCATCAACCCTAATCATAGCGGTCATCATTTTGGTGCTCCTACCCACAATATTTTAAATAGAAACAGTGCACACATTCGGTGCGCAGCCCAAACAGGGGTGTGTTCTTGCTGGGAAGGGGCATGGGCACACAATAGTATCCCCAATTCAAATTATGCCACACAGTAGCGCAACTTTATTCACATTATATCATGCGATGGTGTCCCTTATTCACGTTACATCACACAGTAGTACCACTTTACCTTATGTACATTACTCCTCACATTATTCACATTACACCCTTAGAAAAAAATTCTAAGAAAATATTGTATTTTAAGCACCTCCATGGCCACACTGCAACCCAGCACAAAGCAGTGTGTGCTGGGCAGAGGAGAAGAGCTGCAGCTGTGGCTGACACTTAAGGGGAGGGGGCCCTGGGCCCTTCCATCAGACTTTGGCCTGGGTAATTTGTACCCCCTACCTCTTTCTCTCGGTTCCCCTGATAATACCACACAGTAATGCCCCTTACACATGACACACATTATTAAAGTCCTTATAACCATAATGCCCCTTACACATTATGCCAACCTTTACTAATGCCCTTCATACACATAATGACATACATAATGCCCCTTACACATATGTTGCACATTATTAATGCCCTTATACACATCACAAATAATGCCTGTTATACATATGTCGCACATTAATGCATTTATACATGACACACATAATGCCCCTTACACATATGCCGAACACTATTGCACAACCAACCCACCCGCAGACAGCACTCGCACAGCCGCTAACACTGTGACCTCTGCCTCTGCTTGGATACAGATGTTTCCTCATACATCTTGCATCAATAGGCCATGCAACTCCTGGCAAGTTCTGCTAATGTTGGGTGCCTTTTATGCCGAAAAATCGTCTTATTTGCATTGTTATGACCAGCACACACAAGGAGCATCCAATGATTAAAATGATATGCAGCATGCCTATATTCTGTGTGCGACTGTGGCTGTACCTGAATATGGAATGCTATGTTACAGTGATTTCCATGAATACACTATTTCATATGCAGATACAGTCTCACTCATACACAGAATATAGGCATGCAGCATATCATTTTAATCAGCAGAAGCTACTGGTGCCCCTAGGCATTCCAAATGCCCTATGCAATTGCCTAGTTTGCCTATGACTAAGGCCAGCTCTGGAAGGCTGGCCACTGTGTGCCCAGCCTCAGCCCAATGACGGGCAACTGGCTGGTCACTAGTACCAGTTGCTAAAGCCGCCCGTATGGTCGTTCTGTGGTTGGCCATACGTTCACTTATGGTAGTATCAGTTTATATCACAAATTTAGTAGTACAGGTGATGACGTGTTTAATATAGAATTTCTTACCACTATATGGGTGCATCAAATTGTTACCAGTTAACATAGAACTACAAGGGGTGCATCCCATACATCGGTAACACCCATTGGGTTTAGAAAGAAAATGGGCAGGCAGCGCTTTTTTAGACAATTTAGAAATGTCCAACTTCACTAAAGGATCACGAAGGTTGGAACTTTGAGAATAATCTGGCATCAATCTAGCGCCTGACAGCGCCGGTAGTTCTCCATCAGTGTTAATAATAGGCCAGAAACTCTTCAGCCTCTTGTTGATGTTGTTACTACGTGTACTAAATGTATTAATCCAGGGCACTATGGATGTCTCAGGCTTCTGATCAGTGTTTCTATTTCTTTTCTAGAAATTGCTAAAACCTTGCCCTTAGCTGCCAACAACTCACTAACCGGATATCCCCGGGCCAAAAAGCGCCTAACCATAGTATCCAAGGCTTCTACTGTATCTACAGGGTCACTAGTTATGCAACGCACCCTCAACATCTGTGAGAATGGTAAGCCGTGTCGTAAAGGCAAAGGGTGGCAGCTACTGTGTAATAGCATCTAGTTGCGGTCAGTGTCCTTGATATATAGGCTGGTGCCTATCAGATGATTAGTAAGTTTAATTATTACGTTAAGGATATAACCGTTTTGATGCTAGCCACATAAATAAACTTAACCACATGTCCAGAAGCATTGTGGTGGTCCAGCAGTTCAGTTACTACCTGCTTGGGACCTTCCCAAACAAATAACAAATCATCGATAAATCGAACAAAGAGCCGTAGGTTGCTACTCTCTCTCAAAGATGAGAACAGGTTGGTCTCCAATGCCCACATAAAGCTGTTAGCGTATGATGGGGCCACATTCGACCCCATTGCACACCCAAGCAGCTGGACATAACATTGATAATAAAACAGAAAGTAATTTCTTGTTAAGACCAACCTCAGCAAGGAAAGAAAAAATGGAACAGATGGCCCTAAATAACATGGATTATTAGTGATCAGTCTCTCCACCGCTAGTATCCCCACCTCATGGGGGATGCAGGTGTAGAGGCTGACCACATTAGCACTGACCAAACATACATCTGAGAAGTCCTCACCAAGGCATTGTAACTTAAGTAGCAAGTCATTTGTGTCTTTCAAATACGATGGTGTATCCTGCACGCAAGGGTTAAGCAAAGTGTCAAGGTACACTGAGATGGGTTGGAACAAGGACACCCTGGCATAAATTGGGCAGCATGTAGAACAAGGGAGTTATAGGAAATTGGACAGTTAAAGCTTTACATAATTCCCTAGTAATCACACCGTCAATTAATGCTGTGTTTAATAAAGAATTAAGTTCCCGTTTATACAATGATGTGGGGTCATGATCTATGTGGGCATAAACATTAGTATCATTTAACTGTCTCTGACACTCATTAATATATTTGTCCAGTAACTTGACCACCACCGAACCCCCCTTGTCCGCCGAGTGGATCACAATATCCCTCCTGTTCTTCAAGTCTATCAAAGCCTCCTTCTCCTCATATGTAAGGTTAGAATGTCCAACGTCCCGGCCAAACTCCGGAGCGCCAACCAGTAATCTTGAGCAAAATTTTATGGAGGGAGATAGGGATGGGGGGTCAAATGTGGAGGGCTGCATGATTTTACGCAGTGGGGGAGGAACTTTATCAACAGACTCAGTCCCGTCACTTAAGCCAAAGAAGTCCTTTAACCTCAATGATCTAGAAAAATGGTGAGTATCTATCTGCCACTGCACCGGATCATGTTTAGCTGTTGGTATAAAAGAAAAGTCCCTTGGACAACAAAGATAATTCAGAGGTAGATAAGGGAGTGTCAGATAAATTAAAGACCAATTGGTCCGTTACCGTTTCCTGAAGGTGCGTCCTCTCCCTCTGGCATTGCCACCCCCTCCTCATCCTCTGGTGCCTCTGGGAGGTTGCAGGGCTGTGGACGTTGTATGGGGACACACCCCTAAAGGGACAGGTATTCCTGACTTGTCACTCTGTTGCTCAGCCTCCGATGTACATGACCCATCATGGACTGGACATGCCGGGCATGTAGAGCGGTGGATGCTGCATCTGTGGTCTGTTCTCTCTTGCCGGCTGTGGTTTTAACAATTGATATACGGAGCTGGTCTCATAATCCTGCTGCACCTTCCTGGCTTTATCCTTTTTAAAATGGATCAGGTCTTTTGTGTAGCGATCCATGGCGGCATCCATTTTTGCCTGCCAGTCATTATCCAGGTCAGTCAGCAATGTTACTTTTTGATTAGATTCAAACTGCGACAGTTGTTCCCGGATCTTCAGCAATTCACGGCTTGATTCCTTGATGACCTAAAATAACAGATCCATCGAGCATTTATTCAGGATTCCTATCCACTTTTTACAAAACGCAGTATTATGCCTGCCAATTGTGGGAGTGTTGTGTACTCTGAAACCAAGCGGTGTTTGCATCTGTCTATTGTAGTCTGACAGAGTTATAAAGTGGTATAGGCAGTTAGTTTCACGCTTTCTTAGACGGTACCAATTGTTGTAAATATCAGCACATTCCGGGTTAACCACCACATCATTGAGGGTAGTCGGGAACCGTATAGATTCAGCTTCAATGTCAGAGTAGCTGAAGCAATCACCGGAATCAAGGTGTGCAAACAGCAACTCATTATCAATGCCCTCAGCCATCACAACAGTCAAAGTAGTATTTGGAGTCCTCCAGCCACAGTAATGCACTCAAAATGCTTATAGTGGATAGATAGGCAAGTGATCCTAATGTAGTCACAGAGTTATGCAGGATAAATTGTATGACAGTGGTGTATCCTCTTACTGTAGGTTGGGGCTGAGGATGGGATTAACCCCCCGAAATGTTCCCCATTTGTTTCAATACAATTTACTGCATTTACTCCGTCTCCTGAGTGCCGTTTTTCCCCCTGTGGGACTTGGACGATTACACATTGGTTTTCTGGCACCTGGAGCAAGTTGTTTAAGTTGATTGACGAGTGCCGGCTTTCTTGGAGGAATATATATATATATATATATATATATACTGTATATATTAGAAACTTTTTTATTAAGTGAAAGCTTCTAGATGTGACAAAATAGCAAATACAATATATGTAGCATATAAAAAGTAAGATACTACAAGAATTGTTAGGGTTCAACGAGACAATATAGATAATGTTAAAATATTCTGCGAACATACTGTAGTATATGCAAATCACGTTATTCAAAGGAAATCAGGGGATCATTGAGTAGGATACGTTCCTCATACCAAGGAGTTCTTCGACAGCAGTGATGTAAGGCATGGGTCTTCAAACTGTGGCCCTCCAGATGTTGTGAAACTACATGTTCCAACATGCATTGCCAAATTCTTTCCTATTAGAGCATGACAAAACTGTCAGGGCATGCTGGGACATGTAGTTACACAACATCTGGAGGGCCGCAGTTTGAAGACCCATGATGTAAGGCTTGTCTAGTTGACAATGGCAGAATCTCAATATAACTGCCCCAGGTATCAACAAAGTTTTTAGTGTGTACTTCCTTTTGAAGAGAGGCCTCCAGCCTCATGAAATATGAAGAACAACTTTTCCTTAAAAATTGTCAAGGTTGGAGGGGTGTCCTGAATCGAGTCTTGCAATATGGCTTTGCGGGCAGCAAATGATTGCCAACAGCAATAGTTTAACTGCTCTATGAACTCTTGTTCCTTCAGGGAGAAGGCCAAAAATAGCCCAATCAGGGGCAAATGGAGTATAATTAAATAAGTGTTCAGTAGCAACCTTAACTGCATCCAAAAAAATTTAATAATGGGACAAGACCAAAAACAGTGATATAATTCTGCTTTGGGAGAGTTACATTTTGAGCACATAGAGGAGTCCAGTATACCCATATGAAATCCTTTCAACAGACAAATACACGAATGATGGAAGATATTTAGGTACATTTCTGTAAATTTAACCATTGGAAAAGTAGTCATAGAATATAGTAGCATTTTGAGTAATATTTTTACACTTAAAGAAGAAAAATGTTCCAGCCATTGATACAGGCCTGAACGTAAAGATGTGTAATCTATTTTTTCTTTAAGAAATTTATTATAAAGTGAAATCACTCCTTTAAATAAAGGTGGTGCAATCAACACATTATTAAGGTCATTATCCCAGTCACCTGTTGGGATAAGTTTGGATATTTTATCAGTATAGTACTGGGCCTGTAAAAAGTGAAGATTAAAAACAGTAATAACAGAATAGCTAGCCGAGGCTTCTGAAAAAGTGAGTGGTTTATTATTATGGGGATTAATAAATTGCCCCGCTCTATGTAGTCCTGCTGCTCGCCAAATATTTAAAAAAGTATGATACATTACCATCTTAAAAAGTGCGGATTCTGTAAAAAGTTAAATGTATGGTGTAGTGAGGGTTAAGATGAAAACTATGAAGTAGTATCCTCCACAGTTTATGAATAGACATTAAAATAGGGTCAGTGAGCACTTCTGAGGGAACATCTTTATCTTCCATATGCAGAAAAGCTACAAGGGATATACGGGGTAAACCACAGTAACCAGTCTTTCAAGTAACGTAATAATAAAGAATGGTTATACAGTACGTCAATATGTCAGGGAAATTGATTCCGCCATTCCACTTGGGTTGACATAGTTTTAACATCCCTAATCTCACTCTCACCTTGTTACAAATAATGGTTTGAAACATTTTAGTAATAGAAGAGACAAAGTAAATCATACACAAGAGGTTTGCCTTTCCTAAATAAGGTAATTGGAGATGACTCATCTAATTCCCTTGCAAATTTTGAACATTTTTAGGTAATATTATACCAAGGTAAGATAAGTGGCCATTGGCCCATATAATAGGTAAATGTGCCGCCCATTTGAGATGCATGAATCCTAAGTATAGAATCTTGGATTTATCCAAATTATTATGAAAGCCAGAGATTTGTCCCATAGAGTGTAAGAGGTCCAGAAGTGGGCGTAAGGAAGTTTTGGGGTTTGAAATATAATTAAGTTCATTGTCATCAAAGGCTTTAAGTTTAGTCTCAATATTACCAACATTTATGCCTTTTAGTATTGGCCAAGAGTTAATCAATCTAAGCATGAGATCCAAAGAAAGATGAAATAATAATGGGGAGATGGGGCA
Organism: Crinia signifera; assembly: GCF_055691185.1. Taxonomy (NCBI): domain Eukaryota; kingdom Metazoa; phylum Chordata; class Amphibia; order Anura; family Myobatrachidae; genus Crinia; species Crinia signifera. The sequence goes on along the minus strand of NC_139225.1, from coordinate 68,299,536 downwards.
CCCCTGTCTTGTTCATCTGGAATTTATAATAGGTGGGTTCTTAGTATCATTTACAAGAAGTGAGGTTGAAGGAGAATTATAAAATAATTTAATCCAATCAATAAAATGAGGCCCAAATGAGTAAACTGACAACACCTTAAATAAAAAGGGTCAACAAACAGTATCAAAGGCATTATGAGCATCTAAACGCAATAACATATGTGGAGCTGTGGGATTAAGATTAGAGGCTACAACCGAGGCAATTGCAGTCCAAATGCCTTTGACAGAATGTTGCCCACTAATGAAACCAAGTTGAGCAGGAGAAATTATATCAGAGAAAAAAGGATTACACCCTCGTCACCATAATTTAGACACTAATTTAAAGTCCACGTTTAAAAGGCTGATGAAACCGTATGAGTCCAGTTGAGTCGGGTCACGTCCAGGTTTAGGGATTAAGATTGTATAGGCTTCATTAAATTTAGGATAAGAGGACCGAGATTTATGAATAGCATGTAACAAGTCCAACAAAGTTGGGGTTATATCAGGTTGTAAAATTTTGAAATATTCTCCTGAAAAACGGTCAGGCCCTAGAGATTTGTTAGCATGAAGAGAGGAGATGGCCTGAGTTATTTCCAGGTCTGTAATGTCAGCTTCCAAAGATTCTGTTTGGGCCGAATATAGATAGGGCAATCCTGAATCTCGAACTTGTTGTTCCAATCATGATTGTTCAGATGGAGGGACTGAATATAAATATATGAATGTATGAATAGCGTAAGTAATATCATGCGTTTTAGTCAAAGGGGGAGAGTCATCGCTCAGTCTAATGGACATGATATGACGGTGGTATGATCTAGTCAAATTTGCAAGTAATCAACCCGCACGGCTTTCACACCTAAATTATCTATTCTTTGTATAATCGAGATGTGTTTGAGCTTGAGATGGCAAAAAATCTTCAAGCAAGTGTAAGCCATACATTTTTCTTCAGAGGAGTCAGAAAGATACGTCAATAAACAGGAATTTATAGTGCTCTGTAAAGAATTATATTGGTCTTCCATGGCCTTATTTCATTTAGCAATATAAGAGATTATATGGCCCTGCATCAAAGATTTGGAAGCTTCCCAGAAGAGTATAGGCGTATTCCGGTGATCTATATTGTTGTCCATATATTCAAGCCAGTGATACCACAAAAAAATGGAAAAAACAACTTATCGGGCGCTTGGGGTCCTCAAATTCACTCAGATTACTCAAACCAGTGATGTTTGAGATATTGTCGTAAATTCTCAGATAGGAATAAATATGAGGGAAATATTCATGAATAATGTGGGGATCCCGTAGATGACAATTGGAACAATAATTAGATGGGGGCATGGTCCAAGATTAATATGTCTCCAATATCCGCCAAATGTATTGCCAAGATTAAGTGATCTGCAACAAAAATATAATCTATATGTGAGAATGAGCGATGACCTTGTGAAAGAAAAGTGTGAGTCCTGTCAGTGGGGTGCAATAGTTTCTAGACATCAGTCAAAAATGTGTTTGCGATAAGAAAGTATTCAGTGCCATTCAAAATCCAGAAGTATGCAGGCTCGGGGAAGTTTGTCCAGACAAGGATCTTTTGCCATATTAAAATCCCCACCCACAATTAGTAAAGAAACTTCATGTTGAGACTTTAATTGGGAAATTTGATGATGAAAATCTGGTACTTGGGTATTTGGAGCATATGCGTTTAAAATAGTGTATGGGGAATCTCCTATTTTAACATCTAACAATAGGAATCTACCTTCAGGTTCTGAAATTGAGTCAGTTATCATAAAAGATAGTTTTTTAAAGAGAATGGCTACTCCTCTAGTTTATTTAGCAAAAGGAGCAGAAATACAATCTGCCAACCAAGGTGCCTTAGGGAATAAGTCGTCTCCAGCCCTCCAATGAGTCTCCTGCAATAATATAATATCAGAGTGATGTTTCTTAGGGTATGTCAGTATTCTACAGCATCTTATAGGAGAGTTAAGGCACCTACATTCCAAGAAAGAACCTTTACAGAATTTGAGGGGAGACGAGGATAAAAGAGTTGAATCAATTTGAGACATTATCCCACTCCAACCTTAACAGCCACAGCAAGAGAAATCTTCCACATGGAAGGGTGTTTCCCATACCAACAAGTGGGAAATCAGACCTCCATTATACTGTAGTTTTCAAAACACATAAATATATCAAATATATATGAAGTGGTAGCACAAAGAACAAAATTAACAATACACATAATTTTTTTTTAACAGTACATGTAATTTTTTTCAACATCATGTTCCTTATTTTCCAAACCAAAATGCCTAGTGGACTCTGATTGTGGGATCAGAGTCGACCAGATATATAAAAAAAAAAATAATAATAATAATAACAGTAGATACATAAAGTATTAGCAATGGAAAAGGGGGAGTAAAAAGGAAGCTAACAATATGGGGAACGAGTGTGAGAAGATGCTGGTAAGTAGCACATAAATTCTTTCTGTGTGGCAACAGGATCATCAAACAATAATGTGCGACCGTAATCACTAACTCTCAGTTTGGCAGGATATACAGAAGTAAAGCAAATCGTTTGTCAGAGTCAACAAGAAATTTGCATACCATAGAAAAAGCCGTACGTTTTGGAGTAAACGCTACAGAAAGATCTTGAAAAATAAGAATACAAGAGCCATCGTTAATTGTTCCATTTTTTCTGTACGCTTTCAACAACAGTTCTTTGGTCCTAAAATTAATTTCCTGGATATAACTGGTCTTGGGGCCCGTTCTCTCTATTCCAACCCTATGTACTGTACACATTCAATTTGAGGGAATTCAATGTCAGAAATAAAAGTAATTTATAAGTGAGGTAATCCGATCGGGCGTTAGTAGGGAGGCCAACGCCAGGATCTGGAGTTTGGGCGCCCAAGTCCTCCCGAACATCCCTGAGCCTGCCAACTCACTGTCTGCTGTGAATGGTGGCTGGGGTGGCAGCAGGGGAGCTTCGGTGTACGTTCGCCAGAGATGAGGAGGAGGGGGGAGTGACTTTGGGGGGTGTGGCCATACGTTCTGTGGTGGGTTTTGCTGGGGCAGGACAAACCTGCATCGCATCACAACCTGCATACATCGATGTAAGCATCGCATCTGTGCATGTATTGCTTTGCCCAGGGCCTACAATGCTGTTAAGATGGCTCTGTGTATGAGTGTAGACTATACATAGCTTTGCTAGAAAAAAATATATTTTTTAAATATATATATATATATATATATAGAGAGAGAGAGAGAAAAGGGGTTTTCAGGGTGCGCTAGGACCTTTCAATTATTTAAGACAGTATGGTTTAAAATAGGAAAAATTTAATAAACATTTGCTCACAGAGCATAGCAGTATAAACAAAGGTCGAATTGATACACTTTACAATGTATAAAATGACATAAACACAATTCAGGTCAACAGTCGAAATGCGCCCAATAGGCCCAACGCGTTTCGTCGTGAACACGACTTCCTCAGGGGCACAATACAACAGTAGGCAACGATGGTCACACAGTCAATGGTTTAGGGTTTGGACACCAACCAAATATAGAAATTTCACAAAGAGGAGATGTCCTTAGGTGATTATAACATAATGTCCACCAGCTTGTTTACAGATGGATAAACAAATAGAGAAACCATTCAAAGTTATACGGCTATAATGACCACTTTCAATTGTAGATAGATAAGGGGAATTAGTAGCCCAATGGAAAGATGTGTACTGCTCAGCTCCAAAAGTGAGAGACATATATATATATATCTTGTCAGCAAGAAAATGTGAAATGCTTAATTCCCTGCAGTGCATCATGCATTAGTAATCCCCAAAGTTTAATAGTATTATATATTAAATACAAAGTTTCCATTCAGCTTCGCTGCTGTATAAAATTGTAAATTAGTATATGTACATTGTTTGGCATGATGTGAGAACAGAGGATTAGCGCCCACAAAGCACTGGGCCAAAGCTAAGCTTGTAGGTGTTGCCAAACAGAGACATGTTGATACCTTTTTCTCACAAAATTCATCATGCTGAAATTCAGACAGCTACATATTGGCTGCCAGCGTTTGTATTCGCTGCACTGTACAGGCATGCCCCCTGCAGTAAAGCACTGGGCCCCTTTTTATATGTGCTGCAGTTGATTCAACACAGACTGGGAACAGGTGAGACCACATTTTCATCAAGGCTATGTTTGCCCTGCTATGATCTTTACAGGTTGGCCTTTGATACAGAGCCCCCATTGTCTATGCAAGTGCCCATATGTCACATGCTTGTTTAAACAGTAAGCTATGATTTATAAACAGTTTGCATAGCAGGACATGGGCTGCTCTTATAAAGACACCCATGTTTAAAGTATTACTACAGACACCCGTGAGTTTTATTACGTTAAGAACAACACTTAAAAGATTTCAGGTCCATATTTCTCCAGCATCATCAGTGAGGCACCGATGGTGGGAACATGACATATTGGGCCTGTTTCCAACCTGATCGCTGCTGTGTAAAATTACACGGGGACTGATCATCGATAGATTGGGCATGCAGAATGGCCGCAGTGTGGAAATCATTCCATGGTGAGGTAGCTGATGGTGACATCTTCGCTACCCATTTGCAGGCTTGCAAAAGACAGATTTACACTGTAGCAGGTGTCCGCTAACTATTTACATGGTGATGGTACAGTGCTGCTAATTCGCTGCCATTCCATCAGGTCTGAATCAGGCCCATTAACTTAGAGAGGAGGTAAGGTGACAAAGGCTGTAACTCAGGTCTGGGGCTAAAATAAACATACAAGAGGATATCATCTTGGAATGACAGGGGTATAAGGAAAATCTTATAAAGAAAAAAAAATTGTTTGTAAAAGGAATGTGCTGTTTATATTAGGGATGTGCACCGGCCACTTTTCGGGTTTTGGGTTCTGATTACCTTGAGGTTTTAGGTTCTAATGGGTTTTGTTAAAAAAGCATAAAAACTGCTAAAATCACAGAATTTCGTTTTTTTTTTTTTGCTCCAACGCTATTATTAACCTCAATAACATTAATTTCCACTAATTTCCAGTCTATTCAGAACACCTCACACCTCACAATATTGTTTTTAGGGCAAAAGGTTGCACCGAGGTAGCTGGATAACTATGCTAAGCCACACAAGTGTGCGGCACAAACACGTGGCTCATGTAAGAGTGGCACTGCAGCGGTAGATACGGCAGTACTAGGCACCAGACAGGTAGATAAGGCAGTACTAGGCACCAGACAGGTAGATACGGCAGTACTAGGCACCAGACAGGTAGATAAGGCAGTACTAGGCACAAGACAGGTATATACATCAGCAATACTAGTATGTGCACCAGCAGAATTTATAATAATACATTTTATTATATAAGGTACTGCTTGGCAGTGGCACTCAGTGGCACACGTCAGTGCACCAGCAGCATGGAATTATTTTTTACAGTCCCACACAGCACAAGTATTATTTTTTAAATTAAATTAGATATAGCAGCCTAGTATGTAGTTGTACTACTAGGTAGGTACACTTAGGCAGTAACAACAGTTAGCAACAGTGGACTGAGTAAATAATACTGGCAACCTCTATTCACAGTATTCAGTGCAGGCAGCACCAGTGGACTGTATATGATTAAATTAATTATTAATAATATAGCAGCCTAGTAGGTAGAGAAAATAAACTACTAGGTAGTTAGACAGTAGCACTGCCAGTGGTCACCACAAAAGGTAGTTACACAGCACCAGTAGCAGACTATTATGAATATGCACCAGCAGAATTTATAATAATTAATTTTATTATTAGGTACTGCTTGGCAGTGGCACTCAGTGGCACACGTCAGTGCACCAGCAGCATGGAACTATTTTTTACAGTCCCACACAGCACAAGTATTATTTTTTTTATTAAATTATTATATATAGCAGCCTAGTATGTACTAGGTAGGTACACTAGGTAGGCAGTAGCACTGCCAGTGGCAACAGTGGACTGAGTAACTAAATACTGGCAGATTCAGTGCAGGCAGCACCAGTGGACTATATATATAATATAATTAATTATTCATATATATTACAGCACAGTACCAGAGGTAGGCCCCAGCACAGAGGTAGACAGTAGTACTACAAGTACACAGTTAGACTATCCTCCTTGCTAGGGAGAGCCCACCCTAAGCAGAGAGGAGAACAGAGTACACAGCAGCACTGAGGGAGACAGCCCCAGGGGCGGATTGGCCTGCCGGGAAACCGGGACATTTCCCGGTGGGCTGGCACAAGTTACAGCAAAAGCGGCCGCAACATCTCCATGCTGGGCCGCGGCCACTGCACTATGACCTAATTGAATATGGCCGCGGCCAGCCTCGACTATTCCCAAAGCTAAAATGGCTGCGGGAGGGCTGGTGCGCATGCGCGAGCGCACACAGCCACTCCCGCGGTCCTGAGTAACAACTAGGATGGCTGCGCTTAGCTGCCCATGTGATCCACCCCAGCAGCAGCAGCAGCGCGCAGGACTGTTTTGCGCGCTGGGCTGGGGAGCTGGATCTGATGGGCGGCAGCACCAGCAAAACAGAGGGCACGTAAAGTAGCACTATGCCACTGGCAGAATTTGTGCTTCAGCAGTCTGCCAGCAGCCAGTGACTATTCACGGGAGGAGGCTCCGCCCCCTATTCTCGGACCACCGAGGCCCCGCCCCTATTCACGGACCCACCCGAGGCTCCGCCCCCTATTCACAGGCTTAACCCCTTCCTCCGTGGGGGTGCTTAATGAAAAGTGTCACTTTAGCTATTTGGGGTCTAGGGTCTTCTGCATTGCTTGTCACCAGGAGGCAGGCTGATCTTCCTGGCATTCACTCTATGTGTCCTGTCCAGTGGCCCCTCCTCCTTTCTCCAGACCCCCACCCTCCTGTCTCACTTCTAGTCGGTATCCAGTCCATGCTGCTTCCTGCTTGCTCCTCCCTTTTGGGAACCAGATAAGGTAAGTTAGAGGAGTGTGGTGGGTGGGGAATGGGAAGAAGAATTACAAGTGTCAGTGACATGTTTCATACATCTGTTTATGGGAGGCAGTTTTGTCCTTTAGGGGTATATTCAATGCCAGGGGCGAGCTGTGACAGCGAGCAGGGTGGCCTGCTCGCTGTCACAGCTCACCCAGTCCGTATTCCACTGCCCCCCCCTGCACGTGCATACGCTGACTCCCCTTGCTCCATTTTTGGAGCGAGGGGGAATCGGCGTATGCGGTTGCAGAAGCAGCGAGACTCTCGGCTAAATGCAGCGGGCTCCCTGCATGAACCGCGAGTCGCTGTTTGGGGGAGTCCTCTGACAGAGTGGATTCCCCCGGGACATTGAATACGGGGAGCGGCCGGCGCAGGGGTTAAACAGCGATGGTCACTGATTTTTGGCGATCCCTGCTGTTTAACCCCCTCACTGGCTGCATTGAATATGGTCCTTAGTCTATGTGTATTAATTGTGTTTGTGTGAGAAAAAAAATGTGTGTGTGTGTGTGTCCAGTATGGGAGGTAATTTCTGTGGGGGAAATTGCCTGTCTGCGGAGATCACCCCTGTCCCTCCCTCTCATTCTAAGGCATATATTCAATGCCGTGGGCGAGCGGTGACTGCGAGCAGGACTTTTTGCTCGCAGTCACCGCTCACCCTGTCAGTATTCAACTGACCCCCCTCATACGCAAATTCCCCCTCGCTCCGTTTTTTGAGCGAGGGAGAATTGGCGTATGTGCCTCCAAAAGCTGCGAGAATCGAGGCTAATTACAGCGAGTTTGCTGCACTAGTGCGGCTCTCGCAGTTTAGGGGAATCCTCGCAGTTCTGTGACTGCGAGGATTTCCCCGGAACGCTGCATAGTGCGAGCGGCTGGCGCGGGGGTTAAACTGCGAGGATCACTGGTTTTCTGCGATCCTCGCAGTTTAATCCCCTCGCCGGCCGCTCGCACCGGCATTGAATACATGCCTAAAAGTTATCAGGGACCTGCAAATCCCTCCTAACTATACTATACTACCACTATCTTCACTCCCTACTAGAGCCAGACTGGCCACTGAGCAAGAGACATTGGCAGATTTCCCTAGGAGCACCACAGCTATCAGCAGGAATGTCCAACAGTGTGGCGATGTCATCAAGTGTGGCTTTACAGCTCTCCCAGCAATGGGGGCACCAGGTAGGCAAAAGACTCCGGCACAACTAAGATTGTATGATGTTGCCAAGTGACTGAGGATGTGAGGCTTGGCTCTGCGTGTAGCTCCTCACCCAATTTGTGTCTTCAGTCACCATCACCTCCCTATTTCTCTCTGTAGCCTGCGTCTCCCCCCTTCTGTCTCTCTATAGCCCATCTCTCCCCCCCTTCTGTCTCTCTGTAGCCTGTGTCTCCCCCCTTCTGTCTCTTTGTAGCCTGCATCTCCCCTTCTGTCTCTCTGTAGCCTGCGTCTCCCCCCTTCTGTCTCTCTGTAGCCTGTGTCTCCCCCCTTCTGTCTCTCTATAGCCTGCATCTTCACCCTCCTGTCTCTCTGTGGCCTGAATCCTCCCTTCTCTCTCTCTGTAGCCTGCATCCCCCCCTTCTGTCTCTCCCTGTAGCCTGCGTCTCCCCCATTCTGTCTCCCTGGTCTCCCCCTCCTATCTCTCTGCAGCCTGCGTCTCCCCTTCCTGTCTCTCTGTAGCCTAGCATCTCCCTCCTCTGTCTCTCTGTAGCCTGTGTGTCCCCCTTCTGTCTCTCTGTAGCCTGTGTCTCCCCCTTCTGTCTCTCTGTAGCCTGCATCTCCCCTTCTGTCTCTCTGTAGCCTGCGTCTCCCTCCTTCTGTCTCTCTGTAGTCTGTGTCTCCCCCTTTCTGTCTCTCCCTGTAGCCTGCGTCTCCCCCATTCTGTCTCCCTGCAGCTTGCGTCTCTCCCTCCTGTCTCTCTGTAGCCTAGCTTCTCAAACCTCTGTCTCTCTGTAGCCTGCGTCTCCCCCCTCTGTCTCTCTGTAGCCTGTGTCTCCCCCATTCTGTCGCTCTATAGCCTGCATCTCCCCCCTTCTGTCTCTCTCTAAAGCTTACGTCTCCCCCTTTCTGTCTCCCTGCAGCCTGTGTCTCCTCCTCCTATCTCTCTGTAGCCTGCGTCTCCCCCTCCTGTCTCTCTGTAGCCTGCGTCTCCCCCCTCTGTCTCTCTGTAGCCTTTTTCTCCCCCATTCTGTCTCTCTATACCTGCATTTCCCCCTTCTGTCTCTCTCTGAAGCCTACGTCTCCCCCTTTCTGTCTCCCTGCAGCCTACGTCTCCCCCTCCTGTCTCTCTGTAGCCTGCATCTCCCTCCTCTGTCTCTGTAGCCTGTGTCTTCCCCATCTGTCTCTCTGTAGCCTGTGTCTCCCCCCTTCTGTCTCCCTGTAGCCTGCATTCCCCCTTCTGTCTCTCTCTGAAGCCTGCGTCCACCCCTTCTGTCTCACTGTAGCCTGCGTCTCCCCCATTCTGTCTCTCTGTAATCTGCATCCCCCTTCTGTCTCTCTGTAGCCTATGTCTCCACCCTTATGTCTCTCTGTAGCCTGCATCCCCCTTCTGTCTCTCTGTAGCCCGTGTCTCCCCCTTCTGTCTCCCTGTAGCCTGCATCCCCCCTTCTGTCTCTCTGTAATTTGCATCTCCCCCTCCTGTCTCTCTGCAGCCTGCGTCTCAGCCCTTCTGTCTCTCTGTAGTCTGCGTCTCCCCCCTTCTGTCTCTCTGTAGCCTGTGTCTCCCCCCATCTGTCTCTCTATAGCCTGCGTCTTCCCCCTCTTGTCTCTCTGTGGCCTGCATCCTCCCTTCTGTCTCTCTCTGAAGCCTGCGTCCACCCCTTCTGTCTCTCTGTAGCCTGTGTCTCCCCCCTTCTGTCTCTCTGTAACCTGCATCCCCCTTCTGTCTCTCTGTAGCCTACATTCCCCTTCTGTCTCTCTGTAGCCTGTGTCTCCCCCCATCTGTCTCTCTGTAACCTGAGTCTCCCCCTCCTGTCTCTCTGCAGCCTGCGTCTCAGCCCTTCTATCTCTCTGTAGTCTGCGTCTCCCCCCTTCTGTCTCTCTGTAGCCTGTGTCTCCCCCCTTCTGTCTCTCTGTAGCCTGTAAACAAATAGTAATTGTTAAGCGCTCACCTTGGTTGTGTATTATGTGAGAATAAATGACAAAATGCTGGTGTTCTGAATAATATGTTTATTGTTCATAAGACATAATATACAGTATACATATAGATGGGGTAAAGTAAGTATGTGGATGGTGGGGGTGCCTGAGATGAGTCCCGTGAGGGAGATGGGGGTGCCAGCAGGCCCCTTTACCATAAGCCTGTAGGATTATGTCTCATACAGCGGTGGGTAAATATGCAGTGGCCTGTGGTGAGCCCCGGAGGGTATGAGGGGTCAGCAGAACCCTTTTTACCATAAGCCCTTGGGCTTATGTCTCACGAAGGCTGTGGTGTGGAGATGGGGAGGGTGGAGGGTGTGGGATGCCCCGTGGGCGGGTGGGTAAACAGTGGGGGGCGGACAGTCCAGGTAACACTCCTTGCTGCAGAACAGGAAAGTCTGATGCTGGGTAGCGGCGCCCCGCTCCCAGAGTTCTTACCAACTTGGTTAGTTTGCAGAGTGAGTGCAGCGGTGTTGATGCTGGGAGTCGCGTCCTCGCTGTTTGGGCAGTGGTGAGTAACGTTCACCTCGCTGCCTGAAGTCTGTGAGCCCTTCCGTCTGTGTGGAAGCGGCTTCCACAGTTACCTGACCCGGACGCTAACTTCCGGGTTAGCGCGATGATGTCACCGGGGGGAAGCTGTGCGCTCGACTCCGCACGGAGGAGACTTTGGTGATTCCGTGATGGTAGTAGCTGTGGGTGCTGCGTGTGTCGGTCCAACGCGTTTCAGCCACTGTGGGCCTTTATCAAGGATGCTGTAGGTTGAGGCTGGAGTGATTATATGCTGGATGGGCGTGCCAGCAGATCAGTTCATTGATGTGATTGGTCCGTGGTGTCCGCCCCTGATTGGACAAGAATGGTTGTCACTCACAGGAGGGGAGGGGGGGGAGGTATGATGGTGGTGTGTAGCTGAACTGGGTTGTTAACCCTGCGTGAGCTGGATGTTTATAGCGGTGTCAGCATGCAGTAGACAGTGGTGCATTATGTGTGCATAGTTTGTATATTAACTATGGATTGTGATGTGAGTGTATTTATCAGTATTGTTAAGGAGTCCTAGTGTCCCGTTTATTGTGGATGGTTCTAAGGGGTTATTAACCCATCGGGTGCTGTGTGTCTGTCAGCTCTAGGGGGTGTGTGTGAGGAGGTGTTTGTGCTGCATTAAAGTGTCATGTGTGCAAGAGTTGGTATGAAACACAGCGTTTCCTTACATTATGGGTATATACTGGATTTACTAGCCCAGATGTAGCCTGTGTCTCTGTAGCCTGTGTCTCCCCCCTTCTGTCTCTCTGTAGCCTGTGTCTCCCCCCTTCTGTCTCTCTATAGCCTGCGTCTTCCCCCTCTTGTCTCTCTGTGGCCTGCATCCTCCCTTCTGTCTCTCTCTGAAGCCTGCGTCCACCCTTTCTGTCTCTCTGTAGCCTGCGTCTCCCCCCTTCTGTCTCTCTGTAACCTGCATCCCCCTCCTGTCTCTCTGTAGCCTGCGTCTCCCCCCTTCTGTTTCTCTGTAGCCCGTGTCTCCCCCTTCTGTCTCTCTGTAGCCTGCATCTCCCCCTTCCTGTTTCTCTGTAGCCTGCATGCCCCCTTCTGTCTCTCTCTGAAGCCTACGTCTACCCCTTCTGTCTCCCTGTAGCCTGAGTCATCCCCCACCTGTCTCTCTGTAGCCTGCGTCTCCCCCCTTCTGTCTCCCTGTAGCCTGCGTATCCCCCCTTCTGTCTCTCTGTATCCTGCATCCCCCTTCTGTCTCTCTGTAGCCTACATCCCCCTTCTGTCTCTCTGTAGCCTGTGTCTCCCCCTTCTGTCTCCCTGTAGCCTGCATCCCCCTTCTGTCTCTCTGTAACCTGCGTCTCCCCCATCTTTCTCTCTGCAGCCTGCGTCTGCCCCCTTCTGTCTCTCTGTAGCCTGCATCCCCCTTCTGTCTCTCTGTAGCCCGTGTCTCCCCCTTCGGTCTCCCTGTAGCCTGCATCCCCCTTCTGTCTCTCTGTAACCTGCGTCTCCCCCATCTTTCTCTCTGTAGCCTGCGTCTGCCCCCTTCTGTCTCTCTGTAGCCTGCGTCTTCCCCCTTCTGTCTCTCTATAGCCTGCATCTCCCCCCTTCTGTCTCTGTATCCTGAGTCTCCCCCTCCTGTCTCTCTGTAGCCTGCGTCTCCCCCCTCTGTCTCTGTAGCATGTGTCTCCCCCCTCTGTCTCTCTGTAGCCTGCGTCTCCCCCCTTCTCTCTCTCTGTAGCCTGCATCCCCCTTCTGTCTCTCTGTAGCCTGCATCCCCCTTCTGTCTCTCTGTAGCCTGCATCCCCCTTCTGTCTCTCTGTAGCCTGCATCCCCCTTCTGTCTCTCTGTAGCCTGCACCCCCCTTCTGTCTCTCTGTAGCCTGCACCCCCTTCTGTCTCTCTGTAGCCTGCATCCCCCTTCTGTCTCTCTGTAGCCTGCGTCTCCCCCCTTCTGTCTCTCTGTAGCCTGCGTCTCCCCCCCTTCTGTCTCTCTGAAGTGTACATCTCCCCCTTATGTCTCTCTGTAGCCTGCATCCCCCCACTTCTTTCTCTCTCTGAAGCCTGCGTCTCACCCCCTTCTGTCTCTCTGTAGTATGCGTCTCCCCCCACTCTCCCGCTCTTTCTTTCTCTATAGGCTGCATCTCACCCTTCTGTCTCTGTAGGCTGCATCTCCACCAACTCCTAACTCAGAAACATGCTCTTTAAAGAGTAAACACGCCCCACTCAAGATACCCCCACCCCCTCAAAAGATCCCGCCCCATTTGGGCTGCTTCCATACATTTCCCGGGCTGCTTTTCCATCCCAATCCGCCCCTGGACAGCCCCAGCGAATAAAATAATTAAAGCACAGCACACCAAAGGTAGACCGCACAGAGGAGACAGTAGTACTACAAGTACACAGTTAGACTACACAGCAGCACTGGGAGACAGCCCCAGCGAATAAAAAATGTTGCGTTCAAGGTCAAGCTCAAGTTTAAGCCCCAGCAGCAGCACCAACACACCCTCTCCCAACCCACTACTAGACTGGAGTGAAGATGGCAGGCGCAGCAGCTGCTATTTAAAGCCTCGCGAAATCCGTCGCCGGGAGATGACGTTCTGACCACACGGACGGGCCCGAGTCAGGCGGGAATCTCCGATCGCTGCTCGGAACCGGGCTCGGAATGATGACGTCCGTGGGGGCTCGGATCTCTGGAATCTGAGTCTGCACATCTCTAATTTATATATTAGGTGATGGTATACGGTTGTGTTGGTGTATGTTTGTTTCGCCGTGTATATTGTATGTGTGTATCAATGTGCAGAAAAAACATAGAAAAAAACTAGTGTATTTGAAGGAATAAAAAAATACCCATGTAACACTCCATCCTCCCCTAATATACCCACTTCACAGCCCCCACACAATTTATTTTGTGTTATCTCTCACTGGCTGGCATTGCAGCAGATCAGATTTGTCCACTATATTGACAAAGGTATTTGGGAACCAGTGACGTGCGGTGAGGTCAGTGACTGGTGAGGCACTGGCTAGTATCAGCCAGATTTACACACAAACACACATACAGTATAGACCAGATAGGTTTAACATTTAATTGAAATTGAACAATAGCAAACAGTACAGCTCCCTGCATCTCAACAGGATTTACAGAAAATAAGAACTTATAGCCAACAGCATGTTGCCAGTGGTGATAGTCACACACCCTGGTTGTATAGGGAGGGTTGAGGGTAGGTGGCCAAGGGCGCCTACCTGGTGCAGGCAGAGGCTGCAGGGGGGAGGACACAGCCCTCTCTTGTCGCTGCTTACTTGTAAATGAAGTCCATTCGCCTATCCTTCTGGACAAATATTTCAGTGACTTTGCTATAGAAATCTTCTCTATTTTCTTTTAGTTTTAGAAGAAAAAAAAATGCATAGGGTCCCCCCTCCTGAGCATAACCAGCCCCGGGCTCATCGAGCCAGTCCTGGTTTCCCAAATACGGGGGAAAAAAATTGTGGGGTTCCCCCATATTTAAGAGACCAGCACCAGGCTCTTAGACCGGTCCTGGTTCCAAAAAATACGGGGGACAAAAAATTTGGGGGTCCCCCATATCTTGGATCCAGCACCGGACTCCAACAGCCAGCAGTGTCATGCTACAGCTGGGGGACACTTTTTATGCAAGGTCCCCCAGCCATAGCATGATCACCCTGGCTGGTCAGCCCTGGACGGAGTACCTGGGGGAGTGAGGACCCCCCCAATAAAGGGGTCCCCCACCCCCAGGCTTCACCCATCCCGGGCTGAAGCCCGGGGCTGTCCCCGGTGTCCCAGGGCGGTGGACACCGGGCTGATAAAAATAAATGTAAAAGTATTGGGTTCTGCTGCGGAACAACAAATCACAGCAAACCTTCCCCTGTATGCAGGGACTTGGAGAACCACAAGTCCCAGCATACAGGGCATTAATGGGCCTGCTGGGACTTGAAGTTCCACAGCAGAACCAATACGCCAATAAAAACACACACACACCGTGTAAAGTACATTTTATTAATACAGCAGTCTTCACCTGGCGGGCGGCAGCCAATAAGTTCTTTTGCGTGGCCGCCGCCGTGCCAGGGCTTCCGGTGTTTTCACCTGGTGGCCGCCGCCGTGCCAGGGCTTCCGGTGTTTTCACCTGGCGGGCGGCAGCCAATAAGCTCTTTTGCGTGGCCGCCGCCGTGCCAGGGCTTCCGGTGTCTGCACCTGGCGGGCGGCAGCCAATAAACTCTTTTGCGTGGCCACCGCCGTGCCAGGGCTTCCGGTGTCTTCACCTGGCGGGCGGCAGCCAATAAGCTCTTTTGCATGGCTGCCACCATGCCAGGGCTTCCAGCATCTTCATCTGGTGGGCACCAGACTTCCTTTATTCTTCTTTCTTCAGGAGCTCTTCTCTGCTCCATTCCTGCTGGCAGACTGTCTGCTGCTGGCTCACACTGGCTCTTATAAAACCTGTGAGGGGGCGGAGCCAAGACAAGCAGAACTCTGATTGGCTCCTGGTGGCCATCTTGAAATTTCAAATATTATTGAGTCCAGACGCCGCTGCCGCTAGTTATATGCCACAAAATATAAATAGTAATTAGCGTTACCCCTGCACTACAAGTCCCAGCAACTGACTAATCATGCTGGGACTTGTAGTGTAAGGATCACTAATTACTATCTGCCCAGCCTGTCTCCCTGCCTTGGCTCTTCCCCGCATCACATGCGGGGAAGAGAACTGAAAGCTCCCGCTGCCCTGCACCTGTCCCGACAGGGAGCACGGGCAGCCGGAGGGGGGAGCAGGAGCTAGGTAGCGTGAGTTGCCGGGCTGCAGGGGGCAGAGCGGGGGCAGCAGCCGACCTGTTCAGGTGCACCACAGATCATAAGACACCTGCCGCTACCACCCGCCAATTCCCGCTGCATCCCCCGCTGTCACCAATGCGCGCTGGGCTGCGGGGGGCAGAGCGGCGGGCAGCAGCCTGGTGCAGGTGGTAGTTGAAATACCCACCGCTGCTGCCCCGCCGATTACCGCTGCAGCCCCCGCTGTCGCCGATGCGCGCTACCGCAGCCGCGCTGGGCTGCGGGGGGGGGCACTGGGGCAGAGCGGGGGCTGCAGCCGTGCAGATGAAATACCTGCCGGGCCCGGCCCGCTAATGCCCCGCCAATTACCGCTAATGCCCCGCTGTCAGGGGCATCGGCGGTACTAGTTGCTACTGCGGATGCCGGCTTCTCCTAGCCGGCACCGCTACTGTCCCTACCCGCCAGCGCTGCTGCTGCCCAGCTTAGTTAAATTTGAAATTAAATTAAAATCACTGTGTGTATGTGTGTGTGTGTGGGGGGGGGACTTGGGAGTGGGTGGAAATGCAATGTTTTAATATACAGTAATAGTGTCTGTGTGTGTGTGTGTGTGTGTGTGTGTGTGTGTGTGTGTGTGTGTGTGTAAGTGCAGTGAGTGTTAACTAAACACTTACATGCTGATGCTGTCCCTGCCTGCAGACACTGACTGTGCAGCTTATGGGCTGCGGATACAGGCTGTCAGTGAGTGACAGCCTGCTCCGCTGTCCTATCACATCTGTCTCGGTGACAGGGACATCCGTCCCTGTCATTGAGGCAAAGGAGTAGATGCCGCTTCCCCATAGAATTTTAATGGGCTTCTCAGCCTATTTTCCCCATGCGGGTTATGCCCGCCCCCAGCTGCCTGACAGTTTTCTGTTGTCAGCGGGAGGCACAGCTCCCTCTGCCGCCCAGCCTCCCCACAGTGTCCCACCTCATGACTAATTAAAGAAAAAAATCAAATAAGATATTTATAACAACAGCATATGTGTTATTATGTTATAAATATCATCTTTGTATTTTTTTTTTAATCAGTTATGACAGGTGAGGCTCTGCCTCCCCTGCCTCCCCTGACTGCACGTCCCTGTTGGGAACCTGACCATTACACCAGCAGGGACTGTAATGACATTGTATTCAAACACATATACAGGTTGAGTATCCCTTATCCAAAATGCTCGGGACCAGGAGAATTTTGGATAACGGATTATTCCGAATTTCAGAATATTTTTATATTTCAATTATGTATTTTTAAGTACCTTGCATTTATGCTGTATAAACACATCAATCACAGGAAATACACACACATATATTTTATTTGTGCATAAAACAAGGTTTCAAATCATGATTTGTGTACTATCTCAGGTACTGAATTTGAATGCCAAGCAATCATTGTCTTGCACATATTGAGTGCCAGTTACATATCATGTCCTTAGTAGTGCTGTTACAGATGTCCCCAGTAAGTTTTTATAAAAAAAAAAAAATATTCACTTTCTGGAATGTATGGTTTTCGGAATTATTTGGATAACGGATACTTGGATAAGGGATACTCAACCTGTACTTTCATACAGAGTCGTTTAAACTTTTGAGGATATACAGTAACAGCTTCCGCATATCTTGGAAGGTTTTCTTCAAGATTTTGAAGATTTTATGTAGGAATGTGTGTCCATTCATTCTGAAGAGCATTTATGAGGTTAGGCACTTATGTTGGATATGGAGATAGGTATTTCAGGACAGGAGGCATGGTCACCGTGCAGACGACTAAGGCCTTTCTCTCCAGACAGTCCTCCTACTGTAATCCTTTACCTTGCTATTGTTTTGAATGCCTGGTGGAAGGTCTGAGAGCTGTTGCACAGCAATGGTTGACATGCCTTAGGTCTACCGTCAACAGGTCAACCACTATTGGCCAACAGGCATGAGGTCGACATGGACAATATATCGACACTATCAAAATGTCAACATGTTCATGGTTGGTACATGAAAAGGTTGAATTTTTCACAATTTATTTCATACTTTACAATCCACATGGACTACTATTGGGTATGACAAATGTAGTGAGCCATGCGAGAGAACGCAGTACATTAAATAAGGGTCCATGTGCTCAAATCTACAATTTGACAACAACATAAATGTAAAACGAATTACGATGACCTTTTCATGTGTTGAACGTTATCGCTTCAACCTTTTGCTTGGGTCAGCCTTTTTCCCTTGTCAACCTTATTAATGTTTACCCTACCAAACCCGTAACCACCAAGCCTCGTAGTTTTATCTTTTTGCCACCAACGAAAATATTTGCCAAAAGCCTGGAAAAGGCCATGGGCAGACAACTTTTTTAAAATGTGCCCTCACTACAATAAAAATAGATGTAAGGAATTAAGGGGCTTAGGGCCAGATGTACTAAGTTTCAAAAGTGATAAAACGGAGAGTGATAAACAGAAAGCCAATCAGCTTCTACCTGCAATGTCACAGACTGTGTTTGAAAAATGGCAGGTAGGAGCTGATTGGTTGGTTGTTTATCACTCTCCATTTTATCACTTTTGAAGCTTAGTGCCCTTAATCCTCAATAAATGTCAGTTAGCCATAACACCTTTCATAAACAGAGGGCTGCTATTGTAGCTGTACAGGAGACCTCCTCCTTGGGCCCGCCAGTTTTGAAATATCAGAGACATCTCCAATAGTACATAATGGTCCTTTTAAACACAATGCTGTAGCCATCCTTTATCAAAATTATATTTTCTTTGTGTTACAATCTCAATTAATTGATAAATGTTACCTCATTTTAACTGGTCACTTGGAGGATAAATTGGTCTCTATTGTTTTGCTTTATGCTCCTAATTCCAATCACGTCTCATTTCTGCAAAAGACCTGTTTAGCCCTACAGAAAATTTGACAGGGTTCTCTAATAGTTTTAGGAGATTTTAACTTGGTATTAGATTCTAAATTAGATAACTCTACCCTCTGTATCCCAAATGGCTCCATCTGCTGTATTTCATAATCTTTTAGCAGAATTTGATTTACAGATGGAGCCGCTGCCATCCTTGGCTGGCACCCGCCAGATCCCTTTCACTGGCGAGCACCGGCAATAGAGACTGGGACGTACGTGCCAGTATCACGGCGGCTGGGCAGCATCTCCCTGCCGGTCTCCGCTTCAGGGAGATGCTGCCCAGTTCGGGGGGTCGGGGTGGCGATGGGGGACCGGTGGCGAGGGCAGGGGAGGCAGCAGGGACCCCCGCCAAGCTCCGTTGCAACGGGGCGTGCAATTGTCTCGGTAGCGGCCACCGGCGGGGGATGACGATAGAATCGCCATCCCCTCAAAGATGTGGCCGGCTACATCTGTATGCAACATTTGATGTGTTCAAAACCCAAGTGGACGTGAATATGCATATTACACTCTAGTGCGTATCGCCTGTATCCGCAAAAATCTCATATTATTATGTGACAAATGGATGTTGCAGCACTCTGGTTTGGTAGGTTTATATTACTTATCACATACTCTAGTTGGACCAAGCTTCAATAATATGGTCCTGGGAATTTCTCAACACTGTATAACTCCTCTCCCATGGCCTTTGTCTCCTCATCTTCTAGATTCCTAAAAATAAAAAAAAACATAATTGATAGTATTTTGTTGTATATGGCCTATAATTTGCACTCTATCCCCTCTATCCTGAACTTTTGGTGTTCCTTTAAAACTGTGATTAGGGGCTCTGCTATTAAAGCTGGCTGCCAGGCTTAAAATACAAACTATGCAAAGACAATAAGATTTGGAGGTCAAGCTCAGAGAAGTAGAGGATAAGAATAAACTCCATTGCTCTGAAGCATTATGCAAAGAATTGTTTGCTATTAAAGGCTCCCTTCAGGAACTTCTTATGGCTCATACACAAACTGTCCATAACATATTGTGCCAGACATTTGATCTAATTCATAACAGACACTGCAACAGGCTAGAAATAGGACATTTTCTATAACTTTTGCCCTACTGGAGTCAAGATTGTGGATATAGCGAATTAGATTGCCAATTACTATCCACAACTTTATAATCTGTTGCCTGAACCCTCCACTCCTCAACCTCCCTGTCACCTGTTCGATCCTTTTTTATTGACTGTAGGTCTTCCTTCCAACACTTATGACCAACTAGCAGTATTGAACGTCCCTTGGAAGTATTTGAAAGTAGATGCAGCAATTAAGTCACTTGCACAAGACAAAGCTCCTGGCTCCAATGGTTTTATTAAAAACTTTTAATAAAATGATCCTTTCAGGAACACTTAACTCCTTCACTGACCTCCTTGTTTAACAAGGTGACTAATCTGGATGAATTTACGAGAGAAAATCCTTTCTAACATGATATTCCATTAAAGATAGGACTAAAAAAATATACATACAATAATTCATAACAAAACATACAATTTCATATATTAAACGCGTCATTGAGCCCTTGCTAAAGTGGAGTACTCCATTCCCAAGCATTATACTCTAAGAGCTTGACTACAAGAAAGAAAGTGCATCTCCGGACCTCCTGCTGGGCCACACAGCTGCATATAGGATGCAACCAGCAACTGAGGAGCAGATTTATTAAGCTTGGTGAAGACATAATGTGGCTGGTACTTTATCACCGGCCAATCAGCTCTCAACTGTGTAGTTACAGGTTGATTTGAAAAATGACAGGTAGGAGCTGATTGGCCAGTGATAACTTAAAAGCCACTTTATCACTTCACCAAGCTTAATAAATCTGCCCCTGAGAGTGGTATGAGCAACAAGAGCAGGTTATACAATTATTTAAAAGGTCTGTTTACTCCCATGAGAAGAGCTTGGAGCTTGTTTTAAATGATCTAACAATTCATTGCCCATATATGAGACTTTCTATATCTACAAGAACTGTGCCAATGTATCTACCCAGTTTGTGTTATCACTGTTCTTTCCAATTGTGAAGCGCAACGGAATATGCTGCGCTATATAAGAAACTGTAAATAAATAATAAATTAAGCCTCTGATTAAAAGGACATACCATCAAGTTCAAGCCTCATACTATTATTATTAATATCAACCAGACCCAGTCCAAATATAGATACATCGGATTAATTGTGAGGAGTGATATTGTTTTTAATTAATAATACATATATTATGTTTTTCTTTTTTGGTCAGCTATTTTAGTATATGAAATTGTATTCTTTGTTATAAATTATTGTATGCATATTAATCATGTTAGAAGCGATATATGAATTAATAAATGTATGTATATGAATTGTCATCCATTCTATTCACATTTTTTTTTTCGAGTTTATAAATGAGAAGTTGCAATTACTTCTTGAGAAAGGCAGCAGTCCAGCAGAAAATATAAATTCCACTTCATCAGCATTAGACCAGCGCCTTATTGAATGGTTTTACGAGAGAAAAGATGGAAGCCCAAGTTATGACTTTGCCCAAACCTGGAAATGGCTGGTTGAGTTGCCATCAATATGGTCCAATTGCTCTGCTAAACAGTGAAGTTCAACTTCATTCTAAATTAATTACCATCTGTCTTAGCCTTTTCCGAGCCACACCAATCAAGTTTGGTGTTTTACATATATGCCCCGATGATTAAACCACCCAGAGATGCATGTTAGATAACTGAACAGGTTATATCTTACCCTCAACAGATTACACATGTTTTGGTCCTCTTGTTCTAAATTTTTCTGTAGACAATGGAGGTTATTCTGATTCACACGGAAAGGCACAAACACTCTCAGATGGACAAAACGATATGCACTGCAGGTGGGGCTGATGTAACATGTGCTGAGAGAGTTAGATTTGGATGTTTTATTGTTTCTGTGCAGGGCAAATACTGGCTGCTTTATTTTTACACTGCAAGATGGCGCTATGTAACTGCTACTTTACCCCCAACACTTAGAGGGGCCTTAGTGCCTAAGTGCCGCAGTGCCCCCCCCCCATACCCAGTAAAGGAGCCGCTGTGTACGCACCGCCAGGACAGATGACGCTACCTCTGGCGGTGTGTGTCCTCTACACCGAGGCTTCACCCTGACGGGTCTCCGCACCATCAGGGCTCCACAGCACACCACTGATATCAGACTCCGTCACGCCGCACCTCCGCGTCATGAGCCGGAAGCTGGGTCTCCCAAGTCCTCACCGCAGTGCCGGAAACTGCACGGGTGCTTTTGTATGTTGTCGTGCTGGGGCTGGAGAGTGACGTCGAGCCCCAGGAGTCTGGACTACCGCTACAGTGCTGCGCTGTCCCTGGGACACAGGACAGCTGTGCTGTCAGCCAACCACTGCCTGCAGTATTATTTAAACATTAAAAGGGTGCAGGGGATTGTTAGCTTGGGCCCGGGCCCCCCCAGCCGCCGGGCCCCATAGCAACTGCATCCCCTGCACCCTCTATTTCCAATGCCACTGATGTGAGGTACACAAGTAATCTTTGTAGCATTCAGATTTTAAGTAATGTTTCAAATTGCTAATTTTTTAAGGAATTCAACTATTCAATAGGATGCGATTTCGTGGCTGAAAAATGCAATATGATGCGATATGGCGCAATTTTATGACCTGGTCATGTGTGAATTTCTGACCAACTGGAATGCAATTTTTAACACTACCGTACCAAACAATACAACACCCCAACCTATTGTCCCACCTAAGCCCCTATAATATAAATCACACACACCCTATATAAAGGGGTCAGGCCCCATTTTGAAACTTGAAAGTAAGTGAGGAGAGCAGGATGGACAGGAGAGGAGGAAAGCAACCCAGAGACAGCAGCAGTGAGAGAGGCAGCATAGTGCCAAGGGGGAGGCAACCAGCTACAACAGCACACAGGAGGAGCTGTTTGCCAGACAACATGAGGAGGATCTGAAGGAGGCAGACATCTCTGAGGTAGACTGGCAGGAGGAGGAGGGTGATGCTAACCAGAATGAGGAGGCCGCAGAGGAGGAGGAGGGTAATGATGGTTCTACCACAGGATGCACTCCCAGTGGGCACCATAAAGTAGTGTGCTATTATAAAGAGAATGATGCCCTTGTAAGAGCCATTGTGCCTATTTTTGACCGCCTTCTTGGCAAACATAATCAGCGCACTAATATGCTGAGTAAGCGGCAAATATGGAATTTGATAACTGCTGCAGTTAATGCAGTAAGCAGCCAGAAGCACAAAGTGCGCAATGTAAAGAAGCGCTGATATAAAAAGACTCCTCAAAACAAAGATGGCTACAGAGAAGAAGCAGACCAGTCGCACAGGGGGAGGAACAGTGGCGTAGCTTGTGTAAGGCAGCCTCCGCCACTGCTTGGGGGAGCGGGGGCTACGTGGGCGCCGGCTCCCACCCGGCACACTGAGTGCCAATTCGCAAATATATGCTGCTACTTTGTGGCTGTGTGGCTGCTGGTGCGCCACCTGCCTCTCCCACACAGGCGAGTCGGCGGCTGCACGGGCACAGCCATGACAGTCTGACTCACTGTCAGTCTGTCACAGTGCCCTTAGATGATTGGCGGGCGGCTGTCCAATGGGAGGGTTGGCTGGCGGCTGTCCAATGGGAGGACGGGCAGCTGTCCAATGGGAGGGCTTCCAACTGCGCGGCCTGGCACGGATTCAACGGCGGGTTCTATGGCGGGTGCCACACAGTGCACAGTAAAAGCGTCCCGCTGACACTCGTCAGCACCAGGAAGAGCAGTGGCGTAACTATGCTGCTGAAGTTCCCCTGGCGGTTTTGGGAAGCCAGCACCGGCAGCGGGTGCACTGAAAATACAGAGGATGCAGCAGCACTCATCATGACATGGCGCTGCTGCTGACTCCTATTCATAAAGGTATACACAGTCTATTGGCTGCAGCCACATAGAGAACTTGCCTGTGTGCCTTCCTCAAGGAGATGGAATCCCCATAATGCAGACTATGAATAAAGGTGGCACTTCAGGACTTTTTTTCCCCTGTACTCAAATCATTTTATATCTATCTATCTATCTATCTATCTATCTATCTATCTATATATATATATATATATATATATATATATATATATATTATATATAGAATATTTTTTTTTCCTTTTCTTACCAAAAATGGCATGAGGGGGGGGGGGTGGGGGCGCCACAAACATTTTTGGCAGGGGGGAGCTAAATTTATAGTTACGCCACTGGGGAGGAACCAGTGTGAAAATCATCTACACCACCTATGAGGAGAAATTAAAAAGAGTGATCCCACCAGAGGTCCTTCCCAGCCATCACGTTGCTGACATGGACAAACCGTTTCCCTTAGGACACTCAATGAAAGTGTCGGTGTTTAAACCAAGCCAATATGGAACAAACCACTTCTTTGTTGTCGCTACAGTCACAACTTAAATCCCAAGCCCAAAATATCATTATTCCTGCCCAGGGTGAATTTAGGGGTCAGGCCGCCCCTAGGCACAACATTTTTGCCCCCCCTCCCCTATTTTAATATAATCATTATTAAATGATAAGTCCTAACTTTCTAAGCTGTCTTAAAAAAAGGGCATCCTAGCACTGAAACATTCTTCCTCACATCAACATACATACTATATATACTAATATATATATATATATATATATATATATATATATATATATTTAAATAAAATGTAACTTTAGCCCACCTCAATATTTTTTTCAAGCAGTCTGGACTGCTGCTCGGTGTACCTGAGGACCTGGAGGGAGGCCGGGAGGTGGAGGATTGAGCTTAGCACACACCGACAGTCTGTCACACCGCAGCAGTGCAGGGATGGATGCGCTGCTCTACTCAGCTGCTGTACCCACCAATTGTATACACAGCAGCCAATAGGCTGTGTGTATAGAGTAGCCAATGGGCGCCAGCAGCAGTGAGCATGAGCTCAGCCATTCAGCGCACCCAGCGGCGGAGGCACCCGGAGTCCGGACGCGCAGTAGGACTGCTCCGATGGTGATGTAATGTGCATGACAGTGCGGGTGGGCAGTGGCGGGTGATGAGCGGCACTGCCTCAGACATATGATGAATCATGTCGGCGGCGGCGCAGCTCTTCACTCGCCGCTGACCGCTCAGCTCCACCAGCTGCTATTCATTTATTCAGAACAAATAAACATCACTAAACGTGGTGGAAACAGGTGGCCTCACTAGAGTTAAATGTGGTTCTGTGACCAACACTCTTTTTCTTCACCTATAAATCTAATCCTCTTGATCTAAAAAGGCTACTACTGATTTATTGAAGTCCGAAATTATTTTTGTATCAATATAACCATGACTCTGGAGATGATATATTACATACATTTCATATTGGATCTAATATTCCATTTATATATATATTATCCTATGTAGTTATTTCCCATGACATTATATATTTAAATCTAGGTAGCATATTAATATGATGATTTTCCACACATATTGCATCCGAAAAGTTTATTTATGTATGACATCCCATGTGGTCTTGTATAATTCTGTACAACCACACCTAAGAATAATACTGTATGTGACAACAATGTACCCTAAATCTGGAACCACATAACAACTTATCTATCTTTCTTGGTGTTATTATAAGTATAATAAATGTAATGTAAAATTCATCTGCAGGCACATTTACAGAAGAATACCGACCATGTCCTAATACTGTTTTATTTTATTTTGTTTACTGTATGCATTATTATTATTTGTCTATATTTACTTATGTCCCTTCTGCTATTGAGAATCCAATGCTCTTATCCTTCCCTTCACCATGGAATTCTATCATTGAACCAAAATGAAGTGCGTCATCTAGCGTTTAAAGAAACTATATAAATTCACATATTTATTGTGTAGAACATAAATTGTGTTAATGGCGATTAAATATGACCAAAGAAACAATAAGTGAAAAGCGCAGTTTACGTAATATGTCCGTAAGCTGCGTACCCTTTATACCTAGCTACGTGCGAACAAAACGTAGTGCAGCGTAGCGTACCTTTATTGCGTGTTTTACACCAGAGAACTAATACCTTAATTAGAGATCCTTTCGCAGTAATCTGACTCTAATCTGCGAATATACCTTTAAGGACTGTGTCCGTAATATACCTTATCGCTATTATGCGAATAAACAGACACAACCACAGTATTAAAGTAAGGAGTAAGTCCCTAATGGACAAAATGGGGTTACAGAAATAGAAAATACAGGTATAACAAGTGATACAATAGTCTAACAATAAGTACAATAAACAGGCTCTACTAGGGGAAGAAAAACAGATACAGGATACAATCAGCCAACAATACAATAAGAACAAATACCGTGAATGCAACCGTTACCGTCTCATCAAATATGCGCAGCGCAGTCCGGTCAGAGCTCGCTATCGTTCAGGGTTGAACTATAGCCCGGTCGAAGGTCAGGGAAAGGAAGATGTGCCGAAGTGACCAAGGCCGCCCTGGGTCACCTATCTTATAGGGTCAGAAGGGGGAGGTCAAAGGCCATTCCTATTGGTCAGAGATCGTATGTCAGGTCCACTGTGATTGGGGGGTAAGATGATACACCTGGTTTGAATAGGTGCAGGGGAGTGAACTTTAGGAGTCCTTTGTTTGTAAGTATCGTCGTCAGGGATTGTAAATAGCAGTCAAAACCGGATTTTAGTGGATTCCTTTGTTATACCCTTTTCAACAGAAACTGTCTTAGGAATATGGATTTTGTCCATAACTATCGGACCGTATGTATTGCGAAATATTCGCAATGACCGGAATACTGCGCACATGAAACGGAACGTAACGGTACTAAACATGATACAGACGGATGTATGCAAATGCTAACTAAGCTATGTGTGGCATTCTAAACCTTTAACTATATTTTATTTAGTGTCAGTATGTTCTTATGAATTTATGTGTGATAGTATGGCTACGCTTCTGGTCCACTTTGTCACACAGACTCGGGTATGGAAACTTTATTAGCGCAACTCTGCGAACCAAAATGGCGGCCATACTATCCTAAAATGGCGTGTGTATAACTCGACTTTAACAATTGTTATGGGTGAATCGATGTAAAGAATATAGTTATTAACATCAGATAAGTTTCCCTTTTTCAAGTTGCGGACAATTATAAACTAAGTCTGACTTGCGTTTCAATATCCAGGATATAGATATTCTTCCTGCGTACCAAATACCGGAAGTGATGTAAACGCATCCATGGCAGCGTAAACTACACTTCCGGGAGCTACTAGATATTCTTCCTGCTTACCAAACACCGGAAGCGGTGTAGACGCATCCATGGCAACGTAAACTACACTTCCGGGAGCTACTACACAGAGGCCGGATATGACGTGCGCATTAGCTGATATTGGCGTAACGTAATTTCCGGGTCAAACTTAATGCGTTGTATGAAGTCATCACACAGCTTACCAACATTCGGTAAGATTATTACTTATATTATAGGCCCCATCTAACTCACTCCGCTCTAAGGTATAAAAGAGGTGACCGGATAAAACATTAATGGTAATAGTGAAGCACACTTAATAACCGTACTTTTGATCCGGAAGTGATCAGTCCCCATCTGACTGGGAAATGACCCGGAAGTGATTGGTCATCATCTGACCTATAAATTTATTTTTCTTTTTTTTTTCATATGTATTGATGTAGAATTACAATATGAATCTTTGAATTATGTACTTTATTATGATGCTATTGTCTCCGAGTAAGTTTAGTGTATATTTTTTATATTTTCTGTCAATGAACCAATATGTTATGCAAATGAACCTATGGGAAGTTAGGTATAAAAATGGCACCCATAGACCCAAACAGACACCTTGATAAAGCAGTCAGTAGCACTGCGAAACGCGTTGGTGTTTTCTTTGTCTGGACCCCACTTGTTTCAAGGAAATATCCTCATGCACCAAAGGACTTGCCCCACATGTCTCATGCCATCAAAATCTTGGATACCTGACCACTCCCAGCAGTGGGACTCCCGATAAGGCTAATTCCACCTATGCCATCGGTTGTAGTCCATCATAACAGCTTCAGGACAACACCAAGTGGCCAATAAGGTCTTCTCCAAAAACTTTCCTCAGGATCAGAGCAGGTTTCATTATCCTTGAAATTGGTGACTATACATTTGGGTCCATTCAAATATTTGGTACTCTTTACTTAGTACGGCGCCCATCGCGGCCATCGCATGCACTAAAAAAACGGGTGCGACGCGACCGACGCGATGCCCGCGATTTCCCATAGGGAACAATGTTAAAAGTCTCAATGGACGCGATTTTAGTGTTCAATGCCTCAATGCTTGCGATTTTTCCATAGGAAACAATGTTAAATGGGCCACAGAGGCCAAATAGTCCCCCTGAAGTCTAAAATGGCCCCCACAATTGTTAACGCCACCCCACGATCAACGTGAACCCGAAGCGTGGCAAGCGCAGCGAGCCCGCGAGGGGCGGCGGTACGCGTCCTCCGACCTTTTCATACCCCCACTATCCACGTCGGCGTGGAGTTGAGAATAGAATAGTGTGGCGAGCGCAGCGAGCCACCGAGCCCGAAGCGTGGCGAGCGTGATCGTGGGGTGGCGTTAACAATTGTGGGGGCCATTTCAGACTTCAGGGGGACTATTAGGGCTCTGTGGCCCATTTAACATTGTTTCCTATGGAAAAATCGCGAGCATTGAGGCATTGAACAGTAAAATCGCGTCCATTGAGACTTTTAACATTGTTCCCTATGGGAAATCGCGGGCATCGCGTCGGTCGCGTCGCACCCGTTTTTTTAGTGCATGCGATGGCCGCGATTTTTTACCCCCGATGACCACGATGACAATCGTGGGCGCCGTGCTAAGTAAAGAGTACCAAATATTTTTTTATAATTTTAACCATATGTTTTTTTTAAAAGTGTCATTGTTTTTAAATATTGTTATACTGTTACATTGGTAAAATTCAGCGCTGCTTTCTCTTGTTTATTTATTTATTTTTTTCTATCTGGGAGCTGACTACTCCCACAAGCAGCTGCTTTTGATTAAACTACTCCTGGCAAGTGCTCTATACTAGCCTTGGTTAGTTCTCCTCTCATTTATTCAATTAGCCTGCCGTGCCGCCCTAAATTGGTGCCGCCCTGAGGCCCGTGCCTCATGGGCCTAGGAACAAACCGGCCCTGTTCCTGCCCCTTCAACTATCAGCAGTGTATCTATCACTTCTATTAGTATCTCACCAACTACTCTGCCACATAGGAGTGTCCAAACCAGGGGTGGTGTTGGCAAAGGTGGAAAGGGGGGTTGTAGCAGGACCTAGACCAGAAAGCCTTAATTATGGGCCTCATTTTTTTCCCTCTTTCTTAGACATACACTAAATGACTTCTTTAATCATATAAGTGCACTATTTCCAATAATGTATAAGTGTACATTTTGCTCAAGAGTAAAACATGTTTGTCTTCTCTAACAGGCATGTTGGTCTTTTTTTCATATCATTAAATGTTAATGATTTTTTAGAAATATGTTACCGAAATGTTTTTGAAACTTTAGTAGCACTTACAGTATGTGATTATACATGGTCCAAAATGCATAAACTACATTGTCAATCTTACATTTGTTACATTTGTTCACCATACTTACCAGTATGTATGCATCAAATCACCCAGCAGGTATGGCAGAACTTCTTAGGGGGTGGTCCTTTATCCCATATTAGAAACATTGAAATTTTTAAAGTGAATTTGAAATATAGCTGACATGTACATGATTTATAGCAATACTCACTACATAAACACACCACTAGGCTGGTGTATTTCCTAGTTTTTACATGTTAAACAAATGCAGTTTTCACTACAGATAGAGCCAAAGTAGCCAGCCCTCAGGCATGGTGCACTGCTGGCAGTGGTCCCAGAGGGCTGAGTGACGCAGGATATAGGCATCATGGCAGTTCTTAGGGTAGCCTTCAACCACACTGAGAATTTTCAGGTTAGTGTCACACACCACTTGCACATTGAGGGAGTGACACCCATGTCTATTGACAAAGACGTACCCCCACAGATGTGATGGCAGTCTATGGCTCTCAGCACATTAGGGAATGCTGAAAGCCAATAGAATGCCACCTTCAGGTCCTGCCACACAGAGAGAACATGGGCTGAGAGAAGGAATGGCCAGGGGTAGAGATTGGGAGAGATTAGGGGCAAAGAGAAAGAGAGAGAGCGTGAGAACAGGGGAAGAGAGAGAGGGGGATAGAACAAGGGCAGAGAAAGAAAGGGAGAGTGTAGGGTCAGGGGGAGAGAGAAAACTGAGACAGAAAGTAAGAGAGGAAGATACAAAGGGCAGAGGGGCAGAGAGAGAGAGAGAGAGATGGGGAGAGACTATGGGCAGATAGAGAGGGAGAGAAAAGGGCAAGAGAGAGGGAGAGAGGGAGAGACTAGGGTCAGAGGGAGAGAAAAGACAGAGGCAGAGAGAAAAATCTGGAGAGTCAAGAGGCAGAGTGGGAGAGAGACTAGGAACAGAGGGGCAGAGAAAGAGAGAGAGGGGGAAACTTCTGTAGGGAGAGGTGGTTGCAGCAAGTTAATTTTTCATTTACATATTCATCGGGCATGTGGGTGAAGTGTAAAAAATGTCCACAGGCGTTGTAGCCCCATTATTTTTGCCCCCGAATTTCAGGGCCCTTCTGAACCTCAGGCCTTGTAAGGGTGTCCCCTTTGTCCCCCCGGTCATCTGACTTGACTGTGAGCCATCTTGGTAAATATAATTCCTCTACAACACTTTTGTCTTCTGCATATTTTTTCTAATTGGAACAAATCTTTTATGCAAATAACATTTTGTTTATACCTCATTGGTTTACCCATTTTTAATCATAATTTTATTGGGGTTTTTGATACTTTTGATGCAAAAGTCATGTTTTAGGATAATTCGGTGGTGCATTTGAAAGACAATGAACAAAGAAATATAAATTATAAAGGGGTAAAGCAGCAAGAACAAAATATGTGGACAAAATTACACAACAGATTATTTTAGATAATGCTTTTTTTGTAACTTTAATATGGATCAACTAACAAAATACTGTGGTTATATTAGGGATATATGTTCATTTTGAGGAGTATATTTAATATAATAGTAACTGAGATCAGTATTGTGTAGGAGGCAGCACAAACTATCAGCAGTTTTGTTTGGTATCCTTTTTGACCTAAGAGAATTTGTGACCCTCAGCCTCAGACATCCCACTATCCCTGGCTCACACGCTGACCCCAAGCCTGTTTCTTGGGTTAATGTTCTACTGACTGGCACAGAGCATGACCCATCAGAAATTCTCTCATGTGCAGATAACACTTATCATATCCAAATAACAGACAGAAAATCCCAAAGACTCTGCACCTCTGTCATCCCTGCTGTCACTGATTACCAGAGGAAGCTCACATTCCTGTACTTTGATTTTACAAACTGACATTTCCTTTCTAGAAAAGATAATTTTTCATGAATTGTAAAAATCAAACAACACATTTACTTAGAATTCCAGGAAGAATTGCGCTGAGGATGTAAAACAAAAACCATACATGATTATTATTATTACCCTTTATTACTATGATTCCACAAGGGTTCTGCAGCAAATAATAAAATACATGAACAAATGCCTCACAGCGCTGAGGTCATGGGTTCGATCCCCACCATGGCTCTTAAGGTCCATACACACTGGGCAACTATGCCCAGCGTGTATGGACAGTGATGATGCCAATCATCGCTGCGGGTAAAGCCGCTCAGTGCATACACACTGAGCGACTTTCCCCCTGCCCGGCGCCTACGGAGGGGGGAGGACGGCTTTGCATAGCCCAGAGCTATGCAAAGCCGTCCTGAAAGCTGCTCATCTGCTGGTATAGAATACAAAAAAATAGTAGCGCTGGACAATATCTGATAAAAAATACACAATATTTAATAAACACAATAAAAAAGCACAAGAATTGAATAGATTAGTAATGCATATGCAATATCATGGCACCTATTAGGATAATAAGTAGGTCACAAGCCACAACATTATTCCTTTGATAAAGCTGTACTCTGATACAGCGAAACGCGTCAGGAGCAGACCCCTTGGCACCTTTTCCAGCTGAACACCACTACAACTTGGTCCAGACCAGCCGCCTCCAGAACAGATCTTTTTTGCCATCTTTAATTGCCGCATCAATATTCGGGACTCTAAACCGACCACCTGAAGATTCCAGCAATTGCTCTTCCTCACCCAGGATTAAACATCTTCCTGTCGGATATTACCCTGCGGTAACTATACCTACCTTGCATTCTGGACATTATTGGATCCATTTATGGCGGTGTACTAGGAATGGACCTACTCATTATCCTAATAGGTGCCATGATATTGCATATGCATTACTAATCTATTCAATTCTTGTGCTTTTTTATTGTGTTTATTAAATATTGTGTATTTTTTATCAGATATTGTCCAGCGCTACTATTTTTTTGTATTCTTTTGCTTTTCTCTAGGGGCTCTCAACCCCTTTCCTAGTAGCAGCTCCACTAAACACCCCACCACAAGGCGCCTAATAGGTTGGTTTTCTAACCACCCATTCTTTTCCATTGTATTGAGTTTTTTATCGGGCTGCAGTGATGGGATGTTTTGTGAAATTTGAAGAGAGAATGAACAGGAGGCAAATGTATTTTACTAAATGGGAATTACCCCCTGATGGGGAACATAGAAATGTTGAAAATAATCTGAAGGAAGATTTTTATGAGTTGGAGAACCTACTTAAATTGGAGATGAGACACTGGTTAGACAGTGTCAATCTCCAAAAATATGTTGACAAAAAAATGATACCTAGGGGCCTAAGGCTATTTAAGCCATCCATTTTCCAGGGTGATACACGCTACCAAGATGAATGGGACAAAACCCTAGACACCTGTTCCCTAGCCCTGATGGAAATAGTGATTAAATTTAGGAAAGAAAAAACAAAAAAGGCAGAATCAGACATCGAGGCTCTGAGAACTAAACTCGAGCCCTCCATAAACACTAGGGAATTTAAAGAAAGAGACGACCTAGTTATGGATAGAGTTTCAAAATTTGAACAAATGCTTATGGAAACCAAATGTAAAAAGTTTAAAAGGGATTTGGATGACTACCAAACAGGGACAGTCAGGACATACAAAATCCAAAAAAAAAACCAAACCGAAGAAATTTCTCAAAGAGATAGATTCTCTAACTTTAGAGACACTTACAAAACCTATAATAACAAACCGTATAGGAAATATAGCCATAATAATAGAAAGGAAGAACGGTCCAGATCTACAAGGACTTTCTACCCATCACAACCAAGAGCTAATGATACTCGCCCTGATAGGAACAATATCCCCACGAGTAACATTGAACAAGGAGCTAGACCAAAAGATAATTCCCTCTTACATAGAGAAAAAAACACAAACGAACCAGATGTTTTTTTAGATCCTCTATCGAGGAAAAAACAATACAGTCCAGAACTGAGGAGGGAAAGACACTTAGGGACCCCCAAAAGAAGAAGAAACTCAAGTTACGAGGAAGACGGGGTGGTAGAAAGGTACAACTCAAGAGGAGGAAGATAATCATTAGGAATGAAAATGCTAATAAGCCCTCCAATATTTTTAACCTTTCTTCCAAAAAATTGTCAGAGACAGAAATTTCCCTTCTAAAACGGGGCTTAAAATTCGCCCCCTCCAAAAGTCCAAATATCTTTGACTTGTTCATTGAGCTCAATAGATATATAAGAACCCTTTGCAGGAAACGCTATTTCGCCCAACAAAAACTAAAGAAAAACAATGATTCACTTTCAGCACCCATTTTATTAGATTCCGAAGACATGCAGGCTTTGGTTGACCTGACTGAACTTATGGGAGAATCCAATTCCCCTCGGAAAATTTATGACATTAAAAAACCATTTAAAATTCAATCAGATTTTTTTCCCATCAAAACCAAGGGTAGTAGTATAGAAAGCTTCTACAGGACAACCTTAGGAGACTTTAAAGAACTCTGTAAAGAGACAGAAAAGAACAGTAAGAGAACTACTAACCTCAGTACTTGGGAACTTAAAGCACTCAAAAAACTTACAAAAGACACCACAATAGTTATCAAAGAGGCAGATAAGGGGGGGGGTCTCGTCATTCAGGATCGCGCTGACTATGTCCGCGAGGCCAACCGCCAATTAGATGACACCAACTTTTATCAGAAACTTGACCGAGACCCGACAGCCTCCTTTCAGGTTGAACTTTCAAGTTTACTTGAAAATGCCCTAACTAACGGGATTATATCCAAACAAGAATTCTGGTTCCTTTACAATTCACAACCCCTCACTCCCATTTATTATCACTTACCTAAAATACATAAATCACTTTCTTCACCCCCTGGTCATCCTATTATTTCGGGTATTGATTCACTTTCTTCTAATTTATCATTTTATGTGGATTCTTTTCTTCAACCCCGGGTCTCGTCCCTCAGGTCCCACATCAAGGACTCTACTCATTTTTTACAAAAAATTCAAAACATACAGTGGAAAGACAGTTTTGCTTTCCTCACATTAGACGTACAGAGTCTTTATACAAACATACCCCACTTATTGGGTGTTCAATCAATTTCTAACAAATTATTTAAAGATGGGGACCTGGGGGACGAACACCAAAAATTCCTCACAGACTGTATTTTATTTATTTTACAGCATAATTATTTTCTATTCAATGACACTTTCTATCTTCAGGTGATGGGAACGGCCATGGGGACCAGATTCGCCCCCAGCTACGCCAACCTCTATATGGGGGAGGTGGAGGACTCCCTCATTTGGGGGGGGGCCCTTTGGGGCGAATCTGGTCCTCTATGGCCGTTATATTGATGATCTTTTTATTATTTGGGATGGGGATCACAATTATGCTTTATCTTTTGTTGAACACCTTAATACTAATTATTTCAATTTAATTTTTACCCACACTTATCACAAGAACCGCATTGATTATTTGGATCTCACCCTGGAAATTCACGAAAATGCTATAAGTACCAGTACATTTTTCAAAGAGGTTAATACAAACCAATATCTCCATTATAAGAGTTCTCATTATCCTGTATGGAAGAAGAACATTCCGAAAGGACAGTTCCTCCGTTTACGGAGAAACTGCTCCAAAGATACCACCTTTAATAAACAATCAAAAATACTAAAAGATGCGTTTAAACAATGCCAATATCC
Organism: Crinia signifera; assembly: GCF_055691185.1. Lineage (NCBI taxonomy): Eukaryota > Metazoa > Chordata > Amphibia > Anura > Myobatrachidae > Crinia > Crinia signifera. The sequence continues at coordinate 68,265,094 of NC_139225.1, read as the reverse complement.
TGAACATATTGTCAACAAAGCTTTCTCTGACGTTACCCAAATAAGAAGATCGGACCTACTATCTGATAAAATTAAAAAAGTAGACGAAAGTAACAGAGAAATTGCCTTCATTTCTAAATTTAATGACTCATCCTACAAAATTAAAAATATTATAAAGAAAAACCATAATATTCTCAAAGGTGATCGGTGGTTGGAAGACGATCTACCTAAAGAACCAATTTTTATTTTTAAAAAGAATGCCTCTCTTAAAAATCTCTTAGCCCCAAGTTTTTTGAAATCTGTTAAACCCCCCAAAACTGCAAATATTTCTTGGTTGGGCCAAAAACCAAATGGCTTCTTCCAATGTGGCCAAAACAGATGCTTAACATGCCAATATACCAATAGGAGAACCCCCCAGATTATAATAGATGGAAACAAAACCTATGATATAAAAAGCTTCATAAATTGTAACTCAAGTTATGTAATATATGTTCTTATCTGTGAATGTGGCCTTAAATACGTTGGCCGAACGACCCGCCCTCTCAAACAGAGATTTTTAGAACACCGTCGGAATATTATAAATAAAATCTATACACACAGTGTCTCTAAACATTTTTTTGAGAATCACCAGAGTGATCCAAATAAACTCAAATTAATAGGCGTAGAACACATACCCAAAACAGTGAGGGGGGGCGACAGATTCAGAACACTTTGTAAAAGGGAAGTGTTCTGGATGTACCAAATGGACTCAATATTCCCTAATGACCTCAATGAGGCAGTAGAGCTTAACAGCGTGATCTAGGATTTTGTTCATCATGTATCACCTTCCCATTTTTCCGCTCCCTTCCCATTTAATTCATTTTTTTAATTTTTTCTTACTCAATTTTTTTCATTCATTATATATATTTTTTTTGCATTTTTTTATTCATTCATTTATTCATTTCTTTCATTCATATAAATTTTTTTCAATCATCATTTAATTATACAAACAGTGGAATACTACTAACCCCATTTATAATATAATTTTTTTGTCAACATATGGGATCTCTAACATTAACATAAATTCCGAGGACACCACAAACAGATTTTCATCTGATACATCCTAATAATAAGATCAATATGTATATGATTTTATTTATATAGATTTTAAGGATTGTGTTCATTGTTATATAAGTAAATGTTTAATATTCCCTACTTTTTCTTATGATTTTCATAACTGTAAAACCTATATATGTTTTTTGTCCACAAGGTGGCATACGCTGCACACTAATGAAGCTGATGTATACCCGCAACCAGAATAAGTTTCTGTAGAATTTTCTACCAATGTTAGTTTTTTACATCCATTCCATTTTATTATTATTTATATTTATTTTTATTTTTATAGTTTGGTTAATACAACGGAATAAGCATTTTCTATATATATTTGCTTATTCCAGTACCAGTACTCGCAGGGACTCTCGCGAGTTTTCCAAACCCTCAGACTTTACTCTGATAAAGAGGCTTGAGCCGCAGTACGATCTTGCGGACCTACATCACGTAATTACGTCACGTGGGTAATTCCGTCTATAGCCTGTTGCCGGACCTCGCTACCAGAACGAGGCTTGAGCTGCACGCGAGTCAGCGCGCGCTCCTCAACACTGAGCAGATGCTCATAGCCTATTGGCCATACCCACTGCCATACCTCGTTATCAAAACGAGGCTTGACCCGCACGCTAGTCAGTGTGCGCTCACCATTGCCGGTCACATGACCGCATTATAACACTGCCGCCCTACTTCCTCTAATTATTAGCATGTGATCTATCTAAGTATTAATGATTGGCCCACACACTATTTGTTTATGTAACCAAGGTTACCGCTAGGCTCTGTCATACACTGACGGACCAATTAGATTCTAATGCCCTTTGACCTTTATATACAAAATACTCAATATGTTTAATTTTAACTTCTTTTGTATACTTTATATAGTATATGCTTTTTATGTTGCCTCCCTGTTCATCTCTCTATCGTTTTTATGTGTACTTTTTATGCAAGTGACAAGCACAAGTGTTTCTGATTACTCATTAAGAGAAGGGTATATAAACCCATGCCACAAGCCACAACATTATTCCTTTGATAAAGCTGTACTCTGATACAGCGAAACGCGTCAGGAGCAGACCCCTTGGCACCTTTTCCAGCTGAACACCACTACAACTTGGTCCAGACCAGCCGCCTCCAGAACAGATCTTTTTTGCCATCTTTAATTGCCGCATCAATATTCGGGACTCTAAACCGACCACCTGAAGATTCCAGCAATTGCTCTTCCTCACCCAGGATTAAACATCTTCCTGTCGGATATTACCCTGCGGTAACTATACCTACCTTGCATTCTGGACATTATTGGATCCATTTATGGCGGTGTACTAGGAATGGACCTACTTATTATCCTAATAGGTGCCATGATATTGCATATGCATTACTAATCTATTCAATTCTTGTGCTTTTTTATTGTGTTTATTAAATATTGTGTATTTTTTATCAGATATTGTCCAGCGCTACTATTTTTTTGTATTTTTTTGTATTCTTTTGCTTTTCTCTAGGGGCTCTCAACCCCTTTCCTAGTAGCAGCTCCACTAAACACCCCACCACAAGGCGCCTAATAGGTTGGTTTTCTAACCACCCATTCTTTTCCATCTGCTGGTATAACCAGCAGATGAACGGCTTTCCCGGTGATGATGTGGGAGCACGCAGCAGCGCTCACCGCTCATCGCCGGGGCATACACACTGGGCGGCTTTGAGCTGAAAGCCGCTCAAACTGGGTGTTGTGAGCGACTTTCAGCTCAAAGTCGCCCAGTGTGTATGGGCCTTAACTGTGCAGAGTGTGTATATTCTCCCCATACTTGTGTGGGTTTCCTCCGGGTACTCCAGTTTCCTCCCACAATCCAAAAATATATTGGTAGGTTAATTGACTCCCAACAAAATTAACCCTAGAATGAATGTGTGTGCGTGTACATGTGGTAGGGGATATAGATTGTAAGCTCCACTGGGGCAGGGACTGATGTGAATGTTCAAATATTCTCTGTAAAGCGCTGCGGAATATGTGTGCGCTATATAAGAAACTGTTAATAAATAAATAAATGAAACAAAACAAGAAAAACAGTGACTTAAGGTGTCCATATAATTGTGCGACAAGAGAGAGAGGAGAAAAGTTGCATGCAATCCCCCTTGAACTGCCTGTTAGCTTCCTGGGCAGCAGGCTCGCACGTGATACTAAGTATGCGGTCCTTTTTGCATACAATGTATCGTATGCGATCCCAGCCTGCCTGGCTGCAATGTGACACATCCCACATACAATGTGTGCGATCCATTAGCTCCGATAAGTTGCGCACAGGACTGTGCATCAGACCTGATGATAAATAAATGCAATTTGTACACTTTTAATAGCCAAATCAGATGTATGTCGCTCTAGTGTATGGCCACCTTTACAATAATAGCTTGTATTTAAAAATGAAGCATTTTGCAGCAGGCTTGAAAACAGACCTGGCACACTGGTGGCTTTACATGTGTTGTGAAAGCTACCACTTTTGTTGATGGGTGAATTTCTAGAACTACAATAAAGTACAGTGGCGTAATTATTAATTCTGCACCTCCCTGCCAAAAATGAAGGGGGGTACCCCCCTAGGGTAACCCCGCCCCTCCCCCCTAGGGTAAACAAGACCACCACCGCCCCCCCATGCGGCCGTCTGTGCCGGGTCCCGGCTCTCCCGGCTACTGCTGCTAATACATAGTTACACTCGGAAAATGGCTGCCCCCATACAGCAGACCGTTTTTAAGGTTGCTAGAGGAGGCTGCTGCCTCCTCTAGCATCCTCAAAAACTGTCTGCAGTATGGGAGCAGCCATTTTCCGACTGTCACTTGTTTGTATTAGCAGCGCTGCAGCAGTATCCGGGAGAGCCGGGACCTGGCACAGACAGAAGTGCCGGCGGCAGGGGCAGATGGCAATGAGTACCTATTGTCCCGCAGCCCCCATGGCGCCAACACCCTCTCAGCGCCTCCCCCCCACCGCAGGGGCTGCGGGACTATAGTTACGCCACTGGTACAGTACCCATAAATGATTGTCAGGTACAATTAATAGGAATCTCACATTGCAAATCCCAGGTCACACCCAGGATTTAGATATGGGTCCGTCCCGGAAGTAACCCAGCATTTGTGAGGTGAAGCTTCCCTCAGTGATCCAGCAATAAGCCGGGTCAAATGAGGGCAGTGCGGAGTGACAGCGCATCATCGAGGGGTCAGGGTAGGAGGCAGTGCTTGGGGCTGATACTGCCTCCTCCCTATAGTAAGTATTTGACCTGGGTTACCCATTTACACTGCCAAGCAACCTGGAACCAACCCAGGTAAAACCCTTCTTTTAACCCGGGTCGGAATGTCGTGTAGAAGGACCTGGGTTTTTCCAAATGGCGCTTTCACTCCGTATAGAAACCCGGGTTATTTGTCCGATGTGAAAGGGGTGTTAGTGGGTTACAGATTCCACTCAAAGGCACCAAGAGTCAATGCAGATCCACAGGATTGACATGTAAATAATTGTGCATTGTCGTATGTATGAAATTAATAAAGAGATGTAGACAAAATGTGATCTGGTCATTGATTATGAAATTGTGCCTTAAGCCCCATACACACTAGACGATAGATCATTAATGATATGAGAAAAACTATATTGGTAATGATGTATTGTTCAAACTGTGGGTCCTGACCTCAAAGTGGGTCGCGACCATCTCAGCATGAGGTGACATCTCCATGTTGCTGACCATCAGACTAGGAGTCTAAAAAAATCAGTTGAATTGTCTGTTACTTCGTACTCCTCACATCACTTGGTTATAGGAGGCACACAGCTGGCAGCAAGGGTTCACCCAGGGCCTGAGGCTTCTGATTTGTAGAAAACTTGCAGGTGAAACAGGCAGCCAGCAGCCGGTAACTCTGAATCTGTGAAGAACCTCTTGTATGGCAACTGCTTCCGCCCTATTACCCATTGCCTCCCCCTGTCACCCTCTGCCTACCTGCCATCCACAAAGCCTTCATGGCAGGTATAAATTTTAACATTCACATGCAAGTCACATGCAAGGCAGGGCCTCCAGAAGGAACTCGTCCTTGCTTTTGTGTAAGAAGTGAAGTAATTGCATTAGCGGTCCTGGAATAATTGTTATTTTCTGATGGGGTCCCAGAGCAAAATAGTTTGCGAGGCCCTGAAAATAGCCTTTTATGTCACCATATAGCACCATCATGCTACCATATTGCTACTTTATGCCAACATATTTCCTCTTCATTCTCTGTATTACAAAGATGCAATTATATATCAATCATTTTTTTAAACGTTTAATTATTGCGCTTTAAACCTTAACCACATACTCTACGACATGCACTTTTTATCTGTGTTACAATGTTGCCATTCTGTATAAAACATTTTCTATAAAATGATGAATACACTAAATGGATAATCTACATGGAGTTATTGTAAGTTAGATAGTAAGAGTCTTGTGTTTGTACCGTTCTTTGTGTTGAGATGAGAACTTTCAGTACATACCATACTTTAATAACACACAGCCTTGTCATTCAGAATCTGCAATCCCATACACCACAAACGTGCTAGAGATACTGTAAGAAATGATTGCTAAGTTTCTCTTCAGATACCCCGAAGGTCAAGATAAAATTTTCAGTCTCTTTATTTTACCTCTGCTCTCAAACACTTAACAGGAAAGATCATCTCGGGGAAGTTTATGAATAAAAAGAAATGATAAACATCTTTTCAGCACATATTCTTTATAAAACTAACAGCCTCAGTAATAGTCACCTACACACCACGCACCATTTTCTATTGAGAATAGATGGAAAAGTTTTATACTATTTATGTACACAAATCTCCACCTTGTCCACTTAGCATATTCCAACATTTAAAAGGTCCACTCCAACCTCACAGCTTCTGAAGACACCTTGTACAAACAATCTGCATCCAGGTCTGCAGCATGGTTATTATGCTCAGGTTGTAAACCATTATATCTTCACTTCAAATAAAATATAGCAACATACTATTACTGTGGTATCCATTTTTATTTGTCCAATTATTTATTTATTCCCAGAACACTCTTTTCTAATACAGTATATTGCTCAAATTACACCCATCACTTTTGTGTATTTAGACATTATTACATAGGTCGAAGAACATCCACAATGCAGTTTCATACAAAAGTAAAAAAGAAGATGCCATGTTTATTGCTATTCAATAAACGCCTAGCGCTGCTTCTCACCTCTGTGGTGCCTGCCACTACTGGCAGGGAAGCAGTTAATAATCAGTTTTGCTAACCTTCTGCAGGGGGTGAGCAGCAAAAAGCATGGATGTACCCCTCTCCAACATCTCCCCTTGTTACAAAATATAACTTTACCTTATCATGTAGATATTTGGTGAATTTCCTGTAACTTAAGCATAGGCTATGCATCAAAACATCAGTGAAAACATATCAATCAATTGCTTTTTAGTTCACATTTCTCCATGAAGATGTCTAGGAAATGTGACGTTAATCCCTTTGTGAACATGTCAGATGGATTATTTACACTTACCAAAGATAACACTAATGCCATTTTCTTGTAATTCCCTAATCAAGAGGTGTCTACTCTAATAGTGATCTGCTTGGATTGTCTGTTGTGTTGGTACTATAGGATAGATCCATTGCGCCTTTGTTGTCATTCATGTTGCTGCATTCATTCAACTTGGTAACACTGTATGCCTCAAATGTATCCTTCTCATGAGTCCTTTGTATTCCTATGCTGTCTCTGGGGCTATCCACATGTCATATGCTGACACTTTCCCATGAACTATGGAGAAAACATATTGCTTCACACTATACCTATGGTACCGTGACTCGATTAATTTAATCAGGATTAGGATTGTCACCTAGATTAGGGGTAGGCTTCCACAGTATTTCTCATTTAAACTGCATTTCCATAGTGAACGTTAATGTGGTATAATTTTCTGAACCTCATTTATACTCCATGATCATTTTCAGAGTTTATGATAATTACTTTTACTAACAGTTTTCTAATGCTAGGTATACACCAGAACAATGCAGATCGTGAGCAGATCGGAAGATGATCGTACAATCGTCTCACGATCTTTTGAAGCGCATGATCTTCGTACAATCCCATCCTGATCCGTACCCAGTTGAAGGGGTCGCTTTCAAATCCTACCTGCTACAGGTAGGACCTGAAAAATGACCAAACGACCAATATATGTCCAATTTACATATAATCGGTTGCGATTGTATTGAATTCAGGTGAATTGAGGCCAAATCCTTCTGATGTGTACCCTGGATTCGTGTGTACACCTGTATAAGACTCATTTTACTGTACTTCTTAAACTATGACAATATTCAGTGAGCAGTAACATGTCTCTAGCTCTATGTTTGCTCCCTTGTCTTGATGTTTCCAAAGGTTAAGCATCCAAACCTGTGGTTAGGTACAGCATAGGGGATGCGGTCATTTATTAGAATGAATTTAGATCTACAGTCATTAGGTCGACCCCACTAGGTCGACTGGCAGGAAGGTCGACCTGACTTAAGGTCGACATGGGCCAAGGTCGACATGACTTAAGGTCGAATTTGCATAAAGGTCGACTGGTCATAAGGTCGACATGGTGTTTTTCACTGTTTTTTGAGCCGACATGTGCCGACAGGCGGTATTTCATGCCCTACCATCCACTAGGGCGTGGAGGAGGTTATTAAAGCTGTGGCGAGCGAAGCGAGCCACCGTGCTCGAAGCATAGCGAGCGAAGCGAGCGGTGCGAGGGTCCGATTCTCATTGCCAACTGTGTCCATGTCGACTGTGTCGACATTTGGACAAAAAAACAGCGAAAAACCCATGTTGACCTTATGACCAGTCGACCTTCCTCATGTCGACCTTTATGCAAATTCGACCTTAAGTCATGTCGACCTTGGCCCATGTCGACCTTAAGTCAGGTCGAACTTCCTGCCAGTTGACCTAGTGGGGTCGACCTAATGACTGTAGACCTAAGTTCATTCTGACAGATGTACCGATTCCCAGCATAGGATGTGTACTTACAATAAATTCTCAAATACAGTACCAAGCATTGACTTTCTTGACCACTTGCATGTGGAAAATAATATATATATTTTTTACATTGTTTACATATTCTGAAGAATTTTAGTTATAAACTTTCACAAAATATCTTCCAAAACATAGAAGTAAATGATGGGTTTCTTTCTGTAACAATGGAATTTGGACTCCCATGAAGTCTCAAAATCAGTAGGCAATTACAGATAGATTATAGATAGAGCTACTAGGGGTAAAATTTATTAAAAAAACAATATTTACACCATTTTTATAATTATTTTTGTTTACCCCATGAATTAAAGGGCTTCTAGCAGTTTTCGTGAAAAAACGGCTTAAGTCCCTATAATTTGTATTTTTTTTAGTAACCAGATCGCATATCCCATACTTTGGAAGTGCCACATGGTTGTATTTATTCTACAAAAATGTAAAAAAAATAAAATGTAGCAATGAGCCCTGTGATAATAATAACAGCCAGCGATATAGCTGCCCTTGCACAGCTGTCTGTACCTCTGGTACAAGAGGCAATAAACTCTGAGAATGGTCTTGATCATCATATTGTCACAATAAACCATCTGCCTTTGCATTCTCTAAAGCTGGCCTACAAGTGAAAACTAAATTAAAGCAAGTGAAGACAAAGCACATCCAGCTTCCCAGGAGTTCAAGAGCTTGGCTGATTTAATATACTCCAGATTTTGATGACCAGATGAAATAGTCACTGGTGATCTGCACTTTCATGTAGATGTCTCCAAATGGCAATAATTTCCATAATAATTAACAATTTAGCGTAGCTCCAGTTAGCCATTTGAAAAAGTAAGTACATTGATGCAATATTTTCTTCAACCTCTGCCATTGAGATAAAATTACACTATTATTTCAGATTTCAGGTGGAACAATATTGGAACAGACAAGAAGGCCCCTCTTAGGCAGTTTGACAGCTTTATATTGGTTTTGTGACCGTATAGTTGAACAATTTTGTCCAGTTAACATAGTCCATGTTGGTTGGTTATAATTGATCTGACAGGCTTGGATTCTCTTTATTTTTTTAGCCAACCCAACCCCTTTCAACTAAGAATTTCAATATTTTCAATCTAAACTTAGCATGTGAGTTCTCAGCCTAACAAAGACTTTACGTACATTTACCCAAGACGTCTCCAAAGCTTGACAGTAAATAATGATACCATTCACAGAATGGTGGAAAATTGCTTGTGGGTTGACAAACCCAAAGAGATTTACAAGGTTACCATACCTTATGAAGCCAAACATGATCACCTCCTTGGATAGGAATCAGGTTTAGATGTAGCAAAGCATGGTGCAATTTTGACTAACTTACTATTGATTTTGACTATAAAGTAAAAATGGATAGCCATAATCACAGCATGTACACACCTTAAGCAGGTGATTCCCTACCATTCGGTCCCCACCGTATTCGCACAGAGGACCAATGGTGCGACATGTGCAGGGCCACTGTACGAATACCTTGGTCGACTTTCACAGTTGTTGAGGCGTTCATAGGGATAGGGGAGGGAGGGGGGGTGGGCAGGGGCAGACATTGCCCCCAGGCAGGGGAACACCCAGCATTTTAAATGCATCCTCATGAAAGCACTGGGTGTTCCCCTGGGAATGCGGGCGGGCCGATGCCTGCCAGGGCCAGGCAGCTGACCTTACATGACGTCAGCACCCACCCCAAACTTGGGCCAAGATAAAAGTAAGTACAAGCTTAGTTTTATCTACGAAGGGGAAGAGAAATAATTTTTTGGTGAGCGACCATCAAATGTTTTTTCTTCTGTTAGGCCACATGCGAGGGTCATATGTTATCTTAACCATCCCCTGGCAGAGGGATTCAGCGTGGGGAGGGCGGGCGGTCAACCGTTTGGAGGGTCAGCATTAAGCCGCTTGTTAATCAGCGAGCAACCGCTGCTTAGTGGGCAGTGATGAATCTCATCCAAAGAGTAGTAAAAAACTTTTTTTTACTCCCAAGTGCTCCAATAATTCAGAAGTCAATGGCAATGGATACCTGTTCTTTGTGTTCAGTGCTTTGTACAATCAATATTATCATCAATATGCCCCCATACACAGTGGTTACTTCTCCACTTGGCAGTGCCCCCTTGAGCCGCCTGGGACCTTACTGAGTGGCAGAATTGCATACAATATATTGAATGCTGTCCTTTTGCATGTGATATATCGCATGCAAGCCAGCCTGCTTCTGTAGCATGGGCAACTTGGAGGGTCCAGTGCCATGTGAACAGGACCATGCATTGCAACTAATCCACTCTCTGTCACCTGCAATTTGGGTTCTTTGCCTGTTATGGATTTCTGCAAATACAGGAAAAAAGCCCAAATCGCAGGTACATTAGAGCCTTAAGAATAAACGTACCATATAATGTATTATTACATTCAAATGATGCCTTTCCTATGATTACAGGATTACAGGATTGTTATCTCTTGACACATCTAGGCCTAAAGTTGCTCTTCTTCCTGAAGCTGTATTATACCATGGAACAGAGAAGCTGTTATCATGTGCATCTAATCATTATGGCCCTTATTCTGATTGACGCGTACTTTACCGCATACTTTCGGATGGCGTCTTTACGGCGTCTGCGCATGCGTGGAGAACGCAACGCGCATGTGCCAGGCCTTGACTCCGTACCAGTTCGGCCAAATCCCGTCCCAAACTGTTCCCCGCAATCAGTCGGGAAATATGGGCGTATTATGGGCGTCATGCGGAATGACACATGGGCGTAGTTTCAAAGTGGGCAAAACGGGGCGGAAACATGGGCGGACACGGGGGAGTACACTTATGTTGGGGGGCGTACATTCGGAGATACCACTCCGAATGCACGCGATCAAAAAGGGAAGAAATGTGCGGTGTCCACAAGTGTACTATTGCTTTGCGGACACCACTCGTTCATGCGGTAGGCGAACGTACGCCTAATGACTACAAGCATTAACACCTGAACCCAATAGAATCGACTCCTTTACTCATTACTCACTAATAGGACGCTTGTCAGTGCTTTAATTGAAACCATTGCACTTCAATTGCTGTAAGGGTTAATGTGTGCAATGCATGTGTTAGGCATGCTTGTAAGGATATATTGGCATCTAATTGATTCCAATTCCAAATAAGAAGTTTTTTATGAGGATAGGTAATTGAATAAGTGGGTCATGTGATGTATTGCAGAAGATACATAATAGTGGGTTGTTTGGCGTAAATACTCCGCTTACGGGCGGTAGCACCGCTTGGCTCCCGTTCGGATGCGGTATTCCCGAGCATAATCTGTAATACTCTATAATACCGTGCAGAATCTGAGTGTTTCTCCCGCACACGCATGGTTTGTATGTCGTCCGTAAACACGCCCTGTTCTTAAAGAGTGAGTCCGTCCGAATGCGGAGGACCCGTGGGCGTTTCTACGGACGATGGCCGCACGCGGCAGAACACCGTGGCGTGCGGACCGCTCCGTAAGAATGCGGGAATATCCGCACCGATCAGAATAAGGGCCTATGTTGTGTGTAGTAGTCTCTGAAGAGCAGAAAATAATGCCTCAAATCTGAAATTCAGAGAATTATCTGGCCTGGCCACATGACTGCAAACACAGAGGAACATAGTGATAAGGATGGAAAGATAAAATGCAGAATGTTATCTGTCCCTCACCTGTCTACCCTGTTTCATCCCTGGCAAACATTTGTCCTGGGATGTAAACATGTGTACAACTGGAACTCACCAGGCATTATTGCACTGATAACAGAGATCCATAAAACTCAGACCAACAGACAGAAAGAAGAATGTGTCTCTCTTCCATTTCTGATATAGTGCTTCAGCTTGTTGAAATAAGCAGCAGTCTATGAGATATACTGTATTATACATCTGGAGTAGGAATTTCTGATCCTAAAAAGCTAATGCACCAGTAACATGTTAGTGATATATGCTAGACCATTAAATGTCTGCAAACCATATAGACAAACCAGTTATGTAAAGTGAAAAAATACAGCCTACAAATTGCAATTCAAACATGAATCCATTTAAAATAAATTATTCACAGATGATTAAAAAAAATCCCCACACACAATAAAAATCCTGCATCTAAGAATTGGGGCTCATGGAAACCCATGGGACCCAAACCCACAAAGAAAATATACACACAAGAAAAAGAACATTTATGTGCATATGCTCAGTAGCATGCATCTTGCATGCATCTAGTTTTATAACACTATGATATGATCATACAGAAATGGCTTGATAGATTTAATATTACATGTTAAAGTGGCATTTTCTGCATAAAATGTATCTACATTAAAACAAAAATAAAAAACAAATAAAAATACAAATTTTATTAAAAAGAAACATCTGTTGATTTACACATGTTTATTTTACTTTATTTTAGTATTACCTCAATGTGCTCAAGGAAAATTGCAGGATAATTCACAAAATTCTCCTCCAAGCCAATAATATCACTTTTTTTTTAAATCAATCAGATCACATTGCCCATACTGTAATGGGAAATGTAATCTGCCCACATTTACTTAAATAAAAATTGTTCAACAGTGATGACTAGATACTGAATACTGTAACAAGCTTGGTACTTTAGGTAATTTGTGAAATGTTCCTTTCATATGTATATGTGTATGCCTATTTTAAATGCTGTTGCTTCAATAAATAAATAATAATAATAATAATAATAATACAAAATTTAAAGAAAAGAAATGTAAAATAATACCAGACCAAGACCTGTGATAATAATGCTACTTAATCCCCTTTCACACCAGCCTGAATTCCTGGTTTGGCCCCGGGAACAACCTGCGACTAGTACTGGTGTGCAAGGGAATTCAACCCTGGGAATTCAACCCTGCTAGATAGCACGGTTGCTCCCGGGACCAGCCCGGGAAACTGGCCGGTGTGAAAGGTACTTACCCGTCATCCCAGCTTGCTTCCATCTGGGCAGCATTGATAGCAAATTCAGGGTCCGTGCAGCGGGATCCGGACTGTGGTGATCCGGTAGTGGCGGCTGGGCGCTGGTAGCGCTATTTGCTAGGCAGCGGGGCGGAAGCGCTGCTTAATTTGAAATAGGGATGGCCATCGTTGCCATTGCCATCGATGGTTGCCATCGATGGCAATTCTACAACAGGCCATCGATAGTGCTAAACTATGCAATGGATGACCATCGATATTTTTACATATCGATGGTCATCCATTGTGTTTGATTGATTGGCCTGTGGGCCAATCAAAACACGGCGGCGGAGCTTGGCGGGTGTCAGGGGGCGGAGCTATGCTCAGTGTCCCGGCACTCTGAAAAAAAAAAAGCAAAACATCGTTTTGCTGTTCCATCGATGGAGGGAAACCATCTGGTTCTCCCCCATCGACGGCAAAAGTATTCGACATCGGCCATGAACCATCGATTATTTCGAATCATCGATGGTCGATGGCCATCCCTAATTTGAAAAGACTGGGCAGATGGTCTCAGCCAATCAGTGTCCAGCCAGTCTTTACCATGGCAGGCAAATACCGCTACTAGCACCCAGCCGCTGCTGCTGGATCTCCGCAGTCTAGACCCCACCACCTGCTGCCCAGACCCCGCTGCCCCCTCACATCAGAAAATACAGGGATTAGGACGGTGTGAATGGGGCCAACCTGGGAATGTCCCTGCATGATCCAGGGACCATATTCCATGGTAAATCCCTGCATTTTCTGATGTGAAAGGGGTATTACCTGCACCCAGGGACCAGTGATTTGTGATTTACAGTCTACTTTTCCTGTGCTGCTGCTGGTGCTGTGAGCCTGTGATGGGAATTTGGATTATTTTTTCACATCTGCCATGCAGATTAGTAATAAAAGTGGATTTTTAGTAATTAAAGTGGATTTCCTGTGCTGCAATAATCCAAATATAATTTTAAATTGACTTATGCAATTAGATGACATGACTTCATGCGATATAGGCACAACACTGCTTTAAGTGCTATTGGCTTAAATGCTCAATTCAAATTCAGCCAATCAGAAGTAGCTAGGAAGAGCTATTGATAGTCATCATCACCAAGGCGTTTCCTGAACTTGCTCTCCTGCACTTTAAAGAGAAAATCTGCTGACAAGCATATCTGCGGACTGTTTTAGCCCCAATTATGGCTTAGTTATGTGAACACATCCTTCTGTATGCAGGACAATAGAGAGCCTGGCCGGGCCAGATACATTTCAGGGGGTGTGGCCTTATCGTTGGAGGTGTTGAAATGCCCCCTTAGACTAAAATACAGAAAAAATAGCACTTTAAGCCCCTCTCTGGACACACTGCAGCTCAGAACACAGCAGCATGTGCATATGTGAATAGAGAAGAGCTGGTGCAGATGTCGCTTTCAGGTAATGGGATCCACACTGGGCCCCTCAATCAGCCCTGGGACCAGGTAATTAGTACCCCTACTCCCTCTCTTGGCACCATTGCCTTACGCTCCATCTCCCATTTCTCCTTCCCAAGTAGGGATACCAATCCTGGGGCATTTGTTAAATCCCTGGATTCTGGGTTGAAAAATGCTCAATCCTGGCACTCCCAAGATCCCGGCACTGGCCTCTGTAATATAAAAAAATGCCCCTCAAACCGCCGGGAATGGCAGAGCAGCTGAGAATAGCTGTACATCCGAGAGGGTCTGGGATTCATCGGTGTAGCAGGAAGTGGAGAGTCGTGGTTCAGGGATGTGGCTGACTGGCTGTGCAATGTGACACGCAGCGTGACCTCTGACCACGTCACACTGTGCAGATCCGTACTGTCTAGTGTTCACGGTCCCTGTTCCGATCTGCTCTGGGGTGGGGATACAGCCGCGGGCTCCACGGGAGAGATTTTATGCAGCCCACACAATAAATACGTCTAAAATAAGGTTGGACAAACATCTATTGGATAAAAACATCCAGGGGTAAAAATAACAATCATATTTTACTTTTGGTGGGGGCCTTGAATGGTCCACTTAGCTCCCATCCTCGGCCCCCAGAGAAGGGACGCTTCAGCTTGGATGGGAGGACAGAGGGAGCAAAGCAGGACTGGTGTGGTACGGGACTCCGACAGTCAGGATCCCGACAGTCATTATCTCGACGCTAGGATCAGACAGCATGGCGAGCGCAAAAAAGCTCCTTGCGGGCTCGCTGCACTCGCCACCTATTCTATTCTCCCTCTATGGGGGTCGTGGACCCCCACGAGGGAAAATAGCGGGTGGCCGTCGGGCGTTTTGACTGTCGGGATCCCGACTGTCGGGAACCCGTCCAGCACCCAGCAGGACAGAGGGGGAGACAGAGAGTGCTGAAGTGTGGAGGAGCACTGTGTGTCCCTGGCAAAGGGCCACCTCCGGCTGCAGACACGCGAAGCTATAGCCGCGGCCCCTGGCACGACTCCCAGTTGCAGCGACACCATCACCCTGACCTGTAGTGGTAACACACTGAATCTCTGTAGCTGTCTTGAAAAAAACCCTCCGGGGTTGAAACGTTGACCATGCCTGTCTACATCCTCTGATTAAAAAGCAATTTTACCTGCTGTGTTGGTATATAAACCCACAGCAGGTCAACAGTGGCATGAGAAAGTTGTCTGAGCACAACGAAACGCGTCAGGTTAACCCTTGTCTGGACATTGGATACTAACCTTCATTCCCCTTGAACCAGCTACTCCTGTTGTCCCCCCATGAACTCATCTTCATGCCGGCATCCTCAAACTGGATGTACAAATTGGGAAACCAACCACCTGCTAATTTTTGGAGCCCTATTTCCGTGAAGTGAGGTATTTCCATCTTGCCCACCAGTGGAACCAGAGACCAAGGCCTCCAGCAGGAACAATCAGACACTCACAAGTACAAACTGAACCCGGACCTCCCCATCCATTCCCAGCCCACCAACTTCCCTCCCCCCCTCCTTCTTCAACGTGGGGACCACAAACCTGACTAAAAGGGTAGCACATCTTGGAACAAGCGGGACTCACTTAAGTATCTATTGCTCTTACTTACTCTTAATATAGACAAGTGGTTTACTGTATGCCTATTACTTTTCTCTTAAGTGCATTATGTTTTATGCAATATTTCATGTGTATCTTTATTAATAGTTTATTATTCATTTTTGATGTGATAATTAAATTAATTTATATTTTGTGATACCCAATTGATCAAATTTATTTTAAATTTATTTTTATCTTATATTAACTGTAAACACAATTGATCCCATGGCATAGTCCCCCGGGAACTTCCAAACCAGCAGGATCTCTAGCATGCACAGCAGAGGAGACTCAAGGCCTGCAGGCCCTGGTGAATCCAGCATTGCCCCTGCCCCGGGAGGAGCCCCCCCCCCCCCCAAGGAGGAGATTTGGCTCCAGTTTTGGGGGCAGTGGCGGTGGACCTCCATCCCCAGGCTTCACTGACTCTCCCTCCCCATCCTCACTGACTCTCCCCCCCCTCACACGCTATATCTGCCTCCGTGGCTCCAGCCAGGGCCCCTGACATGCTGCCCCCATAGACCCTCAGCATGACAGCCTCAGGATCTATCCATGCTGGATGACTCCTGTGGTGTTTTGAGCCCTTCCACTGCTGCCCTGTGAGTAGCAATGGTCAAGATGGCGCTGCTGATAGCTAGCTGCCCGGATCTGTGTCGCTCAGCCATCATTTTATGTACTCCCCTGTCAAGTCCTTTATCTGTACTGTTTACTTGTTTTTTTTTATCTGGCTGTTGCAGTGAGCAAGTGCTGGCGCTGATTGCTGCCTAGGTGCTGCGCAGCTCAGAAAATATATGTTCCCTGTGTCTCCCTATGTCCGTGTCCAGCACCCCCCCCCCCCCCCCCAGGTACATATTTGTACATGTGTTTATATATATATATATATATATATATATATATATATATATATATCTTACTGTCATTGTTTACTTTTTACCTACCAGACTGTTGGACAGCAATCCAAATCTCATTCCTAGTATACGCAAGTATACTTGGCCAAGTAAAGCTGATTCTGATTCTGATAATCTGTCTTTAAATAAATCAGAATACACAACACATAATAAGGGATTTTGCAAATGGATCATACACACTAACCAAGGTTGAACTCAATGGATGCATGTCTTTATTCAGCTTAACTACTATGGAACTATGTCACATGTCAGATAACTGTCTTTCTTCATTTTAACACAAAGTAAAAGTCAATAAAACTGACACCGTACAGTGGAGCTCCACAAACTTCTATTACAACAGCAGTATGTAAGGTACTTCCATTCATCAGTGCAGGAACAGTTATTATTATAATTTTATTTATAAGGTGCCACAAGTGTTTCGCAGCACCGTACAAAGGAACAGCACATGGAGACAAAATTTAGCATTACAGTGAACAAATAACAAAAATAGAGTACAAGGTAAAAGAGCGCCACAGTTCAATACACATTACAGCTTAAATGTAAGTAGTGAGGACTTGATCAACGTACTACTAGAGGCTTGTGGCCAAAGATGGAGATGGAGTATGTGGACTAAGATGGTCGCTGAGTGTTTGAGTATGGGAGAGCTGTGAGTGAAATATGAAGAGAAGAGGGCTTTGACAACAAGAGGGAAGAGGGCCCTGCTCTGAGGAGCTTACAATCCAGTAGGAAGGGGAGACAGACAGATTACATGAGGTACAAGCATGTGAGTGGTGGCTTGATAGCAGGATGTAAGCAGGCAGAGATGGACAAGGCATTACATTGCATACGGCTGTGGCCGGATAGGCTGTGGGCAGATTTTATCTGTGGGCCTAGATTGAAGTGGGCCGTTATTAAAGTGGGAAAACTGATTCATAACTACAGCGTTATACCAGATTCATCTGACTCATCATCTCTTGTCTCCAACAGGTAACACACTGAACATCTCCTCTGTACTGCAGAGCATTACATCTATTGTGTGGGATTGATTTGTACTTCTAGGTAACACACTGAACATCTCCTCTGTACTGCAGAGCATTACATCTATTGTGTGGGATTGATTTGTACTTCTAGGTAACACACTGAACATCTCCTCTGTACTGCAGAGCATTACATCTATTGTGTGGGATTGATTTGTACTTCTAGGTAACACACTGAACATCTCCTCTGTACTGCAGAGCATTACATCTATTGTGTGGGATTGATTTGTACTTCTAGGTAACACACTGAACATCTCCTCTGTACTGCAGAGCATTACATCTATTGTGTGGGATTGATTTGTACTTCTAGGTAACACACTGAACATCTCCTCTGTACTGCAGAGCATTACATCTATTGTGTGGGATTGATTTGTACTTCTAGGTAACACACTGAACATCACCTCTGTACTGCAGAGCATTACATCTATTGTGTGGGATTGATTTGTACTTCTAGGTAACACACTGAACATCTCCTCTGTACTGCAGAGCATTACATCTATTGTGTGGGATTGATTTGTACTTCTAGGTAACACACTGAACATCTCCTCTGTACTGCAGAGCATTACATCTATTGTGTGGGATTGATTTGTACTTCTAGGTAACACACTGAACATCTCCTCTGTACTGCAGAGCATTACATCTATTGTGTGGGATTGATTTGTACTTCTAGGTAACACACTGAACATCTCCTCTGTACTGCAGAGCATTACATCTATTGTGTGGGATTGATTTGTACTTCTAGGTAACACACTGAACATCTCCTCTGTACTGCAGAGCATTACATCTATTGTGTGGGATTGATTTGTACTTCTAGGTAACACACTGAACATCTCCTCTGTGTACTTTACAACAGTACCTAGCATGTGTGTAGGGAGGAATTTATTTTATTCTAGGTGATCTATAGAATCCTGGAATGCTAGTTTTATTTTTCTAAGCCACTTTTATTGCTATGTGTTGTAGGGGGTGGGGACTAAACGAGTGGATTCCAATTAATGGGAATTGGGAACTCATGCATTGTAAGAGTACTTAAGTAGTCATTGCATACGGCTGTGGCCGGATAGGCTGTGGGCAGATTTTATCTGTGGGCCTAGATTGAAGTGGGCCGTTATTAAAGTGGGAAAACTGATTCATAACTACAGCGTTATACCAGCGTTAAACCAAAGTGAAACTGAATGACAACACAACAACGGAGAAAACCAAAGTCTACTTTGAGTGAGTTAAATTCATTCACACTACTCCGGCCTGCTTAATCTGGCAATTCAACCATAACATCATCATTTTACATTTGCAAACAACTTTTACTATCACTGTTAAAGCTTGTACTTGCACTGTCTGTTTGGAAAATGACCAGCTGTACCTTTAATGACCTCACCTCTCCTGCTCTTCCATTGATAGTAGGTGTCCTCTTTCTCTATACATCCTCTCTGGGTGAGCTTATGTGCTCACTGGACTTCCACTATCACATCTATGCTGATAACAGTGAAATCTACCTCTCCTCTCATGATCTCTCTCCCTCTATCCTCACTCATATCTCTAACTGTCTCTCTGCTGTCTACTCTTGGATGACCCAGCGCTTTTTTAGACTTAAAATATCAAAGACTAAGCTGTCATCTTCCCACCCTCCTGCATAAAACCTGACCATCGCTTATCCTTACCTACTGTTTATGCTCACTTCTTTACCTTCTGTGTCACCCCTGTCTGTCTATCCCTCCCCTTTAGAATGTAAGCTCTCACGAGCAGGGCCCTCTCTCCTTATGTGCCTTTCTTAGAATATATAAATCTCTGCCACCCTGATGATTGCTTCAGTGTCCTGTCCCCTGATGCAACTATCTATATTAACCATGTGCTTGTCCTAAACTGTCTTGTACTGTAATTTGTTATGTGTTTTTGATTATAACTATGCTTTGTAAAGCGCTGCGGAATCTGTGTGCGCTATATAAGAAACTGTTAATAAATAAATAAATAAATGAGGTAGGGGGTAGGAGAACCAGCCTCAGGACTAGGTTATGCAGTGAAAGGGTACACTCTGATGAGCTTTCAGTGCCAGTTTGAAGCTTTGCAAGGTTGGGGAGAGTTTAATGGAGAGAGGGAGTGCGTTCCACTGAAGGGATTCGGCACAGGAAAAGTCCTGAACGCTAACGTGGGAAGCAGTGATCAGGGTGGAGGAGAGACAACAGTCGTCGGCTGACCATAGCGGGCGGGAGGGTGTATGAATGGAAATGAGGTTAGATATATATATAGAGCATTAGAATTAGGGATGGCCCTGTATGTGAGAGGTGTTTGAAGAGGATTCTCTAGGGGAATGGGAGCCAGTGCAACTTTTGTTGAAGGGAAGTGGCAGAAGTAGAGCAGCAGGAGAGGAAGATAAGCCTGGCTGCAGAGTTAAGGACAGATTGGAGAGGAGCCACTTGGGAGTGAGTGAGGCCAGTGAGGAGAACATTACAGTAGTCGAGTTGTGAGATGACCAGGTGGTGGATGATACATTTAGTTGCACTCTGTGAGAGATAAGGCCTGATCCAAGCAATGTTGCGTAACTGGAACCGAGAAGAATGGGTCAGAGCTTGAATGTGGGGTGCAAAGGACAGTGACACCTATGCAGCGGAGTTGGGGAACAGAGGAGATGATGATGTTAACAGTGATAGAGATATTAGTACAGGGTGTAGCTCTGGATGGGGGAAAGAAAATGAGTTCAGTTTTGTCCATATTGAGCTTCAAAGAGTGCTCAGACATCCAGGAGAAGGTGGTGGTGAGGCAGTTGGAAACCTGAGAGAGAACAGTGGGGGACAGATCAGGAAAGGAGAGAAAGATTTGGGTGTCAACAGCATAGATGTGGTATTGGAGGCCAAATGAGTTAAGGAGTGCACCCAGGGAAGAGGTATACAGGGAGAACAAAAGGGGTCACGGACAGAACCCTGAGGGACACCAACAGGAAGGATGAAAGGTAGTAGGTGGTGCCAGAGGCAGAGACTGAGAAGGAATGGTTGGGGAGGTAAGAGGTAAACCAGTCAAAGACAGTGCCAGAGAGGCAAATATTTTGGAGTGCGTGGAAGAGGAGAGAGTGAGTGAGTGAGTGTCGTATGCAGCAGAGAGGTCCAGAATGATAAGCAGAGAGAAGTGGCAACTGGATTTGGCTGACAGCAGGTCATTGGTGACTTTCACCAGAGCAGACTCAGTGGAGTGTAGTGGGTGAAAGCCAGATTGAAGGAGATCAAGGATGGAGTCGCCAGAGAGGTAGCTGGTGAGATGACTGTAAACCAGCCATTCAAGTAGTTTAGAGGCGAATGAGAAAAGAGAGATAGGGCAGTAGCTCATGGGTGATAAAGGGTAAAGGTTGGGTCTTTTAGGAATAGGTGAGACCAGAGCATGTTTGAAGGGTGAGGGAAAGATGCTAGTAGAAAGGGATAGGTTAAAGAGGTGAGACAGGTGGGAGCAGCCAGTGGGGGAGAGGGAACTGAGGAGATGGAAGGGAAGGGGGTCCAATTGATAGGTAGAGGAGGGAGAGGACTTCCTCATCTGTAGTAAGGCAGAAGGAGGACAGAGTTGGGTAGTTAGAGGGGGAGGATTATTAGGGTGGGTGGGCATTAGAGGTGGTATAGGAGAAGATATCATGTCGGATTATCTCAATTTTAAAGAGGTAGAAGGAGGCAAAGTCAGTGGCAGCGAGGGATAATGGGAGGAGGGGTGGAGGAGGAAGAAGTAGAGTGTTGAAAGTTTCAAAGTGACAGTTCCATATAAACACAGCCCTCGGCTAGATCTGTCCAAACAAAAGCCATAAACAAAAAGTCACCCTGAACTAAAACATACTAGAAGACAGGTATGTAGCAATTATCTGTTTTAAAGTTGAATATGTCCTTAGGGTGAACGTTTCCTTAGGGTGAACGTTGGGATATGACATACCATACCATTATCAGAAAAATTGGGAAAGCCAGTTACAGTAGTGGTCACTGTTATGAACATTTACCAATTCCTGGCCCCATAATCAGTGCCAATATTAACTGTCATATTCCAGTGATGTCTGAAAGTGTTGCTAGAAATGACAGACTATTTATGCAATATCTATAAACTCAAATAGATGTTAAAGATCTGGCGCTACCGCTGCTGCAGGTTACCGTTCTCCCAATTCCAGTACTATCATCACTGCAAAGCTTAAACTATCCAAACAAAACAACATGTGGGGCAAACAGTATCTTGCGCAGACAGTTCCAATAATGTTTATTTTTAAGAAAATCTCTAAGCTAAAAATAAAAGGAGCACTACCTCTTTCTTATATGTACAGATTAAAATACATCTACAAATAGGAAACATACAGAAAGGAATGGCAAAATGGACTTTCCTGAGTTATCTCTCCAAACCATACTGTCTGCATTTCTCTGCATAAATAAGAACTTAGTGGCGGCGTCATATATGGAAATGCAAATTGCTCTAAGTGTTTAACCCCAGGAATTGTGGGTGGGTCGATCGCACAGGACAGTAATCTCAATATTTAAACAGTAAGAGATAAAGAGAGACCCCCCGTTAGCTCTGTACACAAATTTCTTATGTAATGCTAGGGGGTGTGCTACCACTGGGACAAAAAATTGAGATAACTTAAAGGAGGAGAGGGCAGTTTGTCACGGTAGTGGTGCACCACAGTAAATAAGAACGACTTAAAAAATAACTTTTATTAAGATAAAAGTTATTTTTTAAGTCGTTCTTATTTACTGTGGTGCACCACTACCGTGACAAACTGCCCTCTCCTCCTTCATGTTTAACCCCAGGGGCAGACCTATATCATTGTATGTGTGGATGCCCAGAAGCGCAAAGAAACTGGAGAACAGTAGCCGCATACATACAACACACCTACAATATTAGTATAGACCTCACCCCGGAATGGGCTCTATGGGACATAAGCACAACCCAAGTACAGAATAAACTTTCACAAGGACAGCGTTTATTCACAGCTAAAAGAGCTGCAGCAACACGTAAGACAATATTATCACAGTGGACAGCTTCTAATACATTATCACTGGCTTTATGAACACCAAGAATAATACATTTATACCAGATGGATTGGGTAGAAATGTCCAAAGACAAAAACGCAATTTTTTTTTTCAATATATGGCTTCCACATATTAGAACATTATCCCTTCCAGTTATAAATCTATTAAGGAAGATGGTTTCACTAACGACATGGTATGATATGGAGATAACAGTTAATGGCACTCGCCCGTTTTGATCTTTACTAGGGAAATGCTTAAACCCCCCCCCCCCCATTTTGTTTGGGGAAATAAGAATTAAACTGCTAAGATATTTGGGAATGGAACTAAAAATTTTATTTAATGGTATACGCAGGGCCGGCGGAACCCGCTCAGCGAGGGATGCAAAGCAGGGAGGTGCCGGCCAGTAGAGGCGCTCTCCCATGCTCTGCACCCTGCTCCTGCTGGCTGCCGCTGCCTGTCACACTGCATGACAGACAGCGGCGCCGGCAACATGAGGCCTACCCGCGTCGCTGAAGTCCTGCATGTGTGATGAGATCTGCATAGGATGGCTCCGGAGTTACTGCTGACTGCAGTACTGCCAGCAGCCACTAGATGCTCCCTGCTGATTCCACTGTGGAGCTCTGCCCTTATCAGTGGAGAGAGACAGCCCGGGACCCCGCTGGAGAGAAACTGACTGACGTGAGTTTGTTTTTGTGTATCTGTCTGCTATCTCTCTCTCTCTCTGTCTATATCTCTAGCTCTGTTTATCTATATCTCTGTCTGTCTATATCTCTGTCTGTCTATATCTGTATCTCTGTCTATATATATCTCGCTCTGTCTATATCTATATCTCACTCTGTCTGTCTATATCTCTCTCTGTCTATATATCTATTTACCTCTGTCTATCTATCTATCTATCTATCTATCTATCTATCTATCTATCTATCTATCTATCTATCTCTAGCTCTGTCTGTCTATATCTATCTCTGTCTGTGTCTATCTATCTATATCTATCTCCTATCTCTCTATCTATTTATCTCTCTCTCTCTCTCTCTCTCTCTCTCTCTCTCTACCTGTCTGTCTGTTTGTATCTATCTATCTATCTATCTGTCTCTGATATAGGTATAAGAAGTTGCGCTTAGAACCACATGGGATTATGGGTTGCAGCTGAGTTCGAGGGGTATGCTACACATATCCCAAAATACAGGAAAGAATACTCTGCACAACCACACCCACATAAAAGAATAAAGTAATAATATAATAATATAATAAATTACTATGAATAAATGTATAAGATAATATTTTTAATGCCATTAAAAGCAATTTAATGTATCAATTTACATCCGCCATATATAGATAAAAAATTTTTTTAAAAGATATATCTCTCTCTTAACTATAATATATCCTAAAAAATTTTTGTAGCATGAGTTGTCCCTTTATGGACTATGGAAGGGAGGGCGCAAAATTTCAGTTTGCAGGAGGGCGCCAGACACCCTAGCACCGGCCCTGGGTATACGATCATGTGACAAGTTGAGGATTTGTTTCAAATATCTGTATGTATTTAAGATAGAGAAATGGACAATGAATGTAAAGATATTCTGAAATGAAATGCTGTATAAGTTGTAAATTTTAAAATGAAATATTTTCTCAATAAAAAGATAATTAATAAAAAAAGAAGAAAATCTGTGATCAAGGATCTATATATAAAAGGAAAAACAAATAAGGTTATGGTCAGAGAGACTTTCTGATCAAATGTCAGCTAACCATTGGACAATTCGGAGAGGACAAAAAAACGTATGAGGATCAACATATTTGAAGATCCTTGAACAAAGATTAGTACTTATATGTTAGTTGGGCGCCCACTAAGCTATTTGCTTAGTTTTCCGCATCCCCCCGCGGGGCTCGCTACGCTCCATCCCGACATGGATAGTGGGGGTATGAGCTTACTAACTATAGTGGGCGCCCAACTAACATATAAGTACCCAAAGATTTTCTTCTTAATAAGAAACATTACTGGAACTGTCTGCGCAAGGTACTCTTTTTCCTACATGTTGTTTTGTTATGATTATGTATGCAACATCAGTGATTGTTCTAAAATAGTTAACGGGAAATAATGGAAAAAAAACATAAAGACGTCTAGTTTGGTATTGTAACAGTTTATCATGATAATGTGGCTGCTGCAAGACATTTTTCTAATGTTCTAAATAATGGTATTTAATTTCATGTAACTTAATATAACAAACCTCAAGGGATACAGACTCCTCTTGTTAATGGAGATGGGGGAAACCGGAGGAAATATACAAAATTTCATCCATTTCCTCCTGAATTACGACCAGGTCCTGTACCCAGCTAATTCAAGCAAATTCGGCTATTTTTTGCATATTTATTGCTGTACGAATGAATACCACATCGATAGAACCACAAAAGGGTTATAAAAGATATAGAAAAGATAGATGGGAAGACAGGTGTACAGAGAAAATTAGAGACAGACATGCAGAAAGAAACAAACAAATAGACATATAAATGGAGGAGGGAGAGATCCAAACACACAACCTCACATAGGAAGAGGCAAAGATACATATTGGGAATCAGAATAAGGAGAGAGACAGGCACTGACAGTGGAATGCCGAAAGGCTTGCACAGACAGGGACATCTGTCCACTTTCCTTTCCTCCCACTCTCTCCTTCACTTGCTTCAATCTGACTTTCAATCTCTTCAGTTCAAGAAACAGTTTTTCCCCAAGGAGATTGAAAACCTTCTCATCGTCTTTGACAAGTCACATGCTGCTAACACAGCTGATCAACTCTTATCCTTCATATCCAGCCTCTTCTCCTTCCAACTTTCTTTACCTCTGGTCATTCACTGGGGTCAATCCTATTCCACCTATTTTCAATTTTAAAAGCCTTAGTAAATTTACCCCAACATGTCTAACACTGAACTAATTATCTTTTTCACTTCCAGGACTCTCTCTCCTTCCAAAGTCTCTAGTTCTGCTTCTAATACTATTCCTCCTTATCCCCAAGGCTACTGCCTCCATGTCAGGCACAATTGCTCCCTCTCCTCCAACCTCAATAAACACGATATATCCCAATCTAGCCATTTCATCTTTCTAACATCTCTAAGACCAGAAGTTATACAAATTTCACGCCCTTATTTTCTTGTGCCTAAACTATTGCAACCTCCTGTTCACTTTCGTCTGCCTCTCACTTTGAAATCTATACTCATGATGCTCATATTGTTGTACTACCTAGTCCAGGAATGTCCAAACGGTGGCCCTCCAGCTGTTGTGAAACCACACCTCCCAGCATGCCTTGCCATAGTTTTAGCATTTCCCAATAGCAAAACTGTAGCAAGGCATGATGGGAATTGTAGTTTCACAACAGCTGGAGGGCCGCAGTTTGGATATGCCTGACCTAGTCGCTCTGATATGGCTTCTTAATTTCCTTCCCTTCATATACAGAATCCAAATGAAGCTCTCACCCACAATTTCAAAGCAGTCAAATTCACCTGCTTCCTATATCTGTAACCTAATTTCAGTTGACACTCCCTCTGATACTCTACACTGCTGTACTCCTCCCTTCCTCTGGCAGCAGCTACCCTTCCCTATCAGAATTACTAATTTGTTAATTTAAGCCCACCTGCCATCATCACACTTTAAATTCTTGCATTAAAGTATAAAGTGGAGAGTGATAAACAGCCAGCCAATCAGCTCCTATCTGCCATGTCACAGACTGTGTTTGAAAATGTCAGG
The DNA here is from genome assembly GCF_055691185.1 of Crinia signifera. Taxonomy (NCBI): domain Eukaryota; kingdom Metazoa; phylum Chordata; class Amphibia; order Anura; family Myobatrachidae; genus Crinia; species Crinia signifera. The sequence goes on along the minus strand of NC_139225.1, from coordinate 68,238,442 downwards.
CAAGAGCTGATTGGTTGGTTGTTTATCACTCTCCATGTTATCACTTTTGAAGCTAAGTGCATCTGGCCCTGGGTGTGAAAAAATGACAATTAGGAACTGATTGGCTGGATGTTTATCACTCTCCACAGTTGGAAGCCCCCTCCCTCACCTCTGCTCCAGCGTTAGTACGCCTGAGCTTCCCTGCTGCCGCTGTCCCCGCTGCCTTAGCCGCCGGCCTGTCACATTCAGCAGTGACGTCGGCGGCAGGCTGGGGGATGTTTGTGGCGGCACAGGAGGACTCGGGTGTCTGAGCGCTCCAGAGTCCCCCTGAGCAGCCCCAAACATCCCGAGCCTGCCGCCTATGTCATTGCTACTAAAAGTATGGCGGCAGGCGGCTGGGGGAGCGGGGTTAGAAGAGCTCCGGCGTGCGATCGCCTGAGCACTGGTGATCGGAGGGTTGGGGGAATGACTGGGGGGGGGGGGTCTCTAGAGGTGCTGTGCCAGTGGTGCACACCTGGACACCACTGGCGGCACCTATTTCATATTTGTGGTGTGCCCGGAAATTTTCCAGGACAGCCTGCTGCGGCAGCACAGCTGAGCCCGAGAAATTTCCGGGCATACCACTCAGGGGGTTAATACATCTGGCCCTCACTATTCCATTAGAGCTTACATTTTACATTCACATACACATACACATCCCACTTAGACGTGAGAAGAAAATACAAACTCTATGAAGATATGGCTGTAGCTAGTATGAAACCCAAGACCTCAGTACTTTAACACAACACTGCGCTATTAATTCAACCTATGTTTAATTTTTTTTTTAAAGGGTACAAGTGGACTGTGGTAGACATACCATGAGCCATTAATGGATAGAGTGTGGTTGATGGGCCATTCTGAGAGTACATAAGAGAAGAGAGACTGATTGGATAATGGATTGGGGCAGTACGGATGGGGTAATGGTTAACATTACTGTCTCACAACACTGAGGTCATGGGTCCGATTCCCACCATGGCCAAAACTGTGCTGAGTTTGTATTTTCTCCCTGTGCCAAGGGTGGTTTCCTCCGGGTACTCCGGTTTCCTCCCACAATCCCAAAGTATACTGGAAGTTAAATTGGCTCCCAACAAAATTAACCCTATAATGAATGTGTGTGCGTGTATGTGGCACCCGGCAGCGGGTTCCACTGAAGGAAGCAAGGAGGATTAACCCACCAGCAAAGAGGGGGTTAATCCCCCTCACAGCGGGCACCGAGGCACAGGAGGTGGGACCCACCAGGGTGATTGACACCCAGAGAGGGAGCCCGGTGGGGATTGGAGAAGGGCTTGCGGCGCGAGGAGAGAGATGACGCCGGAAGGAGGTGAGAGGGCAGAGGTCGCCCGCAGCATGGAGAGTGAGGAGCCCTGCGTTAAGGGGGCATCAGCCATGGGACCCATGCAGAGGAGAGAGGGGATACCTGCTGGGAGAAGCAGAGCCGCCAAGTGCCGCACCGCGCACCGGGTCTCCAGTAACCCCGGTGGTGATTGACAGGCGGCAGAAGGCAGAGACGCTGGGAGCCAGACAGTGCCCCACACAGGAGTGGGGAGACACTGCACAGATCTGCAGAGGAGGGAGAGGCCAGAGGAGAGGCCTGCTCACCACTACACAGCCACAGAACAGTGAGTCTGGCCCTGGTGCCACAAGGATGGGTACATGCAACCCCTTAGCCAGGGAGCGTTAGTGAATTGCCGCAGTTGTAGGGCAAGTCACAGAGGTACTTTCTTCCCCCTATCCCTTAAAGAGGCACCCCCTTGTCCCCAGTGTAGCGTGGCCCTTGTAAGATGGCCCTGAGTACATCTTGGAACAGCCCCACGGCGACGAGGGAACACCTAGCCTCCCATTGACCCCGGAGTGAGGGGCCCTTTTTGCTTAGAATTATCAATACTGTCACGTAGCCGGGACAAACTAGGTCCCAGCGGTCCACTGTCCGTGAAGGAGAGTTTCGCCCCGGTCAGCCCCAGCCAGCTAACTCAGGCTATTGATCCGCAGGAAGGCCTAAATAGTGTTAACCCAGGCTATTAATCCATAGGAAGGCCGGGCCAAAGTACTCCCCAGGCTATTGATCCGTAGGAAGGCCTACCTAGTGTTAACCCAGGCTATTGATCCGTAGGAAGGCCGGGTTGTCGCTTAGAGACATTCCCCCGGGGAACTGTACATTTGTCCCTGCGTACAGGCCGAGCCCTAGACTCGGGTTCAGGACCTTAATTGGGTAACAGTACCATTGTTCACATGGTGTAGGTATAGTATACCAGTTTAACAAGAATAAGTAAGAGATAAAGTGGTATAGTAGAGTAAGTTCATGTTTATCTGGAGACGTCCAGAGTAATTATGATGTTGTTTGACTGTGTTAGCTTTTGTCTTCTGTAGCCAAAGGTGGGTTAGGCCAGAGTGTGATATTTACACTTGCTGATTTGTACGTAATAAATCGATACTCGTTATTTAAACCTCACTGGACTGTTGCCTCCTCATTCCCTGGATAAAGATCTGAACCAGACCGTGCATATCACAAGTACATTAGGTAGGGAATAGAGATCGTAAGCTCCACTGGGGCAGGGAGTTATGTGAGTTTTCATATACTCTCTGTAAAGTGCTGCGTAATATGTGTGCGCTATATAAGAAACTGTTAATAAATAAATAATAATGGACATAAAAAATATATATAGTTTGCCAAGACAAAATTTCTGTCAGTTGAAATGCTCCATCCAAGAGCTTATACATGCTACGTATAGCACCCACATAAATGGTTGCTCATTATTTAATCTAAATTTGAATGCATGGATTAGCCACAAATATTAATAAATTGCCTTCAAGGGTTTGCTAACATGTGAACTTAATCAAGAACATTTTACCAAAACAGGAGTGAATGGAATTTGTGACATTTTTATTATTGAGTTAAAATTATAACAAAATATAGTCTTCACAGCTTCATTAACCTATACCAGAGGTTCCCAAACGCAGTCCTCAAGGCACCCCAACAGTCCAGGTTTTAGGTATATCCATGGCTCAGCACAGATGATTAAATCAGACTGACTGAGTTACTAATTAAGTCAGCTGTGGCCAAGCATGGATATACTTAATACCTGGACCGTTGGGGTGCCTTAAGGACCGCGTTTGGGAACCTATGACCTATACACAAGCTATTTGACTATTTACTCTTTAATGGTCATTTTCATATTTTATATTTTCCCATTAAATTCGCATTCACTGGTCTGTTTGCACACAACCACTTCTCTATCTCACAATCTCAGTTTTTGAATTAACAAATATGAGAAAAATATTTGGTGCGCAAAAAAAAAAACCGAATTCTAGATAAGGGTGCACAGTTATCCCCCACCCTGCATCATGTGATCACAGCAAAAGCGAGCATTAATGAATGACTTAATACCATTTCTTATATTCCCTTTCTTCTTAGCAGATGTAAGCTTTTGTCTTAATGGTTCCAATTATCAGAGCTAATTACTGGTAATTGCTCCCAGAAGAGTGTGTATGAGATACAATTTGTGCTGCTAGAAGGAAGAGTTTGACATGAAACAGAACATGTTACCAGACACACACCCAAGAGCCTCTAATATAAACATGATAACATTTTCCAATGATAGAAGATCCTTATTGGCACATTGTACGTTCTACCATTCATCTATTAATTCACAAATACAACACTAAATTATAATTTTTATGAATTATGTTAAAAAATACATAATATGGTAATGTCATTAATCTGGGAATATTTATGTGGCCATTATGATAAATATACTGCACATTTTCTATGAGGTAATAGCTGTGAGCATCCTCACATCAGCATTAGTCACCTCAAATCAGCATTCATCTTGTACTGTCTCAGTAGCAAAGAGGAAACACTTACTGTATATATTTCAACCACAATCATCATTTGGGATCTGATGCAGAGTTTATATATAAAACATACAAGTTATTTCTGAGCTTCACTCATACAAGATGCATATAGTTCATGGTTGCCTACCTGACCCTCTCCTACAGGGAGAACATGCTCTGTTCCTGGACTTCCCTGGTAATGTATGATTGCCATCACCTGTGGGGAGCTAGGTAATTGATAAGAAAGGTGTTTCACCACAGGTGATGGCAATCATACATTACCAGGGAAGTCCATGAACAGAGCATTTTCTGCCCTGAAGGAGAGGGTCAGGTAGGCAACCATGTAATATAGTTCCACGTCTGTGGCATATGCTCCTTGTTCATAAGCCATCATCATTCCCTTGTAGAGTTGTAGTGTATTCACATAACCGTTTTTTTGCATGATCTACAGTATATTCGCAAGGTAACTTTACTGAACTCGTCTAATGGGCCTAATTCAAACCTGATCATTGCTGTGCATATTTGCACAGCAGCTGACTATCGATAGATTGCGCATGCACGACACCGTACAACGAATAAATCATGTTACTTTTTTGATCGCTAGCCATTCGCAAGGCGATTGCCAAGATGCCGGCATTTGGGGGTGGTAACCGGCCATTTCAAAACAACAAAGGCGCGTCACAAAAAAATGCAGGCTTGCCGAAGCGTTTTATGGGAGGGTATGTGACATCAGCTCCAGCCTGGATCAGGATGTTTCCTCACAGCGATGAGTAAACCATGGCTACTGTGACCCTGCTAACAGTGGTGACCAGTGGGGAAATCATTCGATGGGGAACGGCTTACAAATGTTTTTTTTATATTTGTACGGCTGCGAAGTCTTGGTGTACAGATTGATTCTCAAGGTAGGATTTCACGGGGCGGCGTTACCTGATCCATGTCCACCGCAAATTAGCCGCTCTGCGATAAAGTCTGAATCAGGACCAATGATAATACACCTATTATTCCCATACTTTTCTCCCCAGCTATAAACAGATGCATCAGATGCTTACAGTTACGTCTTCAGTCATTGATATGCTTATATCACATCACTCCCCTCCCTGTAATTATTATGGCTTTTACTTCTCTAAAAACACTACCTGGGACAATGCGGTTGCTGTAAGACATTAATGGGCTGTATCCAAAATGTAAACTGTACCGTTTTCAGAACACAAGTGTTTCCACCACTACAAATTATACATGCCTACCATCCATACCTCGCTTCATGAATATTGCAGGGTGAGGAAAAGAAGTGGTAGTGGCAGTATTAGTAGTGGTGATACCATGTCCATCATTAAGTGGGTGAGGTACAACAGACACTTGGCTGTTGCCTGGTATGGTTGAGCCTTAACTACACTGTTAGATCTACTAAGCCTTGAAAAGTGATAAAATGGAGAGTGATACACAATCAGCCAATCTGCTAATACCTGTCATTTTTCAAACAAAGTCCGTGACATGACAGGTATGAGCTGATTGGATGGTTGTTTATCACATCTGGCCCTTAGTACCATGTCCCAACACACAACGGTTGCAAAGGTTTAAGTAACTTTCTGGAGAATTGCCTGCTTGAATCATCATGATCCCAGTTATCTGGAAACTCATGAAGAGTGGTGGGCAGATGTATACTACAAATTACTTTATTTCAACTTAACCTTCCACCTGAAAGTGGAGACTTTCCTTCTGTCTTCTAGGTCACTAGGGGGCTTTGGTCAAACGTTTCATGATGCCAAACAATCTGTTCTTCTCGATGACTTGGTTACTGGGTCATTTTCAATGGAGTTTATTGATGAAAGGAACTGCATAATTGATATGTTTGGATACACACATATAACACATAAAAAACAACACCACATACAAACAAAGTTTATGTATAATTTTACTTATATCTGCAACAGTTTAATCTCAAGATTTTCAATTCCGATAAGGGTGAAGAGAATCTGCACATATATTATTCCCCATAAATGTGGATATTTCTTGTTAGTAGTCTACAATACAGTATCTACCTGCTCTACTAATTGTAAGATCAGCAAACTATAGAAACACTGTATATACATGTGCATGAAACAAAGATAATATTTCACTGTTGCAAAATGATGTTTACTGTAGATAAGATGTTCCCCATAGCAACCAATCAGATTTGTGCTAAATAAATAGGAAGTATAATCTGATGGGTTGCTAAAGGCAACAACCCATCTTTAATAGAACACTAATTTTAGTAGATTTACCCCTAATTATTTTTCATGGCAAATATAAAATTACACTGAATAAACATAAAAACAGCATCATTACTGTTATGCCTACATGTGTGTAAAGAGAGCATAGGTACAAGTTCTGACAAGACAAAGTATGAGTTTGTATGGGTTCCCAGGTGCTGTGAAAGTCACTATACACTGCCAGCTGTTAGTAATATTACAGATCATTCTGGAGAGCCACAGGTTGTCCATGCTGTCCTTGGGTGGCAGGCATAGGTGTAGCATACTCTATATTCACTTACTGTCCTGAAATAATTGAGAGACTCCTAATTTTGAAAAAACTGTTTTGGACTTGCAAAAGTATCATCCAGCAGCTACCGGAACTTGCATTCTTCCCCAGGTGCTTTTTAGCATGAACTGAGTTAAATAGTGTCAAGGCCCCCATACACAACCTCGATTTGGGCCGATTCCACTTGTTCCCAATGGAACGAGTGAAGAAATCTCCCCAAATAGGGTGAGTGTGATGTCCCTTCAGGTCCAATGGCGGTCCCGTGGGCACCAGACCTAAGTCAGAGGTCGTACCGGCACGCAGGTCTGACCTCCAACCTCAGACCTCCATCTTGGCAGTGGGGAACAGGGGTCATATGTGATCCATCACAAGTTAAAGGACAGAGGGCCAGATGCACTAAGCTTCAAAAGTGATAAAATGGAGAGTGATAAACAGCCAGTCAATCAGCTCCTAACTTACATGTCACAGACTGTGTTTGAAAAATGTGAAGTGGAAGCTGATTGGTTGGTTGTTTATCACTCTCCATTTTATCACTTTTGAAGCTTAGTGCATCTGGCCCTGCATGTGATGGATAGCATGGATTTTGTAACGCAACATCTACATCTCCCAGGCCTATCAAATATCTCAGCTCCCCTGGTCATTGGGCACCATACAGTATCTTGTGCTACACAGTGCTGCAAATCACAACACCACACCTCCCACCTAGACGTTCCCTCTTGGATATATCTCAGATGGAATCTGTAAAAAGTCAGATAGTAAGGGATACGCCAATGATGTGTCTGAAATAGGTGCAATGTATGCTGAGCACATAGGCCCACACCACAAAACCCTGCATCCAGTGCTTATACTGCATACCTCCCAACTTTTGAAGTGCTTGAGCCGGGACACTGTTGCTGTGCGCCGTATGCGTGCCGAAAATACCGGGGGGTGTGGCCTAATTCCGGGGGCGTGGCCTATACTCGCGGCTCCCCGCGAGGCCCCGCCCCCATTTTGCCGCTGACTGTTGGGAGGTATGATACTGTACCTCACTCACGTCCAGCACTGGCAATGTTATTTCCAGGAAACTTTTCTTTTTATAATACATAAACAATTATTTACATATAACTATAGTGCAAATATTTACCATCAGCCTGTTTTGGGCCCAACTATTGTTCTTTATTGGAAACAAATAAGACACGGTGTGGATTAGAAGTATGAAGATCTAAGTCAGAGTGGGAGAACGGACATAAAGTGACACAAAATGTAAATCCCAGCCTGTGTATATTCACTAACCGACTGACTCATATTGACAAAGGGCGGGTGTTCTCAGCTAAGGGAAATGATCAATAGCAGAGTTGCTTAAAGCACTGCAGATGCTTACGGAATAAAAAGTCACAATAAATCTAGCATCGGTGCCATTTCTGCTTTCGGAGCATGAAATCCTTTTCAAAACACTTCAACATGTTTAAATAGAACACAGCGAAGTTCTTCAAATCCCTAAAGAGGTTAGTAAACTAATACATTAAAAGATTCATTTATAAGAACAGCATCTATGAGGTTTTGGATAAGACAATGAACGATGAATGACCGGCACATGTTTTTATTTATCTGAACTGGGCAAGATAGGGCCCAAACACTAATTCACAAATTCCCATACATCTTAATGTATAAAATAAATAAAACTAAAAAAAAAAAAATGATCATAGCAGATTTCACTTGTTTTCTCATTTGTCTAGAACATTTGCCAGTGCAGACAGTCATCAGAGAAGCATTTGTAGAGTAGTGTGACTGTATAGCATAAGTTTAGGTATAGTCAATTGACACTGACAGATTTATCGCACATGCAATCTGTACATGGAAAGATCTGGCAGAATGTGACCACAAATAGGACTATTTGTCCAAGTGCATGAGCAGCCAAGTATTTGGCCAAATCCTTAAAAAAAGGTGCAATTCATGTGGTTAGAAGATAGTAACATACTTTCATTCTACCGTCATTATCTTACTGGAATCTGAGTGCTTGGTCTTTCCTATATACTGCTTTAAAACATAATATATTCCACAGACAAACGTTATACAATAATGTACATCTTGAGATATTGGCTAATATCAATTTTTCAGAGAGCAGAACTTGAAGAGACAACGATTAACTATTGCCATAGAGTAAAAGCCCATATACATTGGGAGATTTTGAGCTGAAAGACGCCCAGTGTCTATGACACGGCGATGAGCGGTGATGCACGCTCCCACATCATTGTCGGGAAAGATACTCATCTGCAGGTATTACCAGCAGATGAGCAGCTTTGTGGACGGCTTTACATAGCGCAACGCTGACAGCACCGGGCAGGGGGAAAACCGCTCAGTGTGTATACACTGAGCGGCCTTCCCCCCAGCAATGACAGCGGTCATCGCTGTCCATACACACTGGGCATAATCGCCCAGTGTGTATGGACCTTTAGGATGTCAACACACACTGCTGTTTTGCATAACAAGGTGAAAATTAGATAAATTGCCAGAGTAGCCTTTTATAGGGGACATTTCCAGCTCGTTGGAGGGTATGAGCAGTGGCGGCTCTTACCTCGTTGGAGGAGAGGGCTACCGAGGTTCCAATCCCCCCCCCCCTCTGGAGCTGCCACAGCTGGTCCCCACCAGTCCCCGCCGCCGCCTTCATCTTCTTGTCCCGATCACCATTAGTAGCCTCTTCGGTACTGCGCATGTGCTGGCCTCAGCCTCTATGTGGCTGCTTCAGGAGCAGACCCGTAGAATTGTAATGACAGTCTCAGGTCCGGTGCATGCGCAGAACTAATTTTTAGGAGTTGCTCCACAGCTGCGCATAGAGAGGCTTCCCAGATGGAGGGAACACCTCCCACTAGCCTTAAGTGACTGGCAGTTTGGATTTCCAATAGGAAGTCACTGCATCTGGTTCACGCAGTGGTGGATTTTACCTGGGGGGGGCTGTAGTCCTGCAGCCCATAGGTAAAAACCATTAATGCTTATGAGATGGTTAAAATGTCTTCTTGATGCACTTAAATCTAGGGAATGCTCTAAGTGGTGGTGCTGCACAGTGGTGCTGCACAGTGTCTCCTCCCCAGGTGCACTTGTATTCTCATACTGTAATTATTTATTATTTACTTATTTTATTAATGTTTTCTTATATAGCACACACATATTCCGCAGCACTTTATAGTGAATATTTTGAACATTCACATCAGTCCCTGCCCCAGTGGAGCTTACAATCTATTTTTCCCTACCACATGTACACGCACACATAGACATTCTAGGGTTAATTTTTGTTAGAAGCCAATAAGCCTACCAGTATATTTTTGGATTGTGGGAGGAAACCCAAGCAAGTGTGGGGAGAATATACAAACTTCGCACAGTGGTGGTGGTGCTTTTGGTGCTCTACCTGGTGTAATGAGAACACAGGCTATGACCATTGCTGTTTACTCTCAATAGTGGCACTACTGTGTGATATTATGTGAATAACGGACACTACTGTGTAATGTGAATTGGTACGGTTATGTGGCCACAGTCCTTTCCCATGAAGTCCCACCCCTTCATTTTTGATACGCACATTTGGCGTACACTAGCACGATTTCCAGTATGGGGAGGCACCAATTCCCTTTTCTGGCATAGGGCACCAAAATATCAATTTACGACACTGGCTGCTGCCTTGGAAAGAGGTGGTTTGTTAGTGATAAGGAGCATACAGCTAAATCCCTGCACCTACTCCCCAGCGGATGTGGCTTCCATCCTGTGTCTTCCCCTTACCCTGTGTAAGTTTGTCTGCCCTCTGGTGGCTGTGGTATACTCCCTGTGTCTCTTCACTCCCCACATGGTCCTCCCCCACACATCTGTTTGGTTGTGTTGGCATATATGTGTAAGTGTCTGTATGTTAGTGTGTCATTGTCTGTCATTGTGTCAGCATCTGTCTGCGTATCAGCATGCTAGCATTTTTCTGTATGTTTGTGTATCAGCATACATCTGTCAGCATCTTTGTGTCAGCATCTATCTGCGTGTTAGTGTACATCATCAGTGAGTGAGCGTTGACATGCAAAGGAGTCTAATGGTATAATAGCGGCAAGTGGAAGCATCTAATGATATAATAGCACCACCTGAAGGGATCTGATAGCATAATAGGGGCATGTTGAGCAATCTGATGGCATAATAGTGACACCTCGAGGAGTGCGATGACATAATAGTGGTGTGTGGATTAGTCTGATGGGATTCAGTACTGAATTCTGGCGGTCGGGATCCCGGCGGTCAGAATCCCAACGCCGGAATCCCGACAGCCGAAATCCCGACAAGGGGGGTACGTGGATCGCCCCCCCTTGCGGGCTCGCTGCGCTCGCCACGCAGCGGGCCCGGTGCCTCGCTACGCTCGGCACACTAATTTATTCTCCCTCCAGGGGTGTCGTGGACACCCACGGAGGGAGAATGTGTCGGGATTTCGGCGGTCGGGATTCCGGTGTCGGGATTCTGAATGCCGGGATCCCGACCGCCGGGATTTTAACTGCATCCTGTCTGATGGCGTAATAGTAACACCTTGAGGATTGCGATGACATAATAGTGGTGTGTGGATTAGTCTGATGGCGTAATAGTTTCATGCAGAGGAGTCTAAATGCATAAAGGAGGCGTTCAATGGCATAATTGTGGCATGGGGAGGAAGTCGTAAGTATCAAAATGTGCTATAACCAGCACATATAAAAATCTATGGTATCTGCAAACATCTAACCAGTTTACCTTCATCATACTATTGTATTATACAACATGGTAAGTGCACTTTGGCTGCTTATAGTTCTTCACATATGGGGTGGATACTGTATGTGTGCTGGTAAAGAAGCCAGGGCCACTTGCTTGTGTTTGCCCCCGCCCAGGCTGAATGTTGCCAGCCAGCCCCTGATGGCTATCATCCCAAGATGGTTGGTTGTGGGTCACAATACTCCAGAGGAGCTTTAGATGTTCAGGAGCGGCGCTGCAGATGGTGGAACAAGTTACCAAATGATTGTCCTGGTCAGGGATTTGCAAATTTTATGTGGCAGTCAAAGTGGCAAATAATGAAAAAATCAACACGTTTCTCTGGGTGTTTTGTGTCCCAGCTTCCGCAGAAGCAAGTGTTATAGAAAGTTACCTCACTTGAAATGAATGCAACAGATGCCGGAACCTGCAATCTCATTTGCCTCTCTATCTCCCAAGTCTGTTAGCCAATTATTATGGGCAGAGACTCAGTTAGTGAACCGCCTGCAAGAGGTTCAGACATTCCCTTGTGCATACAGCATACCTCCCAACAGGACCCTCTCCAGGAGGGACACGCTGCTCTGTTTCTGGACTTTCCTCTTAATGTATGACAGTACCTGGAGCTGATGAGTCACAATAGTCTGCCCTAGGTTCCCCCTTGTTTACCACTATCTCTAGTCCCATTCCATAGGTGTACATATTTATTTGTACACTTTGTGTACACTAACCATAGTACATAGTTTTGCATTTGTGCACCTTTTATGTTTCTATTGCTGAAAAATGGGGATGTACATATGTGTGTGTGAATGGTTACTTATACAACTAATTTCTGCCTCCAGTGGCCATGTTGAGGGTAAAGACACATTTGTAGAAGCTCCAGTATCCTGTTCCTACACTGATACAGACAAATACATACAGACTGCCAAACTAGGCTACTTTGGAACCCGGATCCCATTGGTAGGCCCCTTTTATCATGCAACACAGAACAAAATCTTGCAATCATGTTGCAGAGATGAAACCACAGTTTGAGAGCGTGCTGCAGCATGTGCACACACATAAATAAGGCCTATCTACAGTTACATAAATAAGGCCTATCTACAGTAACTAAGGGGGTTATTCTAGTTCATTCTTTCTGACAAAATCCTTCTTAGATGGACAAAACCATGTGCACTGCAGGGGGGCAGATGTAACATGTGCAGATAGAATTAGATTTGGGTGAGTTATTTTGTTTCTGTGCAGGGAAAATACTGACTGCTTTATTTTACACTGCAATATAGATCTCACATTGAAGAAAAACCCCACCCAAATCTAATTCTCTCTGCTCAAGCTACATCTGCCCCACCCGCAGTGCACATGGTTTTGTCCATCTAAGAAGGATTTTGTCAGAAAGAATGAACTAGAATAACCCCCTAAGTTATTAAGTAAATGGTCTTAAAATTGTTTGCAAAGCTCAGCCCAATGTCAGCTGACTGAGCATCATGGGTGATGTAGGTAGAGAACACCTCAGTGCCATAAGGTTACTCACAATTGCCATAAATAGTAGCAGACTCAAGTCTAAAATGTGTAAATGCCATTTGCTATCTGACAAGACCAGCAATGTAATCTAACTATTCCATGAAATAGACAGTCAAGTGTACCGGTCCTGGTGTCTATAAGGAATGTTCAGGCAAACAGACATGTCTGAATTTTTTGCTTGTGATTTATAACGAGGGTTTAGTATTATTTTTGAAATGCTGATAACTGGCTAGTTGTTTGCTTTTTTTAAGCTTATGTAATTAAGTATCAACTCTTTTTAGAAGAAATATTCTTTTTTATTTATAGAAGGGGATCCCCACTTACACTTCAGTAATCTCAAGGATTTGTCTGTCATAACTACTTAACTTACCTCACCTTGCAATGTAATATTATTCTTCATAAATCAAATGGCTGTAAAGTAGATAAATAAGGACTGAAACACAAGCAGTTTATTTCCCAACAATCTAGACTGCAAACAAGTTATGGCAAGGAGCAATTGTGTTGTAATTCACACCTCTTACTAATTTAACAAGCAGTCTCACAAAAACTTGTTTTCTGACATCAGAGGCGAGATTTAATGCCGATAGTGCGAGATGTGCGCCCAATTCAGAAGTTTTTTTAAAGGGGAATTAACTTACAAGGCAAAACCATGGCTTGTAAATTAATTCCCCTTTAACATAACGTCCGAGCTCGGTGGATATCTCGCACTACTGCTGGATACTGGCGGCATTAAATCTCGCCCAGACTTTTACCATTGTGCAAACACAGATGATTTAAAAATTAAGCATGTGGGTTGACATTTTCATTTAAAAAAATCGCACTTTTTGCCGTGAAAATCGCACATTCTGACCTGTCCATTTTGTCTCACGCTTCAATTCGTGCCCAGATGTTTTCCCATTAAAAAGTATAAATCCGCAAATTTAAAAGAATGCGATTTTTTTAAAACGTTATCAAAAATCACGAAAAAACAAATAGACCCAGACCCAATTTGAGAGAAACATGCACTGACCAGTGCGATCTCTGCATGGTTCTGTCCCAAAAAATGTGTAAAACTAAAATTAAAATAAAAAATGGCATGGGGTCCCCCTCCTGAGCATAACTAGAAACTTTTTAGAAATTCAGGGGTCAAAAAACATAGGGGAGCCCTAAGATTTCTAAAACCAGAACCAGGCTCAAGGGCCGGTCCTGGTTACCAAAATTCCAAAAAAATGAGTAGGGGTCCACCATATTTTGACAACCAGTACTGCGCTAAAACAGTCAACAGGATAATGCCACAACCATGGTCAGGGATCCTGCAGAGTTACCCCTGCAATTTTATGCAACGCACCTTATTACATTTGCGAGTTGTATACTTCATAATGGGAAAACATCTGGATGGGAATTGAAGTGTGACAATAAATCGACAGGTCAAATTGTGTGATTTTCTTGGCAAAAAGTGTGATTTTTACAGCAATTCGCATCCTATTACATGTGCGATTTTCGGAAAACGTGTGAATTTGGACATTTTTTGTGAAAAATTCGCAAAAGACAAAAATTTGCACTCTCTATTACATCTCGCCCATAATATTAAATGCCGAGATTATATATACACATTAGGTTAGGATTTAAATAAATAAGTGTCATGATAGTGTAATTATAATGTCCACTAGATGGCACTGTTCCCCAACATTAGTATACCCTTACTAATCACAAGCAGTTGATAATGTTTGGGAAAGAGTTATTTGTTACGTTAATAAATCTTTATGTTACAAAAATGTCAAAATACATAAAAAAAATTACAGGAGCTTATTATGAAAATAGATTATTGTTTATGTAACACTTTACTTTTTACATATTGCAGATGTTAATATAAATTACTGGAAAGTATTAAAAGCATATCAGCCATGCAGGGCTTGGGGTGAGTATCAGTACTGCACAGTTGCTAGCCCTGGCTGATGGGAGGAAGCCAACGTCATGTGCACCTTTGCAAAGGTGTATTCTAAACTAGGAGCTATGTTATTTATAAATCAAGAAATGATGCAAGGCTTACTGCACAAAACCAAGCAGCACCCTAAGGGGGGAATTTTAAGTGAATACGTGAATTTGTATTCGTATTCATGGCACATTCATATTTGTATTTATCAATACAAAGGTATACACCAACAATTGAAGTCAAATGGTGATTTCTAATTTACTAAGCGGCTGTATGCAATATACGGCCGGTAATTAGTGGGATATGGCTGCTAATTGCTGTGAAAATACGCCTGGAAAATACACTTAATTTTATAGGTGTATTTGGCAGAAGCCTGTATGTATCAGTCAGATCCGTGCAGGCTTCAGTGTAAAATAAATAAATAATTTAAAAACCTGCGTGGGGTCCCCTCCCACGGGCATAACCAGCACCAGGCTCAAAGAGCCGTTCCTCATTTTAAATAATCAGGGAACAAAACAAGTTGGTGTTTCCTGTCATTAGTATTACATGGGGCATTATGTATATGGCATTCTAGGGGGTGGGCATATGTCTATGGCACTACAGGGGGGGGGGGGCATTATGTATATGGCACTACAGGGGGGCATTATTTATATGGCACAACAGGAGGCATTATGTCTATGGCGCTATAATGTACTTGTTTCCTAGCACGGCGCCCAGATTTTCTACACATGCTAACGTAGTGAAATCGAATCGCATGCTGCTATATAGTGACATGCTATATGTGCGATGCAATGCGATTTCAGTCGCACCCACTCCCGCTCACTGTCTCCCTCTCTCTGGCTCACTGGTAATCCCGCCCCTTGTCACATCCTCACAGAAATCACTCTGAGGTGATTTTGTGAGAGGAGAGGACATGCATTTGTGAACTAGAGATTTATTCCTAGTGATTTGGTTATTTCGAATGGTGATCTGCTTATTTCGGCTGAAATGGCTCTGCGCTGAATCTGTTTTCATTGCCGGTGATGGAGGTTGAGGGATTGAATTCTATCAGCATCATCATCTTTTGATGGTGGTGGCGAATTGTGCCTTCCTCACATTGGTGAGGTTCATCTACTCCTGTGCCATGGAGATGAGCTCGGTGGAGTACTGACCGCAGCAGCTGGATATGTCAAAGAAGAGTACAGTACTCTACAATAAATGAATGCGGGAGGCCTGCCTGATGGATCTACTGGCGCAGCCGCAGCGCTGTATCGTTGGGCCAGACCGGATAGTGGAGGTGGACGAGACCGTATTCATCAGGAAGCAATCCAATGTAGGCCGCATGTTATCCCAGCAGTAGGTATTTAAGGGAATCTGCCGCGAAACAGGGCAGTGTTTCCTGATGAAGGTGGCCACCCGTTAATGTCAGCCATTATCAACAATGTGGAGCCTGGGACGACAATATACACAGACTGTTGGAGGGCATACAGCACAGAGCAGCTGCAATTGGCCGTATACGACCATGCCCAGGTCAACCACAGGTACAATTTTATACACCCATCCAGGGGCGTAACAAGAACATTGTGGGCCCCATAGCAAAATCTTGCGAGGGGCCCCCCCCTCCATCATTGGCCCTATAGTGCCCCTTAAAGGGCAGAATAAAGAGAGAAACACAAAGAGGGTGTTGGGGAAAGGGAGAGAGAGGAAAAGAGAGGGGAATGATGGGTGGTCACATAAGAGGTAGAAAAAGAGAGGAAAGAAACTGGGGGGGGGGACGAGGAGAAAGGGATGGCGGAGAGAGAAAAAGGAGAGCAAGCAGGGGAGAGGGAGCACAGGAAGGAGAAAAAGAATTGAGAGAGCAGGGAGTGCAGAGGAAAGAGAGTGGGGAGGGAGGGGTTGGGGGAGCATGGGAGGGAGAAAAAGAGGAGAGAGATCGCAGTAGGGGAAAAAGCACCTTGTACAGTACTCCCTAATTTACCCCCTCCGCACCACCCCCATCACCGCAGTAAGAGCTATACACAATACTGTCAGGTATACATACCAAGTGCCTGCTCCTATGCTCACCGCTGCTGCTGCGACCTGACCTTCTTCTCCCTGCATTCGCCAGTCCTCTATCCTATGCTGTATAGGTGGCACCGCTGGGCCTCCTGCTCTCCTTGGTGACTTGCTCTGGTGTTCACCGCAGCTGCCGCCAGATTACCTTCTCCCTGCGCATAGGCGGTAATGCGTACAGGCGCTGCCGCTGTGCCTCTGTTGCCCGCTGTACTATACATGAGGCGCTTCTTTCCTCACAGCTCCCTGCTACAGTACTTGCACATCGCTGCTGCCACCGGACAAACTTCTCCCTTTGTACAGGCGGTGATGCGTACAGGTGCTGCCTCTGTCCTCCATTTTACTGTACAGGTGGCGCAGCGCTGGTCCTCCTGCTCCCCGCTCCTTGCAAACTGCTACTGCCTCCAGACCTCCTGCTCCCCGCTGTACATGGGGAGCAGAGTGTGAAAAAAAAACTACAAGAAGGTGCACCCTCGGTAATTACGCCACTGGGCCCATCAACGGGGGTCCATACGCAGAACATTGAAAGGATGTGGGGCGCGTGTAAATGGCACAATAAACATCATCGGGGCACCGCCAGGCACATGTTACAGTCTTACCTCAAGGAATTCATGTGCCATAAAACTTTGGGTGGGGATGACCCTTTTACCCATATCCTCCACGCCTTGACACTGTTACCGAAGGACAATTAAATTATTTGATTATGATGACATCTTATTAATTATTCTTTCATGTTTTTAATGATTTGTTTGTATTACATGTTATTTCATTGATTCTTACTTATTTAACTAAATAATTCTTCTTATTCAAGACATGTCATCCTTACTGCGTCAGTTGCATGATTTTGCAGGGTTGAATGTGTTCATAAAACACCACCACTATCCACGCCACCCGAGGGGCGAGGGGTGGTGGAACTCGTCCTCCGACCTTTTCATACCCCCACTATCCACGTCGGTGTGGAATTGATGTTATACATATTTGGGCTCGGTGGCTTGCTTTGCTCGCCACACTGTATAAAGTCAACTCCACTTCGACGTGGATAGCGGGGGTATGAAAAGGTCGGAGGACGCGTTCTGCCGCCCCTCACGGGGCTTGCTGCGCTCGCCACGCTTCAGGGTGGCGCTGATAGTGGGGAGGTGGCTGTATGCTTAGGGGTAGTGTGGATATTGTGGGTGTGGAGTGGGGGGCTTAAAAATCACAGTACAAAATGACATTATATTTCATTTTTTAATGTACAAATACCCTGTAAACTTATAACAACACAAAATGACATTTTATGTCATTTTGATGATAGTCATCGTATCGCATCAAATACAAAAAGCACAAAATCGTATACTATCTCATCCGATTTTATATCGGGTACGATGTGTGTAATTTATTGACTGGCAGAGAACAGTGAATAAATTACTATGGAAAATCGTATCACATTGCATGGTACGTTTTTACCGTGCGATGTGTGCGATGCAATGCAATGCAATTTCCTTCGGCTGAATAGCACACTATTTATTTTAATTATTTACAGTTTCTTATATAGCGCAGCAGATTCCGTTGCGCTTTACAATAGTAAACCGTGATAAAACAAACTGGGTAACAACAGTCATTTAAAGGTAGGAGGGCGCTGCTGCAAGCTTACAATCTTTAGGGACATAGGAGGGAAACACAAGGACAGGCACCAGTAATAGCATAGCAGTCCCACCAAGTTGCAAGTCCAGAAGAAAAGCTATATAATACATAAGTGCCTCAAAGGGTTATGCTTGTGGTACTTAAATATAATAGGCTTGCCTGAAGAGGTGAGTTTTCAGGGAACGCTTAAGTTGGAAGTTGGTGGAGAGTCTTATTGTGCGTGGAAGGGTATTCCATAGGATGGGAGCAGCCAGATGAAAGTCCTGTAATAGTGAATGGGAGCTAGTGATCCGTGCAGAAGAGAGACGGAGATCTTGTGAAGAGCGGAGAGAGCGAGATGGCAGATATTTGTGATAATTAAAGAGATATATGCTGGTGCAGTATTGTTAATAGCCTTATATGCAAGTAGAAGTGTTTTATATTGAATACGGTAAGATACAGGCAACCAATGGAGGGACTGGCAGAGCGGAACAGCAGACGATGAGCGTCTTACTAGGAAGATCAGCCTAGCAGCAGCATTTAAAATGGATTGCAGTGGTGAGAGTCTGTTCTTGGGAAGACCAGTTAGGAGACTATTGCAATAATCAATGCGGGATATAATGAGTGCATGGATAAGAGATTTAGTAGTTACTTGAGACATAGTAGTGAGATAGGGTCGTATTTTGTATATCTTTTTTTAGATGCATGTAACATGATTTGGAGACAGATTGAATGTGGGGGAAAAAGGACAGTTCAGAGTCGAGGATGACCCCTAAGCAACGAGCTTGTGGGGTAGGGTAGATTGTCGAGTTGTCAACAGTGATGGAGATATCATAATGGTAACTGTTCTTGGCTTGTGGGAATATAAGTAATTCCGTTTTGGAAATATTGAGTATGAGTTGGCGAGAAGACATCCAAAAGTGCTGCAGAATATGTATGCGCTATATAAGAAACTGTTAATAAATAAAAATAAATAAATAAATAAGATGAGATGGCAGAGAGACATTCAGATACTCGGCCCAAAACCACTGGTGACAACTCTTGGGTTGATAGATAGATTTGAGTATCATCCGCATATAAGTGATACTGAAATCCGAAAGAGCTGATTAGTTTGCCAAGAGAGGAAGCATAGATTGAGAAAAGCAGAGGATCTAAGACTGAGCCTTGCAGAACTCCGACTGTCAGAGGTAGTGAAGAGGAGGTAGAGTCAGAGAAGCGAACACTGAAAGAGCAATCAGATAGGTAAGATGAGAACCAGGAAAGGGCAGTATCATTAATACCTAGTGAGTATAGTGTTTGTAAGAGAAGAGTGTGATCCACACAGTGGCGTAGCTTTGCTTGGGGAGCCCCTCCGCCGTTAATGGGGGGCGCCCCCCCTCTGTCCGGCCGGCCGCCCGGCCGCCCGTGCCCCCCCGCCCGGCCGTCCATGCCTCCTCCCCCCATTGCCGCATGCTTACCTGTCTGCGCGTCCCTGCTCCCCTCCTGGCTTCAATTAATTCTATGCAGATGGACCACGATAAAATGGCCGCCCCCATACCGCAGACAGTTTTAGAGAACAGTCTGCTTTATGGGGCGGCCATTTTATCATGGTCCGTCTCCATAGCATTGATTGAAGCCAGGAGGGGAGCCGGGACGCGCGGACAGGTAAGCCTGCGGGGATGGGGGCGGGGGGATTACTATAGCACCGCAGCCACCCCCCCCGGCGCCACCATATGCACAGCGCCCACCCGCGACCGCGGGGGCTGTGGTGCTATAGTTACGCCACTGGATCCACAGTGTCAAACGCAGCAGAAAGATCTTGAAGAATAAGTAGTGAGTAATGGCCTTTAGACTTAGCAGTTACCAGATCATTCACCACTTTAGTCAGTGCTGTCTCAGTGGAGTGTTGAGAGCGAAAGCCTGACTGAAGCGGGTCTAATAAGGCATGAGAGTTAAGAAAGTGTGTGAGATGAGAGTAGACAAGTCTCTCCAGTAGTTTGGCGAGGCAAGCTGACGTTTGGACAGCGAAACGCGTTGGCCAGTGTTACCAGATCCTGGACAAACATCTTGGAGGTTCACCTGCTCAATTTCCTGACCACCATCCATCCCCAACAACTTTGGAAGTCCACGGCTCAATTCAATCATCCACCTGGACACCTGGCCACGAGGTTGAAGGTAGGCTCATACAACACCAGCCACTCCCTCGGTGAGCCCACAGGAATACAAATCGCCGTTTTATTCTGGACTCCATCACAATTATTTGGGACTATCATACAGAGTGGACAGTGCGGGTTCTTCTATCCTCCACCCCGGATGGGGTTATTCAAATACACGTGAGATCTGGTCACCTTTATCGATTTTAAATTCAGAGTTCATGTGCATTCATTCAATTGGCACTAATGCAAGATATCTGTATAATGAAAATGCTGCTACACATGATATTCTAATTTTAATTATTGTTTTTTAATAAATTGTTTAATATTTTTTTGAAATCTGATTCACTCATCCTTCATTGCTAGCGCTGCTTTTTGTGTTGTTTTTTGTCTTCATTTGTATGGGGACTGACCCTCCCCATTCAAGCAGCCGCTCCTAAATTGAGATTACAATTCTGCCAAGCGCTCCCAAGAGTACACACAGTAGTGTCTACTCATTTCTTTTGGTACACATTTGTGACAGTAATATACCTACCCACCTCCTTTACAGTTACCAGGCCTGGAGGTGTGAGTGAAGTGGAAACCACCATGTGACAGTGCTGCAGGCGAGGCTGTGTCTGATTGTTTATGTAATAGCCAGCAGTTTGAAGTTGTGAGAGATAAAGAGGTCATGGATGGATGTTAATTTAGTGCATTCAATAGGGCACATTTAAGTTGTTTGGTGGGAGGTGGGAGGGAGGCATGTGATACTTATGAAGTTAGCTGTATTTCTATAAGGCTAAAGGTGCCCATACACGTTACAATTATTGTGTACAATATTGCATCTCATTGCAGCTCAGTTTTGCGATGAGATGAGATCTAGTACAAAAAGTATGTGCAGCACATACTTTTTGTACTAGATCTCATCTCATCGCAAAACCGATATGTGATGAAATGTGATATTGTATACAATATTGTATACAATAATTGTAATGTGTATGGGCACCTTTAGAATTAATTAAATCTGAGTGGGACAGGTGGTTGGGGCCTGGGTTTGGTGAGATGTCACCAGCTAATAAGATTAGAAAGGAGAGATAGATATAGGTGGATGTTTTTGTTTGTTTTTTTGTATTGGTGGTGGGATGTGGATGTAAAAGTACAAGTAGAGAGGTAAGTAAAGAGCTCATGAGTGTTTAGAAGAGGGGAGTGAATAATGGAAGAGGCAATGTGCACAGAGTGGTGAGTGTCAGGGAGATTATACGTTGGTTGAAGTCTGGTGAGTATACCATGTAATGAAATGAGAAGTAGCAGTTTGGTAAGCATGATGTGCACACTAAGGTATTTGCGTAGTGGGCGCCCTGCTAGGAAACAAGTACCTATAGTGATTGGGTCTGTATAGCCTTTTAACAGATTTCAGAATAATCAAAGTAAAGTCCAAAATTCATATAAATTTATTAAAATGTCTCTTGTTCAATGTGACTGTGGTACTTGTTTCAGACCATAAAAAGTTCAATGGTAAAATTCACAACAATAAATAGACCATCCCATATATATATAAGAGTTCAAAGGATACCGCACCCGCCGTACTTCTTTAGCAGAAATAACGTCACACTGCAACTGCCATATTTCAGCAACGTTTCGGGATTTTTTATTTATCCCGTCCTCAGGCTGTACAGGCTGTGTGTACAGCCTGAGGACGGGATAAATAAAAAATCCCGAAACGTTGCTGAAATATGGCAGTTGCAGTGTGACGTTATTTCTGCTAAAGAAGTCCGGCGGGTGCGGTATCCTTTGAACTCTTGTATTTAAACTCTATACCGGCACCGCGGCAGCTGAAAGCAAGTGAGCGGGTGCAGGGACATCGCAGCTATATATATATATATATATATATATATATATATATATATATATATATATATATATATATATAGCACTGCGGTAAGCATTATGTATATGGCATTATATATTACTGTGGGCATTATGTGTGCCACTACTACTGTGCATGTTATTTGTAAGGGACACTACTACTGTGGGTTCTATGTGTATAAGGAATATTAATGTGGGTGTTGTGTATAAGGGGCACATTGTGACGTAACATTAATAAGGTACACTACTATATTGCGCATTGGACGTGCTGTAGCACCACATCTGCATAAGCCCTGTGACCACTTATGCCACAATGTTTATAAACCATGTCTATGTCCTGCAATGCTCTGTATTGTGGGGCTGCTGGGCCAGGTCTGAATTTGGACACTGGTCGATGGTCTGGCCGTGTTCCGTAATGAGCATGTGCGGGGCCCGGCTGCGAATGTCTTCGGAAAACTTCTGAGTTTGCACGGTGCTCGCAGCCTGATTGACAGGTGTGGGGGGTTGTGCTGAGGTGGATCCCTGGTGATTCATGGGCGTGTCCTCAAAAACGCAGCTGAATGCAGGAGTTTCTTTGCCTGCTAGGGGCGGCAGCATGATGTCGGTGCCTGCCCTGAATCACTCAAATCTTTGCAGCCACCGGGAGACTCCTGGGTGCCGGGCAGAGGAGGAAAGATCATTTGAGGGTAAGTAAATCACGCAGCTCAGCAAGCAGATCTGAATCGGACCCTGTAAGTCACTTTTTCCTTGCTGTGTTCATTCTGTTTCTGTACTTTATAAGTTGATGCAGACCCCTTGTGACTCCATACAAATGAAGAATAATAACATTAATAGTAAATGCAGAAAATGCAATTAAAGAACAACACAATTACGCTTAACATCATGAACACTGTAAAATGACAATTTATAGAAATAGAATTTCCAAGCTAAAGATGAATTATGTAAGAGCCCTAAGTGCAGAAACTGTGCACTGTCATTGTAAAACTCATCTGTTCCTACAGATCTCATCTTCTACTTGTCTTCAGTGTTGCAGCCCTTCTTCTCCTGTAATAAAGCGCATCCTGTCTGCTGCGTGGAGCTGGCTGCAGGATACAAACAGTGCATCTGGTTTCCTGTCTGTAAGTAAATATTTGTAGCAGTACTCAATCTACGACACTCTGCTCAGGTTCATATGATCCAGGGTTAGCATCCCGCAGACATTTGTTGCACAGTTCTCCCATGATACATACAGACAAACAAGGAGGCCATTAACAGGCTTGGCCATAGCAACTAATACTAATAGCAGAATAAATCTGAGCCTGCAATATAGAATGGAAATAATAATGTACCTATGAGGATTTGTAATAAATATGGAAGTCTTGTGTTGTAATAAATATATACAGGGGACACACCACATATTGTAATAAATATGCAGAGGATGGGAGAGGGCCCTGCTCATGAAAGCTTACAATATGTATGAATACTTAAGGTGTGTACGGGGCACTACAGACAGTGTAATGGTTAGCATTACTGCCTCACAAGACTGTGATTCCCCCATGGCTATAACTGTGCAGAGTTTGTATATTTTCCCCGTACTTGAGTGGGATTCCCCTGGGTACTCCGCTTTTCTCCCACAATCCAAAAATATACTGGTATGCTAATTGGCTCCCAACAAATGAACCCTCTAATGTCTGTGTGTGTGTACATGTGGTAGGGAATATAGATTGTAAGCTCTACTGGGGCAGGGACTGATGTGAATGTTCAAATATTCTCTATAAAGCGCTGCGGAATCTGTGTGCGCTATATAAGAAAAAATAAGCAAATAAATACACACAAGCCAATTTTTGGACCAATATCGTTCATTATTGCCCTTCTGAAAAATACTGGCCAAAATATTGGCCAGTGTGTGTATGCTATGAACAACAAACTCCAAACGACCGTGCATGGTCCCGCCACATGTTCATCAAGGATGTCCGTTGACTGTGCAGGTAGGTCAATTTTGGATATTGGATATCTTTCACAAAAAGCTATAGAGTCTATCTAGATTGTTTGTCTTTCATCAAATTGTGCAGTGTGGATGCACAATTTTGTTCCTCCAGGACACTGGGGAAGTTCAAGGGAAATTGGTCACCAATATCTTTCAGTGCGTACATCGTTTAGTGTGTATGCACCTTTAGTTTATAGAGAGAATGCAATCTTCAGACGCTCTCCTCAGCTGTAGCCAGAGGAGAGATCATTGGGTAAATACTAGTTGTTTAGCAGTTGAGCAGTCCATGTGTGCTGCCCAAAGCTTCCTACGGGATAAGACTTTATAATGGTGCCATGCTGGGACAGCCTCTTTTCAGCTGTCTAGTCCTACTTTATGCAAGCAGCTTTATATTTATCAGGTACATATAAATAATAAATAATGTACAGGTCACCCAATGGGATGCAGTTATATTTATTGTGGCAGTCAGAATACCGGCATTTCAAAATGGATCAGGATGTCGACGCCGGCATCTGGACAGTCGGCATCCCGAAAGTGAGTCTGCTGTCGCTGGTTAGTGTCAGCCCAAGCTAGATGGGGTTAGGTACTAGTGGGAGGACTTAGGGTTAAGCTGCAGGGGGAGGGGGTTAGTTTTAGGCTGCTGGGAGAGGGTGTTAAGTTTAGGTACTTACAGGGGGGTTAGGCTGTGGGGGGGGGTTAGGCACTAGTGGGTAGAGATAGGGTCAGGGTGTGGGTGATGACAGTTAGGATTCAGTTGCAAGCAGAGAGGGTTAGGGGGTGTAGGATAGTGGGTTGTCACCTATGAAGTCCCTGACCCACAGCCGGGATATCATACTGTATGTATCCCGCCCCAATCAACAATATTTCTGTATTTTCTGAACTAAATCTTCTGGATTTCAAAATATGTGACTGAGTATTTTATTTAACTGTGTAATGCCCCTACTAGGTTACTGAGTGTATTATAATGTATAGCCAGCAGACATAATTGCACATTCCCATAAATTACCTTATGCCTTATAAGATGAGCCAGCTATTTATTTCACCATTTAGGCAGAGCCAGTGTGAGTGAGATTAGAGATGAGAAAGTGGAACAATGTACTGTAAACAGGAGAGATAGTTTACATAACTTTTACAGGCCCAGTGCTAGCTTCGGGAATGACCTCTCACCCTCCCCAGGTCATTTTGCTCCCAGATTTGTACACTCTGTCTAAACAATATGAAGGGGTGAAGCTTCTAATGAATCACTCTCCCTGGGCTGCCTTCTACTTCCCATCCATCAATTTAATGCAGAGCATTCCATGTAAAGGGGGTGGAAGCTGAGGAGAGAGTGATGTTAGGGCTGTAAATACTCAGTCTTGAGAGATGGGGCTATCCATCAAACCTGCCATGCACCTATGTCTGCTGTTGTGCTGTGCAATATTCCCCCTAACAGAACAGCTCTATCAGTGGTAAAGTATTATGCCCCCCTCCCTTATACATTTTGTATTACATATCTCTCGTCTGGCACACTTACATCTCATCATCCTGGCAACTGATACACTTAGAAACAATATGTGGGCGTAAAATAACTTTTGACAAATCGCAGGATGTTCATTTTTGTTTCTTTGTTTTACTTTCAATGTCTGAAAAGATCTTCATTTCAAAGCAATACCTGAATGTAAAGCTGGAATGTGATATATGAAACGGTTGTTCCTCTCTTACTTAGACTATAAAGATGGGAATAGATTAGAGTAACGCCTTGCAGAGAACTGCATATCTGTGCTCAGGCTTATAACCCCTGACGTGTCACTGTGCAGCTTCTGAGCAGTAGCCGGGGGCTGGAGATTCTGGAAATAACATTTGTTACTTGGTGAAAGTTTTAAGCAGGTCACACAATATACAGGGCTTAAAGTAGTCCTGGGGGGGTGGTGGAACTCCTTTCCCCTAACAGCGCCCCCCCCCCCCCCCCCCCCCCCTCATTAGTCAGATATCGGGATAATGGTCCCACAAGGAAGGAGTGTGGTCACACAATAGTAATTCCAATTTCCAATTAAAATTTAGTAGAACAATCATATACACATTACACCGCATGTAGTGCCCTTGATTCATATTAATTCACACAGTAGTCAGAATCAGAATCAGCTTTATTGGCCAGGTACACTTGCGTATACTAGGAATTTATTTTCGGTTTGCTGTGCAGCAGCCAGGTGGGTAAAAAGTAAACAGTATACACAATAAACAATATAAACAGGTGGAGGAACATGTACAGTCATATAGAAAGTTATTCCGAGGGGACACCGTGTTAGATTATGTGCAAAGGATTATGGTGCGACTAGACAGTGAGGTGTTCAGGAGTTCACGTGTCAACAGGTGAACTGCTTGAGGAAAGAAACTTTTTAGGCTTCTACTGTACCTGGTGGGAATAGCCCTGTAGCGTCTGCCTGATGGCAGCAGGTTAATCAAGCCATGGTCAGGATATAGTTGGTCCTTGACTATCTTCGTTGCCCTCTTTTTTTGCTCTGGACAGGTACAAGTCCTGGACAGAGGGAAGGTCTGTCCCGATTATCTTCTCCGCAGTTCTGACTACCTTTTGGAGTCTGCATTTGTCTCTCTTGATGGCAAATACAGTATTGTATCTCGCCGTACCAGACCAGTATTGAGGAGCACAGTAGTGCCCCTTATACACATAATTTCCACAGTTATGCTGCTTATACACATCTGGCTCTGTGAGTCAAGCAGCTCACTGTCCATGTCCTTCAGCAGCTCCATGCCCAGCACCTTCCCCACCTCTGTGTCCCTCCAGCCCACTCTCACATTGTCTTCAGCAAGCACAGAGCCTACTCCTCTTAGTGGCATTTCTTAACTTCAGCGTTGATGATGGCATGACATCACATACGCCGTGTCAGAAGAAGAACCCAGTCCCACCTACCATTACAGGTGGTGGAACTCAATTCCACTCCGTTCCCCCTCACTTTAAACCCTGACAATATATGATATACTAGGTTATTCATCACGCGCTACGGGCGCTCTTCACACAGTTGTAAAGGGCTTTACCCCGTTAATTTGTGAACGCCTTTATAGAGTGAAATATGGTTTGCAGGGAATCTGGATGATTTCCTGCATTGATACTTTAGTTGGTGGATGGTGTCCACAGGTGCTGCGGGTGTGATAGTGGCAGGTGGGAGGGTGCCGCAGATGGGGCAGGGAGTCGAGAAGTGCTGCATATTTGTGAGGGCACTGTGCAGGTGTGGGGCGCAGATGTGGGAGGGGGTATGTAGATGCTGCTGTTGGGTGAGGGGCGGGTGTGGTGATCCATGGTGAAATGAGGGTGTGTGGAGGTGGCACAGGTGGGGGAGGGTGGGTGCAGGGGTGCTGCAGATGTGGTTGGCAGTCCGATAGCACTGCGGGCAGAGGAGGAAAGTATGGGCAGCTGGCGCAGTGGCGTGGGTGGGGGAAGGTTAGCTGCATGTGTGGGGCATATGGGTGAGGAGAGTCAGGGGTGTAATTTATTTATTTATTAACAGTTTCTTATATAGCGCAGCATATTCTGTTGCGCTTTACAAAGGAGACAGTGATACAACAAACAGGGTATTTACAGACAGTCAAAATGTAGGAGGGCCCTGCTCGCAAGCTTACAATCTGTATATAATACGGACATGTAATACACAGGTGGGATGTTGGGGGCGGGCCTGGAATCAGAGGAGTGGAACAGGTATTGGGTGTCACCCAGGAGGGGGGTTTGGAGGATGACCAATTAACAATAATAAAGTATGGTCTTGTGGGAGGGGGAGACACTATACTCACTGCCGCTGATTGATTTTTACATTCTGCACGGTCCCTGGCTCTCCTGCTCCCACTGCCGCTTGTAATGATCGTGCTGGCGCAGTTCTTCAGTCTTCAGCCCACCGCTGCCGTTCCTACTCCAGCTGCAGGTCTCTCCTGACCTGGCTACTCCGGTCCTGGCGCTCCTGATCCGGCTGCCACACCTGATGAGTTGTTTGTCCACTCCCTTGTTGTGGCCACTGCTACCCACACAGCCCTGCGGTGGCCGGCGGACAGACGTAATGACGGCGACATCACAACGTCACACATGCAGGCGCCACCCTCGAGACTTCTGGGTCAGGCATGGGCAGTGTGTTAGTTTGGAGGGTAGGCAACAATGGCATGGGTGGGATTGTCCAGGCTGGGTTTCCGCAAGACTTCCGGGAGTTCACACGGGACTTTAGCCTTAGTGGGCACCGGACAGGTGTATATGCAGCTGCAGTAACCTTGGGTGAGTCCAGAGGGTGTGTAGGCATTGGGTGAGGGTGTGTTGGGGAGGAAGGACTGGCCAAATCTGTTTGACTGTCTATAATACTGGGAGGGGGGCGGAGTTAAGTGTTAGCTGTAACTCCTACCAGCGTTATACACGCAGTGATTGACAGATCTGGCTAAACTGTCCCAATTACAATGGGATAGTCCCACTCTCTCTTCCGTCTCCTGCAGGCGGGGAGGCAGTTGGGCGAACCCGGAGATCTGCAGAGCAGCCAGGGATTGCTGAAGAGATGCCATGCGCATGCACAAGACAACTCTTCAGTGCAATAAGGGATGAAGGAAGGGCAGGGAGGGAGCTGCCCAGCTACAAGCTGGGCCAGCCCCCAAAAATGGTGGTTGTGTCGCTAGGCTATGCTCCTCTACCCAAGACCACGCCCACCCACTTGCCAAATGGTATGGCCCGATGCTACGGACAACACACTGTAGTTACATTCAGCATGTAACCTTATATGTCATTGTCATACTGCAGATCATACAGTGTGTGCAGTGATGTGATATTAATTGTTACATTGCATCACCATATTGCTGGCTCCGCACATGACTGATTGGTTGGTTGTTTATCACTCTCCATTTTATCACTTTTTGAAGCTTGATACATCTGGCCCAAATTATGAAAAATGTTGACATTTTTACGTACGATCTTTTGTCAATGTCCACATATTGCATGTCAACCTTGTGTCTATGTAGACCATGGGTCCTCAAACTGCGGCCCTCCAGATGTTGTGAAACTACAATTCCCAGCATGCCTTGCCACAGTTTTAACACTCCCTTATAGGAAAACTGTGGCAAGGCATGCTGGGATTTGTAGTTTCACCACATCTGGAGGGCCGCCGTTTGAGGACCCATGATGTAGACCAATAACGGTCAGTCTAGACATTGTCAACCTAACAACTAGTACCAGCGTGTGACATTTCTGGGTGATCCTGAGTAAGTGGAGTGTAACTTTGTGTTGGAGAGATTGCTGGGACATTCCTACGTAATCTACAGAAAGTCATTAGAAAGAAAATGTATGCTTGAACAATGGCAAATCAATTAAAACTGTCAATGTTTGCAGTATTTGTTTATTTCGAAGATATAAATGATTTTCTACGATGGAAATCCATTATGGAGCTTTGTACCTAAATTGAACTTTTGAAGCCCAAGAACCTCTGTCAGGTTATGGGAGTATAGATATCTCTGATGTAAGGGCATAGCTACTATAGGTACAGGAAGAGCATCCACTATGGGGTTCAGAGCTGAGAGGGTCCAACTTCCCCGTCACAGTTACATGAGTTATATACATTTTTTAACCATTGGGTGGTAAATAAACTTGCAAAGTTTGCCTTGGGGCCTGCAATATATCTAGTTATGACCCTGGACCTGCTCATTGTTATGTGGTATAAAATGAACTGGAGGGCACTATGATGTTACATTCTGTGAACTGATGCACTATGATGTGGCACAATGTAAAGTGGAGGCACTTCAATGT
Source organism: Crinia signifera (assembly GCF_055691185.1). Classification (NCBI taxonomy): domain Eukaryota; kingdom Metazoa; phylum Chordata; class Amphibia; order Anura; family Myobatrachidae; genus Crinia; species Crinia signifera. Next base: position 68,208,599 of record NC_139225.1, on the reverse strand, counting down.
GTAGGCAATATAGTTTGCCATAATATGAAATGGGGACCTTACTATGCTGCATAACTTTAAATCAGGTACTACCATGGATCAGAAAATGAACTAGGGCACTGCTATGGAGGCTTTATTTTTACCAACTGCTGTGGAGAAGTGTCTTTCAAGAAGCATTCAGTCAGGGGCCTGTTCAAAATATGACTATGGGAAGACTCATCATACTGAGTCCTCGCTCAATATCAGACTCACCCACAAACTAAAAATACATTATCTGCTGCAATACCTTCTTGTTACATCTTAGGGATACATAATATTTGCTGCAAATATACAGGCTCTATTGTTTTTAAAAATGTTAGGTTTTAAAATGAGTGTACCATGGCTGTGCTCCTGCAGTAGAGCTGACAGCCTGACCCCTCCACCTTCATCTGTTTCTACAGTAGCTAGGATAGATAGGAAATTGGGTGAAAAGTGTCAAATCGTTTGAGTTTTATTTCCGAATCTAATCTGTGCTCCCATGTGCATCGGGGTAGTCAACTCTAGTCTGCACCCGTGACCCGCTCCTTGCCAATGCAGCCTTAAGTTAGATCAGCTCCGCCGCACTGCAGGGGGCCGCCCCGCTCAGAGTGACATGTTTATTACTGGCAGTGGGCGGAGCTGGTGCTGAGGCTGAGGCTGAGGCTCCTCTTGCTGCCATTAATAAGCATGTCACTCTGAGTGGGGCGGCCGCCGGCAGTGCAGCAGAGCTGACCGGATCGTGAGAGCGGGTGCAGACTTCAGATACTTGAAAGTCTGTAATCTGTATGAATGTCGTGACAGGATGGGACAGGAGAGAGGCTGCCACTAACCAATATGGCGGAGGGGGGCTGCTGGGCATGCCCTCACTCAGCAGCTCATCCCTTTCCAATTGAAGTTGCAGTTTATCAGACACCAGCAGCAAATGCATGGGCTGACTAACCTGGCACAGTGACACACAAAAGTAAGGCTTGAACATGTTTTCTATTTTTTCAAATTTGGAGCAATTTTTCAATTGATTAATTTAGAAACCCTTTAAAAAAAAAAATCTGTGTACCGTATTTACATATAGTGCAGTGTATCTGTCTGAGTACAGCCTCCTATGTGACCTTATAGAAGATGCAAATATAATGTCTTCTAAACACTAAGAGGTCAAAGTACAGTAAATCTCAATGCGAAGGATGCCGCTGTCATGGCATGTAAACTTTTAGTGCCTGATCTGCAGATTTCTACTCGCATCGCTATAGGGCTGCATACATAAAATCCACTAGTCAATGGTTTGTAAGTGTGGCATATTTTCTCACTTATACCCCTTTTACACCGCCGAAAAATCCGGGTCAGCGGCGGGTCAGACCCGGATCTTCGGCGGTGTAAATCCCTAACGCTGTGTCCCTTTACACGGGACTTCTACCCAGGTCCTGACCTGGGTAAAACACGGCTAGGACCTGGGTAGAGGGCGGTGTAAATGGGAACGCCGAGTCGGATGACCCGGCTCCCATTTACATGAATGGGGAACGTCCAACCTGCGGACCCCAGCGTCCGCAGGTTGGACGGATTGTCAGTCTGACACTGACAGCCGGCGCTGCTGTCTGCTATACTCTGCAGACAGCAGCGGCGGCGGGGGAGGGAGGTGAACGGATGCCTGTGTGCGGCATCCATTCACCTCCTGTCCAATGGCGGGGAGTGCGCGCGGGAACTGGGGGCAGCCTAGCAGCTTACGTTAGTGCTGGGCTGCCCCCAGCAGCGTTCCGGGTACGGCGGCGTCGATCGGCGCTTGAAGATGACATCGTGCTGTCATCTTCGAGCGCCGGGAAGGGGCGGGAGGGGGGTGGGGGCGTTTAAGCCCGTCCGGTGTAAATGCCCCTAAACACCGGGTCGCACCCGGCTTCAACCAGGGTCCAAAAAGCCGGGTGCGACCCGGCGTTTTGGTCTAAAAGGGGTATTACTTGCACTCACAAAGTTTTCGTGCATAATTGGATTGACCCCTAAGTGTGGTGGTGAGAATGCCTGCTAGGGGGCACCAGCCAAAATCTTGCCTAGGGCACCAAACTGGCTTGGGCCGGCACTGGCGATATTTCATTGTACAAGCACTCCTGTTAATTTAACTGGAATATTGCATCGCATCGCATGCATCGCATGCATCGCACTCCACTAAGTATGGTATGTGACAGTGGCGGAACTCCCGGAGGCAATGGAGTCATCTGCCGCCGGGCGCCCGGCTTAAAAGGGGCACAGGCTCCATTGCCTCCGATGTTCCGATGCCTAATCGCGTGCCGCAGTTATCTTGCCCCCCCCCCCCCGTCGGGTGTGAGTGCCCCTACCCCCCTGTGCACAATGGCGCATCACCGCGTGTCACCTTCCTGTGCTGGCTGCTCACCTCTGCGGAAGTCCCCTGACATCCGCCGGCGCGCGAGTGAGCAAGCCAGACACTGAAGCGACGGGAGCTGCTGCCGGGCAATGGTGAGAGAGTGACTGACAGTCACTGAAGATAGAAGCACCGTAGGGTGGTAGACGCTGCTGCAGCAGCAGTGAGGGTGAGAGATAATTATGTAAAAGCCTGGCCAGCACTCTGCAGTAAGAATACCCTGTTGGAAAATACATTATATATATATATATATATATATATATATAGATATATATATATATCTATATATAGATATTTATATTGATATATACTGTATATATCTATATATATAGATAGATATAGATATATCTATCTATATATATATATATATATATATGTTCCTTATAGCGGCACTCGAATCAGAAAGAAAGCAGACAACACAGCATCAAGACGCCAACGTTTCAAATGTATTTCACATTTTTCGTCAGGGCAACAACTTACAATACATTTACTCACCAATTTATTCAAGTGCCCGCCATCACCAGCACGTCCTCCCTGGGTGCCGCCCAACCACGTCAGTGGTCGCACCCGGAAGTCGTCACCACAGTGCTCCCATCACCACCATGATAACTGTTGGCAAACATATGAACATAGCATGTACAAGTACTGGCAAATACGTATACTGTTCTGACATACTACAAGAAACAACTGAGACCCATATTCTCATTTAAACCATGGGGACTCAGTGTATTCAATAAGAATATCCACTTAGCCTCTCGCTGTAGTAAACATCTTGAACGATCTCCGCCCCTATCCAGGGGAGGAATATGATCAATGACCATATGACGTAAGGCAGTGGGGGAGTGACCACACTCAGCATAATGCCTAGCAACCGGTTGCGTGCTGGTGCCAGCAAGCACTGCAGCACGAATAGCCTGCCGGTGCTGGGCCATCCTAACTTTAAACATACAGTCGGTTTTACCGACGTAATACTTCCCACAGGGACAAATTAAAACATAAACCACAAAGGTAGATGTACATGTCAACCTGTGTCTGATCTTAAAAATTTTGGAGGTTTGTGGATGTTTTATGCTAGATCCTGTGAGCATGTACCCACAGGTGGTGCACCCAATGCATTTTACACAGCCAAGTTTAGGTGTATTAAAGAAAGACATCTGTTTGATTTTGCCCATTTGGGTGACATCAGAATGAACCACAAAGTCACGTATGTTTCTGCCCCGAGAATAACCAGACATGATTTTTTTCTTGTTAATTGCTGTCAAGCTAGGATCCGATGTTATTATCGGCCAGAATTTTTTAACTGCTGTTTTAGCCGTTTTGCTTGACGTGTTATATCTCGTGGGCCAGATGATCGTATCACTATGATTCTTTTTAGTACTAGGAATGAGAGTACTTTCCCTCGATCTGGACATAACATTGTTTTTAATCCTGGTGAGTTCACCCCTATCATGTCCCCTTATGGCAAATTTTTCTACCATGATGTCCAACTGTTTGTCAGCCTCACATTCATCGTTGCATATCCGTCTCACCCTGAGCATCTGCGATAGGGGTATTCCCTTATGCACAGGGGGTGGGTGGAAACTGGAAGGTGGCAACAAGACATTACGATCTGTGGGCTTGACAAACAGGGTAGTCCGTAATCCCTCAATGGACTTCTGGATGCGCACAAACAGTTGGACATCATGGTAGAAAAATTTGCCATAAGGGGACATGATAGGGGTGAACTCACCAGGATTAAAAACAATGTTATGTCCAGATCGAGGGAAAGTACTCTCATTCCTAGTACTAAAAAGAATCATAGTGATACGATCATCTGGCCCACGAGATATAACACGTCAAGCAAAACGGCTAAAACAGCAGTTAAAAAATTCTGGCCGATAATAACATCGGATCCTAGCTTGACAGCAATTAACAAGAAAAAAATCATGTCTGGTTATTCTCGGGGCAGAAACATACGTGACTTTGTGGTTCATTCTGATGTCACCCAAATGGGCAAAATCAAACAGATGTCTTTCTTTAATACACCTAAACTTGGCTGTGTAAAATGCATTGGGTGCACCACCTGTGGGTACATGCTCACAGGATCTAGCATAAAACATCCACAAACCTCCAAAATTTTTAAGATCAGACACAGGTTGACATGTACATCTACCTTTGTGGTTTATGTTTTAATTTGTCCCTGTGGGAAGTATTACGTCGGTAAAACCGACTGTATGTTTAAAGTTAGGATGGCCCAGCACCGGCAGGCTATTCGTGCTGCAGTGCTTGCTGGCACCAGCACGCAACCGGTTGCTAGGCATTATGCTGAGTGTGGTCACTCCCCCACTGCCTTACGTCATATGGTCATTGATCATATTCCTCCCCTGGATAGGGGCGGAGATCGTTCAAGATGTTTACTACAGCGAGAGGCTAAGTGGATATTCTTATTGAATACACTGAGTCCCCATGGTTTAAATGAGAATATGGGTCTCAGTTGTTTCTTGTAGTATGTCAGAACAGTATACGTATTTGCCAGTACTTGTACATGCTATGTTCATATGTTTGCCAACAGTTATCATGGTGGTGATGGGAGCACTGTGGTGACGACTTCCGGGTGCGACCACTGACGTGGTTGGGCGGCACCCAGGGAGGACGTGCTGGTGATGGCGGGCACTTGAATAAATTGGTGAGTAAATGTATTGTAAGTTGTTGCCCTGACGAAAAATGTGAAATACATTTGAAACGTTGGCGTCTTGATGCTGTGTTGTCTGCTTTCTTTCTGATTCGAGTGCCGCTATAAGGAACATATATATTCGACATGTACATGCTGACGCAGTACATGTTGTCTTGAAGGCACCGGACATCGTTATTTATCTGTATGCAGTGAGTGCCAGAGCAATCGGAAACTATATCGAGGAGTTGAAGAACTGACTAAGGTCTGGACTTTAAGCCTTGTGCTTGGGCACCCTGGTGTATTTTGTGCTTTGAACAAGGGCTTGTCATCCCATTTGGATTACAAATCCGGAACGGAGATACAACTGTGGATACAGTTGGTTTTTACAAGTGATTGATGACTGATTGTGCAGACAATATGGAACAAGCATCGGAAAGGGTGGTACTGGAGGTTGGCAGTGTATTAACCTTCTCAGAAGCAGAAGCGTCCAACATCGTGTACACTGAAAAAGTGTTTGGTGATATGGAAGGTATCCCACTCAATGATTTATTTAGAGATTGGACCAAGCTTAAGAGAAGAGAAACGGATTTTTATTACCATGCTGTGACTCTGTCTGAATATTACAGCTCTAAAAAAATACCACGCGGGTTTCGCGTTAAAAACATCCCCACGATTGGGCGTAACAATGTTGCCTTCTGTAAGCGATGGTGTGCAGTGCTCAACAAATGTTCCCTGGATCTGCTCCTCCTGGTCATAGAGGAGTCGACCAGGGAGCTGAATGTTACAAAGGAAAAATTAGCTACCTTTGAGAGCAAGCACAAACAACAATTTGTGGATGATGGTTCCTGTGATTGGCTACAGAAATTACAAAGTCAGATCGAGAAATACAAACAAGATCTGTTGAAATATAAGCGAGAAAAATTCAACAAAGTCAACGGGGATTATGACTCCCACAATGTGTATGGATGGCTGACCGGGGGAGGACAAACCTCAGACAGACCTCGGTACAACAGAAGAACACGCCAGGGGCATAGATTTGATACGTCCAATGAATCAGCCACATCGGCGAGTGAAGGGGAAAGTAACACCAGGAGGCGCAAAGCTACTCCAGTCCCTTTTGGGACACGCACAAGGGCCCAGCTAAAGCATCCAGACGGAGACACAACCGAAGGGGAGGCCAGTGTGACCGCATCAAGAGGTCGCAAACCGCCAGCACGCGGAAAGAGGACTTGATTTTTAATCTTTCCTCTACTCCGCTTACCCCGAGTGAAATCAGTGTGTTAAGCAGAGGCTTGAATTTTGTGCCAACGACTCCTTTTGACCCGTTCCTATGGAAGACTGAAATATTTAAATTAAATCGCCAACTTAAACTACAAGAATTTTACAAGAATGCCGATAAATCGACCAAATCCACCAGCATACCAGCAGAATTGTGGAAACTTAAACCCAAGTCCAATTTCGACCCGCCATTTGTAAACCCTTCGATTAAGTCATTCACCCGGACATTAGAAACCTCACTGGAAACCCCTGTTAACCAAGTAAATCGCCCATTCAATAACCTGAATAAAGCTGAGTGGTGCGCTCTTAAGGCACTAGAAAAGAGGGATGACATAGTCATCCGTGCCTCGGACAAAGGGGGATCCATAGTGGTCCAGGATGTCGAGGACTACAAAAATGAAATTGAAAGACAACTGGCAGATCCTAAAGTTTATAGAAAATTATCTGGAGATCCGACCACACAGTTTAAAAAACAACTGGACGACTATTTATGTCTTGCGGTTACTCAGGGCATCATTTGTCAAGAAATCAAAGCCCTATTGGTGACAAGTCACCCGATTAAACCGCTGCTGTATACCTTACCCAAGGTTCATAAGTGTCTGGAGAAGCCCCCTGGCAGACCAATTATATCTGCCAGGGGATCTATTTTCCATCCGGTCTCGGAGTATCTCGACACTTACTTACAGCCTTGTGTCCAGGACTCTCGCTATCTATTGCGTGATACCACTCATCTTCTATTGTCGCTTGAGGAACTGCCATCTATTTCTGAGGACTGTGTGCTCTGCAGTATTGATGTATGCTCATTATATACATGCATACCGCATGATATGGGCATACATGCTGTACGAACACTGATAACACAAAATGCCATCTACAAGGGTCCTGAAATTGAGTTTTATTGTGGTCTTCTTGAAATGGTGCTGATGAAGAACTATTTCTTCTACAATGGTGCATACTATCTGCAAGTGTCCGGCTGTGCCATGGGTGCTTCCGTGGCACCGGCCTATGCCAACGCTTTTATGATTATGGTCGAAAAGGACATATTCTTTTCCTCTCCTGCTGTATATGATAACATCGCCTTTTATTCCAGGTTTATTGATGATATGATTTTGTTTTGGGAGGGGGATGCTGAGGACTTGTTGGGCATTATCCAAATGCACAACACAAGTGATAGTCCAGTTAAGCTCACCTCTACGATGTCCGCACAATCAATTGACTTTCTGGATGTGCGCATCCAGAAGTCCATTGAGGGATTACGGACTACCCTGTTTGTCAAGCCCACAGATCGTAATGTCTTGTTGCCACCTTCCAGTTTCCACCCACCCCCTGTGCATAAGGGAATACCCCTATCGCAGATGCTCAGGGTGAGACGGATATGCAACGATGAATGTGAGGCTGACAAACAGTTGGACATCATGGTAGAAAAATTTGCCATAAGGGGACATGATAGGGGTGAACTCACCAGGATTAAAAACAATGTTATGTCCAGATCGAGGGAAAGTACTCTCATTCCTAGTACTAAAAAGAATCATAGTGATACGATCATCTGGCCCACGAGATATAACACGTCAAGCAAAACGGCTAAAACAGCAGTTAAAAAATTCTGGCCGATAATAACATCGGATCCTAGCTTGACAGCAATTAACAAGAAAAAAATCATGTCTGGTTATTCTCGGGGCAGAAACATACGTGACTTTGTGGTTCATTCTGATGTCACCCAAATGGGCAAAATCAAACAGATGTCTTTCTTTAATACACCTAAACTTGGCTGTGTAAAATGCATTGGGTGCACCACCTGTGGGTACATGCTCACAGGATCTAGCATAAAACATCCACAAACCTCCAAAATTTTTAAGATCAGACACAGGTTGACATGTACATCTACCTTTGTGGTTTATGTTTTAATTTGTCCCTGTGGGAAGTATTACGTCGGTAAAACCGACTGTATGTTTAAAGTTAGGATGGCCCAGCACCGGCAGGCTATTCGTGCTGCAGTGCTTGCTGGCACCAGCACGCAACCGGTTGCTAGGCATTATGCTGAGTGTGGTCACTCCCCCACTGCCTTACGTCATATGGTCATTGATCATATTCCTCCCCTGGATAGGGGCGGAGATCGTTCAAGATGTTTACTACAGCGAGAGGCTAAGTGGATATTCTTATTGAATACACTGAGTCCCCATGGTTTAAATGAGAATATGGGTCTCAGTTGTTTCTTGTAGTATGTCAGAACAGTATACGTATTTGCCAGTACTTGTACATGCTATGTTCATATGTTTGCCAACAGTTATCATGGTGGTGATGGGAGCACTGTGGTGACGACTTCCGGGTGCGACCACTGACGTGGTTGGGCGGCACCCAGGGAGGACGTGCTGGTGATGGCGGGCACTTGAATAAATTGGTGAGTAAATGTATTGTAAGTTGTTGCCCTGACGAAAAATGTGAAATACATTTGAAACGTTGGCGTCTTGATGCTGTGTTGTCTGCTTTCTTTCTGATTCGAGTGCCGCTATAAGGAACATATATATTCGACATGTACATGCTGACGCAGTACATGTTGTCTTGAAGGCACCGGACATCGTTATTTATCTGTATGCAGTGAGTGCCAGAGCAATCGGAAACTATATATATATATATATACATTATATATAGTATATATATATATTTTATATATATATATATATATATTTATATATATATATATATATATATATATATATATATTTATAGATCCTTTTATCCAGACATGTGCGAACAAGCAAAAGGGCCGCATATCATATGTATGTATGTAAGGTCCTGTGTGTGTGTGTGTGTGGGGGGGGGGGGGGCATCAATATTTATCTTGCCTCCGGGCAACTGGATCGAACTTACGCCACTGGTATGTGATGGGCGCCGTGCTAGGAAACAAATACTGGCATTTCAATGGAACGACTCTGGAAGACCAAGTCTAATAAGTCACAGTGAGCTGTAGATTATCCTGACGATGTTTGTGGTGGAAATACTAAACTTACCAAAGCAAAACCCGACTTGCTATCACTACAGGTTTACTCCTTCATTTATTTACATGTGTACCTTTTTATTCTAAATTACTCCTCAGTTTATCGTAATCATATCTTATAAATTATCTAGGAATGTGAGCGTTCATTTACTATAGGTGTACTGCTGGGGCGGGAATCAAACCCATGACCTCAGTGCTGTGAGGTAGTAACCATTACACCGTCCATGCCGCATTGCATGGTACATGCTTATCTACTCCACAAATTTTAGAAACAAATGCCCTATACAGACCTGGTGGGCTGCGAGTGTTTGGAGCCCATCGATCAGGTTAACGCTGTCCCACGCCTCCCTGCACGAGTGAAATCCCACCCATGTGCACGACTGCAAATGCGTTCACAGCTGTGCACACAGGGGAATATCCATTTGTAATCATTCACTATCAAATGGATTCTTCACTGTTCACAGCCCCCGAGTAAGTCTAGACTTATTCAGCACTGGGAAGGCCATGGGGAGAAGGAGAACACTGCTGACATTAATGGCAGTCCTCCTATTGGCCTGGCACTGCCTGCATTTTCAGGATATGGTCATTTGGTCTACAGCATTAGGTCGACACCACTAGGTTGACATGGGGATTGGTCGAAATGGGTCGAGGTCGACATGGGTCGAGGTCGACATGACTTTAGGTTGACAGGTTATTAGGTCGACCATTTCTAGGTCTACAGTCAAAAGGTCGACATGAGGTTTTTCACTGTTTTTTTTAGCCGACATGTGCCGACAGGCAGTAGTTCATGCCCTACCATCTACTAGGGCAGTGGTGGGCAACAGGCGGCGAGACACTTATGTCTGGCCCGCTGCACAGACCTTTATTACTATGACAAGCGGCCCGACTAGCATTAGCCCAAAGCATGGCGAGCGATGCGATGCGGTTTACTTGAAACTGAGTCCATATCGACTGTGTCAACATTCGGGTAAAAAACAGTGAAAAACCCCATGTTGACCTTTTGACTGTCGAACTAGACACTGTCGACCTAATACTTGTGTCGACCTAATGACCTGTCAATCTAAAGCCATGTTGACCTAGACCCATGTTGATCTTGTCCCATGTCGACCTGGACCCATGTCGACCTAGACCCATGTCAACCTAGTGGTTTCGACCTAATGCTTGTCGACCAACATGCTGTAGACCATATGATCCCAAGCCACATTTTCTGGGGCACTCCCAGATGGCAGCCGCTGTCAGTCACCTTGTGTGCGTACATCGCTTGCTCTTTTCACACAGACGTCTCGCACATGCGCACAGCGTAACGTGAGCATGTGTGGTCGTCTGATAATCACTCGAGCTACGAATTCACAGCCCAGCGAGCAAGTCTGAATCGGGCCCTATATGTTTTTTCTTTACCTTCATAAAAATGACTTTCCATTCTAGTACTGACCAGCTCCATTATAACTTTAGTAAATAACAAAACTATTTTGCATGATTATGAGATTTATCATATAGACTATAACATCTGTACACATTTTCATTACACATTGGGCCTTATTCTAGTTCACTCTTTCTGACAAAATCCTTCTTAAGCAGCCCATACACGCTGCTTTGTGGGCGTGCTTTCCGTGCTGTACTAGTGTAATACCCGTAGTGCCATGTATATAGTATTTATTGGCATAGGAGGTCATATGTTGGATGCCTCATAAGGACTACTGAAAGATGAGTGTTTAATGATATCCCCATGGGGGACATTGGGGGTTATGCCGTCTGTGTCTACTGTGCCTTCACAGAAGGTGATAGAAACTTTCATAGAAAGCAAGAAGGACTGACTTTATTTAACATATACTGAAGTCCCCTGGAGGGGAGTTGGACTGAGCCACTTTTAGGAAAAACAGCACAGGACCTCTCCATGTGTCCCGTTTGAAGGGGCACTCAAATTGGTGACAGTTGGCAACCAATAAGCATATTAATAAAGCTATCGAGCTCGCGCGGTAAGCGGGCAAGTTGGTCCAGCGCGAGGAACAAGTTATAAAAGTCCCCCCCAGCAACGGCTGTGGCGCAGTTTCCCTCCGGTATACCATTGGAGCAGAGCTACGCAGCGTGACCAGAGGCGGACAGCAGTGCTGGAAAACAAAAACAAGACTTACCTGCGACTCCGGTTCCCCTGACGAGGTCCCCTCAGGCGAGTAACAGCTCCGGTGTCCGTAAGTGCGCAGAGTCCGACAGTGAGTGACGAAGACAGACGGCGCCATTGAAGTGACGGACGGGCCGTGTGAGGAAGGAGGCGGGCCGCAGCAGTGGAAAGGCAGTAGACGGAGGCAGGAGTCCGTGACGTGTAGCCTGTGACTGACGGGCACGGCCGGACTTGAGGAGGAAGAAACCTGGATCGACGCCGGCCGCGTCATTCAAGAGGGCGGAGAAGAGGTGTCATCAGAGGCGGTAATCAACCGGGCCCTGTGATATAGAAGGGGACGGCAAGAGGTGTGGTGAGTGACAATTCAGCCCTTATCGCAGTACACTCCTCCCATTACAGTTAACAAGCCCAGCCTTATTCTAACCCATACGCTGATACTGAATATAGTCTGTCTACGGAAAAGACGCCCCTGTAGTCTATATTGGGCATAAACTGCTAATGACAATCCCATTTGGGAAAGGCAGCCGCACACCATTAGCTACCTCTCCGCAGTAATAGACATAGACAGTAATAGACATAACCAGTGGAGGCGGGAGCCCACTGACAGTGACAGTTGTATCGCAAAGTTAATGCACACATTCCTGAGGCAGACCCATCCAGAGAGCCTCTGTATTACAGAACTATAATCCAAGTCAGTACAAATTAGAGAAGGGCAATAGCCAAACCCGGCTACTTTGGCCTGGGGAAGCTAGATAGAAGAGTGAGGATACTTACTACATGAGTACATGAGGTTGCCAGGCTGAGAGGACACTATAGAGATTGTATGCAAGGAGCCAGCAACTAGTAGCCGTAGCCACGGTAACTAAAACGCTAAAGCATCTCAAGGAAAGCCACCTCTTCTGCCACCGGGCTTTCCCGCTATAGACCGATTGTGTTAGCAGTAGCTTGTGACTAGTGGAAACCTAAAGTCAGGTGTACAGCTATACCGTGAGGAACTAAGTGATTCTGTATAAAGCTCTGGAAGAGTGCTACTGGGCTAAACCCGGCTCCAGCCAGGGGACGCCCCACAGGACCTCCTGTGAATACCGTATTGATATACCTACAGTACCATAATCTCTACACTCTGCAGTGGGACATAACTGGTTTATAACCACCCTACTTAAATACTTACCAGGGACAGAAGAATAAAACAGGGATTCCTTCTTATTGCAGGTAGACTGGTGGGACTCAGGGTATTGGGTGATCACCTAAAGAAAAGAAAAAGCGCTTGTTAATCTTATAGTAAATACCTTGTTAGAGATAGATAGAGTTAAGATATTATTTATTGCGCAATAATAGAGTGGCAATAGACTTGATACATTTATTTAACGTTTACAGTGAATCGAATAGCTAGATTTAAAGTAATTGCAATATCCGTTCCTAGGAACCCTGTTTATTGCCACTACGCATTCGTATTAATTGCATATCTCAGTTTCAGTAATTACGGTAAGGTATTATATTTGTTCAATTGAAGAAACCTTGGCAGCCGGGAAGTTGCGGAGAAAGAATACATGTTCCGGCCTAATAAAAACAACCTGTGTATTGTATTGTTTGTTTAATGCCAAGACTTGCTATTGTGTATAGCTATTGTTTTGAAACAGTATATGTTAACTCGTAAAAGATAACCAGATTGCAAATAAAAAGTCTTATGCAGCCCACACACGCACCGATTTTAGAACGCGTTTTGTACTTTTAAAGTACAAAACGCATCGTGCGTACAATTATCGGGGTGTATTCGTGCGGCGTGTGCGACGCGATGCTGTGCTATGCGCGTTCCCGGGGGGCGATTTTAGATGTCCAAAAAAGTATGTGCAGCAGGTACTTTTTTGGACATTATCGCATAGCATCGGGCTCAGCATTATACAGGCATACGAGCCGATGCTATACGATGGGTTTTTTTTTTTGGGGGGGGGGGAATAATTACATACAAATTGTTATCAACAACTTTATTGCAGGTTTAAAACATGTGAACTCGAACAAAATAAAGGTCAGAAAAAGCCAGTGAAAAAATGTGCTTAAATCGCACAGCATCGCATCGCAGACAGCAAAATAACCATCACATCGGGTCATGCTTAATTCTGGCAGAAAAATTGTAAAGAACCATTGTACAGCCCAAAACGCATAGCACTGAAATCGGTGCGTGTGTGGGCACCTTAAACCTTTCTGTGATCTTCTGTGAAGAGAGACAACACATCGCCTTACCAATAGGGGCTACACTAGCACGGATCACATTGCATTGCATTGCATGTGCATCCGTTGTGCATGCAATGCGATGCAATGTGATGAAACCTAAGTACAAAAAGTATGTGCAAGCACATACTTTTTGTAATGTGCGATGAGGTGCCATGGGAGCGCGCACCTCAAAGCACACATTGGGACAGCACGCTTAGCAGCGTGTATGGGCAGCTTTAGATGGACAAAACCATGTGCACTGCAGGTGGGGCAGATGTCAAATGTGCAGAGAGAATTAGATTTGGGTGAGTTATTTTATTTCTGTGCAGGGTAAATACTGGCTGCTTTATTTTTACACTGCAATATAGATCTCATTAGAAGTAAAACCCCACCCAAATCTTATTCTCTCTGCACATGTTACATCTGCCCCACCTGCAGTGCACATGGTTTTGTCCATCTAAGAAGGAATTTGTCAGAAAGAGTGAACTAGAATAAGGCCCAGTGTGACAAGGATCACAAACACAAGGGGTGATATTTAATAGGATGAGAAATTCAGAAAGTAAGAGATTTGGGAAGAAATCTCCAGGTTTTTTAAAGCGGCAATCATTTACACTGCAAAAACAGTTTGAATTTGCAGTGTAAATGATTGCCGCTTTAAAAAAATTGGAGATTTCTTCCCAAATCTCTCACTTTCTTAATCTCTCATCCTATTAAATCTCACCCAGGGTCTCAGATGATGACTTGGTAGTTTATTCTCTTCAGTAGATACAGCATAGCAGGTGACATTCATATACAGTAGGTAGCACAGGTATAGCAGACTCCTAACAGGCTCCAATGGTCCCTAATCTAATCCACACCCAGTCCTATCACACAGGCAGATAGTCCTCCACCGAGAGCCAGTAAACAATTCAATGGGAAGCCTTCCCTCAGGACATCCCAGGTGCTGCTGATTATACACCTGGGCTTTTGCTACTGCTAACAAAACCTGGTCTGGATCCTCCACATTACTTTCATGTGGGGGAATGCTGACTCTGCCACATCAGATAGGAAAAATATCAGTGCAAATTTTAAGACACTGAAATCAGGAGACAGCATTAGCAGGTCCATAATTTATTGTTAGTTTTATGATCATATATATGTAGCAAGTGAAACTACATCTGTTTCTCTCACACAGGGTTGCCTACCTGACCCTCTCCATGAGGGAGAAAATACTCTGTTCCTGGACTTCCCTGATAATGTATGATTGCCATCACATGTGGTGACACCTTTCTTATTAATTACCTAGCTCCCCACAGGTGATGGCAATCATACATTACTGGGGAAGCCCAGGAAAAGAGCATTTTCTCCCTCATGGAGAGGATCAGGTAGGCAAGTATGCTCTCACACATGCACAAACATAGAGGCAATCACAAGGTAGCAGACTAGCCTTCGAAGCATTTGCTTCAATCGGGCTTATTAGTATTTGAATAAACTTGTATTGTGTACAAATGTCTTGTTTGCACCTATTCCTGCACACAAAAAGGACACAGAGGAGGCTCCTGCCTCCGGACACTTTTTGGAGAGCTCCTCTATATTCATTTTTAGACTTCCCAAAATCATTATCATGCGTTTTATAGAGCTACAATAAGCTTGGAGCTAACAGTAAAAGCTGAACATATGAAAGGTCTATTGTATTGTATATGGAAAAGACATTCATTTGACTAACAATAATCCTGGTTTCCCTGGTATGAGGCAATAAGCACTGATCCATAAAGAAAGTGCAATATACTTGATGTCTCTTATTTTGAAAGCACCCTCCTGAGAGCCCTCTTTGAAATCCTGTTGTGCCATAGTGTTGTGTTTTAGTTTGCTGTGGGAGGAATGAATGTGATGGGCCATATCTCCTGTCTTTGTCTGCAGGAGACACCCTCTGGCTCTCAGTCTGGAGTCTCCCTGCAGAGAGACAGACAGATATAGCAGGTTATATCGTGCTACCAAATATGTTTAGAGACACCCCTGGAGTGCATGTATGGGGTAACTATGTCCTTTCCTAGTCTATGAACACGTTGATGAGAGCATTAAATCATGTCAGCGGAATTCTATGCTGAGCATCACTGGGGTCTGATTATTACCCATTTCCTGCTGTTGACTAATAACGGAGGAAATCCAGCATTGGACGTTCAGCCCCGGGGTACAAAGAGGCTCCTACTCTTTAGCTTAATTTTATATAAACAAATTAATTGGCTGTTGAAAGAGGGTGATCGTTGGGTGGGAAAGGGGCAGAGGGCATCCATATAGAAAGAAATGTAATCTAGAGCAGACCTAAAAGGTATGTTTTATTGAGGATTCTCATTATTAGGCTTACTCCCTGGGGTTCTGCCATAAAGAGTATTACATAGGCAATTCTATAACAGAATGCAAGCTAAAGGTTTGTATTTCAGGTAGGGATCACACTGAAAATGTTTACAGATTTGTTTCAGAAGAAGAGAAGAGTCCAAAGGTCAAAAAAGAAAACACGGCTTCAGCATCCTTAATATTCAACAAGGTGCCAATTTCACATCAAGAGATAAATCTCATGCCTGTCTCTCTGACCCATCGTTATTAAACTGTGTAGTAATGCCCAGAAAAGCAGATTTCCTTATTGCCGCAGAGACTGGGAATGCCTTCGCAGAGCAATATTCAGTTGCCAGGACATGAGCTTCATTACCCACTTTAATACCAATGAGTGTTGTATGCGCTGTGCACACATGCAGCTGCCTCTTGCTTTATTTATTCAGGCTACCACAGTGCTACTGTATCAGGCTCTGCATTTACAGTGTAGAAAGGTGATTTTGAATATGCAACTCCCTTGGTTATTGAACATCTTCTCATACCATGTGTGTCCGAGGCTGAACATAATTTTTCCCGCTGTCGGATTCCTGCCGGAAATTTTATAAAATAAAGCCTGTAACCCCCTCTACCCCTGCTGCTTGCCGCCACCAGTTCTGTGGCTGGGACTCGCAGATCTACTTGTCTGCGGTCCCGGCGCTCCTCCTGGCTGGCTCCTGCGAATGAAAATGACCCCCCCCTAACAGTCGCTGCCTCCTCTAGCATCCTCAAAAAGTGTCTGCTGTAAGGACATTTTGTGTGGGCTATTTCTCATTAGCAGGAGCCAACCAGGAGGAGAGCTGGGAGTGGGACCGCAGACAAGTAGATCTGCAGGTCCCGGCCACACATCAAGCCTCTGCAAGCAGCGGGGTAAGGCAGAGTAGTGCAGCGCATATATAGCCCTGCAGACCCTGGGTGCCGTCACTCCTTAAGTGTGACTGCGGGGCCTTTGTTACGCCAATGGTCCCGGCTGCCGGCACCATCTGGAAGTGTCCATGCTGTCTGCAAATAGGAGGGGGGACAAACTACAGAGAGAAAAGCTATGGGGTATGCAGGGGGGGGGGGGGGGACAAACTAAAGGGGAAACTAACAGGCTGCCTAAATTTGTGGGGGCTGCTGACAGGGAAAACGAAAGTGTACATCTACTAAGGGGGAACTACTGAGCAGCCAGGGTACAACTACTAAGAGGGAACTACTGAGCGGACAGGGTATAACTACTAAGGGGGAACTACTGAGCAGCCAGGGTGCAACTACTAAGGGGGAACTACTGAGCAGCCAGGGTACAACTACTAAGGGGGAACTACTGAGCGGCCAGGGTACAACTACTAAGGGGGAACTACTGAGCGGCTAGGGTACAACTATTAAGGGGGAACTACTGTGATGGAAACTATACTAAAGGTAAACTACTGAAGGTACAACTACTAAGGGGCATTACTATGGGTACTATTATGGGGGCATTACTAAGGGGGGCTTCTATATAGGACTGCTGTTGGGGACAACCAAGGGGCTCTCTGAAAGAAAAAAATGTTTTACTGCAGAGCTGTCTGGTATCAGTCCAGCTGTGCTGCCCAGTGTCCCATATAAGTCCAGCTGTGCTGCCCAGTGTGCCGTATCAGTCCAGCTGTGTTGCCAAGTGTCCTTTAACAGTCCAGAGAAGCTGCCCCCCCTTTTTTTTAATATAAAAAGAAAAAAAGGTGTTTTTTTTTTAAATTGCAGATTTATTTTTAGATGCAGTATCATTCCAGGGGTGAACCAAGGGTGTCGTATATTTCATAGGGTGCTGCTAAGGCTGCTATATCAATCCAGGGGTGCTGCCGTTAAGACCAGTGGTACAATTGACAGCCATATAAGTCCAGTGACAGTCCAGTGATACTGCCAACAGCAGCATAAGTCCAGTGACAGTCCAGTGGTACTGCCATTAAGTCCAGTGGCACTGATGTTAAAGTCCTTTTGTACTGATGCATAAGTCCAGTGATACTGCCATTAATTGATTGATCTCGCACCTCTTTTTTTGGCATTATGTGCTCTTTTGGGGCCTAGCTTTTTAAACTCCCATCCTGTCTGCTGCTGTAGTGCCACTCCTAGATGGGCCACGTGTTTGTGCTGCCCACTTGTGTCGCTTAGCATAGTCATCCAGCTACCTTGGTTGAACCTTTTGGCCTAGAAACAACATTGTGAGGTGTGGGGTATTCTGTAGTATGCTGCTGGGGTGGGGGGGGGGGGATAACACTCCCCCCTCAACTTTACAGTGTTTTTCAACCCCCCTTTAACAATTTGGGGGCATGACCTAATCAGGGAGATGGTCACGCCTCCCGCAATTAGGCTACGCCCCCAAATTTTACCAGGGCCCGGCATACCTCTCGGCTGCCCTGGGTATTCAGAATAGACTGGAGATTAGTGCAAATTTATGTTTTTGAGGTTAATAATAGCGTAGGAGCAAACAAAAAAAAACTAATCTGCGATTATAGACATTTTTATTTTATTTTTTTAAAAAATAAACAGATCCAAAACACAAAACATGACGAAACATAAAAACACTGAAGGGTGGTGTTTAAGAACAGATCCAGATTCAAAACGCTGCCAGATATACCGATCCAAAACACGTTTCACAAAACACTTATGTGGCCGGTGCACATCCCTACTGGTCACTAAACTAATTGTCCTGTTTTACCACCTGTATTGCCTGGGAAGGTTGAATACTGGCTTGGTCGGTGTACTATGAGCTCCAACATACAGCCTGAATAACTCTAACCTGCAACTGTGTCTTGCTCTCTCTCTGCTGTAACACTAAGAACGGGGCACAAAATACTAGAGATGTGCGGGCTCGGATTTCAGGGATCCGAGCCCCCATGGACGTCATCATTCCGAGCCCGATTCCGAGCAGCGCTCGGGTATTCCCGGCTGACTCGGTCCGTCCGCGTGATTAGAATGTCATCTCCCGGCGTTGGAATTCGCGAGGCTTTATAAGCGGCTGCCGCGCCCTTCATCTTCACTCCAGTCAAGTAGTGGGTTGGGAGAGGGTGTGTTGGTGCTGCTGCTGGGGCTTAAACTTGAGGTTGACCTTGAACTTTTGCAATCGCTGGTGCTGTCTCTCAGTGCTGCTGTGTAGTCTAACTGTGTACTTGTAGTACTACTGTCTCCTTTGTGCGGTCTACCTCTGGTGTGCTGCTGTGCTGTAATTAATTATTTTATTCGCTGGGGCTGTCTCCCTCAGTGCTGCTGTGTACTCTGTTCTCCTCTGCTTAGGAGAACAGTCTAACTGTGTACCTGCCTGCAGTACTACTGTCTCCTCTGTGCCGGTGCCTACCTCTGGTGCTGTGCTGTGCCATTTATTATATATTAATAATTAATTATATTAAATAAATAAATATATATAGTCCACTGGTGCTGCCTGCACTGAATCTGCCAGTATTATTTAGTTACTCAGTCCACTGTTGCCACTGACAGTGCTACTGCCTACCTAGTGTACCTACCTAGTACATACTAGGCTGCTACAGGTTTATCTAATTTAATTAAAAAATAATACTTGTGCTGTGTGGGACTGTAAAAAATAATTACATGCTGCTGGTGCACTGACGTGTGCCACTGCCAAGCAGTACCTAATAATTAATTATTATAAATTCTGCTGGTGCACAATAGTAGTATTACTGACGTATCTACCAGTCTTGTGCCTAGTAGTACTGTCTTATCTACCTGTCTGGTGCCTAGTACTGCCATATCTACCGTCTGGTCTGGGGCTCACTGCCTAATACTGGCGTACCTGTGTGGTCTGGGGCTCACTGCCTAATAAATACTGCCGTATATCTACCTGTGTGGTCTGGGGCTCACTGCCTAATAAATACTGCCGTATATCTACCTGTGTGGTCTGGGGCTCACTGCCTAATACTGCCGTATCTACCATCTGGTCTGGGGTTCAATGCCTAATAAATACTGCCGTATATCTACCTAAGGGGTCTGGGGCTCACTGCCTAATACTGCTGTATCTACCGTCTGGTCTGGGGCTCACTGCCTAATAAATACTGACGTATATCTTATCTACCTGTGTGGTCTGGGGCTCACTGCCTAATAAATACTGACGTATATCTACCTTTGTGGTCTGGGGCTCTCTGCCTAATACTGCCGTACCTGTCTGGTCTGGGGCTCACTGCCTAATACTGCCGTACCTGTCTGGTCTGGGGCTCACTGCCTAATACTGCTGTATCTGTATAACTGCCTGCTGGTGCATACTCACTTACATATATTAATTGCACTCCATTGGCGCTGTCCTGTGACATAACTCCACAAAAATAATGGAGATCCAAAATAGGGGTCTTTTTTGGGCCTAGTTTTTTAAACTGCCATCCTGTCTGCCGCTGCAGTGCCACTCTTACATGAGCCACGTGTTTGTGCCGCACACTTGTGTAGCTTAGCATAGTTATCTAGCTACCTCGGTGCAACCTTTTGCCCTAAAAACAATATTGTGAAGTGTGAGGTGTTCAGAATAGACTGGAAATGAGTGGAAATGAATGTTATTGAGGTTAATATAGCGTAGGAGCAAAAAAAAACCCACCAAAATTTTGCAATTTTAGCAGTTTTTATGCCTTTTTAACAAAAAAATCCGAACCCAAAACCCCCAAAAATCCAAACACAAAACACTTAGAAGGTGTTTTGCCAAAACCCATTAGAACCCAAAACCTCAAGGTAATCAGAACCCAAAACCCAAAACCCGAAAAGTGTCCGGTGCACATCTCTACAAAATACATCATAAGCGTACATATTTGGTAGATTAAAAAAACACAGCTATAAATGGAAAAATATAAAAAATAAATTGGGCCTCTGCTATTTATAGCAAAACCATCACCCAAAAGTAGCAAACATCAATGGTTTCTATCCACTAATATTCAATGCCAATGTTTAGTCCCAGTAAGTCTGAGCGGGTTGTGGCCAGCATCCAACTTTGTTAACAGGCACCAATCAGATGATATCTAGCCGTCACCAAAGAGGCAAATTGCCTTTATCCCATCCTGTGCCTGATGTACTAAGCTTGAAAAGTGATAAAATAGAAAGTGAAGTACTGTACCAGCCAATCAGCTCCTAACGTTCATGTCACATGCTGTGTTTGAAAAATAACAGCTGATTGGTTGATGGTTTATCACTCTCCATTTTATCACTTTTCAAGGTCCCCAGTCTGTAAACGTATATGTGTGGCGACACTGGACCTTATTTCCTCTTGTCTGTTACTTGTGCCCAGTGGCAGTATCATCTTATGTGTGGCTAAGTTGAGTAAGTTTGCACAAAAAAACAGAAGCAACAACACTAACGTAATCAATTCACTGTGCTATTCGGCCATAAAAGCTCGTCTCATAGTACTATTTATTTATGAATATGAATGCATCCCATATCTATATAGCTATATAGCCACACTCAGTGCATCATATTATGAATAGACAAACTGTTACTCCTTTTCATTTGCTATTGGAAGAAATGTATAAATATAAAGCAGTATATATATATAATAATACAGTATAACATACCTTCCAACTGTCCCGCTAAACGCAGGAACGCCCCAGTTTTTGGGGACATTCTCGCGTCCCTCCTGCGGGGGGGGGGCAGTTGGGAGTCCTCGGCACTCTGACAGAATAGACGCTGTGGCCGAATAGACACCAGCCGCAGTGGTCAAAAACAGGGGGCGTGGCCTAATTTGCATAAGCTGCGCCTCCTTCGCGAGTGCCCCTATTCTTTAATTGAAAAACTTTGGAGGTATGGTATAATAATACAATAATATAATAATAATAATAATAATAATAATAATACAGTAATATAAAGCAATATATATTTATATATATAAAAAGCAGTCTGCAGGACATTTTATGATTTATAAACAACAAAAGTAAAAGTGGACAGAGGCACTAGTAGCAGAAACATGATGACAACTGTACAGCCACAAAGATAGCTGCAACACATCTCTTCCGTTATCTGATCCCTTCATGTCCTGCCGGGTGGAAACAGACGGATTGCTTTCATTTCTAAATGCAATTATACTTTAATATGCTTTATTTTTCCCTGATCCTCTGAGGCTTCGCTAATAACCTCATATCCTCTCCTCACATCCACGTGGGCCTGTACTTAACTCTGTTTGCATTGTCTTCCTGACAAAAAGCCAGTTTAATTAAAAGCTAATTTGTTGCCCATGACAACTGGTTGCAGACATTTCAATTTGTATCCATGCTGAGCTCATTCTCTGGAGTGATGGCTTGGCAGGATGCTGTAGACTGGTAAAGGGTATCCTCTAAACTGGCCAGTGCTCAGATTCTAATCAGAGCCTGGGCCAAGCTGGTGTTACAGCGTGGAATAATTGTGACGTAACACCCTGTTGCTAGACACTCTGGATATTTTGAATAAGAAGTATGGTCCATTGAGAACTAAATACATTAAAATGACTTGAACAGCCCTTCCAATGAGTGATGCATTTTCCTCAAATAAGAGCTTGTGGCTGAGGGTCTTCTGTTTGGTAATATCAACTCCACATTAGCAGTGTCAGCTGCCAGAGGAGTCTGAAGGTCTGGCTCTTAGTTACAGTCATTACATACATTATTCCAAATACCTTGCTAGACAGTGTCCCAAACGGTCTCGCAAGCCCTATTTTTGTGTGGTGTAAATGTAAAGCACAGAGGTGTTGTCATTGTTGGCAACTAAAGGGTTACCTCATTTTCTTCACTTTTCTCTTACTTTCCATCTACTTTTCAAGTTGAAGATGTCGGTGTTACATGGATTTACTTCACCAAAAATTAACCACTAAAAATTTGTGGGACACTTAAAATTGAATAATTGACCATGTTTTATAATGACTGCTACTGTTTTATTATTGGTCACAGGATACACAGTATTTTATTTTACATCTATAGTGCAAGCATTCCCAGAAAGTCAGCCAATCTACCACACTCATCTCAGTTCATCTTGGATACACACTGGGCTTGATTCATACTGCACATAAAGTCACTGTATCCGAAAAAATGTATCCTTACAGGCTGTGAGTTAAGGGATAAGCCAAAAACACAGCTAGTAGGAACCCCAGCGCTCTAAATCAAAACTTAGAAAATATATATATATATATATATATATATTAAACAAATAAGTGGCAGCTGCTGCAGGTCACACCTGTGGGGATTGCCTGTACCCACAAAAATTGATACAAGATAAAAGAAAAAGGGAAGTGGTGTGTATTGCGCTGCTAACCACAGACAGGTTTAAGGAAATATACTCTAAAAATATAAATAAATGAATTGAAGACCAACGTGCAAGGATGATGCGGACACACTGCTTTAAAAAAGTATAAATTTTATATAATTAAATGCATCATTTATGCATATGTTTATTACTATTAACTGTTTGTCTTGTATTATCTGATGGATTTAATTATATAAAATTTATACTTTTTTAAAGCAGTGTGTCCGCATCATCCTTGCACGTTGGTCTTCAATTCATTTATTTATACTGTATCCGAGCATGCATTTGCACCGAGATGCGGTCATTTGGTCTACAGCATGATGGTCGACAGTCATTAGGTCGACACCATTAAGTCAACATGGGTCTAGGTCGACATGGTTCTAGGTCGAAAGGTCATTAGTTCGACAGGTCATTAGTTCTACAGTGTCTAGGTCGACAGTCAAAAGATTGACATGGGGTTTTTCACTGTTTTTTGAGCCAACATGTGCCGACAGGTGGTATTTCATGCCCTACCATCCACTAGGGTGTGGTGGGAGAATAAAATAATGTGCCCGATGCATTGCAAGCTCAGTGAGCGATGTGAGGGGATGCGGTGCACCTTAAACTGTGTCCATGTCGACTGTGTCGACATTCAGGTAAAAAAATAGTGAAAGCCCCAAAGTCTACCTCTAGACTGTCGACCTGGACATTGTCGAACTAATGACCTTTCAACCTATAACCATGTCGACATTTTCCCATGTCGAGCTAGACTCATGTCGGCCTTTTCCCATTTAGAACTAATCGTGTCAACCTAATGACTCTCGACCATCATGCTGTAGACCATATGATCCCAACCCATTTGCGTTATTGTGTACTAGTCTTAAGGCCCGTCTGACAGACAGTTAATAAAGTTTATGCTTATACAATTCTTGTTCCATCTACCCTTCCAAAGCAACGAAAAACTGTTGCAGCAGCCAGAGCAGGTCTCCAACTATCCACCTACCCTGCCCAACCAGAGCAGAGCTAAAACTGTTGCAGCAGCCAGAGCAGGTCTCCAACTATCCACCTACCCTGCCCAACAGTAGCGTAAATTCATCCCAGTTGCCCGGAGGCAAGGTTAGTATTGGTGCCCCCCAAATAGCTCATTCAGTAAGGTGTCTGTCTCCAGTAAGGTCATGGGATCTAATACAGGGTGTGACACTTGCAAACCTTATGGTAGAAGGGGGAGTAAGCCACATTAGCAATATCAACTGCTTTCAATTACCTAATTCAAACTCGAAGTGGAGTAGAGGTGCCCCCTTGGGAGGCAGATGACTCCATTGCCTCCCAGAGTTCTGCCTCTGCTGCCCAACCACAGCAGAGCTAAAGCTGCTGCAGCAGCCAGAGCAGGACTCCAACTATCCACCTTCCATTCCCAACTACAGCAGGGCAGAAGCTGCTGCAGAAGCCAGAGCAAGTCTCTAATTATCTGCCTTCCCTTCCCAACCAAAGCAAGACAGGAGCTGCTGCAGCAGCAAGAGCAGGTCTCTAACTATCCACCTTCCATTCCCAACTACAGCAGGGCAGAAGCTGCTGCAGAAGCCAGAGCAAGTCTCTAATTATCTGCCTTTCCTTCCCAACCAAAGCAAGACAGGAGCTGCTGCAGCAGCAAGAGCAGGTCTCTAACTATCCACCTACCCAGTGGCGGAACTCCCGGAGACAATGGAGTCATCTGCCGCCGGGCGCCATCCTTAAAGGGGGCACTGGCTACATTGCCTCTGAGTGTTCCGTTTCCTGGTTCATCCATATTGTATAAAGTGGCAGCTAAAAGTACCCTGGTGTTGGGGAAAAGATTGGCCCCCCAGCAGCATCTCTTTGTCACCCCCCCCCTCCCCTCCATTCAGTGTAAGCAGCCAGTGGCTCCTGCTGCTGGCTGTCACTTATAGCAGGATCGTCTGTGCATGGGGGAGATGGAGACAACGGCAATAGCGGTGCTGCGCTTACAGCAGTAACAGGGTACAGGGGAACCCTGTGACTGCTCTCTTGCTGGCTGCCGGCTCCCCATGTGCCTCTCCTTAGCTAACCCGGCGGCTGCTGTGAACCAGCCGCGGGCTTTCTGACTGACTGGTGCTCGGGGGAAGGTGCATGTGCCCTGGCCAGGGGAGCCAGGTGAGTGCGCCCGCTTCAAAACCTGTGCGGGGAGCAAGTAATCGGCCGGACACCGGAGCAACACGGCCGCGGCCCATCCAACCCCTCCCCGGGGGAGCAGAACAGCGGGGCACTCGCAAAATCCCTCCCCCCCCCTGAAGCATGACATCGGCGGGCGCATCAACACCTCCCGCCCCCCTCTGGACCAACACGATCGCGGCCGCATCCAACCACTCTCCGGTGGAGCAAGACTCGCAAGCTCCCCCCTCAGCATGACACTCCCCCCCCCATGGAGCGGGTGCCTGGGGCACTGAGGTGGCTTGCAATGGCCCTGGCACTGCCCTGCAACAAATGAATCAATTAGTCAGACCTGCTGATCCCAGTCCCGGCAATAGAAAAGCACCAGCGTGGCTGACAGAAGGATCGCCAGTGAGTACATTAAAGCACATAAAAAACCTTCCTGTTACAACAAGCATGCCACCCCTCTCCCCATGGTATTGTCTCTGCCTTCTGCCTCTGTCCCTGTCACTCCTGCCTCCATCCTGACCTCACTATTCTTTCATGTCCCCTTGGCCTGGTCTTACCACCTCTGTCCTTTCCCTGTTCTCTTTGTTCTGTCATATGACGTACCCTCTGTCCTGGAACTCTGTCATGTCCCTGTCCAAACTATTTTCTCCCTGTCTCCTCTGTCATGGAGCTGTACGTCCTCTCTCCAGTCGCTATCCTTTCTGTTCCTCTCCTGTCACCACTGTAGTGTTCCTGTCACCCTCTGTCCTTTCTCTGATCCATCTTTCCTGGTCTTGACACCTCAGTACTAGCCCTGTCCCTTGTTACAGGATACATGCAATATCCTGGCGGTGGGGATGTCCTCGGTCAAAATACAACAGCATCCCAATTCGGAGAGTCCCGTACCCTGTATCCCCTACCCCCTTACAATAACTGTCACTTGCAGCCTACCCCCCTTCCCCCAAAAGCCCTCCCCACCCCTCTAGTCCACAAATCTAACCGTGGTAGCCCACCGCCTAAACCTAACCACACTCCGGCCTGCAGCCTAACTCCCTCTTCTAAGTGCATAAATTTAACCTCCTCTCTCTGTAGCCTAACCCTAAAATCCCCTGACTAGCTCCTACACCTACCCCCCCCCCTCCTCCTCTTGCCCGGCTGCACACTAGCCCGACATACCACCAATTGGGTTGCTTGCTATCGGTATATTAAACATCAGCATCCTGATCCTTTTTGAGATTCTGTTGCTGGTCTTCTGATGTCAAGATGCTGGCGCTGGTATATTGAATGCTGGCTTCCTGGCCACCAAGGTGCTAACTTCTATCCCAGCCCTGTCACTTCTGTACTGTGCCTGGCATCTCATTCCTGTCTTGCCTTTTGTCCTGTCCCCACAATTTTGTCCATGTCCCCACTGTCATGTCCCTGCCACTTCTTTCTCCTGTTCTCGCTGTCCTGGTCCTGTGACCTTCCACCTTCTCAGGCTGTCAGGTGAACAAGCCCAAACATTGGGGGAATTTAGCATCCTGTCACAGTCGCTACAGCAAGTGAAGCCACCGACACTCAAGCTGTGTACACACGGGGGCGATAGGGGCTGAAATCGCTGGGAATATGGTCGCTGAGCGACCATATTGCCAGTGATTGGAGTGTGTACCAGCGATAAATCGCCAGGTGTGCGCTCCCGTTTTCAGCCCCTGCCTCTTCTCCCGGCAGTGTGACATTTTCATCTGCGACCATCTGTGGTCGCAGATAAAAACGGGACACTGAGCAATATGATTGCAGAGCAATATATTGCCAGCGATCATATTGCCAGCGATCATATTGCCCCGTGTGCTCGCACCATTACACATCAGTGATCATACCCTCCATCTAGACACAGGTATCTTCTTCTGTTAAAGACATCCATTATGCCGAATAAGCAGTTTGGATTCCTGTCCTCTAATAATTTAAGATTTTATATAACACACATTTGGGACACAGGAGGGAGACTATCATTTACTGTAACTAGTTAACACTGGCATTTGAGGGACAGATTTTCCATTTGATAAATAATTTCTTTTTCTTAGGGTTCAGAATTCCCTGATTATAGAACAGTATACAGGTGTACTACAAAGAGGCTACAATATAACAGATGGTTAGGAGATTTATTTGAACACTTCTGTATGTTACTTATTGAAACTGATTCTAATGATACAGTTACAGTGTTACATTACGTTACAGACCATTGTATCCTGTTTCAACCTTTTTGCACATGTAATAACCGTGTAATACTAAGCGAATGTCTCGGCATGTGTAATAATAATCGCCAAAGGCGTTTGCAATGGGGGGCTGCACATGCGCATATACACGCATGCGCAGACCCCCCAACCTCAAAAACGGGGCCGAAATTGGACCAGAGCAAACAGGTCTGAATTGGTCCCAATGTCAGCTTTAAAATCAGGAATATTGGGGGGGGGGGGGGGCACCAATATGTATCTTGCCTCCGGGCAACTGGGATGAACTTACGCCACTGCACCAACCCTACCCAACCATAGTAGAGCAGAAGCTGCTGCAGAGCCGGAGCAGGTCTCCAACTATCCACCTTCCCTTCCCAAACACAGTAGAGCAGAAGCTGCTGCAGAGCCGGAGCAGGTCTCCAACTATCCACCTTCCCTTCCCAAACACAGCAGGGCAGGAGCTGCTGCAGCAGGTATAGAAGATCCCGAAAACCCTTAATGAAAGATCATGGAGTGCACCTTGTGTGCATGAAGTGACATAAGTTTTATGGCCCATGCATAAATGTATTCCAGAAGCCCTCGGCAACAAGTGATGGGGTGGCTTTGTCTTTTCTGAAAGCGGATTGGATGTTACACAGCAGGCTATTATTGGTTGGGAGTTGTTATGGGAGTGTTTAATGGTTAGGATTATGGGAGATTCTAGAATATTCTGCCTCTTTGATTTCAAACGTTGGACTGATAAGTACTGTGTTGAATTCTAAGGCTATATATCACTGTTTTTTCACCATCTTTATCTATATCTTTACTCCATTTCTTTTATTCTTATTTACTTCTGTGTAATTTACCTCTCTTACTCTGTTTTTCTGTCATCTCCTTCATAGCTTTCTTTCTTTTCACTTGTTTTTCTTGCCTTTGTGGATATGTCTGCCAGGCCAAGGAGGGATGCTGGTGTCCCTGCTCGCTTCCTTCAGGGAGCAGGGGTGCCATCTACCTCAGGGGCGAGAGGGCGGGCAAGGGTTAGGGAACAAGCAGGACCTGGTCCTGCTTCTGTCCCTTCTCGAGTGCGCACCCGTCCGCCCGGCAGAGACGCGGTGAGAGGCCTGTCAGGCTCTCCTACACCGCTTGCAGGGGCTAGAGGGCTGCGTTCACCCGCGGCTGATGCTCAGTCAGCGCGCGGGCGGCGACAGGCGGGCCCCGAGGCAGACTTGTTGTCTGCTGACGGGCAGTTAGTAATGGCGCCCACGGTTGCGGCGAGATCAACTCGCGGGCGCCGTGGGAGGTTGGAGTCGCCCGCGGCTGGTGCCCAGTCAGCGCGCGGGCGGCGGAGGGAGACAGGCCCTGAGGCAGACGGGAGGTCTGCTGACGGGCGAACAATAATGGCGCCCGCGGCGGTGAGACCTGCTCGCGGACGCCGTGGCAGTGCTGTGACGCCCGCGGCTAACGCTCAGCCGGTTCGCGGGCGTCGTGCTGGAGGAAGGCAGCCCGCGGCTAGTGCAGCCCACGGGCTGCACGATGTTAATGTAGCGCCGGGAAGGGGAAGAAGCCGGGCGCAAGCGGCGGAGGAATCTCTGTACCGTCAGCCCGGCGCTATGCGTTCGCGTCGGGCTGGCGGGGGTCAGGGGGCAGCCGCAGTCACGGGGCAGCAGCAGCGAGGGTCTCGCTCTGCCAGGGGAGTCACAAGTAATGATATGGCTGGAGGCAGCACAGGGCGTCAGGGACAGCCCAGGCGCCCTGCTTCAGCTAGGGGGGGTAGGCCTGCGCGTGGCAGAGGCCGCTCAGGGCTGCCCCCTAGTGGTGTTTTAGCAGATGCTGGGGAGAGGGATATAACTCCCCAGTACTATGAAGAGGATTGGGATTATGCTCCGGTCGCAACCAATGCCAGGGCAAGGAGAAGGAATAGGAGGGCACTGCATTTTGATGTGCCTGCTGAGGGTTCTGGGGATGGAGGTTCATCCTCTGGGTCCTTGGAGGAACAAAATGTTGTGGCACTGGTTCCGACCGGAGGCAGGGGTAAGCGTTATGGGTCCCACCGTACTTATGCCGAGGTGGTGCGAGGGGGGGGTGCCCCCTCTGGGAACGCGGCTTCGGTATCCGAGATCTGTGCAGCAGTGGTATCCGCCATAGTGCCCCTGTTAACCACCGGTCCAGGTGGTCAGGGTGTTGGTGGTCAGCGTCCATTAGACGCTGCAGCACTGACACAGGCCATGGTGCCGGCCCTTTCCTCTGTCCTGGGTGCCACCAGCAATGTGTCGGCAGGACCTGCTGTTGGGCATGACTTGATTGATGAGACAAATGTCCCTTTTGTGCCCGCAGTAGCAGGCACTTCGGAAGTCATGGACCAAGCAGCAAGGGGACGCCGACGAGGTGATGGCAGCAGGACGGGAGGATCGTCGCATTCTGGTGGTGAGCTGCCTTCCGACCCTGATTGGGTTAACTCAGGCGGGTCTGGGACGGGTAACTCTAACTCCGATGGAACTAGCTCGTCAGGAGGGGGGAGGCACAAGAAGGGCAAGCGTGGTAGGCGGTCAGGTAGGAAGCGTGGACGCAGGCACTCGGACAGTTCGTTGGCCTCCACTTCCTCTGAGTCACCCTCCTCCTCGGATGACGGGGTGAGGAGATCCAAGAGGAAGAGGAGGCGTACGAGGCGATCCCCGAGTGAGGATTCAATAGTTACGGTTGAATCCGATTCCGTCCAGTGCGCAAACACCGCAGTAATGCGGGGTTTGCGTCCAAGGATGCGGGATAGAATTAGGAAGGGCAAGTATGTTAACATATTTGCCCTTACTAGCAAAAGCCAGAAGGCGCTTATTGCGGCGAGAAAGAAGGGCACTGAAAGTGAGGAGGCACTTATGACTTATAATAACTGGGTGCGAGGAATGCTGGTCTTCGCGGCCTGTTATATGGAGTCTAGGCCGGATGAGTATATGAGTTTGATACGGTATCAGTATCTGATTCATAACTTATACACGTCATACCGCGGCTATGGATGGCGCACGTATGACGAAGAATTCCGGCGTAAACAGCATGGGAAAGATATTTGTGACTTTGGCAGAAAAGACATTGAGCTTTATGTTGAGGTGACAAATTCAGCTGTGCCTATGGGTGAGGCTTCCTCAAAACCTTGGAATAGGAAGCAAGGGGGCCAAGGGACAGGGGGCAGTGCAAAAAGAGTAGGTCATGGGAAATGCTTCGCCTACAATAACAACGTTTGTAACCTGGGCCAGAAGTGCCGTTTTCGGCACTCCTGTATTAGGTGTGGAGGCGGTCATCCCATTAAAGACTGTAGTAAACCAGCGCAGGGACAGGGTGGAGCTTCCGGCAGCAGGCAAACCCGCGGTCCAGCGGAGCCAAATCATGCTTAGAGCTCCATCCCCCGTCCGGCTGCAGGCCATGTTGCCGTGGTTGGAGAGGTACCCCTTTAGAGAGGAGGCAGAATTCGTTAAAAATGGATTCTCAGAGGGGTTCGCCTTGCCAATCTCGGGTAACATTAATCAAGGGTCTGTGAAGAATTTGCGTTCGGCATATCAGTTTCCTTTAATTGTTAAGGAGAAGGTTAATGCCGAGGTGAATTTAGGCCGGATGGTTGGTCCGTTTAAAGAGCCTCCTATTCAGGGTATGATCCTTTCCCCAGTAGGAGTAGTCCCCAAAAAGGTGGAGGGTAAATTTAGGCTGATTCAGCATCTATCCAGCCCAAGGGGTGCATCAGTGAATGATGCCATCCCTGAGGAATTATGTAGGGTGGTTTATCAATCTTTTGATGAGGCCATGGCGTTAGTGAAGTCATTTGAAAAAGGGGCTTTGCTTTGCAAGATAGATGTTGAGTCAGCATTTAGGTTATTGCCTCTGCACCCATCAGCTTTTAAATTTATGGGTTTTAAATTAGATGATGGGTATTATTTTGATAGATGCCTTCCCATGGGGTGTTCCATTTCCTGCGCTTATTTCGAGCGATTCAGCACCTTTTTGCAATGGTGTTTGCATGAGGTTTCTGGAGAGTCCGGAATAGCGCATTACCTAGATGATTTTCTGTTAGTTGGTCCACCAAACTCTGATAGATGTTTGGCCCTATTAGAGTGTACTCAGACGCTTTTTAAGTCGTTTGGGGTACCAATAGCGGAGGATAAGACCGAGGGCCCAACTACAGTGTTAACCTTTTTAGGGATCGAAGTAGACACCATACAGGGACAATGTAGGCTCCCAAGTG
Source organism: Crinia signifera (assembly GCF_055691185.1). Lineage (NCBI taxonomy): Eukaryota > Metazoa > Chordata > Amphibia > Anura > Myobatrachidae > Crinia > Crinia signifera. The sequence continues at coordinate 68,176,906 of NC_139225.1, read as the reverse complement.
ACAAGATTAACCGGTTACATGAGGAAATCTTGTTTGGCCTCGCAGCGGGTAAACTGACGCTTAAACAGACTCAATCATTATTGGGTGTGTTTAACTTCGCTTGCCGGGTTATACCCATGGGTAGGATTTTCATGCGAAAATTAGAAAGGGCTACCGTGGGGATTAGGAGGCCTCATCATTTCCTTAGGCTTAACAGCGAAATACGGCGGGATCTGGTTATTTGGGATTCCTTTTTGTCCCAATTTAATGGAATTTGTATATGGCAGGAGTCACCCATTGCTAACTCTATTCTGGAACTATATACCGACGCAGCGGGCGCCACTGGTTTTGGTGCTTTCTTCGCCGGTAGGTGGTGTTCAGAAGCCTGGCCTGCTTGCTGGGTTGAGAAAGGATTCACGAGGAACATGCTTCTATTAGAAGTGTTTCCCATAATGGTCGCCCTTGAGCTGTGGCATGATGTCTTAAAAAATAAGGAAGTGGTTTTTTGGTGTGACAACCTAGGGGTTGTTTACGCTATCAACAGACAAAAATCCACTTCCTTAGAAGTCCTCAGAGTTATTGGGCAGATTGTGCTGACGTGCCTGGTTAACAACATAACGTTGAGAGCCAGGCATGTCCCCGGGGTACATAATGAAATAGCCGATGCCCTTTCGCGTTTTGAATGGCAGCGTTTTAGACGGCTGGCACCAAATGCACGTTTAACGGGTGACATTTGCCCTTCTTATGTATGGCAGGTTATACACCCGGAATGGAGGGGCTAGCACATAGCTCTTTGGCGCCGGCTACGTTTGCCGCATATTTGTCGGCTTGGCAGACTTGGAGCCAATTCCTTATGGAAAGGGGCAACAGAGGTAAGACTTTAAAATCATTAATTCTTGCCTTTGCGTGGCGTTTCTATGTGACCGGGAAGTCTCGCGGCGCAGTGGGTAAGGCCTTAGCAGGCATCTCTTACTTTCTGCGTTTGAAAGGGAAAAAGGACATCACGAAGTCCTTTTTCCTGCAGAGAATGCTCAAGGGTTGGGCGAGATTACAACCACCCATTCCCGACAGGCGGCGGCCAATTGACGGCCGTTTGTTGGGAAGGCTGGTCCGGGCCCTTAAAACAGTTTGCTCCTCTCTGTATGAGGCCAAACTGTTCGCCATGGCTTTCGTCATGGCCTTCCATGGGGCGTTCAGGGTAGGTGAGCTGGTGGCATCTTCTCGGTCATCGGCTTCGCCTATGCTGACAAACCATGTCGTCGTTGCCCCCGACGGGTTATGGTGCAGGATACAACGGTCCAAGACCGATATAGTTGGCAGGGGGCGTTGGGTGCGAATGGGATCCTGTGCGGATCGGCGGATCTGTCCGTTGGCCGTGGCAGGGGCTTATTCGTCCTTGCGTCCTGACGTGCCTGGGGGTTGGCTCATTCACCAGGATGGGTCTCCCCTGACTCGCTATCAATTCAATGCGGTTTTGAAACGGGGTATCCTGCACCTGGGTCTTTCACCGGAGATGTATGGGACACACTCTTTTCGCATCGGCGCCGCCTCGGCTGCCGCTGCGGCGGGTTGGTCCGATAGATCTATTCGGGCACTGGGTAGATGGAGGTCTGGTGCGTTTCGACGTTACATCAGGCCTTGATCTGGCAGTGCGCCCCCTTTGAGGATTAGCCGCTCGCTCAAACACGCCTTAGTGTTTGGGGGGCCTTGAGGAATTTTTTATTGCCATCGGTTTTAATTACGGCTTCTGCCGGCTGGTGGGTGTGTTTTTTGCCTCAAGTCAAATTGGGGCGACCCAACTCCCCCCCCCCCCCCCCAGCCAATGTTAGGTTTTCAAACAAAGCCCAATGTCAGGTGATACTCTAACTTAAATTAATCTGATTCATAACTCATACTAATCTTTCTAAATATTCTTTTTTCAGGCATGAGGATTGACCCGCAATGTATATGGTTGTTGGGTCATTCCTTTGTTTATTGGTTATCGGTTTCCCCAAATGTTCTGGATTATTCTCAATATCCAGAACTTAATTTGTTCAGATGGCTAGGGCATCGTGGGTTGCGCTTTTCGCAATTTAGACAGACATTTGAAGAGGCAGTTGAGAGGTTTGGGTTTCCATTATTTTTAATTGTGCATTTAGGGGGGAACGATTTGACGTCCAGAACCTGTCTGGAAGTTAGATTTGAAATAAAGAATGAGCTATTGGATATTTTGCAGCGTTTCCCTTTTTGTAGAGTTTTTTGGTCCAATATTATCCCTAGGCAGAATTGGAGGGGTGCTCTTAATCCTGGGGCAATTGATCTGGTTAGACGGAGGGTGAACTCAGTAGTGGGTCGAGCAGTCTGTCAACACGGCGGATACTCGATCCCGCATGCGGGTATTACCTTCCGCGATCAGAGGTTGTACAGGAGTGACGGAGTACACCTTTCGGAAGAGGGTATGGCCTTGTTTCTTAGGGATATTTTAGAGGGTTTGAGAAGTATGTAGTTTAGTCTATGGTGGCGGTGCCGGATCAGGAGATCTCGGCAGGTGGCCGGTCTCAGAACGGTGGCTAGGTTAATTTGTGTATTAACACCTTTTGAGATTCATTCCCTTGAGGGGCAACTCTTTTGGAGAAAGTGACTTTAGCATGGCAACAGTTTTTTCCTTCAGGGGCATCACCGTCCCAGGTGGGCCCTTTATGTCGCTTTAGTTGAGTTGTGACCTGATGGGGAATATTTAGATAGTTCAGGCAGGTGGCCCGAACTTTATTTTAAATTTTTATTTTAAGGACAGGGATGTAGGCAGGAGGCCAGTTCTTGTTCTTTTGGGCAGTCGGCCCAAGAAATCTTTAGTTTAAGCTGTTCTGACCTCGCCACCATAGATAGATAAATTTAAAGATTAAATTAGATCAAATAGGCCGCCCTCTTTCAGAAAATAAAAAGACGACCCCATTCACCACATTTCAGTTGTCCGAGTCGTTATTTTAGATAAGTTGATTTGAATGGTGCATGAATGCAGTGGGTCATGAAAGACTTGAGATCATGGAGTGCACCTTGTGTGCATGAAGTGACATAAGTTTTATGGCCCATGCATAAATGTATTCCAGAAGCCCTCGGCAACAAGTGATGGGGTGGCTTTGTCTTTTCTGAAAGCGGATTGGATGTTACACAGCAGGCTATTATTGGTTGGGAGTTGTTATGGGAGTGTTTAATGGTTAGGATTATGGGAGATTCTAGAATATTCTGCCTCTTTGATTTCAAACGTTGCCCGCCCGCCCGCCCTAGAGGGAGGTATTTATTTGGTTTTCAGTTATAGTTGTCGTCTTTTGTGAGAGGCCGGTCTCAGAACGGTGGCTAGGTTAATTTGTGTATTAACACCTTTTGAGATTCATTCCCTTGAGGGGCAACTCCTTTGGAGAAAGTGACTTTAGCATGGCAACAGTTTTTTCCTTCAGGGGCATCACCGTCCCAGGTGGGCCCTTTATGTCGCTTAAGTTGAGTTGTGACCTGATGGGGAATATTTAGATAGTTCAGGCAGGTGGCCCGAACTTTATTTTAAATTTTTATTTTAAGGACAGGGATGTAGGCAGGAGGCCAGTTCTTGTTCTTTTGGGCAGTCGGCCCAAGAAATCTTTAGTTTAAGCTGTTCTGACCTCGCCACCATAGATAGATAAATTTAAAGATTAAATTAGATCAAATAGGCCGCCCTCTTTCAGAAAATAAAAAGACGACCCCATTCACCACATTTCAGTTGTCCGAGTCGTTATTTTAGATAAGTTGATTTGAATGGTGCATGAATGCAGTGGGTCATGAAAGACTTGTAAGCAAACTATCAAGAGAAAAAATAACTGACTGGGGATCGATCTCACATGGATTTTACAATGATATCTACAGTGTTCTATTCGCAGACCACTCTGCCAATGAGCCGCTTATTAATTTCAGTTTGTCAAAAGTTTTGTGAAGTTAACATTTTTTCATTTAATGGACCCTTATATGACTTTAAGGGTCCACTCAATGGAGTCTATTTACTATGTTGTATTCAGAAAGTCATAAACTTTCCAACGACATATCACAATGCATGAAAACAACAGAAATAGCATGGACCCTTATGACAGCACCCTTAAGGGGTCGTCCGATTAAACCCATCTTGGAACTTTGATTGTCCCTTAACATGATAAGGTAGTGTGCAAATGAAGATGATTAGTTAAAGCGTTCAAGAGTTATCATGGAACATCCACACACACACACACTTCGTTCAGTTATACTTATGTAGATAAGTGGGGTCACATGGGAGTTAGACGAATCTCCACTTGTGGATAAATGGAGCTACAGTAAGTGGTAAATAGCATAAGCTTGTCGTGGGAGTATAAACAGAATTTTGACCCTTTTAGCGGTAAGGATGCACAAACATGTTGGCAAGTTCAGATGGATATACAGCACCCAGGATAGGGCTCGTCGAAATCCATGCTGATAGTGATGACAGACTGTTTTAAAAGTGGATGTACAGGGATAGTGCTGCCACATAGATGTATCCAAATCTGTTACGGAGGAAGTCTGCTGCTACTTTGAAGCATACAATGCAGATGTGGCTCTGAACCAGACACACATTCTATATCCAAGACTTTCTTGTAAAAAGGCAAAAATATTGTGGTTTTGCTGCAATTTAAAAAGATATAAAGTGCAGTGGAAGAAACAGAGGTACCGCCATCAAATGTTCAGGCCCATACACACTGGGTGACTTTGCGCTGAAAGCCGCTCAAAACAGCATGTTTGAGCAGCTTTCAGCTCAAAGCCACCCAGTGTGTATGGCCCAGCGATGAGCGGTGAGCGCTGCTGCGAGTTATCACATCATCGCCGGGAAAACCGTTCATCTGCTGGTAATACCAGCACATGAGCGGCTTTGAGGATGGCTATTCATAGCGCTGCGCTATGCAAAGCCATCCTCCCCCCCCGCTGATGGCGCAGGGCAGGGCCAAAGCCGCTCAGTGTGTATCATCGCTGTCCATAAACACTGGGCATACTCGCCCAGTGTGTATGGACGTTTACACTTAACACTATCCAATATCAGTTTACAGTAGTACGGTTGAACAATTCTGCACAATAATAAGGCATTGCACAACCTCCGGTGTTCCATAGCAAGGAGATCATAGCATATCTATAATGGATGCAGGGTGTGCACCCATTATACTGCCTTACCCTGCAGCCACGTCAGCCATGTTTTTTGGTGCCGCCATCACATTTCCAAATATATTACCGGAAATATGACCCATGCGCAAAAGATGCGTGGCACTGTGCCTACATCTTTTTCACCAGGGGCCTGAAAACTTGTGCACATCCCTCCCCACATCTTAAAATGTTCCTCTCAATAAAATCTTGATATGCTAAAATAAAGCAGCGAGCTGTCAACAGATCTAATTCAATGAAAAACTGAAAATAAAGCTAAGCTACCGATCATTTCCACCTTAAGTGGTGCAAAAGAACATTTTTTCTGGCATATCCAAAAAGTCTCGCTGGGCACCCCCTCTAAACTATGAAAATAAATACTCCATTTCAAGTTCATCAGAGGCAGATATGTATTAATAGAGGAGGGGGCCCATGTGCAGTCTCTGACAGGGAGGCAGGCACTGAGCACAAGAGTCACCAGTAGTCCCAAGTCTAGTGCGCACGCGCAAGCTAAATAGAGTGGCGGAGCCTTTTCCGATGGTTTTCCTACTACGCATGCATGAAATGTATACTTCACACCATGCACCCATTATAGATGTACTGTACCGCTGGTCAGGGGTGTAGAAGAGGGGGGGGGGGGTAATGTGCTATTTACTAAGGCTACTTGAAGGGGCTTGGGTGAGTTACACCCCAAGCAATGCATTTTTACATTGTTTTAATTTAAATAACCATGCCTCCCTGATTTGACCACTCACCTGGCAGAGTTTTTGCATATGGTCACAGAACTGGATATTACTAGATACTGGATAATATCCAGAACTGGATATTACTGCAGCTACCAGGCATTCAACCAACCTAATCCTATTTTGATGAGCTACTAATTACTAATACTACTATTACTAAAAACAAAGTTGGGAATCCTTACCGACAAAAAAGCATAGTTGGGTTGGAGATTCTTAACGAAAAGGCATACTTGGGTTGGAGATCATTACCGAGAAAACATAACTGGGTTGGGGATCCTTACTGAAAAGGCATAGTTGAGTTGGGGATGCTTACCGAAAAGGCATAGTTGGGTTGGGGATGCTTACCGAAAAGGCATAGTTGGGTTGGGGATGCTTACCGAAAAGGCATAGTTGGGTTGGGGATGCTTACCAAAAAGGCATAGTTGGGTTGAGGATACTTACCGAAAAGGCATAGTTGGGTTGGGGATGCTTACCGAAAAGGCATAGTTGGGTTGAGGATGCTTACCGAAAAGGCATAGTTGGGTTGAGGATGCTTACCAATAATGCATAGTTAATTACTGTATATTACTAGATCTTTAAAAGGAAAATAGATAAATATGAGATATAGTGAAATGAATGGACCACACAGATCCCATAAAACAAATCCATATAAAAGATATATATATATATATATATATATATATATATATATATATATTTTTTTTTTCCCATCATATGGAACTTCAATATTTACGCCTTCTGTCATAATTAACATTTCTGTTTGACTTAACAAGCATTCAGCATTTGCCCACACAGATGAAAAGGGAAAAGGAAGTTGGTGACATGCCCTTTCTGGCACCGACTGGAGGTTTGTATCCAGGGACTGGGCCTCAGCAGGCCTCAGGGCCGTACGCTCCATTAAAGTCTGACAGAATATAGAGCAAAGGGCGGGATCCTGCCAAAGCAACCAAAACACTCAGAAGAAATCACAACAGAATTAGTCATTCTTAATTTCAGAACTGACAAATTTGATGGTGTATAGGCATGAGAGATCATTAAATATGTAACATGAATATTAATATCCTTATTATTTGTTTGGAATACATTCAACATGACTTGGTATATTGTTAAATATTGCACTTCATTTCACAGACACTTTTTTGATTTTACGTCCCAATGTAAAAGCTGGACAAATTTTATGCGGACATTCATTCATGTTACATACCATAGTAACATATCTAAGTATGTTATGTTCAAATTAAAGTAAAACCTAGCTTAAAACTAAAGTAACCACTTGCACATATCTATATTGTAAGCTCATATAAGCCCTCGCCCCTCCATCCTCTCTATGTAATTATGTTAACCGCAAACAGTAACTGCATATCTGTGAATTTAAGAACCTTATATAGTTAGTTTTTGTATATTTATATCTGTTTTGTTCCTTATTGCACTACAGAAAATAATAATATAACAACCCTGTAACTGTTTTTACTGTTAAATCTGAAAATAGCAAGGAAAAATATTGTATAAAACTTAATGCAAAATCCTTGCTTATGGAATTGCTAAGGTATCATTTACATGTAAATACCGCAACAACTGGATGTTTTCACAGTATTTAGAAATTCTGTCTATTTATCAAAGCTGTCCGTTCAGGCCTTCAGCTGGGTTTTTCTATTTATCATTGACTGTGGTGGTAAAAGTTCTGCCACTGTTCTTTATAAGAGTGGTGGCAAATCGAAAAAATGCTTTATTATTTTAAAAATCAATTTTCCCATATTTACATGTATTTTTCTTGTCGCCCCCCCTGTTCACAAGCTTCGGAACTGAACACACACAAGTCTTATGTATTTTGATTGCATCTACTGATTGGGTTCTAGCATAAGCAAAGTTTAACAGAGACGTGATGATGAAATTGCAGACAATGAAGAGATGGATGTTAGCATCAATGCCCCTGTTTTCAGTCATATGTTTTGCATCTAGTATAGAGTTGGAGCAAGAGGGCACTGATGAAGGCTGGATGGATGACGTGTATGGATACTGTAGGTAGTGGGCAGGTACACCTGCTATTTCCACCTCACACAGGTTTATAATTCTAAGGTTACACAAGCTTTTTAAAAATAATACTAATCTAACACTACAACATTTAGCCAATCTATGGGAACCTATGGATACTTATTTGGACCAGAGTACATGTGAAAGCTATCCAGTATGCTGTAGCCAAGGGCGTAACTACCATAGGTGCAAGGGGTACAGCTGCTATGGGGCCCAGAGCTGAAGGGGGCCCATCTTTACCATCTAAATAACATGTTTTGCATACATTTATCACCATCAGTTGCTAAATAGGGGGCCCTTACAAACTTTTGCTATGGGGCCTACAGATATCTAATTACAAGCCCTAGCTGTAGCTGTGTCTATTCCACCCATAAATACCACCTACAGGTCAGGTTTTACAGATTTTATAAATATAACTTTAGAGATACTGGTTATATGGAGTAAAAAACACTGTGTATATTAATCAGGCACCATTTAAATGAAGGTATAGACAATGAATATCTATGTGTATATATAATTACACATAAATATTGTTTTTAAGAGAGCGCCACTCAATTGGATACAATAAAAGGTTTTGTATTCCTTAGTAAATATAAGTTTCAATTACACATTTATTACACAGTCAATAAAAATAAAAATAAAACTTGTACACAATTAAAACATATATACACTTTCACTCTCCATGTGTTAATTATGAACCTTAACCCGTTATCTGGATATTATAAAGTGATATTATTCTCTTCTGATTTCTGGGCTTTCTCTCTTTCCTGTGGGAACCTTATCCTCACTCTAACAGAGGCTATCGGCACCTGTGCGCTAACTTCAAATATCGTAATTACCCCCTTGTTACACCGGTCCTTTCGACGAGTCCACACAGAAGGCGACTGTGCGCTGCACAGATCACCAACGGACAGCACGCTCCCTGCACTGAGTGGAGACGGACAGCTCGCTCCCTGCCTGAATACCAACTACGGCGCGTCATTTGGCGGCGGCAGCCAGCAGGTGAGCTAGAGCTCCTCTCACGTAACAACCACAGCCTGTCTGGATCAATAGCTCCATAGGTATGACTACAATTTCTAGAAGTCTTCATAACACTTTCTGAGCTTTGCTTACAATACGCCTTCTGACTTAAAGGTCCTAGTGGATATATAATTGCCATCTATAATTGGATCGGAACCATTGTGGGACATTGCATATAAATTAGTGGCTTCTTATAGTCACAATCTAACCAACCACTGGACACTTTATAATATCCAGATAACGGGTTAAGGTTCATAATAAACACATGGAGAGTGAAAGTGTATATATGTTTTAATTATGTACAAGTTTTATTTTTATTTTTATTGACTGTGTAATAAATGTGTAATTGAAATTTATAATTACTAAGGAATAAAAAACCTTTTATTGTATCCAATCGAGTGGCGCTCTCTTACAAACAATATTTATGTGTAATTATATATACACATAGATATTCATTGTCTTCACTCTATACCTTGGTTTAAATCAGCAATATTCCAGATTGCTATTGGGACATTTAGCCATAATTGGCAGAGAGTATTATAGATTATTAGACCATTTAAATGAAGTAGAAACCCAATATTACGTGTACTATTGGAATGCATTCAGCATCCCAGCAGTTGATATGCTGGCATTCTCTATACCGACTACCACTGGGAGACCAGCGCCAGGATCCAGACATCATCATGGATGCCAACACTGGATCTCAAGTATACTAGGGCGGGCTAGGCTCAGGCTGGGAAAGGGGGTGGTAGGTTTAGGCAAGAGGAGAGGATTTAGGATTAAGTTGCAGAAGGTAGGGTTAGGGTGCAGGGATTTGGATTAGGCACTAAGAAGAAGGTTAGGCTGTGGGGTGGGGGGAGTTTAGTTGGCAGGGTAGGCACTTGCTTGGAGGATTAGGTAGAGGGGTGCGAAGGAGGTTTAGGTTTGGGAGGGCAGGGGTAAGGTAAGTATACTTAGCTGACCCCTGTCATGATGCCCTCTATCGGGATGTAGGCATCACTTCTCTGACTACCTAACTGCCAGTCATCTGTAGATATCCAATACCATTTATTACACATAACATTTTTGCTGTAATATATTAGTGCAATGAAGTAGGAGATCAACAATTCTATGAGTGTCCTATCTGAGTTTTACTGATGCAGTTATTCCTCACTTACCACTGTGTTGCCAATGCTTGTGGAACTACAAGAACCTGAGTTATGCTGTATTAAACCTGTGTTGTCTCACACCCTGTAGTTCTACCTGATTAATAAACAGTGGCAGCCCGTACCTGTTCAGGGGGGGGGGGGCTGCCTCTGGGCACAGCCGCTGCGGGGCTACCACGATGCAGACACTCCCCCTTGTTGCTACTGCTCCAGGTCCCTGCAGAAAGTTCCCGGCGCCTGTGCAATGATCACAAACCTCTGTACTGCGCATGTGGCCAGCTTGTATGGGCTGCTTCAGCAGCAGCCCATAGAAGGGAATCATGGTCCCGGCACCTGTACTATACAAATGACAGGCACCAGGACCAGCGTGTGCACAGTACTGATATACAGTACGACAGTCTGCAGAAAGGCGTCCCTGAGCGAGGGAACACCTCCCAGTGGGACTGCCTTGGTGACTGGCAGGTTGGACTTCCAATAAGAAGTCACTGCCGGTCATAGTGAAGTCAGTGCTGTCTCACAGACTGCATCTGGCATCACTACAGTGGTGGATTTTACCTCGGGGGCTGCAGCCCTGCAGCCCATAGGTAAAAACCATCACTGTTACTAAATTAAAGACCTGGGGCAATATTCTCCAGTTTACCGCATTTTCATATGCAGCAAAGCCCCACCGCTGGGGCTTCACTGCGGGGGTTACTCAGTTCTATATGGGGGCTTTTTTAAATGCTTGTATTAAAACAGTATACAGGTTATCACATCACATTTTCAATGTTTCAATACCTGGCAGCATTTTTTTCAGCTGAGGTTGTCTTAAAGAGCAGCCGAGCAGCCAGCCAGGCTGGCAGGTGCAAGGGCTGGTGCTCTGGTGGGTGTAATGATGTGGCGGAGTTTGGCAGAGCATCGGACTCCATCTCCTCTCTTGTCAATCACTCTGTGTCACTCTCCATCCATCGGCAGGCCACGACAAGGGAGGGATCAGCTAGGCGGAGCAGCTGGATTCTGGGGATGTAAGTGATAGTGGTGGGGTATGGATTATGGGCGGTGCGGGGCATGTGCATTAGGGTGTGCCTGTTCAAGCCTGGCACACCCATGTATATGGATGTTGTGTGTGCAGCATATGGTGGTTATAACTACTACCGTTGTGCATAAACTAATCGGCCACATTACCTACACCTACTCTAAGAACAAGATGAAGGAAATATTTAGTATACTGATCTCTTTTTTGGCTGCACAACAGTCTACACAGGAGCAATTTGTAAGCCTCTTTAAGTCCAAAAATGAAGAATCTACCGCTGGCCAGTTGAAAAAAAATGTCTGTCGGTGACAACCCAGAGGTGTATCTCCTTATTTTTTAACAAGTGGCACAACGTTTGAAGTGGCCGCCTGCTAGGCAGATAAATTCACACCTTACCTTACTGGGGAGTCACAGAAAGCGAATGCAGACTTGCCAGATAATGAAGCCGCTAGTCAAAACTAAAAGTCAAAACGGCTATCACGGCTTGCTGTGGTCTTACATCAATTGGTAAAGCACCGCAATTCAGGAACTAGGCCATATGCCCAGGGGTATCAGTTTAGAAGCAGCTGGCTGAGCTTACCCGCTATGGCAGAACCTGGATGCAGCCAAAAAGTTATACTGCTATGGAGGTGGTAGAGATTGTAGCCATAAACCAATGTGCGCATTATTTGAGACCAAAGATGCAGCACTGGGTACGCCACCAGAATCCCCAAGTCGCTGTAGGCATTGGCCCTTTCTTTAGAGTGGTATGAAGCTGTAGTCAATATTACTAAAACCCCTAAAAAGGAGCCTAGGGCCCCGCATACGGTGAACCTGGCAGCTCGCTGGCACATGCCTCCTTTTGAAGGGCCCGGCCAAGAAGACGGGTATAAATAAAGCCCCATAAATTGCTCTGAATGTGACACACCAGGGCATGTGAGGTGAACTTGTCCTAAAATAGCTGAGTTTTCTGGTTTTCTGCACCATGGTTCCTCAGACTAGTGTAAGAAATGGTTGTATTAGGGGGCCATTAAATTCCTGCTTTAGTAGATACAGGTATTGAATTGACATTTGTATCTGAAGCTGTGCTGCCCAGGGTAACAGGGAGAGTTCTGGGCTCTGTAGAAGTGTTGTGTGCCCATGGTTCCACTGAGAGGTTCCCAAGAGTTTGCATTAGGATTGGTTTAAGGGACAGCTGTCATGAAGTAATAGCAGCCGTCGGTCCAAAACTGCCATGCCCATTAATTTTGGGGTGCAATTTCCTGGGCTTTGGGGATTTGTTAAAATGACTATCTGAGGGTCAGCCCTCCCGCCAACTAAAGCTAACATTCTGGTGGGGAGTCCTTCTATTGTTCATTTCTCCTAACCCAAGAGTGCTCCTAACCAAGAATAAGAGAATTTGCCATTTGCCATTTGACACGGATTCGCAACGCTTTGGCCAGGATCCATTAAATGATGCTGTCCTCCCCAGGTCAGCAGGGAGTTCTGATGTCCCATTTGCCGAGACCTTGTCATCTATTCAGAGGTGGGAGACTGAAGCACTAGTTTGAAAGAACCAAGATGTTTTCTCAGCTATTACTGGGGGGAACACCTTAGGGGAACTTAAAATTCACACCCCTGAAGGAGTAGTAGGTAATCAAAAGCCATATCGCATCCCGAGGCTCGGAGACAGACTGGAAAGGCTGATGTGCCCTTTGAAAGAAAAGTGGATGCATTGAAAGCAATGAAGCAGTATAATGAGGTGCCCCCTGATGGTCGCCCGATGAACATGGTCACACCGCAATAGAAGCATAGAGGATGCCTGTGCCGAACGTAACCAGGGTTGGTATGGACGGGGTACTCCAAGAAATACAAATTAACATTTATTGGCAGAAGAGCTAGAGGCCTTGTCAAGGAAAGTTGAAAGACCACAAGGATGTGTGACCTCGAGGGGGGGAGATGTGTGGTGAAACAGTATTAGTTTCACCAGAGAAGGTAGTATTTCCCTGTTCACAACTTCCCTGTAGAGAGTTAAAGAGAAGCTGTCCAGCATTTGTAGTGCTTTGTAGACAGGTAAGAGAGCCTGGTTCAGTGTAAAGCCAGGACAGGGACACAGAGGTGTGCTTGAGGTACAGAAAGGTGGGCTCTTAAGCACAAAGCTCAAGGTTTTTGTACCATCACAGCCACAGTCTGATTGTACTAGCAGACATTTAAACCTTAATCAGTCTTCTGCTCAGGGTGCTGATGTCTAGCAGAGGCCACTTCATAGGCCAAGTATTGTAGCACCAGGGACTTGGACTGCCAGTGCCCGGAGGCACTGAGAAACTGTGCATACAGCGCTGGGTGGACAAATTTGTTTCTTTTGTTTTTCATGTGAAGTTTGTTTGCTGTGAATTAGTTTTTTTTGCATATATGCCATTAAATACTTGCACAAACACTGAATACTGCCTGCTGTGTCCTGACTTGACTGCGACCCTGTTAGAAATATATATATATATATATATATATATATATATATATATATATATATATATATATAGGAACAAAGTAGAGGCGGCACTCGACAGACTGCATAAACAAGGGTCCTTTAATCTGACATGTTTCGGGGTTACCCCCCGTCGTCAGGGACAAACAACTTGACAAAGATATAATGCACAGTACACAGTATAAATAGCCCCACATCCAGATAAAGAACCCGCCCCCACCAATTAATCACTTACTGATTTTCTGCACCTGCCGGGCAGAGGTCCGTGCCACACCATCAGCGTGGACCGGAAGGTCCCGCTGCTGCAGTCGTCCCTCCACGCCCGACAGCCGAGCCACCCCGTTCCCCTGCCATGACACCATCCTGACGGCTCTATACGTCGGCTCCGAGGCTGGCGGGCGGCAAGATTGTGATAATGCCTGACTTCCGCCAACCCCCGCCACTCCGTATTGCCAGCCAGGACCGGACATCCGGTTTGGAAACAGCATCGCTCAGACGGCAAAAAATCAGTAACCTAGAAACCAAGGCAAACAAAAATAAATTGATTGTCAAAAAAGGGAAAAAAAGCATATTCATAAAAACACCATATTGAACACTGCTGTTGTACATTAGAACATACATCAGTGCAACGAAAGTGAGTGAACAGTTATGAGACCCACAAAACACGACTATAAACATATAACATGAAAAAAATCTAAATAATGCAAAAAATACGCAAAATATATACGAAAAAATATGAAAAGAGAACATTTGGATTAGAGTGCTGGAGTATAAAGCCCGCCCTCCCAGGGAACACGAGGGAAACAAAATTTTGTGTGGGTAATCCACACCAGCACTCAATGCAAACATAATATTTTTAACCAGTTACAAAAAACCAGGGCATCACCAGATGAACTAAGCCACTAGACAGAATATCTGAAATACAATATAATAATATTAGTCTGATGGAAATAAAAAGCCACCCAAACTTACAGGAAACACTGCAACCCCAGGGTCTCATTTAAACCATTGGGTGCTAGTGTCCCAAGGATGTAAATCCAGTGACTCTCCCGCTGTAGCAGAGCCTTGTTCCTGTTCCCACCCCTCAATGATTTGGGGACATGGTCTATAATCAGGGATCGTATTTTATCTACAGAATGATGATGGCTCGCACAATGTCTGGCCAGTGGTTGATCACTGTACCCAGATTGTATAGCTTGATTAATGGCTGTCCTATGCAGGGCCATGCGCTCCTTAAACTGGCGCTGGGTCTTCCCCACATAGGACAGCCCACAGGGACACGTTAACAAGTATACAACATACATAGAACTGCATGCGAGGGAAAGTTGATGGAAAAAATCCTGTTGGTGTGGGGGTGCTTGAAATTGTCACCCACCACCAAAGTTTTACAGATCACACACCCCAAACACTTGTAGCAGCCATTTTCCTGGTTAGGAAATGAGATGGAGCTACCTTGTCCCAGCCAGTAATGTCCAACTTGACCAGATGGTCTTTCAAGTTGGCCTGCCTAGAATAACTGGGCATCAAACTAGTGTTGTATAATAGGGGTAAATCCCTATCACTGGAGACTATAGGCCACCACTTCTTAGCTTGTGCGGTGGCATGTCTACTATCCAGGGAAAATTTATTGACCCAGGGAAATTTTTTCGAAGACTCTAATTGGGTCTGTCTGGGCTTACTTGACAGGGTGTCATCCCTGTTAGTATGAAGAACTTTTTCTCTGATGGGATTTAGTAGAGAACGGGGATAACCCCTCTGGATAAATTTATCTACCATAGAATCCAAAGCGGCCGGCACTTGTGTGTCGTCCAAGGTAATTCGCCGTACCCGCAATAATTGCGAGTATGGCAGTCCTCGTGTGACAGCCATGGGGTGTGAGCTATTGTGGCGTAAAAGAGTATTCCTATCAGTAGGCTTGATAAACAGGGCTGTTGTAATGATCCCTGCCTGAATAGAAATATTCAATGGATTGGGGGTAGGGGAGAGGGAGTTAGGAGTCCGCACACACTTTTCTTTAGAGTATCCCCTATATTTTATTGGGGGGGGGGTTTGCCTTCAATTACTGGTTATTTAGGCAGCGGGTGCTATCCAGGCAATATGGTTAGAGTACAGGTTCAAAAGAGAGAAGAATTGCACTATGGATGCACACCTAAAGGGAGGAATATTTCAAACAGATGGAAATATTCTGGTCTTTTTTAATTTAAAAAATTGTACTTTATTGTTAATTCAATCTAAAAAAAGAGAGATGAACAACCTATCAGGATTTTTTAACATATAGAATCCGTGTGGTGATCTCCCTTTGTTGCTTGTGAAATTTCAAGAGAGGTTAAAATGAACATACATACATACAACACATAATGTGGTGTGCCATTGCACGGAAAGAAAAAGGTAGTGAATAAAGGGAATAAAAGTGTTCCCCTTATGCTGGTTTACAAAGAGACGTTGTGTCCTAGTTAGGTTCCTTTTCTGAGAGGATCAGATGTTTTAAGGTTCACCCTTTCAAGTAGGGTCAGTACCCCTAGGTTTACTAGCCCCCTCTCACAGGGTTTTGCAAATATTGGGAGTAACTTCAGTTGTGGATTTAGTGTCACCTAGAGTCGAAAGGAGTGTAATTTTACCAGACAGTTATGTTTATTACTGTATTCCTGGTCTCCTTTTCCTTTGTAGGTTCAGGTAGTTAACCACCATTTGGCTATGTATTACTTAATATGCTTTTAAGTTTCTAGGGAGATTTGTCTCTGACTTGAAACTATACATACAAATACCACTTGATCATATTAGTCACACCAAGTTTCTTCTTTTAATCATACGGTATTTTCTTATGTGCAGGTTTGGGTGCACTATGGCTCTCTCTCACTGAGCTATAGGCTATATTTTTTTATACATCTAGGCTAAATGCATTTTGGGCAGTTGTTTGTGTGTGAATTGTGGTGACTCAAGAGTGTTGTGATGCCGCTCACTCTCACTGAGTTGCATCAACTGGTATTATGATACTAGGGTTGAATTCCCTTAATCAGAGCTTTAGTATTACAGCTCTTTCTCACTGATGCCGCTCACTCTCACTGAGTTGCAACTGGTATTGTGATACTAGGGTTGAATTCAACCCTAGTATCACAATACCAGTTGCAACTCAGTGAGAGTGAGCGGCATCAGTGAGAAAGAGCTGTAATACTAAAGCTCTGATTAAGGGAATTCAACCCTAGTATCATAATACCAGTTGATGCAACTCAGTGAGAGTGAGCGGCATCACAACACTCTTGAGTCACCACAATTCACACACAAACAACTGCCCAAAATGCATTTAGCCTAGATGTATAAAAAAATATAGCCTATAGCTCAGTGAGAGAGAGCCATAGTGCACCCAAACCTGCACATAAGAAAATACCGTATGATTAAAAGAAGAAACTTGGTGTGACTAATATGATCAAGTGGTATTTGTATGTATAGTTTCAAGTCAGAGACAAATCTCCCTAGAAACTTAAAAGCATATTAAGTAATACATAGCCAAATGGTGGTTAACTACCTGAACCTACAAAGGAAAAGGAGACCAGGAATACAGTAATAAACATAACTGTCTGGTAAAATTACACTCCTTTCGACTCTAGGTGACACTAAATCCACAACTGAAGTTACTCCCAATATTTGCAAAACCCTGTGAGAGGGGGCTAGTAAACCTAGGGGTACTGACCCTACTTGAAAGGGTGAACCTTAAAACATCTGATCCTCTCAGAAAAGGAACCTAACTAGGACACAACGTCTCTTTGTAAACCAGCATAAGGGGAACACTTTTATTCCCTTTATTCACTACTTTTTTCTTTCCGTGCAATGGCACACCACATTATGTGTTGTATGTATGTATGTTCATTTTAACCTCTCTTGAAATTTCACAAGCAACAAAGGGAGATCACCACACGGATTCTATATGTTAAAAAATCCTGATAGGTTGTTCATCTCTCTTTTTTTAGATTGAATTAACAATAAAGTACAATTTTTTAAATTAAAAAAGACCAGAATATTTCCATCTGTTTGAAATATTCCTCCCTTTAGGTGTGCATCCATAGTGCAATTCTTCTCTCTTTTGAACCTGTACTGAATAGAAATATTCACATCTAGAAACTGAACCCGGTGTGTGTCAATGGTAGAGGTGAATTGGATAACACTGCCAGTAGCATTATGGTCTGACAGTAAGTTTCTCAAGAGATCAGGGTTTTTTGACCAAAAAATCAACAGGTCGTCGATATATCGGTGGTATAAAACCACTCCATCTATATGAGCATTACCTTGGAAAAACAGGGATTGTTCGATCCCATACATGAATGTGTTGGCGTAGGCCGGAGCTACTGCAGACCCCATGGCCACGCCCAACTGCTGAATATAAAACCTGCCATTATGTAAGAAATAATTTCTAGTTAAAACTAGTTGCAATAGTTTAATAAACAGCTCTACTGATGGACCAAGGTAAAGTGTATTATCAACAAGTAACTGCTTAACCGCCTCTACACCTGCATCATGAGGAATGCAGGTGTAGAGGCTGGTGACATCCGCAGTACATAGACAGGTTATTTCAGTAAGATCCCGGGTAAGATGCAGGTCCCTCAAAAGAACCAGCAGGGAAGTAGTGTCCTTCAGGTATGAGGGCAGCGCTTGAACACATGGATTGAGCAGGCTATCTAAAAAAAAACGATACTGGGTGGTATAGGGACCCCCTGGCCGAAATTATCGGTCGACCAGGAGGGTCCCTAAGACCTTTATGTATCTTAGGGATACAGTAAAACAGGGGAACCCTAGGGTAATCCACTGTCAAAGCCTGTTTTAGTTCAATTGAAATATGTCCATCACGAACAGCTTGACTTAGGATAGAGTCCAACTCCACCTTATACCCCCATGTTGGGTCTTTATCCAACAGACCGTAGGTATTTGAGTCACTAAGGAGGCGATCACATTCTTGTCGGTAATTATTTATTTCGAGGACCACCACCACCCCACCTTTATCGGCCCCTCGTATAATGATGTCTTTACGAGCCGATAATGCTTTTAACGCCCGCTGTTCGGCTGGGGTGAGGTTTTGGAATCTGGGTGTCTCCAAGGTAGACCGATGCAAGTCCTCTCCTTGTTGTTCCATCAGCCGAATAAACGTTTTTACGGCTGGATTCGTGGATAGAGGGTCAAATTTGGATCGGAGGGCTATCCTTTTCAATTTAGGAGGAATAATAGCAGCTTCAGGGCCAGATGAGACAGCAGCAGGCAGTTTGCCAAAGTGGTCTTTGAGGCGTAGAGACCTATTCAGCCTGAAAGTGTCTACCTTCCATTGGAAGGGGTCCATACACTTTGAAGGTATAAAAGATAAACCCTTGGCTAGGACTTGTGTTTCTTCCTCAGACAACAGGATAGATGACAGATTAAACACTAAGTCCTTTTGCCCTTTTGAGTTTTGCTGCCTCGCTTGCCGGACGTTTTGGCCTGCTCGCCGCGTCCTTCTGTTGCTGTTGTGATGGGGTCTTTTAACAGCATTGCCCTCGTTTTGGACCCTAAAGGGCGCTTATCACTTCCTGAGGCCAGGGGACCTGAATCACCATCGCTCTGTGAGGTACTAGAACCCCCTGTGTCACCTGCACCCCCTCGAGAAAAAGGGGTCCGTTTGCAGTAGGGCCTAGGTCTTCCTTGTGGGTGATTGGGATTTAACCAGTCGTATACACGTTTCTGGTCATAGTCTGCCTGGACCTTCAGCAATTTTTTACGTTTAAATGCCAATAGATTGGCTTTGTATAGGTCCATCTGTTCTTGCAATTTCTGCAACCAATTGGTTTTAGGATCCGCCAGCAGCGTAGGTGTGTGAAGTTGATCGAATTGTTCAATTTTTTGTTGGTATAAGGTCTGTTCACAGGTGGATTCCTCCACGACCAGAAGGAGCAAATCCATGGAGCACTTGTTGAGTACCCCCAACCACCGGCGACAGAATGTAGCATTGTGCCGACCGATGGTTGGTACGTTCCTCACTCGAAACCCACGTGGAATCAGCTTACTTCTGTAGTAGTCAGACAAACTGATGCAATGGTATTTAAAATCACACTCCCTCTGCTTGAGCCGCAATAGTTGTTTGTAGAGAGCTTCAGGTGCCAGAGTAGAAACCTCCTCATTCAAACTTAGTTTTGATAAAATGGCCTCTGAATCTGTGTCTGAGAGGCTTACCAGTTCTCTAGTGTACATTTGCATGAACTCCAATGCACTGTCCATCTCTTGACTGGCTGATGTCATCTTGGAGGCTCAGGGCTCAATCCACAAACAAATGCTGGCAGATGTGATTGCAAAACTTGGTAAAAACAGTTTACTGGCTGTGTAAGGCCTCGATGTGTACTGTCAATAAAATAGCCGGTGCCACGATAGATGCTCCCTCCAAACCACGGCAGGGGGGAGATTCCAATAGAAACAGGCTGGGAAACTGGCACTCAATAGCAGGATCAAAAGTCCAATAAAAGGTACAAAAACTGGGGTGCCTTCCTAAGTCAATCCAAAGGGATCAGCAAGGTACAGGAACAAAGTAGAGGCGGCACTCGACAGACTGCATAAACAAGGGTCCTTTAATCCGACATGTTTCGGGGTTACCCCCCGTCGTCAGGGACAAACCAAGGCAAACAAAAATAAATTGATTGTCAAAAAAGGGAAAAAAAGCATATTCATAAAAACACCATATTGAACACTGCTGTTGTACATTAGAACATACATCAGTGCAACGAAAGTGAGTGAACAGTTATGAGACCCACAAAACACGACTATAAACATATAACATGAAAAAAAGCTAAATAATGCAAAAAATACGCAAAATATATACGAAAAAATATGAAAAGAGAACATTTGGATTAGAGTGCTGGAGTAGAAAGCCCGCCCTCCCAGATATTCTGTCTAGTGGCTTAGTTCATCTGGTGATGCCCTGGTTTTTTGTAACTGTTTAAAAATATTATGTTTGCATTGAGTGCTGGTGTGGATTACAAACACAAAATTTTGTTTCACTCGTGTTCCCTGGGAGGGCGGGCTTTCTACTCCAGCACTCTAATCCAAATGTTCTCTTTTCATATTTTTTCGTATATATTTTGCGTATTTTTTGCACTATTTAGCTTTTTTTCATGTTATATGTTTATAGTCGTGTTTTGTGGGTCTCATAACTGTTCACTCACTTTCGTTGCACTGATGTATGTTCTAATGTACAACAGCAGTGTTCAATATGGTGTTTTTATGAATATGCTTTTTTTCCCTTTTTTGACAATCAATTTATTTTTGTTTGCCTTGGTTTCTAGGTTACTGATTTTTTGCCGTCTGAGCGATGCTGTTTCCAAACCGGATGTCCGGTCCTGGCTGGCAATACGGAGTGGCGGGGGTTGGCGGAAGTCAGGCATTATCACAATCTTGCCGCCCGCCAGCCTCGGAGCCGACGTATAGAGCCGTCAGGATGGCGTCATGGCAGGGGAACGGGGTGGCTCGGCTGTCGGGCGTGGAGGGACGACTGCAGCAGCGGGACCTTCCGGTCCACGCTGATGGTGCGGCACGGACCTCTGCCCGCTAGGTGCAGAAAATCAGTAAGTGATTAATTGGTGGGGGCGGGTTCTTTATCTGGATGTGGGGCTATTTATACTGTGTACTGTGCATTATATCTTTGTCAAGTTGTTTGTCCCTGACGACGGGGGGTAACCCCGAAACATGTCGGATTAAGGGACCCTTGTTTATGCAGTCTGTCGAGTGCCGCCTCTACTTTGTTCCTGTACCTTGCTGATCCCTTTGGATTGACTTAGGAAGGCACCCCAGCTTTTGTACCTTTTATTGGACTTTTGATCCTGCTATTGAGTGCCAGTTTCCCAGCCTGTTTATATATATATATATATATATATATATATATATATATAGAGAGAGAGAGAGAGAGAGAGAGATACACACATACATACACACAGATACAGTATATATATATATATCTCCAAGAACAAAATGGGGTTATCGGAGAGCGGTAGACTTCGTACCACCTAGTCAGTTTAAACAGTTACAACCATAACTAAACAGTACAGCAATCACACAGTAAATGACAATTCTTTGTCGTCTTCCAGAAAGAAATGTGAACGCCATTCAGGATAAAAAAAGTTACTTTTTTTGAAACCCAACGCGTTTTGTCAGAATGACTTCATCAGGGGTATGACAAAAATACTTTATCATTAAGCCTGTATGGCAACTAGTATTTCCTTAGTACAAGTAAAAATTGTTCATAAGAACAAACAACTTAACAGACCAGATTTTTCTGAAAGGATTGGGGGTACTTGTGTACTATCACGGCGACCATCGCATCGCAGACCATATCGCATACGATGCAATGCGATATCGGGCGATGTTGTACAATGGCAAACAATTTTAAAATTGTATGCCATTGTATATGGCATACAATGCCATACAATTCGATGGGATGCGATTATAAATTGTATAAGCACCCTAATGGGTGCTTACAATGCTTAAATGCACCCCCACACCACCCCCCCCCCCCCCCCCAGTATAAACGTGAACCCGAAGCGTGGCGAGCGCAGCGAGCCCGCGAGGGGTGGCGGTACGCATCCTTCGACCTTTTCATACCCCCACTATCCACGTCGCCGTGGAGTTGATCTTATAACGTGTGGCGAGCGCAGCGAGCCACAGGTATCCGCGTCCCCTCGCGGGCTTCACAGGTATCCGCGTCTGCTCGCCACGCTTCAGGCTCGGTGGCTCGCTGCGCTTGCCACGCTTTATAAAATCAACTCCACGCCAATGTGGTTAGTGGGGGTATGAAAAGGTCGTAGGACGCGTACCGCTGCGCTCGCCACGCTTCGGTTCACGTTTATACTGGGGGGTGGCGTGGGGGTGCATTTGAGCATTGTAAGCACCCATTAGGGTGCTTAAAAGCACACATTAGGGTGCTTATACAATTTTATATCATATATGCGTTAAAATCGCATCGCATGCCATCGGGTGTATGGCATGCGATGCGATTAAAAAATCGGGCGACTAATTATCGGGGTGCCGTGCTAGTACACAAGTACCAGATTGGGTCCTTAGATAAAGGGTCATATTAATTCGATAACACCCAAAGAATGGTATAAATGGGTCCAAATTGGAATATCACTCTTAGATCCTCAATACAATCACCGCAGTGTAGCTAAGTCTGTTGCTCCTTCACTGGCTGAATATATATATATATATATATATATATATATATACATACACATGTACAATAGAGCAGAAATAATGGCAGCACTTACAGTCTCTTCAGACCACCATACGGCTGTCAGGCTGCAGGGTGCTCTGCCTCACACTGCCGGCAGACCCCACTGCTCATTGCTGCACAGCATCACAGGTTTTTTTTAGCGTATCCCCCGCTGATTGTTACGCCACTGGCTGAAATGACACAGAAGCAGAACAATTGACAAGAGGGAAGCTGGAGAGACACAAGAGGACTCGGGGAGAGCATGAATGACATGGGTGCTGTAGTGACACCGGGAAGAATTGGAGTGACACAAGGAGGAGCTAAAGAGTAGTGGCACTAAAAATGGGGGATGGGTACAATTATATGCTGCTTGTCTGCTCACGCCACCCCCTTACTTGTCACCCCAGCCTAGGTAACAGTGACTGCAAGGTAGCTCATGTCACTGAGCAGCAGTAGCGACCTCCTCTGTCTGTGCAGCAATGGAGGGGAGGCTATGACTTTTTTAGTATTAATTATAAATGGTTAATTTGCAGGATCACACTCCCTAAGATTTGTGTCAATTACACAGTTAACTATTTATTATTTGCTGTTGTGTTTTGCATTCTCTTTGATCATCATGATGATTTTCATTGTTCATCATCATCACTATAATTTTTTTATTGCTCTGCTTTAAAGAATAGTTGCACTGTTTTCATATTTTTCGACCTATAACTTTAAGTTCCTTGTTGGGATCTAGCTCTGTCCATCTGTCCATCACCTGGTACTGTGAGCTCATCCCACGCAGCAGAACATGTGAACAGACCTCCCAGAAGAAACCAAGCAGGGCAATAGATGGAGCAGCGGATAAGGGAAATGTAGGATAAACAGGGCATCCATCCAAGGAACAGTACAGAAGTCTAAGAAGCCACTGTCACTGGTCTTGAGCATCTGCCTATTGTTTAGACAGGGAGTGTGTGGGAGCCATGTAAACAGGCTGAAGCTAAACAGGATGCAAACGGTATTTTGTGACTTTCAGAGTAATTGGGGAGTTAAAGGCTAGTTACACCCTGAATGTCAACAGGGAATCTGTGCTCTCTGACACTTAAACACAATAAACGTGATCCAACTTTTCAAGAGAAATGCAAATAATTTCCAAAAAAAAGTAGAATATATCAGAACACAGTGGGCCTGGCTCAGAGGTGGCCGTAAATCTGCTCAGTGCTGCATCTTCAGTCACAGCAGATTTGTACGTATATGATAATGTCGCAGGAGGCATCTTTTGTAATGAGACATAAACCAATGGCTACTCAGATCTGCTGCATGTGTCTGAACTTGTCTGTAACATGTGCAGAGAGAGATAGATTTAGGTGAGCTATTTTGTTTCTGTGCAGGGTAAATACTGGCTGCTTTATTTTTACACTGCAATTTTAGCTTTCCATTTGAATACACCCCACCCAGTGGTGGTATTCAGCCGGTTTGCACCGGTTCTACAGAACCGTTTCCTAATATATGATCGGTTCTGTAGAACCGGTGGCTAAGAAGCGCTTCGGAGGCTCACAAGTTACTTGAAGCAGCTCTGACAGCCGGGCAGAGAGCTGCATGCTGCCCGGCTCTATACTGGAAGCAGGTACGCGCCACCGTCCGTGGCTATTCTTAATGCTACTGCTGGACCGGGCAGCATGCAGCTCTCTGCCCGGGTGTCACAGCTACTTATGTGGCACCCCGTCTCCTGCCCACCAGTTACCTGCCCACCACGAGCAGCCATCAACTACGGGCCAACCAGATGCCCGCACTTACCCGCTGCACCCGCACTGTGGGCACCCTGCCACTGATTTCCACCCCTTCTATACTAAGGGACTTTTAACCCCCTTCCTTCAGGGCTCACAGAGACCAAGTCACCTGGCCTAGTTAAGCCCCCTGAGTTAAGGACCTCGGTTGCTGCCCTCGGGAAGCCCCTTGGTATCCAGCATGAAGCCCCTTGGTATCCAGCATGAAGCCCCTTGGTATCCAGCATGAAGCCCCTGGCATCGAGCAACACCCCCCTAGCAATGAGCATGTAGGTAAGTGGCACATGTTTCAAATATGTAATGGGCATCATGGTGTGCTGCAAAATGTGTAACTGGCATCACGGCGTGTAGAACAATGTGTAAAGGACATTACGGTGTGTGGCCTTATGTGTTATTGGCGTTATGGCTTGCAGCTTTATGTGCAATGGGCATTAGGACATAGAACCTGTTGTTAATTTATTTGAATCCCACCACGGACCCCACCCAAATCTAACTCTCTGCACATGTTACATCTGCCTCACCTGCGATCAAGTCTGAATTAGTCCTACTGATCAGAAACCAGAACGCTGAGCACCTGGGGCCAGTGAAACTGCATCTGAAGAAGCAGATTGCCACTTATGCCTGGGCTATAATCATCATCGCCCCCAAATTGTTGCATTGAACTGCATCTAACGTCACGCTGCAACTGCCATTGCAAGACCAATGCGGCAGATGCGCAGTGCAGCTGAGATGCATTCACAGAGGACAAACCATCAACCATTTGCCAAGCAATCAAAACTCATCCCCCTGTCAAGCACTGTGCTATCTTTGGGCCTATATTCAATAGATACAGCAATTAAATATTGCTATCACCACTTTTGCAGCAAAAAAAAAGCAATAATAAAAAATAAGCAGACTTGCTTGGGGAGTAAGGGTCAGCTGAAGTAACTTGGACTCAGGTACATTTCACATGCATGCAAGACCCAAATAGATATCTAGGGTGAGATTTAATAGGATGAGAGATTCAGAAAGTGAGATATTTGGTAAGAAATCTCCAGTTTTTTTAAAGCAGCAATCATTTACATTGCAAAACCAGTTCAATTTTAAAGAGTAAATGGTACTTGTGTAGTTTCACGGCGCCGGAAGTGCAGAGGCTCGCGTGCCGCTCTAGCTATGAAACTTGGCAGCCTGCCAGGTAACGTAGCGCTGCGCGTGCCAAATGTAATGAAGTGTATCATGTAAAAAACAGACAAACGGGGCTTAAAAACAGACAAACGGGGCTTATAAATCGCACACCCCGGCACATCGCACACCCTGGCACACCGCTGGTGTTCCCAATGTAGACGCTAACTTATTTAGCGTCTCAATTCACACTCCCGGCACTTCGGCTTAGACGCGCGCGGACAGCGTTACGTAGTCAATCAGGGAGCTACGCAGTTTGCGTAGTCAGTCAGTCAGCAGTAGCCCTGTATGAGACACTGAGGTGAATGTGTTCCTGAATCAGCCTCACTATCCAAGCCCACCCGAAGCGTGGCGAGCGGTGGCGGTACGCGTCCTACGACCTTTTCATACCCCCACTATCCACGTCGGCGTGGAGTTGAGAATAGAAAGTGTGGCGTGCGCAGCGAGCCACCGAGCCCCGCGAGGGGACGCGGATACCTTCACAGCTATCCGCGTCCCCTCGCGGGCTTCACAGGTGTCAGCGTCAGCTCGAAGCATGGCGCGAGGGGACGCGGATAGCTGTGAAGGTATCGGGCTCGGTGGCTCGCTCGCCACGCTTCGGGTGGGCGTGGATAGTGGGATTTACACGGTCCACAGCTGTGGCGTCCACTAGTGGCACTGAGGGTGGGTTTCAATAGTGTTCCCCTAGGGCCACCTAAATTTAGATGCTTTTGCGTCTAAATTTAGATGTACCCCTTCACCTAAGTAAATCCAGACGCAATGTGCGTCTGGGTTTACAAGCCCCAACACCTTTGTGGCTTGCAAGGCGCCTGTATTCTAACGCTTTAGCGTCTGAATCCAGGCT
This sequence comes from Crinia signifera, assembly GCF_055691185.1. NCBI lineage: Eukaryota > Metazoa > Chordata > Amphibia > Anura > Myobatrachidae > Crinia > Crinia signifera. Next base: position 68,150,409 of record NC_139225.1, on the reverse strand, counting down.
TTCCGGCTTCTTAGCGGCTATCTATGTGACTCGAGATTCAGACGCAGTTGCGTCTGAATCTCGCGTACAGTTTAGAAGCCCCGGCATCGCTGTGCCGGGGTGTCCACTTTAACATACCCCCGTTGTCAGCGGTGCCCAGGCGCTGCCTATTTCACTGTGGAACTACAAGTGCCACAGTGACATTGACCTGTCAGCGCCTGGGCAGCACTGCTGCTGCTGCTGGCCGGCAGAGCTAGAGCGGCGCGAGCACACTTTGTCTGAGCTAGAGCGGCACTCGCACGGTTAATCAGAGCCTCTGGCAGGCTGCCAAGTTTCTGAGCCAGAGTGTGTGCGCGGCGGCGCCGTGAAACTACACAAGTACCGAGTAAATGATTGCCCCTTTAAAAAAACTGGAGATTTCTTACCAAATCTCTCACTTTCTGTATCTCTCAACCTATTAAATCTCACCCCTTGTTCCCACATGTGCAGTGGCACTCAAAGCTCGCTTTTACTAACATTTTTTTAATTGTTTCAAAATAGATAAAACTTTTTACATTTTTTAAAAAATATTGTCAAATAAAACAAATTATTTCAGCTCTATATAAAGACAAAAGAAGAAATAGACTTTGAATTGGGGAAATATCCAATGTTTCTGGCATTAAAAACTTTATGTATAGATGCAGCAGGGCCCTCTTACCTCCAAGGCTGTCTGTTGTTACCCAGTTTGTTTTATCTCTGTTTACAATTGTAAAGTGCAACAGAATCTGCTGCACTATATAAGAAACTGTAAATAAATAAATAAATAAATTTATAGGACAAAGCCCTATTGCATCAATAGGGCTTTCAACCCAATATTTCATATACCCCTATGTCACAAAGAAATTAACCCTGCAGAAGACTGCTTATAGCAGGGGTCTTCAACCCATGGCCCGCGGGCCACGAGTGGCCCGCCGAGTAGTTTTAGGTGGCCCGCCAGTGAATTGCTTTTTTTATTAAATGCTGTGATTTAAAAAAAAAAAAAAAATCCTTCCGCACGCTGTCCCATTAGCAGTGGGACGTGGCGGAGGTGGATGTGCTGGCTGGGGCGGGCGGGACTGTGCGAACATATGCATTGTGTACTTCCTGACACCGCGCACCCGTCCTGCCCATGTCCTTTTAGACAGCCGGGAGATTGGAGTGGGTGTGACAACTGCCGGCAGCCGCGCACCTGTCCCTGCCTGCTCCATGGCTGTTAAGACAGCCGACGCCGCCAGCAGCAGCCCTCTGAAGGAGACCTCTGTAAGGGACACTAAGGCAAGTGTCTCAGGAGAGGGTGATGCCGGCTAGCTACCGCGGTGCTGAATACGGGGGAGAGGGGGCTAGCAGTGCAATGTGGCCCTGTGTATGGGGAGGGTGCTGACTATGGGGGAGGGGGGGCTGGCAGTACAATGTGGCCCTGTGTATGGGGAGGGTGCTGACTATGGGTGAGGGGGGCTGGCAGTGCAATGTGGCCCTGTATATAGGGAGGGTGCTGACTATGGGGAGGGGGGGCTGGCAGTGCAATGTGGTGCTGACCAAGGGAGGGCTGGCATGCTGCGCAATGCAGTGCTGACTATGGAGGGAAATACTAGGGCATTTTGTGAGGGACACTACTGGTGGCATTTTATGAGGGACACTACTGGTGGCATTTTGTGAGAGGCACTGCTGGAGGCATCATATGCATAAGCAGGAGTATTGGGGGCCTTATAGTGCAAGGTGCAATGGGCATCATAGTGTGAGGCATAATGTGCAATGGATGTCACGGTGTGTGGCATAATGTGTAATGGGCATCATGGTGTGAGACATAATGTGCAATGGGCATCACGGTGTGTGGCATAATGTGCAATGGGCATCCCGGTGTGTGGCATAATGTGCAATGGGCATCCCGGTGTGTGGCATAATGTGCAATGGGCATCACGGTGTGTGGCATAATGTGCAATGGGCATCACGGTGTGTGGCATAATATGCAATGGGCATCACGGTGTGTGGCATAATATGCAATGGGCATCACGGTGTGGCATATTGTGCAATGGGCATCACGGTGTGTGGCATAATGTATAATGGGCATCATGGTGTAATGGGCCTTCATGTTTATATGTCACTGTGCGGCCTTTAGACAGCCAACTTAAGCGTGGAAGGACAACAACCATTCCTGCGGTAACCAATGTCTGGTCATGCAGGTTGCAAATTTGAGATGTCAGGTAATTTTTTTCCTGCTAGTTCACACTCTTATCCTTAGACCACGCCCCTTATAATTAAACCACACCCCTTTTTGGGAGCGTGCCTGCGGCGCTCGCAATTTCTTAAATATCAAATTATGTATGGGGGGGCTGCATTTTTATTCTGTTGGCACTGGGGCCCTAATTGTTTAGAAATAGCCCTGGTGCAGACTATATATTGGGGGCAGGGTTTATGTGTATGGGCAGCTGTGCCAACTATCTATGTGGGGGGTGTGCTGTCTATCTATTAAGAGCTGTGCTAAATACCACAGTAGAGCTTAGTGGCCCTCAGGCTTCGTTGAATTTTTTAATGTGGCCCACACTGTCTTAAAGGTTGAAGACCCCTGGCTTATAGCATTGTAACATGGTTAAAGTTAATCTTTCCTTCACCTGCGGCAAACCATTTGCAGATAGCAGTTCAGCATTGGTTCAGATCACAAAGGTTATAACAGAAGCAGACATTGGGCAGTATTCAATGTACATAATCACGGCGTGCAGCGAATCCTGTTTAGGATTCGCTGCACTGTCACCGTGTTCTGTAGCCTCGCTGTCCCCCTGCTATCCCCCTATTCAACGTCGCAGGGGCTCGCTGCTCCTGACGGCGAATCTTAACCCCTGCGGCGTCCTGCAGGGAGCCGGGGGACAGCGGCAGGCACGGAGATGGAAGTCTCCCTGCATGCCCCAGAATGTATGTGGAGGCGAGGAGGGCTCCCCGGGACCCAGGCAGCACAAGCTGCCCCCCGGGAGAGCTAGCAGGGGACCGGGTATTCACTGCTCCTGATCGTGCATATGTAATGATCGGGAGCAGTGAATATAAGAATATGTAATGAGTGGCTCTCGGCTCCCGGCCCCCTGCTGGCTGTTATGTGTAAAAAATAATAATATTTTTTTTAATTAAATATATATTCATGTGCTATAAGCACATGAATAAAAATAGCATGCCCCTTCTCGGAATAAAATTCCTGATTTTTTTACACCAAATGTAAAAAAACAACAACTTTATTTTAAAAGTTCACATTCCACTTCACCATGAAAAGATAGCGATTTGCTACACGGCGACACACGGCGAAAATCACTTAGAAATACGGCGAAAAGTGTACATTGAATAGGGTGATTCACTTTCTGACACAAAAAATCACCTTCCAATGCAAAAATAGCACAAATTCGCCATGAAACATGGCGAATTGGCCTCATTGAATACTGCCCATTGTGTGACTGTTTGTAGGAACCAGTCATATTTACTGGATGAAACTAGCGTACATTACAGTACATTAAAGTTCTTTCTGGCCCTTAAGTGGAACACAAAGAAAAGATGGCACAGCTCCTGCATAGAAGTACAGGCAGCCATCTTGGTTATAGGCTAAAGCATCCCTGAATAAGCCAATATGGAATATCTTCAGTAGCATTCTCCAGAATCAGTGTGCCGCTAATAATCTAGTCTACTGGGATGTGACATGGGTTGGCAGTGCAATATACTGTATACACATGCTGTATTCTGTTTCTTGAGATAAAAAAAAAAGTAATGTGGCAGCTTTAACCCTTTGAGTGCCAACATCTCTATAAGAGATGTGCAAAATATCTGCTAAAAATACCAGCGTCGTTCACATTTGTTATATACATTCAAATAAAAAAATGGTGTGAAAAAAGATTATGGCCCAAATGTAATAGGGTGAGAGTTTCAGAAAGTGAGGGATTTTGGGAGAGTTTTCCCTTTTTATTAAAGCAGCAATCAATTACACTGCAAAACCAGGTTGATTTTGCCATGTAATTGATTGCTGCTTTAAAAAACATGGGAAAACTCTCCCAAAATCTCTCACTTTCAGAAACGCTCACCCTATTACATTTGGCCCTATATTTCCTTTATAAGGTAAACATAAAGGGTGACATTCTATGGATTGAGATAAATGCGCATGTTTTTATATCGCACCACATCGCACTTTTGAAAATCGCAAGATTGGCCCGTTTTTCGCATATTTAATGAGATGCGAAAAACGGGCCAAATAGTGCGAATAGGTGCGATTTCTTTAGTCCTGAAAATGTGCGATTTTCATGTCTGAAAATCGCACATTTGCAGGAAATCGCATTTTAAAATAAAAAAAAAACCAGCGCGGGGTCCCCCGCCAGAGCATAACCAGCCTCATTGAGCTGGTGCTGGTGACATAAAATCAGGGTCCCCGACAAATAGGGGTCCCCTTGATTTAATGAAACCAGCACCAGGCTCAAGGTCCGGCGCTGGTTCCCGAAATACGGGGGACAAAATGTCTAGGGGTCCCCCGTATTTTAAGAACCAGCACCAGACCCAACCAGCCAGCAGGGTAATGCCACAGCCGGGGGACACTTATTATATAAGGTCCCGCGGCCAAAGCATTATCCCCCTGGCTGGTCAGCATGGGCAGGGGTCCTGGGGAAGTGGGGACCCCCCCAATGAAGGGGTCCCCCCCTCCAGGACTTACCAGCCCATGCTGAAAGTCCGGGGCTGTCCCCGATGCCCCTGGGCGGTGGGCATCGGGCTGATGCAAAGTGTAAAAAATAGAATAAAAACTATTGTTTTCTACTGTAGAACTATGAGTCCCAGCAAGCCTACCCCGCATGCTGGGACTTGGAGAACCACAAGTCCCAGCATGCGGGGCATTAAAGGGCCCGCTGGCACTTGTAGTTCTACAGTACAAAAAATAGTAAAATAAAACACACTGACACCCTGAAAAATAAAAGTTTAATACACACATAACACACACACTGATACTTACCTACCTTGAGCCCATAGGTCAGTCCCTGGATCCTGGGTCCGGGGCTCCTGGACAGAAGAGTCCGGATCCGGGGCCTTGGTCCTGGTTTCGTGGCTGGTCCGGGGTCCTGGGCTCCAGGGCTGATGTCTCCGGGGTCCAGGATCCGAAGTAGTCCAAAAGGGGTTCCTAAGGAAGGAAATCCTACTCACCTGGTCCCCGGCGACGACCTCGGCATCCTCTCCGGCAGACGTGCTGCTCCCGGCTGGTACCCGCTCACGGACTGGAGAGGCGCAGAGATGTTCATCTTCCGCGCCTTTCCTCCGAATGATTCTATTGATTCTATGATTCTAATCAGGAGCCGACTTTCTCGGCTTTAAACTTTTTTTTACACCAGAACCCTGCACAGATCATTCTGTGCAGGGTTCTGGCTAATTCGCCCATCAGAACCTGGTCTGATTTTTGGGCGAATTATAGACACAGTTTATACAAATCGCATACCATTAAATATGCGATTTGTATACTTTTTCATGTGAAAACATCTGGATGCGATGTGCTGCGAAAAGCAGCCATCGCATTTCCAGTGTGTCCAACTTGTTGGCATGTGGGCAGCATGGATGGTGTAATGGTTAGCATTACTGCCTCACAGCGCTGAGGTCATGGGTTCAATTCCCACCATGGCTCTAACTGTGCGGAGTTTGTATATTCTCCCCGTGCTTGCGTGGGTTTACTCCGGGCACTCTGGTTTCCTCCCACAATCCAAAAATATACAGATAGAATGTCTGTGTGTGCGTGTACATGTGGTAGGGAATACAGATTGTAAGCTCCACTGGGGCAGGGACTGATGTGAATGTTCAACTATTCTCTGTAAAGCGCTGTGGAATATGTATGCGCTATATAAGAAACTGTTAATAAATAAATGTGTCAATCTCCTTGGGCCTTTATCAACATTGCATGCACCTTTGAATCAGGGCTACTACCTCTTCCTAATCTCAGTCACTGTTCTTCCATAGTTTTCTTATTACCCTTCTGTAGCTTTATTGTTGCCCCTCTATAGCTCTCTCTAGGGCTACCATCAGAAATTGCAGGTCCTAGGAATGACAAAATAAGCACAGCTGAAAGCGGGCTTGCTCGCGGACCTTAAACCCGCTCTCTGGTCCTAGAGGTAGGGTAAGGTAGTCTAGCACACACCACGGACATTTACATTAGCTCACAAGAGCTGTAAACGTTATTTTAACCCGTATTTTATTTTCAGGTGTTTTTCATACTTATTTTTCTTTCCTTTTCTCACTGTATATCCTATTTTATATTAGCACTCACCCCCCAATTTATATTCCATTTGTTAAAGAATATTGAGCTGCTCCCCCCCCCCCCCCCTTTTCAGCGCTGTGAAAAACGTTTTTTTTTTATTGTTGCTCACGGAGCTATTTGAGTATCTGGAGCATCACATTTGTGGGTTCGATTATACTCTCAAAATGGCCTACAAAAGAGAACTTTCATGTTAAACTCTACAGTCTATTCTTGTACTTTGAAATGAAGGCTATTCCATGTGATAAATTGCCAAGAAACTGAACATTTCCTACAACGGTGTGTATTACTCCCTTCAGAGAACAGCATAAATAGGATCAAACCAGAGTAGAAAGAGAAGTCGGAGGGTCCCGGTGCACAACTGGGCAAGAAGACAAGTATATTACTAACTATAGTTTGAGAAATAGACGTCTCACAGATCCTCAACCGGCAGCTTCATTAAATGGTACCCGTAAACAGAGGCGTAGCTACGGTGCAGCCGGCGGAGCATGTGCTCCAGGCGCTGCCATGTCACCTGGCGCTGGAGCCATGCACTCTGCCGCCGGCTCCCCCGCCCTGCTCACCCTGGCCTGCTCGCCCGCTCCCCGCTGTTTAAAAGAAAAAATCCGGCGAGCGCTCTTACTGCGCATGCGCCGGATTGGGACGCTGGTGCCATGGGTTGTGGCGCCATGACGTCACAACGGCGCTCCCTCCTTCCCCTGCTCAGTGGCGGGCTGGGCCGGCCCCGGCTGTTTCAGGAGGCCCGCGAGACAGAAGTACCTGTCACCGCACATTTTCCTGTGCGCACACCGCGGCCCGGGTTCCTGTGTGCAGTCATTGCTGTACACGAAGACACAGCAGATGCCACTGCCACCCCGACTCGCCGAACAGACCAGCGGAACTAAGGAGCCAGAAGCAGGCCCCATCAGATGAAGCAGCTGCAGCGCCATAAGAAGCAGGGAGATGATAGCACTGCAGGCTTCCAGTGGTAAGGGGAATGAGTGCTTTCTGTTAACTGAGTTAACTTGTTGATGTTTTCATTTGCGTATGGGGCTGCACTGGGGTTTTGATGTATTGGTGGGGACTCGGGAGGGGGGGGGGGGGTTGTATATATATTTATGGAGCTGGAGGAGGTGTGATGAGGTATATATGATAGGATGTATATATGTTAGGCAGTGTATGTTTGTATGTCCCTCTTGGTGATGTGGAATCCATCTGCCAGTACTGTGAGACCAGATACGTTGATGCGCCTTTTTTGTGACTGGATACACGTTCTTGCTGCGTGCTATGCAGCGGAACATGATAACGTCACACGGGTACTATCTCCCTTGCCCGACACGCTTCCGGGTCACGTGATGATGCCACGTGACCGGATAGCGTTGCCGGGCAACAGGTGAGACGCTGGCTCCGGACTACGTGGGGATACAGCCGTTCTACTCACTGATACCGGCAATCGGTTACGGACGGCTGACTCCCCCACAGTTCCGCAACTGGCACAGGTAATATCCTATGCACAATCTTTTACCTTTGACTAAATGTTTAGAAGTCCCAACACGTACCTGACTAGCGAGAGTCATGTGACTCCATTCAGCCAACCACAATAGAGGAAGACCGAAATGTAATTGTCTTTTCTGTGAATACACACAATCTGATTGTTTTTGTCACTCTGAATCTTATGATTTTTCATGGTAAATATAGGACTGCCTCCTTTTATAATAATATAAGATATTTTTGTGAAATGTAAGAATGTTTTTGATACACAAGTATAGTATGATTACAAACAAAGGGCGGTACTCACACAGGTGAGAGGACTAATTAACTCCCCAGAGTGGTATAAAAACAGCTACTGTTGAAACAGTCAGCACTTGCTCCTGAGGAAGCCGGACACCCAAATATACCGGAGAAACGCGTTGAGCTTACACTGAGCAGACGGGGTATCATCCATCCAGTGGACCTATCCATCCTTCCCTACAAGTTGGCACCTTTCTTCACCTAATCCTTCCAACGCTGAGGCTGTGGGATTTAGCTTGGTCCCTGAATTTGGATATCACGGTGAGCCACACACAAGGGGAATTGTGCTAGTGACAACACAGAGCACTGGAAAAATCTTGGTCCAGCACAAATCCTTGGATTACAAAAATTCCCGTTCAAAATACAAGGAGAACCAAGGATGGTAATATAATACAATATACTATACCCCAACAGCTGCTATTTGACTTTTTAAAATATATATATTTTTTCTATTTACCACCTATTGGTGGATGAGACTGAGCCCACTCACAATTAGTCCTTTTTATAAAAAAAATATAAAAAAATGTATTAATGTGAATTAATTTATATGTATGTATTGATTATTTGTTGTTTTTATTACATATTTTAGTAAAATCTATCATTAATTATATACCGTCCATTATTGTTTTTCTTGTTTCAAACAACCAGCGCCAGTACAAACCTATATCTTCCATGTTTGCATATATGTATGGTGAAAATGGAGGTGGGTGCATGTATCTATATATGATACCATCATTGTATGTATATATGTATGAATGAGAGAAGCAGTGTATGTATGTATAAAAGTTGTGGTGTGAGTGACAGGGTTTATGTATGAGAGCGACAGGGTTATGTATGTTTGAGAGCAGCAGGGTGTATGTATGAGCAACAGGGTGTATGTATGTGTGTATGAGAGTGACGGTGTATGTATAAGAGCGACAGGGTGTATGTATGTATGTATGTATGAGAGCGACAGGGTGTATGTATGTTTGAGAGCAGCAGGGTGTATGTATGAGTGACAGGGTGTATGTATGTGTGTATAAGAGTGACGGTGTATGTATGAGAGCGACAGGGTGTATGTATGTGTGTATGAGAGTGACGGTGTATGTATGTATGTGAGCGACAGGGTTTATGTATGTTTGAGAGCAGCAGGGTGTATGTATGTGTGTATGTATGAGCGACAGGGTGTATGTATGTGTGTATGAGAGTGACGGTGTATGTATTAGAGCGACAGGGTTTATGTATGTTTGAGAGCAGCAGGGTGTATGTATGTATGAGCGGCAGGGTGTATGTATGTGTGTATGAGAGTGACGGTGTATGTATGTACAGGTATGAGAGCGACAGGGTTTATGTATGTTTGAGAGCAGCAGGGTGTATGTATGAGCGACAGGGTGTATGTATGTGTGTATGAGAGTGACGGTGTATGTATGTATGTATGTATGTATGTATGAGAGCGACAGGGTTTATTTATGTATGCACGAAAGCGGAAGGAGACCTATATAAGAAACAATTAAAAATAGGGGGGGGGGGGCGCGCGAAACATGCCCTTGCTCCGGGCACCATGGCACCTAGCTACACCGCTGCCCGTAAAATGTCAGTGTCAACATCTACAGTGAAGAGGCGACTCTGGGGTGCTGGCATTCTAGGCAGAGTGGCAAAGAAAAAGCCATATCTAAATCTACCTAATAAAAGGAAAATATTAATATGGGCAAAAGAACACAGACATTTGACATGTGGAAAGATGCTGGAAGACTGCCTGACACTATCTGTGAAGCATAGTGGAGGTATCGTGATGGTGTGGAACCGCTTCGTGTCACAGTCCTTTATAAATCCTATATACCTGTCCTGTCATGTCTGCTCTCCATTTCTATGTATTTAAGCCTGTGCTTTGCTACTAATTAACACCTGTGGAATGCCGAAGCTGTGTGAGATCTCTTGCTACTTATCAGGTACCTGCTAGGTGCAATCACGCAAGTTTCATACTTCACATCGATTGCTCCATTCTGAATACTTTCCAGTTCTTGCAGTTTCCTTTTGCCATGCTGTCCAATCAGTGCAACCCAGGGGGGTTACTACTTGTGGTGCCACATTCTGCTGCATTGTCTTTTGCTGATGCTGCATGAGGCAGAGACGCCATCTTACCTCCACATTCTTAGGCCCGTATTCAATGTGGCCGGCGAGGGGGTTAAATGGCAGGGCTTGCAGAAAACAAGCGATCCTCGCTGTTTAACCCACGTGCTGGTCGCTCTCCGTATTAACATTACGGGGGACTCCTCGTTGTCACAGGGCAGCGAGGATTCAGGCAGCACTGCTCACTGTCACAGGGCAGCGAGGATTCAGGCAGCACTGCTCACTGTCACAGGGCAGCGAGGATTCAGGCAGCACGGGATGCAGTTGATTTGCCGGCGGTCGGGATCCCGGCGGTCGGAATCCCGACACTGGAATCCCGACCGCCGAAATCCCGAAACTTTCTCCCTCCGTGGGTGTCCACGACACCCATAGAGGGAGAATAAAATAGCGTGCCGAGCGTAGCGAGGCACCGGGCCCGCTGCGTGGCGAGCGCAGCGAGCCCGCAAGGGGGGGCGATCCATGTCCCCCCCTTGTCGGGATTTCGGCGGTCGGGATTCCAGTGTCGGGATTCCGACCGCCGGGATCCCGACCGCCGGGAAATCGTATCGGATCCAGGCAGCACTGCTCGCTGTCACAGGGCGGCGAGGATTCAGGCAGCACTGCTCGCTGTCACAGGGCGGCGAGGATTCAGGCAGCACTGCTCGCTGTCACAGGGCGGCGAGGATTCAGGCAGCACTGCTCGCTGTCACAGCTCGCTCCCAGCATTAAATGCACCCCATTGTCTGTGTCTGTATAGCTGATGCAGCGGAGTCCATTCACAGCCTGTGCATGGGAACACACTGCGAGGGGGGGTGGCATTTACCGGCAGGATTTGGTGGACTCGCAAAGCTGCAAAATCAACCAGAATGAACCCCAATATCACATGCACAAAAGATCACAAAGATCTGGCACAATGGCAGCATTTTTATTTACCAGAGATATCATGGACATTTGGATGCTGGAAGCAGATTTAAAGGGGGGGGGGGGGTCACTGGACAGCCCAATGGAATATATGCTATGTGCATGGGGCACAGGCTATAGAAATGAGCTCACATATCTATATTGTTGCCCTGCATTGTGCATTTATCTGCATATTTTTACAGCTTTTGCTCACTGGGCTTTTGTCACTGGTGTAACCGCAATCACACCACACTGGCGAGTGAATGGACTGCAGTATCCCCTGTACTATTTATTCCACATAATGCAAATTGACAAATATTGTGCAGGTTGGCATTCACTGCTGGAATGGCACAGTGAAATCAGAACATCGCAGTGAAATGGAATTTCGCACCTCGGATTTACAGCCTGTTTAATTAGCAGAACTAGATTTGGAGGACTTGTGCTTAAACGTCCAGATATGATTTCCCCTGGAAATAAGGCTTGGTTGAAAAATCATGTTTCTATCTCACTAGCACACTCACCGTGCGGTGATTCTTAACTTTCTTACATCCTAACGTAAAAATGTTGGCTCTCAACCAACTACAGATTAAATCGCAAAATCCTCAAAGAAGCGACTCCTTACAGCTGTGCTTCCCTGTGTATACTGGCAACTCTGTGCAAAAATAATTCCCCACCCTTGAAGATCAAGAAGGAGGTTCATTCCCTTGTATCCTGCACTCCTGCTGTACAGGATAAGAGAAGAGCTTTCCATAGGAAAGTCCTGAATAATATTGTCCTTGGACATGCAGGATTGTAATGGCAGTGCGTTTAGAGAGCTCGGCATGCTGTTCCTCTCCCATTTCACAGTGACCTCCTGAAACATCACAAACCTAGTAGTTTCAAATAAAAGACAGAACTTGTTCCTGCTGTATTCTGTCCTCATAGGAAAATAATGTGGGAGCGCACTGGCCAGGCTGGATTGAATAGTAATGCCTCCATGGCTATAAGTTTTTTATTTGTGAACACATTTGATCACTTTGTACATGATAAGTTTATTCTGTATGTAATGCACTATTCACTTGTAGTCCCCATCCCTTTCCACGCATGTGCACCAATATTTGGTGAGTCGGGCAAACCCGTCGGAGAAGAAAGCTGGTGGTTGTTGTCGACACCAGACCGAACAACAGCTTTCACCTCATCGTCAGTGTTGACCCTTAAGATGCTCTTTTATCTTTGGGAAGAGGGTTGTAGCGCCTGCAGTTCAAGGAGGTTCTGCCACACCCACTGTAGAGCCCGACCTTGCGCCCTGAGACTTTCCCCTCTTCCCAAAGATGAAAGCACTATAAGAGTCAACACTTCAACTCTGACGACGAGGTAAAAGCTGCCGTTCGGTCCTGGTGTCGACAACAGCCACCAGCTTTCTTATCCGACGGGTTTGTCTGATTCGTCAGGCGTTGGCGCACATGCATGGAAAGGGATGGGGACTATATTGAAAAGTGAATAGTGCATTACATAATCTATCCTCTATAATAGTTATTCTTATCCATTCACTACCCTGCACGTTCGCATAGGAATTCCTATTTTGGAAGCCTTGCTGTGAACATCAGTCTGGACCATTGCATGGTTGTCTATCCCTAATTCAGTCAAAAGGTGATTCCCGGTCTTATAGACAGATTATCATATTGGGCGAAATGTAATAGGGTGGAATTTTTTTTAGACATGTGGGATTTTTGGATAAAAACGGCCGAATTTGCACGTTTTTAAAAAATCGCACATGTAATAGGGTGTGATTCGCAACTAAAAAAATCACACTTTTTGCCGCGAAATCGCACATTTTGAAGTGCCAATTTTTAGTCACACTTCAATTCGCATCCAGATGTTTTCCTATTGGAAAGTATCTAACTCGCACATGTAATAGGGTGCACTTTTTGGTAAAGGTAACCAAATATCGCCAAAAAATTAGACCAGGTTCTGGCTGGCGAATTTGACAGAACCATGCACAGATCATTGTGATCTGTGCATGGTTCTGTCAAAAAAACAAATGTAAAAAAAAAAAAAAAAAAAAATGCGGCGAATGAACCTGGTTTCATAAAATCACAGGGACAAACATGTAGGGTTTCCCTTGATTTTACAAAACCAGCACCAGGCTCAAGGGCCGGTCCTGGTTCCCAAAATACGGGGGACAAAATGACCAGGGGTCCCCCGTATTTCAAGAACCAGCACCGGGCCCAACCAGTCAGCAGGGTAATGCCACAGCCGGGGGGAGACTTTTTATACAAGTGCCCCTGACCAAAGTATTCACCCTGACCGGTCAGCATGGGCAGGGGTCCTGGGGGAGTGGGGACTCCCCCAAAGAAGGCCCCCCCTCCAGAACTTACCTGCCCATGCTGAAGCCTGGGGCTGTCCTCGATGCCCCTGGGCGGTGGGCATCGAGCTGTTAAAAAGGTGTATCTTAACTGTCCTCGATGCCCCTGGGCGGCGAATCTTAACCCCTGCAGTGGATGAGCGTCCGCTGCAGGGAGCCATGGGGCGGTGGCAGGCAGGGAGACTGAAGTCGCCCTGCCTGCCCCAGAACATATGTGGAGGGGAGGTGGGCTCCCCGGGACCCAGGCAGCACAGGCTGCCCCCCCCCCCCCCAGAGCCAGCAGAGGAACGGGTATATTCACTGCTCCCGATCGTGCATATGTAATGATTGGGTGCAGTGAATATATGAATATCTAATAAGCGGCTCTCGGCTCCGGCCCCCTGCTGGCTGTTATGTGTAAAAAAATATATATTTTTTCTAAATATATATTCATGTGCTATAAGCACATGAATAAAAATAGCATGCCCCTTCCAGAATAAAATTCCTGATTTTCTGACACCAAAATTAAAAAAAATAACCTTTTATTTTAAAAGTTCACATTCCACTTTTCCATGAAAAGATGGAGAATTGCTACATGGAGAGACACGGCGAAAATCACTTAGAAAGACGGCGAAACTATCACATTGAATAGGGTGGTTCACTTTTTGAGACCAAAATTCTCCGTCCAACGCGAAAATAGCACCAATTCTCCATTTTCTCATTGAATACTGCCCTAAGCTTCAAAGAGATAAAATGAAATGATAACCAACCAATCAGCTCCTGTCTGACATTTTTCAAACACAGTCTGTGACATCACGGGTAGGAGCTGATTGGTTGGTTGGTTGCTTATCACTCTCCATTTAATTACTTTTGAAGCTTAGTGCATGTGGCCCCTAATGACCTAAATGCATATGAGAGGGAAAGGTCTAATCTCTAAGGTATAAATTGTATAAATTGTTAAATAACTTACAACCCATCAGGTGACATATCTAACTGCTTGATACATCTACTGTGAGGATTACTCCTGCGTTTCTTTGAATTTGGATAAAAATGAATCCATTTTCTGTTCTTGCCTTTCACAAAAAAGTTATCAGCAGGGTTCGGGGAACAGATAAACAATCTCCAGTCGCAGACAATGGTATGTGAGGGAATTCCAAAATCCACAAATACTGAATATGATCTTTATATTTGCTGGAAGATATAGACTTTGCAGACAGGAGCATTTATGCTTATTACCACTAATGCATACCTACCAACTTTGCAGCCTTTCTAACAGGGACCTGCCACGCCAGAGGCATGGACACCCCCAAATGGTGGTGGAGCCACAGACAGTGTGTGCTTGGTCTCAGATGCAGGGGTGACTTAGCTCTGTGACCCTCCATTTTCATCATTTGAGGAGGAGGGTTACACTTCAAGCATCTGGGAGCTGATCAGCAGCTACTAGTAGGGGAGAGAGAGCGGGAGGTGAGTTATAGGGGGACGAGGGAGGACAGGGATGTAGAGGAGCAGCGGTTACTGGGCAGGGGATGGAGAGGTGCAGGGTGGACAGAGAGGTGCAGGGTGACAAGGACAAAGAGGTGCAGTGATGACAGGCAGACGGAGAGGTGCAGTGTTGACGGGGGGGACATAGAGATGCAGGGGTGACAAAGAGGTTAAATTAAGACAGTGGGATGTAGAGGTGACGGGGGGGGGGGGGGGGGATAGGTGCATGGGTGATGGAGGAAGGAGGGGTTATGGGGGTCAGAGAGATGCATGGCTAACATGGGTGTCACAATCCAGGTAAAATAAACACTATTTTTACCTTTAAAGTGTCTCTCCAGACTTGTCACTGTGCTCCAAGTCTGGATATCCTCAGTATGGTTTGTGTACAGCTCACAGCACAGATTCCCCAGAGTCTCTCCAGTATTACCTGATGCTGCAGCTGTTAAGCAAAACCTGCAACCTTGCCTATGCCTCAGCTAACTACAGCTGCTTTCGTTACAGGCCTCAGTCATGCAGCAAGCTAACAGACTTTCCCAGTTAATCCATTGCAGCTTTCCTCCTGGTTACTGGCCAGCCAAGTCTCCTCCCACCGGCAGGTATAAAAGTGCTAGGTGGGCTCCTGCTCTTTGTCAGAGCTTCCATTGTCAAACCCTCCGGTTAGATGTGCTTTTGCTCCAGTGCTAGAAACATAGAAAAATAGAAACATAGAATTTGACAGCAGATAAGAACCACTTGGCCCATCTAGTCTGCCCCTTTTTTAAACATGTTACCTCAAACCATATTTGATCCTTATTTTTTTGTAAGGATATCAATATGCTTATCCCAAGCATGTTTAAATTGTACTACTGTATTTGCGTCTACCACCTCTGATGGTAGCCTATTCCACTTATCTACTACTCTTTCTGTGAAGTAATTCTTCCTCACATTTCCCCTGAATCTTCCTCCCTCTTGTTTCAGTGCATGTCCTCGTGTTCTGTTGCTCCACTTCCTGTGAAGAATATCTCCCACCTGTACCTTGTTAAAACCCTTGATATATTTGAAAGTTTCTATCATGTCCCTCCTTTCCCTTCTCTGCTCTAAAGTATACATACAGTATTAAGATCTTTTAGTCTGCTAAACCAGCTCCTGCACAGTCTGACTCCTACAGTGCTCGGGCACCGTCTCCTATTGCTTCCAGGCAGTCTCCAAGCCAGCTGTTCCCGTCAGCTACCATTCCTGTTGTCCATCGGATAGCATCTTGCGGTGCATCTCTGGTAATTCCTGCAGCTCATCGCTACAGCTTGACTCCCAGTCCTTCGGGTGAAGCCTTCTCCAATTCTTCCTCCTGCTGGTCGTCCACTGCTTTTCCAAATACTACCATGGAATCTTCATTGCCGCCTATAGGGATTAATGGACATTAGGTTAACACTCCAAAGGTGGAATCCTCTCTCCTATCATCCCGACGGTTATTATCTGTGGCCCAGTATGCCTGGTCCGCCTGCAGCTACGACCTCATACAGCAAACTCCATTTCCCTTTGGCTTCACCATCTCCAATTCCTTCCTCAATATCTTCAATCATCATTGTCTTCAATTCCTTCATCATTGTCTTCAATTCCTTCATCAATATCTTCAATCATCATTGTCTTCAATTCCTTCATCAATATCTCCAATCGTCCAATCTCCAATCATCCAATCCTCAATCATCCAATCTTCCAATCTTCAACCACTTACCTGCAATTCCGTTATCAGTTACCTGCACTTGCAATTCCGCTACCAATATTACTGTATTGTAAATTCTTCAATAAAGACTTATTTATTATTTCATCCTGTTGTCCTGTTCACGCCTTCGGTTCATCCTTTGTGTATTAGTGGATGCCTAAAACCCTTTACGGGCTCCCAGGGTAATACGCCTCCCCCTACGCCTGAGACTTCCCGCCTCAGGCGTGACAATAGGGACGGAGAGGTACAGGGGTGACCGGGAGACAGAGGGCCTTATTTTGGTTCATTCTTTCTGACAAAATCCTTCTTAGATGGGCAAAACCATGTGCACTGCAGGAGGGGCAGATGTAACATGTGCAGAGAGAATAAGATTTGGGTGGGGTTTTACTTCAAAGTGAGATCTATATTGCAGTGTAAAAATAAAGCAGTCAGTATTTTCCCTGCACAGAAACAAAATTACTCACCCAAATCTAATTCTCTCTGCACATGTTACATCTGCCCCCCTGCAGTGCACATGGTTTTGTCCATCTAAGAAGGATTTTGTCAGAAAGAATGAACCAAAATAAGGCCCAGAGAGAGGTGCAGGGGTGATAGGGGAACGGTGAGGTGAGCGGGGAAGGAGAAGTACAAGAAAGGAATTCTAAATTGCGACTTTGACCACTGTATGTGTATGTGTGCATATATAAAGTATATTTTATCATCAGAATCATCTTTATTGGCCAGGTATATTTGCGCATACTAGGAATTTTGTTTGGATTACTGTGCAAATATATATATATATATATATATATATATATATATAATATAGATTTGGGGACTCGTAGAAATAAAGGACACCAGAGACCTGGATAAATTCCCAACATTTCAAAACCGGTGCAGCTTCTTTATCAAGGTACAGAAGACAAATAAAAAACCGTCTTCTGCACCTTGATAAAGAAGCTGCACCGGCTTTGAAACATTGGGAATTTATCCAGGTTTCTGATTTCCCTCATTTCTACGAGTGCCGCCATCTCCAAATCGACATACATCAGCCCTGGTCAAGGACTGTTTCACGGGGGGGCACTGACTTATTATTAAACTGTCATATCCATTGAGAGTGCCTCACTCTCTATTTTCTCTCTCTCTCTCTCTCTCTCTCTCTATCTATCTCTATATAGAAACTTTGTGGAGCGGCACTCCCAGGCAATAATTACAAAGCAAAGTAATTTGGTGCCTTCTGTGTGCAGCCTGTATACTACAGCCTGTGTAGTAGTAGATAGGTATAGAGGTGGCACTCACACAGTAAAACAGACCAGGAGACTGGATGCTTTCACCACCAATGTTTCCTAGCCAGTGCAGCTTCTTTATCAAGTTGTAGAAGACACCGTTGGTGATGAAAGCATCCAGTCTCCTGGTCTGTTTTACTGTGTGAGTGCGGCCTCTATACCTATCTATATATAAACAACACAATGTAACTCCAAGTCAATCACACTGTGAAATCAAACTGTCCACTTAGGAAGCAACACTGATTGACAAACAATTTGGCATGCTGTTGTGCAAATGGAATAGACAACAGGTGGAAATTATAGGCAATTAGCAAGACACCCCCAATAAAGGAGTTGTTCTGCAGGTGGTTACCACAGACCACTGCACAGCTCCTATGCTTTCTGGCTGATGTTTTAGTCACTATTCAAAGCTGGCAATGCTTTCACTCTAGTGGTAGCATGAAACAGAGTCTGAAAACCCACACAAGTGGCTCAGTTAGTGCAGCTTATCCAGGATAGCACTTCAATTCGAGCTGTGGCAAGAAGGTTTGCTGTATCTGTCAGCGTAGTGTCCAGAGCATGGAGGCACTACCAGGAGACCGGCCAGTACATAACAAGATGTGGAGGAGGCTCTAGGCAACAACCCCGCAGCAGGGCCACTACCTCCACCTTTGTGCAAGGAGGAACAGGAGGAGCACTGCCAGAGCCCTGCAAAATGACCTCCAGTAGGCCACAAATGTGCATATGTCTACTCAAATGCTCAGAAACAGACTCCTTGAGGCTGGTATGAGGGCCTGATGTCCACAGGTGGGGGTTGTACTTACAGTCCAACACGCTGTGCAGGACATTTGGCATTTGCCAGAGTACACCAAGATTGGCAAATTCGCCAATGGCACCCTGTGCTCTTCACAGATGAAAGCAGGTTCACACTGAGCACATGACAGACGGATCTGGAGATGCCAAGGAGAATGTTCTGCTGCCTGCAACATCCTCCAGCATGACCAGTTTGGCAGTAGGTCAGTAATGGCATCTGGTGGCATTTCTCTGGGGGCCGCACAGCCGTCCATGTGCTCGCCAGAGGTAGCCTGACTACCATTAGGTACCGAGATGAGATCCTCAGATCCCTTGTGAGACCATATGCTGGTGCAGTTGGCCCTGGGATCCTCCTAATGCAAGACAATGCTAGACCTCATGTGGCTGGAGTGTGTCAGCATTTCCTGTAAGATGACGGCATTGATGGACTGGCCTGCCCATTCCCCAGACCTGAATCCAATTGAGCACATCTGGGACATCATGTCTCGCTCCATCCACGTTGCACCACAGACTGTCCAGGAGTTGGTGGGTGCTTTAGTCCAGGGCTGGGAGGAGTTCCCCAGGAGACCATCCGCCACCTCATCAGGAGCATGACCTGGCGTTGTAGGGAGGTCATACAGGCACGTGGAGGCCACACACACACACACTACTGAGCCTCATTTTGACTTGTTTTAAGGACATTACCTCAAAGTTGGATCAGCCTGTAGTGTGTTTTTCCACTTTAATTTTGAGTGGGACTCCAAATCCAGACCTCAGTGGGTTAATAAATTTGATTTCCATTGATAATTTGTGTGTGATTTTGTTGTCAGCACATTCAACTATGTTAAGAACAAAGTATTTAATAAGAATATTTAATTCATTCATTCAGATCTAGGATGTGTTACGTTAGTGTTCCCTTTATTTTTTTGAGCAGTGTATATATATATATATATGCATATATATATATATATATATATATATATATATATATATATATATGCAATAATGTGCAGCACTCCAACCGATTTCTTCAGTAAATAGCTTCTTTATTCAACCAACGTTTCAATATCTCATCGACATTGTCATCAGTTTAAAAATCAACAAACACCATACCTCTTTATATACCAGTGAGACATGGCCGGTGTGTGTGCATCGGAGCGGCGTCCACGCTGCTCGCGTCAGCAAGCTGCGTCAGTAACCATCCCCTGACACACCTCCAAGCCGCATAGAATGGTGACATCATAGATTACCATGGATACAGGTATACAAGCCTGTATACCCGTATATGGAACAACAAACAATATACATACAAATACAATTTAAAAACAAGACGTGCGGATACGGGATTCTCAAGTTAGTGATATATACTCAAGAAAAGCCACTAATTGTTACACAAAAAGGATCACATATCATTTATTTATTTTATTATTTATTAACAGTTTCTTATATAGCGCATACATATTCCGCAGCGCTTTACAGAGTATAGTTATTAGCAAAAACACATAACAAATTACAGTACAAGACAGTTTAGGACAAGTACATGGTTAATATGGATAGTTGCATCAGGGGACAGGACACTGAAGCAATCATCAGGGTGGCAGAGGTTTATATATTCTAAGAAAGGCACATGAGGAGAGAGGGCCCTGCTCGTGAGAGCTTACATTCTAAAAAGGGAGGGTTATACAGACAGGGGTGAGATAGAAGGTAAAGAGGTAAGCATAAACAATAGGTTAGGATGAGAGAGGGTCGGGTTTTATGCAGGAGGGTGGGAAGAGGTCAGCTTAGTCCTTGATATTTTAAGTCTGAAAAAGAGCTGGGTCATCCAAGAGTAGACATGGGTCATCATGCGAGCAAGTCAATCAGATCATAAGTTAGTTCAATAGTACAGAAGCGCCCGCTTGCTCATTGAGCCTGTGCGGGGCCAATGTGCCAAATCTCGCAATCCATCTAGCTTTACATTTTAATAAAAGCAATTTCCTATTGCCACCCCTGATGAGCGGTGGCTACTAAAACTAAAATAATATCACTTGATCGTAATGAACTTCTACAAATTAAAACCAGCAACACCGATAAGAGAGATATTCTTCCCTGTGTTACTACTTACACCCAGCTCAGCCCCAAGATCACCCAATTAGCACAGAAACACTGGCCACTGGTCCAATCTGACAATGATCTAAATCTGGGCAACACTAGATTGTTGCCGAGTTTCAAAAGATCTAATAATAAAGGTAATTTCCTGGTTAAATCTAATGCAGCCCCATGTAATAATGTACCTGTTTCCAGAAAATTGGGTTGTGTCCGCTGTCCCTGCACATCCTGCAAATTTATGCTGCCTGGTGCTGTCTTTAATCACCCCTGTACTGGTAAGGTGTTGTCGATCCGACACACGTTATCTTGCAACACATGCTATACGGTTTATCAGATTATCTGCCCTTGCGGCCTCTCCTACATTGGGAAGACGGAGAGGCCGTTTAAGGACAGGATGGCGGCTCACAGATCGGCCATCATGAGTGCGCTGGCGACTGGGTTGAGTGAACAACCAGTCGCACGCCACTTTGCACTGGCCCGACACAATCTCACATCAATAAAGTATAGAATGATCGATCACGTGCCACCGCTCATCAGGGGTGGCAATAGGAAATTGCTTTTATTAAAATGTGAAGCTAGATGGATTGCGAGATTGGGCACATTGGCCCCGCAGGGGCTCAATGAGCAAGCGGGCACTGCTTTACTATTGAACTAACTTATGATCTGATTGACTTGCTCGCACAATACGTGTTCCCTTTTTGTGTAAGAATTAGTGGCTTTTCTTGAGTATATATCACTAACTTGAGAATCCCGTATCCGCACGTCTTGTTTTTAAATTGTATTTGTATGTATATTGTTTGTTGTTCCATATACGGCTATACAGGCTTGTATACCCGTATCCATGGTAATCTATGATGTCACCATTCTATGCGGCTTGGAGGTGTGTCAGGAGATGGTTACTGACGCGAGCAGCGTGGCCGCTGCTCCCATGCACACACCGGCCATGTCTCACTGGTATATAAGGAGGTATGGTGTTTGTTGAATTTTAACCTGATGACAATGTCGATGAGATATTGAAACGTTGTTTGAATAAAGAAGCTATTTACTGAAGAAATCGGTTGGAGTGCTGCACATTTTTGCATATCTAAACTATTGGATTGGTGCAGGCACCCACCAAGCAACAAGATTCTGAGGTTGTGCCTGGCGTTTGGCGTGTTATATATATATATATATATATATATATAAGCAGTGGGGGTTGCTGCGGCACAACAGAGACTGGGCTTTTCAAATATACATTTTTAATGTGGCAATAGCACACATCACGTACCCGACGTTTTGAGGTCTATCATGCCCCGTTTTCAAGGTGATAACGGGGCATGATAGACCCCGAAACGTCGGGCACGTGATGTGTGTTATAACCACATTAAAAATTTATATTTGAAAAGCCCAGTCTCTGTTGTGCCGCAGCAACCCCCACAGCTTCTACCCATACTTGGCTGAGGGCACCGGAGCATTATTGAATTGATTGAGAGGAGTGCCGGACCACCCACCACCAACTATATATATATATATATATATATATATATATATAAATTATGACAGTTCTCACTGAGCCATGGTACTGAAGGAAGAAAAGAAGGAGGCACTCCATGGACTTTGAAAAGTATTTTGTTTTTGTTAAACAAGTGCAGCCTTCAGCGTCATGAATCAGTGAGAATTATCAGCTTTCTCAAGGAGGGCACCCCGGCACATCAACCTATCGTCCAGAGTAACCTCCTACTCTAAAAAATAGACCACTTGTATCTTACTCTGACGCAATCCTCCAGTCGCTTCAGGCGCTGATCAACAAAACAGGCGGCACTCCAAGGACTTAAGCAGCCCATACACGTCCCGATGCGGGCGTGCGTTGTGGGCTGCAATAGCACGGATCACATTGCATTGCATTGCATGTGCATGTGTTGTGATAGCGATGCGATGCAATTTGATGAAACCTAAGTACAAAAAGTATGTGCAAGCACACATCGGCGGAGGTGCGCGGAAGCACACATCGGCTCAGCATGCTTAGCAGCGTGTATGGGCAGCTTTCGTGCAACAATTGGCAGTGAGGTGACACGTAAGCAATGTTTTTACAAAAACAGCACTTACATGTCACCGCACTGCTAATCCTAATGACAGAGCTACGGCCTTGAAACGTCCATGGTTTTTATAGCAGTATTATAATTTTACATAAATATATTGTTGCACTAAGCCCTTGTTCTAGTCCTAAAATTAGACATTATGGTGCCTACACATGGTGTGATGGTCAGATGCATTTTGAACTTTTTAATTCTAGTTCAAAACACATGCTGTTGTAGTGTATTGCATGCGATTTGAACTAGGGCCCTTATTCTGGTTCACTCGCAAAGGCAAATTCCTTCTCAAATGGACAAAACCATGTGAGATCTATATTTCAGTTTAAAAATAAAGCAGTCAGTATTTTCTCACCCAAATCTAACTCTCTCTGCACATGTTACATCTGCCCCACCTGCAGTGCACATGGTTTTGTCCATTTAAGAAGGAATTTGCCTTTGTGAGTGAACCAGAATAAGGGACTAGATGTAATGCAATCTAGTACAAAATGTATTGAGCACAAATAGCACTGGGTGTGGGCACCATTAGGGCCCCCCTGTCTTAAGTACCCTGGGCCCTCCACAACCTTAATCCTGCACTGAAATCTGACAGTTTAAGGGAGCAAATAACAGTCAACAATTTGCTCTCAAATGCTGGAAAGCAGAGAAAAAAAAATATTGTTTTCATACATTTGTTAAATCAAAAGCTGTTCACTAATTTTTCTGAATGACCATCGTATTCTTTCCAGAATTTGGAAGCAAATGGTTGATTGTCATTTGATCCCATACATTATAAGATTTTGTTCCTGCCAGACAGATTGGATAGGTAAATCCTTAGGTGTGAGTAACCAGCTAGAAATGTCTGGTTATAGAAGTGATATGCGGAGTAGAATATCCTACTAGCATCTGTGTGTCCAACAAAGAGCTGGATAGTCCATAGGCACAAACAATACACAGGGCAGATTGTTCACCTTAAGATCTCTGGAAATGGTTAAAGGAGAAGAGTAACCTTATATATTGCCTATATAGTAATCTGACGGCTGTTTTCTGTTACACAGATTGAAAAGATTCTTTCATAGCTGCTCACAAGTGAATAAGGTTGATGGTGTGTTACTATTTTACTAAGAAAACGTGGTCCCTGAGCTGACCTGCACAACATCAAAGACCATCAGATCAATGCTCTGCTTACTGCAGGTAATGGCTTTAGAAATATTTAGTATCTGTTTTGTAACATAAGGATGCAAAATGTATGCTTGCAGCTGCAACCTTTTATAATTAGATGTACATAAAATAATCCGGTGGTAGGGAGGCATCCTAGATCAGTGGTTCACAGAAAACTTCCCTGTTGCCCCCCGCAGAGCCAAATTCTGGTAGAATTTAGCCGCAGCAAATTAATACCTATTGTATAACTAGGACAATATGCACATTGCTGATTTTAAACATGCCACTACCATCCAATACACAGAAGATAGGTGACTAGTAGTAGTAGTAGTAGTACGTTTATTTATAAGGCGCCGCAAAGTGTCCGCAGCGCCGTACATAGCAAACAAAAAAACAAATTACAAGGTAACGTACAGGGTGTGTTGAAAGATACAGTATAAATAGGGGTATAGCTGGTAGAACTAAAATCAGCATCAGTTCAGAAGTAGGTGTCAAAATTGTCAAGGAGACTGAAGATGAAGTAGAGGAAGGGAAGAACAGGACAGGAGCACAGGTGAGGTAATGAGGTAGGGTGAGTACGTGAGGAAGGAGGGCCCTGCTCATAAGAGTTAACATACTAAAAATAGGTGGGTGGACGAACGAAATACAATAGGATAAGTAGGAACGGAGGAGAACGGAGGCAGGATAGGAGGATCAAAAGAGGTTAGGAGGAGGGAAAGGCTAGTCGAAAAAAGTGGGTTTTGAGGGAGCGCTTGAAGGAGGTAAGGGAATCAGATAGCCTGATGGGTGGCGGGAGGTTGTTCCAGTGCAGGGGGGCAGCGCGAGAGAAATCTTGGACACGGGAGTGGGAGGAGGTGATTAGGTGAGAGGTCAGTCGGCGGTCAGCGATGGAGCGAAGAGGACGGGAGGGAGTGTGGATAGAGATCAGTGAAGAGAGATAGGGAGCTGTGGAGGAGGAGAGAGCCTTGTAAAATATAAAGAGGCTATTTGGCTATAAAAGTATTTATCAGGGGGCGTGGCCTGGAGTAGCTAGGAGGAAGACGTGTCTGCCTGCTCTTCAGCTCTAAATCCTGCTTACAGGACACACTCCTCTACACGGCGGCTTCCCTTTACATCACCTCCTAGCCTGCCTCTTCGCGCGCCCTGCGCTTTCCATCAAACAGGGGTCAGTTGGAGGGCTCTGCTGTCGCATCACGGAGCCAATCCTGCACCTCCTGAGTGTCCCTCCGTGGCTGCCGGGTTCTCCTCTTTGGTGAATTGGTTGCCTAGCAACCACCTAACGCTGGCTCCCTGCGGGGTGCCACACTATGCAGAGGCCGCGGTCTACCCCTACTTCTGAATTTCCACTGGATAACCTATGATCTCAAGACTTGGTATTTAAATATAGGATATTCTGGTTGCGGCGGCCAAACGTACGTTCGTTCCATATCAGCGTACGTTCCCCGTACGTGGCCGGTGAGCGAAAGTCCACCCACAAAACAGCCGCATACGGACGGACACAAACACCGACAAAGGGGAGTGGCGTACACTTGAGCGTACGCCAACGTACACGGACGGATCACCGCTTAAACTCCAACAACTGGCGTACAACAGAGCGTACGCCACCATTTACGGACGTCTCTCGTCCGTCTTCCCACGACTTCTTGCGGCTATCTGAGCGTACGCCACCGTGCACGGACGGGTCTCTATTGTTTTCAATGGAAAACTCAGCGTATGTCACCGCTCGTGAGAGTGAGCGTACGTCCGTGCATGCTGGCATACCCTTCACATATATGGCCCTCATAATCTACATAATAATATGTATTTGTATCATAAATACAAAACATATGTTGGTTTTAGAGTGAAAACTTTGACACATGTCGACTTGTGTAGATTGAGTGTGCTGCTGTGTAAAGTATATGAAAACACGTAGTGATTGTGTAAAAATGTTTTACAAATACCTACCTTAGCATATATAAGCTGGTCTTAAAATGATTCTTACCTTAAATTAAACCAACCTTTACATGTAGAGAAGTGTATAAAGATATGCTTCCAATGTGTTTGCGTGCTGTGTGTGGCTTGCAGGTAGTGAAATAATGGTTTTGACTTAATAGGCTGCTGCATTGCTTATTACATTCAGGTGTATGTGTTTGAGTAGTAATCAGCGTTAATTAGCAGACCCAGGTGTCTGCTCTCATGCGGTATCTGTAGGGGTGGTCTGAGGTGGCGGTTGGCGGCCGCCTGTTTTGTGTCCGAAATGAACGGTGCTTTCGCCGATCAAGTGGTAGTAGCATCGTACATTTTTTTGTGCACACCCCCGTGTACGCCCATGTTTACTCCCAGTTTCCCTCATTATTTTGGCCGCTCCCCTCAACACGCCCCTATGCCGCCCACAATGATCGTACTCTTGCAGACAGGTTTTTTCGCACGGAAAGACCCGTCAGTCAGCGTTGTGCAGTCGTCGCGCCTGCGCATTGCGGAAGGTACGCATGCGCAGATCAAAAAAAAAACCCGGAACGTACGCTTACGGCCCAGCCGACCGAATCAGAATAAACCCCATTGAGAGCTGGCCGGACTAACACCTTAAAACTCTTTATTCAGGATAAAGCATTTTCCCACCGTTTATGTTATCAGTACTTTTAGTGTATTAGCCGGCGCCCGGTACATAGTTAGTGTAGCGGCGCTGTCAAAATCAGTGTGGTGTTTCCGTGGCCAGCGTAGTTAGCGTAGTCAGTCAGAGCCAGCGTAGTTAGCGTAGTCAGTCAGAGCCAGCGTAGTTAGCGTAGTCAGTCAAAACCAGCGTAGTTAGCGTATTCAGTCAGAGCCAGCGTAGTCGGTCAGAGCCAGCGTAGTTAGCATAGTCAGTCAGAGCCAGCGTAGTTAGCGTAGTCAGTCAGAGCCAGCGTAGTTAGCATAGTCAGTCAGAGCCAGCGTAGTTAGCATAGTCAGTCAAAGCCAGCGTAGTTAGCATAGTCAGTCAGAGCCAGCGTAGTTAGCGTAGTCAGTCAGAAGTAGCGCAGTGTTCCCGCGAGCATCCCTGTCAGAATCAGCTTAGTCAGACAGTCAGTGTCCCTGTCATAGCTGAAGGTGAAGTAACAGTGTAATGGCTGCAGAACCTGTGACAATGTTCAGCTTGCCAAAGACAGAGGAGGAGGCAGTGTTATTCTTCCAACAACCCTATGCACAATAAAGGAGGCATTTTCATAACCCCCACTATCCACACCAGCCCGAAGCGTGGCGAGCGCACCTAGCCCCGTGTGGGGACACGTTCCGCATCCTCCCGACCTGTTGATACCCCCACTATCCACGTCGGCGTGGAGTTGATTACATAAAGCGTGGCGAGCGGACGCGGATTACTTCACATGTGTTCTGCATCCCCTTCTGGAGATATTGCGATTTTGCAGGTGTCCCCCAAAAATATGGCCCTAAAACTTCCAATGTGATTTTACAGTCATACAGCTTCCCTGTCATATTCTCACTGCCCGTAATAATTCACATATAGACCCACCATACTCTGCTCTCATCAATATTACACATATCATTCTCTGCAGCGCTCCTCACTCCTCACTCCTCCACCTTCTCCTACTCCAGTACCTGCCAACTTTCCATCACTTCCATTTATTTTACGTATAATATAGTATTGACTAAATACAATTATAGTGTAACTGTCATGGTTTTTTTTTTACTTTGAAAAAATAAAAAAACACAAAATACACATTAATAGAGAACAATGTGCATCATTGTTAACACATAGAAAAATATCAATTTCACAGTGACTTATAATCAATAATTATGCATTCAGAAACAACTTAAGCAGAGAAACTCAATCTTATCCCATAATACAGTGTGCCCTTTGCTCCTATCCTTGCACAAATTGTAGGACTGAGAGAGGCTGTAATATCTGCAGTAAGTGTCCGCAGTCACAATATCATCCTGTTGACCTTTCCCAATATCACATTAGAAAACAATTAGTACTGTTTAAAACCCATTAATATACTGTAAATGTAAGCTTGTCTTATTTATACCATGCTGTCTTTTACAGCAAGTATATGGTCCACCAATAACTAATTTATTTTTGCAGAGATAACTATGGTTATTGGTACCAATTGCCAAATATTATAACTTTGTTTAAAGAAAAAATAATACACACAGGACGAGTGCCATAGCAGGACATTGATGTGCTTTATGCCAACCACATTGAACCCATCATATGAAATGCCATTAGGTCATGGAAGAGGAACCAGGATGTAGGAAGCCAAGAACATCCTAAGTAGGTGCCAGGCGGCTCTCCAGGCTGCAGGGTACCATTTCATGTGCCCTGTAAGCCAGATTCAGATGCCACCAATGCATACGTGCCTACTCTCTGAGAATGGCCAAGAGGCTACCAAAGATTGAGTGGCACTCCCAATCCCCCGGAAAGGTGGGCGATCCCCGCAGTCACCCACTTACAAAGCCCAGGTGGATGGTCCTAGGGTGCCCAATGGCATTAATCATGCTGAATTGTATCATTGTAGCCCGGCCCCCACTATGCAATGCCTGTTTTCTCTGCACTGTATATAAGAGGGCGGGGCAGCGATGACATGATCGTCCCACCATACCCTCCACACAGCCCACAATTGTGGCCTCCACACACCCTGTGTGCCAACCAGACTGCTCCCTCCCAAAGGAGAGGGCAACGAATTAGGCAAGTATGCACAAAGACAAGGACTGTGCTACTCCCTCATCATTGTGTCTTGTGCACTGGTCCTGGTAACACATTCCTACATACAGCTGCAAGAAAAGTGAACAGGTCTCTGGACAGGCAGAATTGAACAAGTTGGTTTTGATGATACTGTATGTCTTGTGTGTTGCTACACAGCACATGCTCTGGAATAGAGCACATGTAACTAGGCATACAGTAAACTAACAACATATATTAGCCATATATTCTTTCTTGCTTTAGTGTTTGACAATACTACTTTTTAGCCTTCCCTATAACAATGCTCAATGAGAGCATGTTAATGGAATTGGAGACTATGAAATGGCTGGGTACCACCCCCAAACACCGGCTTCCTGTCAATCCCCTTGTGAAACGCCAGCGATTGAAAAAAATAGCAAGAGTATTGTGACCCGCATACGCAGTCTATCGATAATCGGTCCCCGTTCAAATTTGCACAGCGGAGGTCAGGTCTGAATCATGCCCATATTTACCAACATTTGGCAATTGGTACCAATAAGCATAACTTGTTGTTGCCATATAGCTCTGCAAAAATAAATTAGTTATTTGTGGGCCATGGGTTACCAATAAACCAACGCAGGGACACTCCTGCAATGTGTATAAAGAAAAGTGATGAGTTTACATCTGGGTTTGGATCCCGCTCCTGGAGGTATTGCAGTAAATAGCCACTGTTTCTGTCCCCCCTTCTTAAATTCTGGAGATATTGCGATTTTGCAGGTGTCCCCCAAAAATATGGCCCTAAAACTCCCAATGACAATGCTTTTTTCAGTCATACAGCTTCCCTGTCATATTTTCACTGCCCATAATAACTCACATATAGACCCACCATACTCTGCTCTCATCCATTTTGCACATATCATTCTCTGCAGCGCTCCTCACTCCTGCAGGCAAGTGCGATGATGTGAATGGGAGGAGCAGGCACAATCCTCAAAATAATTCACATTATTGTTGCCCAACCCCCACTACACAATGCCGAGATTACCATCATTGTGGGCAGGATACAGGGTATGATGACATGATTCAACATAAATTGCATCATTGGCCCCTTTCGACTGCAGGGGTTTATGTGCGGGTGCAGTGGGTGGTGACCTTTTGGGAGACTTGCCCACTCTTCCAAAAGGACTTGAGAGCCACCAACATTTGGGTAGCCTCCTAGCTGATCCAGGACAATAGGCAAGTATTCCCATAGTCTCTAAAGCAGCTTTCTCTTCTCTCCCACTCTGAAGATTATAGGGGAGAGCAGATGCTAAATTATTTGTTCATTTATTTATTTATACTGTTCTTTATCGTGAAAATTATCTTGATGTATTTAGGAAGGTAAAAGTTATTTCCTCAAATTGTCCAAAATCTACTATTTTAAAAATAATATATTCTGAGTTGTTAGATTTCTACAGTCACATTTCTGAAAATATGGGGCCTATTGTATATGAGGACACAAGAAGAATGTTGTATTCCACAAATATATAAATAAGCACAAGCAAAGTAACTAAAGAAATAAAAAATATTGTGGCAGAATTTGCTCTGACCTCTTTGTGTTGTACTGTAAACTCCAGTTGATCCATAAGTGACCCCCGAGCAGGATCCCTGATGTGAGGCCCTCTTCTTCCTTATTCCACAGCTACTGTATATCTCATGCACTCACAAGGAAATGTGTTTATTAAAGGGAGAAGATCCCCACAATTCCCCAAGGTTTAGGGATTTCCCTATTTATCAAGCCTGTAACTTGGCCAATAACATCAATGAAAGCGTGCGCAATACTGACCAAATATTGGTTCATATGTACTAGCATCCGTTGTTCACCAGAGTTATGGGATGCTGTATAAACTTGGATTTTTTTTTAAAGTGGCAATCATCATCATGAGATACTGAATACATCTTGCTGCTCAATTTCAACCCATTTCACTCATAGCAAGTTCATGATCCCAGGGTTATTTTTATGCATACTTTGGCTAAGTAATGAACATTCATTGGGAATTCAAGTGCATGGTTTCAAAACTGGCACAAGCACCATTATCCTGCAATCTGTGCAGCCATGATGGACATGTAAGTATTGTCTTTGGGTGCATGTACTCCTAAATATAGACAAAATATGTTATTTCTAAGGAGCAACCAGTCTGACTCTGAGAGTAGTTCTTCCAGATGCAACCCAAAACTTTTATTTCTGTTGTTCAGCATGGACATAAGAAGTGAGGGCCAATAGTTACCTAACTATTCCAGTGGGAGAGGCTGTAAATGGGGGACTTTGGATAGCTCTTTTTCCTTCTACCACATCAGTCTTCTAACATCCTCATCTTCTGTCTCCTCTACTGGAAGCTACATTCATCATCAAGGATTTGAAACCATCTGACAGTCTTCTCTTGCTGACCTTGCCATTGTCACATATCAGAATCTTAGCTTCACATATCCCTCTACTGTTCACATATTGTAGTAGATTACAGCATTTCTGGTCTCTTGTTTATTTTCATATCCTGGAATATACTATGAGTGCAGGCATGTTGGATTCAGTTAGGTGATTGAGTAAACCAGTCAGATTGTGAAAGCTATGCTCACATGATCTCTCCATCCAATGGCAGCCATGGGTGTCTTATTTAAACCTGCTCTGGGCTCAAAAGAATTGTCAGAAAAGCTCACTTCCTAGTAGAGGTTCACTCTGCTGCATCTACAAGTGTCAGATCACCTGTTAAACCCACAATTACCAGCACACCTGCAATTCTCTCTGACTAACTATTAACCTGTGATCCAAGAATAAAAATGGCATTCACTGCAAAACAAACATCTAGCTACTGGTTGGACTGAAGCTCACCAAATCTGTCAGACTGCTAGGGAAAGTAGGACATGAGCGTGCCAAACTGCCAGCTGCCGGAGCGGAGCCAAATTGACACTATGTGGGAAATTTACTAAAGGAAATTTGTAAAAAAAATAGGTGTATTTGTATCCAGAAATACACTTATTTTTGACATTTAGGGGGAAATTTACCAATATGAAAAACCTAGTATTGGTATTTTCCCTACGACTGCATACGACTGTTTAAGTCGTATGCAAAGTTGTGTTCCGGAGGATCAGTTACAAAGCAGTCATATACGACTGCTTTGTAACCCTCCGATGGTGTAATGATTCGTATTAGCGGCCGTATATACGGCCGCTAATACGAATGTTTCTGGCAGTCTGCACGGATCAGTCAGATCCGTGCAGGCTGCAAGGTGTAAAAAAAAATAGAAAAAATAAATAAATAAAAAAAAAACCGGCGTGGGGTCCCCCCCACAGCCGAAACCAGCACCAGGCTGAAGGAGCCGGGGCCGGTAATTAAAAATCAGGGAACCCGACAAATAGGGGTTCCCCGATTTTTAACAACCAGCCCCAGGCTCCAGGTCCGGGGCTGGTTCCCAAAATACGGGGGACAAAATGAGTAGGGGTCCCCCGTATTTTAAGAACCAGCCCCAGGCACAACCAGCCGGCAGGGTAATGTCACAGCCGGGGGACACTTATAATATAAGGTCCCGCGGCCAAAACATTCTCCCTACCGACCAGTCAGCCTGGCCAGGGGCCCTGGGGGTGTGGGGACCCCCCCAATGAAGGGGTCCCCCCCCTCCAGGACTTACCTGACCAGGCTGAAGCCTGGTGCTGTCCTCGATGCCCCTGGGCGGTGGGCATCGAGCTGATAAATGGTGTAAAAAAAAGATGAACCTATTGTTTTTTACTGTGGCACTACAAGTGCCAGCAAGCCTCCCCAGCAAGCTGGGACTTGGAGAACCACAAGTCCCAGCCTGCTGGGCATTAAAGGGCCCGCTGGCACTTGTAGTTCTACAGTTAAAAAAATAGTGCACAAAACACACTGATACACTTTTAAAATAAAACTTTATTACACACAAAGCCCACACATACTAATACTTACCTATCTTCTTTCCGTAGGTAGCTCTGATGTCCTGTGTCGGCGTCTTCTGGTCCTGTGTCGTCTTCTTCCTCCATGTAGACCGTCGCTGTCGCCGTCCGGATCCGACGAAATCCATTTGGGAAGCTGTGGAAGGAAACCATACTCACCTGTCCCAGCGCGACGTAGTCCAGGTAAGGGTCTTTGCAAAAAAACAAACCGACACCCCGAAACCAGACCGGACTGACGGAGACGCACGGTGTTTACATCGTGCGGCTCCGCCTCCCGAATGCCGCTATTGGCCGCCTTGCGGCCTAGCGGCCAATCAGGAGCCGCTAGGCCGCAAGGCGGCCAATAGCGGCATTCGGGAGGCGGAGCCGCACGATGTAAACAAACACACGTGCGTCTCCGTCAGTCCGGTCTGGTTTCGGGGTGTCGGTTTGTTTTTTTGCAAAGACCCTTACCTGGACTACGTCGCGCTGGGACAGGTGAGTATGGTTTCCTTCCACAGCTTCCCAAATGGATTTCGTCGGATCCGGACGGCGACAGCGACGGTCGACATGGAGGAAGAAGACGACACAGGACCAGAAGACGCCGACACAGGACATCAGGGCTACCTACGGAAAGAAGATAGGTAAGTATTAGTATGTGTGGGCTTTGTGTGTAATAAAGTTTTATTTTAAAAGTGTATCAGTGTGTTTTGTGCACTATTTTTTTAACTGTAGAACTACAAGTGCCAGCGGGCCCTTTAATGCCCAGCAGGCTGGGACTTGTGGTTCTCCAAGTCCCAGCTTGCTGGGGAGGCTTGCTGGCACTTGTAGTGCCACAGTAAAAAACAATAGGTTTATCTTTTTTTTACACCATTTATCAGCTCGATGCCCACCGCCCAGGGGCATCGAGGACAGCACCAGGCTTCAGCCTGGTCAGGTAAGTCCTGGAGGGGGGGGACCCCTTTATTGGGGGGGTCCCCACTCCCCCAGGGCCCCTGGCCAGGCTGACTGGTCGGTAGGGAGAATGTTTTGGCCGCGGGACCTTATATTATAAGTGTCCCCCGGCTGTGACATTACCCTGCCGGCTGGTTGTGCCTGGGGCTGGTTCTTAAAATACGGGGGACCCCTACTCATTTTGTCCCCCGTATTTTGGGAACCAGCCCCGGACCTGGAGCCTGGGGCTGGTTGTTAAAAATCGGGGAGCCCCTATTTGTCGGGCTCCCTGATTTTTAATTACCGGCCCCGGCTCCTTCAGCCTGGTGCTGGTTATGGCTGTGGGGGGGACCCCACGCCGTTTTTTTTTAATTTATTTATTTTTCTATTTTTTTACACTGTAGCCTGCACGGATCTGACTGATCCGTGCAGGCTAAAACGCAAATAGAACAGGAAAATGGTGTTCTATTTTCCTGTCGTATTTGCGTGGGTGTTTCACACCACTAAGCAGCCGTATTGTCAGTACGGCTGCTTAGTAAATCAGAAACCACCATTCTTTTGAATGGTGATTTCTGTCGTATCCTATCGATGGTGTAGGGCATTCGTATTTGTAACTACAAATACGAATGTCCCATCTTTAGGACTACGAATTGTTGTATTTTTGGGATTGTAAATCCCGAAAATACAAATTCGTAAAAAAAGGTGTATTTCTCCCTACGAATACACCTTTTTTCTACGAATCCATTTTGGTAAATGTCCCCCTTACTATCCCTAAAATACGGCAATTCATATTCGTATTGATAGCACATCAATACGAATACGAATTGCCGTATTTTCGGCATAGTAAATGTCAAAAATAAGTGTATTTCTGGATACAAATACACCTTTTTTTTTTACAAATTTCCTTTAGTAAATTTCCCCCAATATTTAAATAAAAATAAAGTTTATATAAAAATTTAATTTCCCAACGATAAAAGAGCAGATAATATTAACAGCAAACTTTAGAGAGGAAAGGCATCCGGTTGATAGGTCGAGAGTCAATAGGTTAACCACTATTGATTGACAATGACAAAAGGTCCACACATGCTAATGGTCAACACATGAAAAGACCAACATGGGTTTTTCATGATTTTTTTTTAAACCGACTTGTTCCTACTTCTTCATCTAGTGACGAGCATAGCGAGGCACCAAGCCCAAGGCAAGTGAAGGGAGCCATGAGAGGGTTCGCGGTACACTTATTGGGTATCCATATCGACATATGCCGACACATAGCAAAAATGTGAAAACCATGTGTTGACCGTTTACTGTGTAGACCATTTCCATGTCGACCTAGTGCTTATTGACCTTTTCATGTGTCGATCTTTTCCCTGTAGACCAATAGTGGTTGACCTACTGACCTAACAATCGACACCCGATAAGGATTTTTATTCGAATTATCATCCTTTATTAGTTTGAAATGCACAGTATATATGTCAATTCTGTAGAGAAGAGGTGGGGAGGTATTATCCTGTACATAGTGGTCTTAGGGTTACTGTTATTGGGTTAGTTTCAGAAGAATACCTAAGATAAAATATACATTTTACATAGTGACAATAATGAATTGATATTAGTTAAATCCATATGTGTGCTAGAAGAAACATTGCTAAATAGCCCTGACACCAGGAGAGTGATAGGAAACAAATTGGCCTGGTGCTGGTATATGTCATTTTGGCAGATTAGGATTGGGGAGGATGTGTGGAGCTGGCTTTACTTCCAGATGTCCTAGCTATGAAGGATTTGCATAGTCAGGGAAAACAGGTTGAGAAGGAAGCTGTTGGCAGATATGACGGCCCACATCTGTATCACTGTAATGTGGTGTCTTCCGAGGAGCACTAACAATATGGGGAGATGAGGTCAATATAAGGAGGGTGTTTACCCTGTAAATGTCCAACTCTGTAATAAGGTGATTGTGAGAGCACTCCTGTATATAATGACATATAAATCATGTAACAGAAACTATCGATGATTACCACAGCGCAATAAGCACTCAGCCCAGGGTGACACCAAAACAAGCTTCCACCAAGAGCTTTAAAGACATAGATAGATACAAAAAGGTAGGTGAACCCACTGGCGAGAACATATAACTTACACAAGTATAACCCCTTCCTGACAGAGCCAGTTTTTGCCTTCCTGACAGAGCCCTTTTTTTCAAATCTGACATGTATCACTTAAGTGGGGATAACTTTTTTTTGCTTTTACTTATCCCAGTGATTTTGAGATTGTTTTTTCGTGACACATTGTACTTCAAATTAGTGGTAAATTTTGGTCGATACAGTCTGTGTTTTTTTGTGAAAAATACCAAAATGTCGTAAAAAAATGGAAAATTTAGCAATTTGCAAAATGTTAAATTTTCTGCTTGTGAGACAAATAATCATACCACTCAAAATAGTTAATAACTAACATAGACCATATGTCTACTTTATGTTTCCATCATTATTTCAACTTCCTTTTAATTTTTTTGGACACTAGGAGGCTTACAATATGAATAGCAAATTCTCAAATTTTCAAGAAAATTTCAAACACTGATTTTTTTAGGGACCAGTTCAGTTCTGATGTGACTTTGAGGGACTTGTATGTGAGACACCCCCATAAATGATGCCATTTCAAAAACTGCACCCCTCACAGTATTCAAAACAGCATTTTGGAAGTTTGTTAACCCTTTAGGTGTTTCACAGGAATTAAAACAAAGTGTAGGTGAAATTTCAAAATTTCATTTTTTTTGCAGATTTGCAATTTTAATACATTTTTCTAAGGAACACAGTAGATTTTACTAGAGAAATGTGACTAAAAATTGATTCCCGCAATTATTTTGTTTTCATAAATATCCTATATGTGGCCCTAGTGTGCACGTTGACCAAACCACAGGCTTCATAATAGAAGGAGCACCTACTTGATTTTGGAGCCTCCTTTTTATGAGATTATTTTTTAGGCACCATGTAGGTTTCTAGGCACTATAAGATGCTAAAATTTAGGAACCCCCCCACAAGTGACCCCATTTTGCAAACTACACCCCTCAGGGAATTCATCTAGGGGTATAGTGTACATTTCAAACCCCCAGGGGTTTCACCAATTGTGGTACAACTGGGCAGTGAAAATGAAAAATTAAATTTTTTACACAAAAATGCAGTTCTGGCTCAAAATTTTTCATTTTCACAAGGAATGAAGGAGACAAAGCACCCCAAAATCTGTGCCCCAATTTCTCCCGAGT
Organism: Crinia signifera; assembly: GCF_055691185.1. Classification (NCBI taxonomy): domain Eukaryota; kingdom Metazoa; phylum Chordata; class Amphibia; order Anura; family Myobatrachidae; genus Crinia; species Crinia signifera. The sequence continues at coordinate 68,113,833 of NC_139225.1, read as the reverse complement.
ACGGCAATGCCTCACATGTGACCAAAAAATACCATTTGGGTGCATGGCAGGACTCAGAAGGGAAGGAGTGATTTTTGGATTTTGCAGCTCAGATTCTGGTGGAATGTTGGTGGGTGCTATGTCGCATTAGCAAGACCCCCCAAGCACCAATACAGTGGAACCCCCCCACAAGTGACCCCATTTTGCAAACTATACCCCTCAGGGAATTCATCTAGGGGTATAGTGTACATTTCAAACCCCCAGGGGTTTCACCAATTTTGATACAACTGGGCTGTGCAAATGAAAAATTACATTTTTTACACAAAAATGCAGTTCTGGCTCAAAATTTTTCATTTTCACAAGGAATGAAGGAGAAAAAGCACCCCAAAATCTGTGCCCCAATTTCTCCCGAGTACGGCAATGTCTCACATGTGACCAAAAAATACCATTTGGGTGGATGGCAGGACTCAGAAGGGAAGGAGTGATTTTTGGATTTTGCAGCTCAGATTCTGGTGGAATGTTGGTGGGTGCTATGTCGCATTAGCAAGACCCCCCAAGCACCAATACAGTGGAACCCCCCCACAAGTGACACCATTTTGCAAACTACACCCCTCAGGGAATTCATCTAGGGGTATAGTGTACATTTCAAACCCCCAGGGGTTTCACCAATTTTGATACAACTGGGCTGTGCAAATGAAAAATTACATTTTTTTACACAAAAATGCAGTTCTGGCTCAAAATTTTTCATTTTCACAAGGAATGAAGGAGAAAAAGCACCCCAAAATCTGTGCCCCAATTTCTCCCGAGTACGACAATGTCTCACATGTGACCAAAAAATACCATTTGGGTGCATGGCAGGACTCAGAAGGGAAGGAGTGATTTTTGGATTTTGCAGCTCAGATTCTGGTGGAATGTTGGTGGGTGCTATGTCGCATTAGCAAGACCCCCCAAGCACCAATACAGTGGAACCCCCCCACAAGTGACCCCATTTTGCAAACTACACCCCTCAGGGAATTCATCTAGGGGTATAGTGTACATTTCAAACCCCCAGGGGTTTCACCAATTTTGATACAACTGGGCAGTGCAAATGAAAAATTACATTTTTTTACACAAAAATGCAGTTCTGGCTCAAAATCTTTCATTTTCACAAGGAATGAAGGAGAAAAAGCACCCCAAAATCTGTGCCCCAATTTCTCCCGAGTACGGCAATGTCTCACATGTGACCAAAAAATACCATTTGGGTGCATGGCAGGACTCAGAAGGGAAGGAGTGATTTTTGGATTTTGCAGCTCAGATTCTGGTGGAATGTTGGTGGGTGCTATGTCGCATTAGCAAGACCCCCCAAGCACCAATACAGTGGAACCCCCCCACAAGTGACCCCATTTTGCAAACTACACCCCTCAGGGAATTCATCTAGGGGTATAGTGTACATTTCAAACCCCCAGGGGTTTCACCAATTTTGATACAACTGGGCTGTGCAAATGAAAAATTACATTTTTTACACAAAAATGCAGTTCTGGCTCAAAATTTTTCATTTTCACAAGGAATGAAGGAGAAAAAGCACCCCAAAATCTGTGCCCCAATTTCTCCCGAGTACGGCAATGTCTCACATGTGACCAAAAAATACCATTTGGGTGCATGGCAGGACTCAGAAGGGAAGGAGTGATTTTTGGATTTTGCAGCTCAGATTCTGGTGGAATGTTGGTGGGTGCTATGTCGCATTAGCAAGACCCCCAAAGCACCAATACAGTGGAAGCCCCCCACAAGTGACCCCATTTTGCAAACTACACCCCTCAGGGAATCCATCTAGGGGTATAGTGTACATTTCAAACCCCCAGGGGTTTCACCAATTTTGATACAACTGGGCTGTGCAAATGAAAAATTACATTTTTTACACAAAAATGCAGTTCTGGCTCAAAATTTTTCATTTTCACAAGGAATGAAGGAGAAAAAGCACCCCAAAATCTGTGACCCAATTTCTCCCGAGTACGGCGATGTCTCGCATGTGACCAAAAAATACCATTTGGGTGCATGGCAGGACTCAGAAGGGAAGGAGTGATTTTTGGATTTTGCAGCTCAGATTCTGGTGGAATGTTGGTGGGTGCTATGTCGCATTAGCAAGACCCCCAAAGCACCAATACAGTGGAAGCCCCCCACAAGTGACCCCATTTTGCAAACTACACCCCTCAGGGAATTCATCTAGGGGTATAGTGTACATTTTAAACCCCCAGGGGTTTCACCAATTTTGATACAACTGGGCAGTGAAAATGAAAAATTAAATTTTTTTACACAAAAATGCAGTTCTGGCTCAAAATTTTTCATTTTCAGAAGGTATGAAGGAGAAAAAGCACCCCAAAATCTGTGCCCCAATTTCTCCCGAGTACGGCAATGCCTCATGTGTGACCAAAAAGTGCCAGGACTCAGAAGGGAAGGAGTGATATTTGGATTTTGCAGCACAGATTCTGGTGGAATGTTGGTGGGTGCTATGTCGCATTAGCAAGACCCCCAAAACACCAATACAGTGGAACCCCCCCACAAGTGACCCCATTTTGCAAACTACACCCCTCAGGGAATTCATCTAGGGGTATAGTGTGCATTTCAAACCCCCAGGGGTTTCACCAATTTTGATACAACTTGGCAGTGAAAATGAAAAATTACATTTTTTTACACAAAAATGCAGTTCTGGCTCAAAATTTTTCATTTTCAGAAGGTATGAAGGAGAAAAAGCACCCCAAAATCTGTGCCCCAATTTCTCCCGAGTACGGCAATGCCTCATGTGTGACCAAAAAGTGCCAGGACTCAGAAGGGAAGGAGTGATATTTGGATTTTGCAGCACAGATTCTGGTGGAATGTTGGTGGGTGCTATGTCGCATTAGCAAGACCCCCAAACAGGGCCGGCGCCACCACTAGGCAGCTCTAGGCATTTGCCTAGGGCGCCGGCCATTGGAGGGCGGTAGTCCGGAGCTGGAAACCCCCCTGGATGTAGGTGAGCGGCTAAGCTGCCCCCCCGCCACCCCCAGCAACCTCGTCGTCTCCCCCTGTCACTTCGCTTTTGACTACTTCAACCCACCCGCCCAACGCTGCTGTGGAGAGACGCGACTTCCCCCCACCCCCAGAAAACTCAGCAGCTGCCGCCGCATCACTACCCGACGCCTGCCCAACGCCGCTGTGAATCGACGTGGCAGGCACCCGGCAGGTGAGCGGGTTCCCTCCTAACCCCCCGCAAACTCGGCGGCTGCCGCTGCACCGCTCCCGCTTCCCCTCCCCCCGGAGCGATCGCATCCTCTACCCCCCCTTCCACAGCGGGCACATCATCCTCCCCAGTAACCGCGCGACGGTGGGCGCCGGGGCGACCCCCCCGCCTGGGGCGCTCCGGTGCCTAGCACCGGCCCTGCCCCCAAAACACCAATACAGTGGAACCCCCCCACAAGTGACCCCATTTTGCAAACTACACCCCTCAGGGAATTCATCTAGGGGTATAGTGTACATTTCAAACCCCCAGGGGTTTCACCAATTTTGATACAACTTGGCAGTGAAAATGAAAAATTACATTTTTTTACACAAAAATGCAGTTCTGGCTCAAAATTTTTCATTTTCAGAAGGTATGAAGGAGAAAAAGCACCCCAAAATCTGTGCCCCAATTTCTCCCGAGTATGGCAATGCCTCATATGTGACCAAAAAATACCAGTTGGGTGCATGGCAGGACTCAGAAGGGAAGGAGTGATTTTTGGATTTTGCAGCTCAGATTCTGGTGGAATGAATGGTGGGTGCTATGTGGCATTAGCAAGACCCCCGAAGCACGGTGAAATTATGAACCTAATAATCCATAGATGTGTGGTATATTTTAAAACACTCCTTTATACATAGGCCGGGTTTGTCGGGGCAAGTTTCACAGTGGAAAATAGTTTCCTTTCTTATTCCCTTTTTATAGCAAACTCTGCACCTTTTTTGTGTCCTGCCCTTTCTTGCAGTGGAGGGGATTTCGTTAGGAAAATGCTGCCCTGGTACAATACGGGGGCCAGTACTAGAAGTACTGGGGCCCTCTGCCTGCTGGTTCCCAAATATTAGGCCCTTTATGACTTCCTCTTGAAAGTGCATAAATGTCCCCCTCTGGCTGGTAGAACGGAATAGCACGTAAGCGTTATACAGTGCCATCTGGATGATATACACGGCCAGCTTCTTGTACCAGATTTTTGTTTTCCGCAGGGCACTGTACGGCTTCAGTACCTGATCTGAAAGATCCACTCTGCCCATGTACCTATTGTAATCTAGGATACAATTAGGTTTTGAGGTGTGGGTACTGGTACCTCGTACAGGGACGGAGGTGGTACTGTCTCCATGAATTGTTGTCAGTATAAGGACATCCCTCTTGTCCTTATATTTGACCAACAACATATTTTCGGTGCATATTCCCCTGCTTTCACCCCATCTCATTACTTGGGCAATGTGCGTTTTTGGGAGGCCTCTTTGGTTCTTACGCACAGTACCGCAAGCTGCTGTACCTCTTGAACCAAGGGCCTTAAACAGGGGGATGCTAGTGTAAAAGTTATCCACATAGAGGTGATAACCTTTATCCAGGAAGGGGTGCACTAAATCCCAGACAATTTTTCCACTAACACCTACGAGGGAGGGGGGGCATTCTGGCGGTTCAATTCTTGAATCCTTCCCTTCATATACCCTAAACCTGTGGGTGTACCCTGAGGTGCTTTCACACAGCTTATACATTTTTATGCCATACCTTGCCCTCTTACTGGGAAGGTACTGGCGGAATTTAACCCTTCCTTTAAAATGTATAAGGGACTCGTCGATACAAATAAATTTTTCAGGGATGTACATCTCTGCAAATTTGGCACTGAAATGATCAATGACCGGCCTGACTTTGAATAGCCGGTCAAAGGTGGGATCATCTCTGGGTGGGCACTGTGCATTATCATTGTAATGCAAAAATTTAAGGATCATCTCAAAACGAGCCCGAGTCATGGCCATACGCTAAAATGGGGTGCTGTACAGAATATCTGTACTCCAATATTGCCTAATTTCTGGCTTTTTTACTATGCCCATATGAAACACCAGACCCCAAAACGTCATCATCTCTACTGCATCTACAGGGGTCCACCTAGCAAATGATGACGTGGGGTTTTGAGCAATGAACTGCTGGGCATATAAATTAGTTTGGTCCACCATTACATTTATAAAATCATCAGAGAAAAATAATTTGAAAAAGTCAATTTCTCTGAGACCTGTGGAATCAAATTGGATTCCTGGCATGGCCAAAAACTCAGGAACCTGGGGCTCAAAATTGTCTGGTGGTGGGGTCCATACGAGATCAATTATTGGGGGGGGGGTGTCTCAGCTGCTCTACGGGGGCGTCTTTGAGGGGGTCCCTCATCACCAGAGGAGGAAGAGGAGCTTAAGACGAAGCCTTCAAATTCCCCGCTTGCCTCACTGGCTGTGTCAGAGTCAGAGGCAAGCATGGCATATGCCTCCTCCGCTGAATACATTCTTCTGGATGACTGGGATGACATTTGGGATGACATTTGGGATGACCTTTGGGATGCCATTTTTATTTTTGTGTTTCTGGTAGTGAAATGTTTCAACACGTGTATAGTGTAGGGGGGGGTACAAACTTTATTTCAACCCAGGGGGGTATGTAGTGTGTAGTGTGTATGTAGTGCAGAAAAAAAAAAATACTTTATACAGGAATTTGATCCCAATAAAAAAATAAAATTGAAGGGGTTAAAAAAAAAAAATTGAAGGGGTTAAAAAAAAAAAAAAAAAAAAGGTCCTGCGCCAAAAATTGAGCACAGATGTTGGTCAGTAACGTCCGTCACTGAACAGCGCTCAAAGGCAACAGGAATTTGATCAAAAAAAAAAAAATAGATCAACCCTGTGCCGAAAAAGCTGATCAGTGATGTACGTCACTAATCAGCGCACAGTGGCCACAGGACACCCACAAAATCACAGTGTGTGTAAAAAAAAAAATTAAAAAAAGACCCCACAGCACCCTCAAAAAAAAAAAAGGTGATCACTGATGCGACACTGATTACCAGTGAGGGGCAGCAGGTGCACAACCTTTGGTGCAACTGACAGTGCAACTGGCAGCAACTGACAGGTATATATATAAAAAAAAAACTCTGCACCCCCAAAAAGTTGCTGATCACCTCAGATATAGTGATCAGCACAAAAGGCGGGGGCAGCAGACACAAAATATAGCACTCTCTATCACTCTCTGTCACTATCTCTCTCTATCTCTCTATCTCTCACTATCTATCACTCTATGACACTGCAGCAGCAGCACTGACAGTAATATATATAAAAAATAACCCCTGCACCCCCAAAAAGTTGCTGGGGGTGCACAAAAGGGGGACAGCAGACACAAAATATAGCACTCTCTGTCACTATCTCTCTCTATCTCTCTATCTCTCACTATCTATCACTCTATGACACTGCAGCAGCAGCACTGACAGGTATTTATATAAAAATAAAACCCTGCGCCCCCAAAAAGTTGCTGATCAGTTAATTTATACTGATCAGCACAAAAGGGGGGCAGCAGTCAGTTATATAAAAAATATATAGCACAATCTGTCACTATCTCTCTATCTCTCTCTATCTCTCTCTATCTCTCTCTATCTCTCTATCTATAACTTTATCACACTGCAGCAGCACAAAATATAGCACTCTCTGTCACTAGCCCTCTCTATCTCTCTCTATCTCTCTCTCTCTATCTCTCTATCTATACTCGATGACACTGCAGCAGCACAACACAGCACAGGAAGTCACAGCAAGAAGCAAGAAGTAGCAAGATCCAGGCAGTGATCAGGTAAGTATTTTGTAAGGTTCAGGTCAGTATACTCCGGCAGCTAGGCACGGTGACCGCACTGCACGCAATTCCAGACCGGAATGGCATCTGCAGTGCAGTCACCGTTAGTTTAAACCCCCCTCCATGGCTGTGATTGGTTCGTCGGTCCGACGAACCAATCACGGCCTTTGGGGAGCGGGCGGGGTGAGGTGGGGTGACACCAGTGTCACCCTTACACCCCGCGGTGATTGGTGCTGTACTTTACAGCACCAATCACCTCCGATCCCTGTGTCACCGGCGAACGTTATTCGCCGGTGACACAGAAAACGCTGTAATTGGCTGTTCACACTGAACAGCCAATCACAGCGATCGCCGACGGGGGGGGGGCGGCATCGCAGCCCCCCCTGGGCATGCACGGACATGTCTGCTGTCAGGGACAGCAGACATCGTCCCTCTGTCACTGCGTCTCTAGACGCAGTGACAGTTTGAAGCCATGACGTATATATTCGTCATGTGTCGGGAAGTACATCCCGGCCATGACGTATATATACGTCAAATGTCCGGAAGGGGATAATTATCTGTATATATCCAGACAAGACAGCCAATGAAACTGAAGTATCTGAAATGACTTAAACACAAGCAGAGAAGACCATGGTGCAATATTGTGAAGCACTTTGGATTGTTTTATTAGAAAACTGGCAAAAAACTCGATAGTGCAATATTGTCTGGTATATAATATATAACAATATTTATTGGTGCACTCACATAGAATAAAAGGTTAAAAGCATATCACCCGTTTCGGGGTTTCCAGGATCAGGCTGGTCCAACCAGGGGCAAAGGAAAAAGATCTCTCGGAGTCCCCTCGGAGCATGATGCTTCTGAAGAAGGGCTCTATCAGCCCGAAAGCGCGCTTAAGCTTTTTGTCATCACTGAACGGTCCGGACGTGGTTTACCTGTGTGGGGACTCCGAGAGATCTTTTTCCTTTGTGCAGATTTGTGACATGCGCATATTGATGGCCCTATGTGAGTGAACTGATTAAATTAAAACAATCCAAAGTGCTTCACAATATTGCACCATGGTCTTTTCTTCTTGTGTTAAAGTCATTTCAGATAGTTCAGTTTCATTGGCTGTCTTGTCTGGATATATACAGATAATTATACCTGTGTAAGTTATATATAAAACATGTGACAAAATATAAGGGTTATTTTTTAACCGAAAAAGTATAGCAGCACAGCACCAATCTCTTTGCCTATTTCACACCTACTTTTGCTTAATGACATTTGAATATACATGGATGGGCATGTATTTGGCAGTTTCTAATGAGAAGAAAATTTTACATTAACTGATTTTAGTTTTGGGTGTATCAAAGGCATTCTTTGCCAAGTAAAGGGGCCTACACGCAGAGAGATTTTGCTGAGCGATCTACACAGTGCCGCACAGCGATGTGCCAGCGTTGTTTGCTGGTCGGTCTGTCAGGGCCAGTGTGATCTGTCAGGGCCAGTGTGATCTGTCAGGGCCAATGTTCTCTAATCTTTGCCTACCCGAAGGCCATGCAGTAACCAATTGTATCTTGCAAATGTAAAAAAACAGCAACATTGGTAGTTTGCAGATCGCCAGCACTGAGCAGCATTGGTTGCTATGTACATGTGGCAGGGGTGCTGCAGCTAATCCCCTGCCCAAAGAGTCCCAAAGGTAGGGAGTACCTACCAATGGGAATGCCTTGTGTGTTTGTGGCTGGTGGGTCGGACTTCCAATAGGAAGTCACTGCTAGTCACAATTAAGCCAGTCTCAGGGACTGCAGCTGGCTCACTGACTTTACCTGGGGAGCTGCAGGTCCTGCAGCTCATTGGTGAAATCCGCTACTGCTGAGAAGAATAGCAGCTGTCAATGCATGAATACTGACTCACTTCCTCATTTCCTCTTAGGTGACATCACGGCGTGGGCTTGGTCTAGATTTGCATCTTCCCTTGAGGCCACGCCCCCGTTTTGATGCTGTGGGGGCATTGGCCAGAGGCTCTGTGAGCACAGCATCTATCTAGGGCTGGGGGGACTCCCAACTGCGCCCCTACCCCTGCTGCGGGACGTGGGAACGTCTCCAAAAAAAAGCAGGACTTTGTCGAAGGAAGTGAGGACTAGCTAACAGCTGTGCATGGTTATATGTACTGTATTTCTCTTTGCATATAGTTATTAGTCTTTCTGTCAAGTTATTGAAAATGTATAAACAGTATTTTCATTTATATGGCTGTTTATGCACTTGTTTAGATTTTATTCATAGTTGCCCTCTCCCCTGGAATGGCTGGGGGGGGGGGGGGGGGGGGGGGGGGGGGGGGGGGCTTTTGAAAATGGCACTCCCAACCACCTGGAAAAGAGGGCAAGTCTCCACCAGGCATCAAAACCCCACCTAACCCCACAAGCTGTCCCCTGCTCACCCCTGCAGCCAACTTGCTACTGGAGAAAGAGTGGTAGAGAATCATGACATGATTCGCACTGAATCAAATATCGTAGCTCAACCTCCTCACTTACAAATGCCAGTAATATGGGTATTGTACAGCAGGGGCAGGGCTGTGATGAAGCATTTCTCATCTCCATGCCCCTAAACCACCCCTTTTCCAGAGTCACACCCTTTGTTGAGTATGATTTAATTGGATTCTGTATTTATCCCCCCCCCCTTATTTATTACCAGTTATTTATATATCGCAGACATATTCCGCAGCTCTTTACAGAGAATATTTGGCATCAGTCCCTTTCCCAGTGTAGCTCACAATTCCCTACCACGTGTACCCCCAGACACAGACATTTTAGGATTCATTTTGTTGGAAGTCAATTAACCTACCAGTATGCAGGAAACTTAATAGGATGAGTGATTCAGAAAGTGAGTTTTTTTAAAGCGGCAATCATTTACACTGTAAAACCAGTTTGATTTTGCAGTGTAAATGATTGCGCTTTAAAAAAACTGGAAATTTCGTAACAAATCTCTCACCCTATATATTTTGGACTGCGGGAGTGAACTGGAGTAACCCCATGCAAGCACTGAGAGAATATACAAACTCCGCACAGTTAGGGCCATGGTGGGAATCATACCCATGACCTCAGTACTGTAAAGCTGTAATGCTAACCATTACACCATCCGTACTGCCCCACTTGTTTATGTATGCACAGTCCATGACACCTATTACCACCACTTCACAAAGAATGCAGTCAGTGCAAACTTCTATATATATAGAACGTCATACAACAAGAGTAAATAGCAAAGGAGAGCACAGACACTGCTCTGATTTACCAATAGAGAAATGGTTCTATTGACTGTGTTCATCCTTCCATTTCGCAGTGTAACATACTGTGTGGGTCACTGGCTGCTCTCTGACCTCCCATATGGATCATTCACATGCATTAGGAACACAAAGCATGCCCCACAGGCAGTGTCCACTAGCATAGCTCATGCCTTCGCTCTCTAGGATTTGCCCAATGAACTAGAACAACAGGCCTGGCAGACGCTGTGAACAGAGTGTCATGTAACCTGGTGACACAGGTGTCACAACCAAAGGCTTAAAAAAATTACACTCCCAAGTTCATCAAAGATTAACCAAATGGCACTCGTCATTATATAAAGGTGTAATTAAATTAGGCATGAATAAATCCAAATGTCTATTATTGAAGAAGCTGAGATTTATTGGAAGTTGTATGGCTAACGGAACACTGGGATCTATATACAAATATCTGTAAGTAAGGGTGAGGTGGGTATGGGGCCCTGACAATGGGATTCCGATGGTCATTATACCGACATCAGAATCCCGACCGACAGTATTACGGCGAGCACAGAGAAGCTTGCTGTGGGCTCTGTGGCTTTCTGCGCTCGCCACAGGTTCTATTCTCACTCTATGAGGGTCGTGGACCCCCACAAGGGAGAATAGCCCTTGTCAGCCAGGATCCCGACTGGCCGGAATTTTACAGCTGTGATTCAGATGTCGGTGTACTGACAGAATCCCGACTGTCGGGACGCCATCTGGCACCTGTAAGGGTAATTGACTACCTTGTCTGGGACATGGGAGTAAAAGATCAGATAATTATGTCCAATTATGTACATTTTAAAGCTTAGTTAATTAGTCACAATTTGTAACAAATAGTGAACAGTGTGTTTCATGTACCGGCGTAACTACTGTGGGTGCAGCTGCTATGGGACTCAAGCTGTTTCAGGGCCCCTGCACTTAGTTACCAACTGCTGCCAAATCTCACCACTCTCCCAACATCACTGCCTGCCATGCCAGAGAAAGCATCTGCTGGCTTCCATAGCACCCTGTCCCAAACTCCACAAGCTGCAGAAGCGGAGCATGTAGGCCCTCCACTGTTAACAGCAACCATCTGTGTGTGACTCTATAATCCCACTCCTAATTTATAATTTGCACTTTAGATAGCATTGCAGGGTGATTATATCCAGTCAGTGCTGCTGACCAATACTAAGATTGGCATTACCAATTGATAAAATCCGTTTTATCGTGTTCAAGGCTACAGTTTAAAATATATCTCTAAATAAATAATCCTGATCATACAGGCAGTTAACCGGAGCAGCTGTCTATGACATATACCCCCGCCTATTATACCACCATACCTCACTGGTCTGCCCAAAACCCTTCCGAACTTGGAAGCCAAGCAGTGAAGGGCCTGGGCAGTACCCAGGTGGGTGACCCCTGGAGAAGTCCAGGTGTGGTATCACCTTTTGGCGGTCTTACTGTCACTAGATAAGCAGTTTTGGAGCCGCCCACTGCCTGTGTCCGAAATATTGCCAATTTAGGCATTCAGTGTATATGACGTGGGGCAGCTAATCCCCCAAAAAATTCTTACCCATGGGGATCAACTCATTTTTGCAGCCTACGGTCACTCAGGTTCATATACCTGAGATGACTATATGCAGTAAATGAAAGATAAAAGTGTGGTTTAAATTGATTTATTTGAAAAATAATAGATAAGTTCATGAGACATAACCACACTACAAAAACAATAATCATATCAATTATCATTTCTTTTGCGCCTCAATTTTTTAAGCAAGTTCATAATAAAAGCTATATTTTAAACTAACTTTAGAACACATAACCAATACAATTGTTTCTAAAAGAGTGCGCCCACAAAGCGTTTACTGTCTTTGAGTTTGCACCCTTGCAAACACAAAAAAAAACCCACTTTCAGGCTCTCCACTGTGGCAAAGTTGTCCCCAGTCTGGCTGGGTCCTGCAAGCAGAGCAGTGCCACAAATCACTTTTATTTAGGGTGGTGGGGGAGATCTAATGCAGTGAAGTGCCTTCCCCATTAGAGACTTGTGGCTGTGCTATATTCAGGTAGTGCTCACCCTGCCCCCTCTCCCTGACATATAGGGGGAAATTTACTAAAGGAATTTTGTAAAAAATAGGTGTATTTGTATCCAGAAATACACTTATTTTTGACATTTACTATCCCGAAAATACGGCAATTCGTATTCGTATTGATAGCACATCAATACGAATACGAATTGCCATATTTTCGGGATAGTAAATGTCAAAAATAAGTGTATTTCTGGATACAAATACACCTCTTTTTTACAAAATTCCTTTAGTAAATTTCCCCCATACTGTCTTTCTCTCCCTTACACACTCTCTTGCTTTATTCTCTATTCCCCTGACACTGGGCGACTGGATGTATTAATATACATCGCCGCCCGGCCGCAGCCATGCTAGCGCACGTGTATTAACATATGTGTCTAGCCTCGCAGTGCGTTGACAGAGCCCCCCCGCGATACCTGTGATGTGGTGTGCAGGGGGTCTCTGTCACCTCCCTGGGTGCCTCCTCCTCCCCTTATGCTGGAAAGCCAAAGCAGGCTGTCCCCAGCGCCACCTCCGGGTCCAGGAGGACCTGCAGGAAGGTAAGCCAGGTAGAGGGGGGTCGGCGGAGGCGGCGATAGAAGCCCATAGGCTTCCAAAGGCGACCTGTCCTGCGATGACGCGGCGTGGCCGGGTATTCATACATTGGAAAATGTACATATTTAGATTAGTACCTGCCGCCCACTGTCTCTCTACTTCTCTCTCTGGGCCAGATGTACTAAGCTTGAAAAGTGATAAAATGGAGAGTGATAAACCACCAACCAATTAGCACCTAACTGCCATGTCAAAGGCAGTGTTTAAAAAATGAAAAGAATGAGCTGATTGGTTAGTGGTTTATCACTCTCACTCCCCTCCTTTTCTCGCTCTCTTGCTCCTATTATCTTTATTACACACACACTCTCTCTCCCTGATTCCCCCTCTCTACTTTCATCCCTTTCTCTTTCTTCCTGACACCCCCTTTCTCTTGCTCCTCTCTTTCTCTCATTCCCTTTTTCCATGAAACCATCCTCCCATACATGAACTCCCTCTCCATCTCTTTCTCACTCCCTTCACTCTTGCTCCTCTAAGGCGCATTGTAGTGGCAATGGGGGGGTTCAAGATGTTGCTATGGGGTACGTCCCTGACTGCATGCAGTGCACCTTCGATATACTTGCCACCTTGGCTTGCATTGCTCAGAACAGTAAAATGTTGTATGGATTATTTCTGTAGATTACATCCAGTCCAATGATGCCACTTCATAGTAATGGACATGCTATGAAGTCTATGATTTTCATCTATCAGATGCACAGAAACTCATAACAAAACATAATTAACCAACTTACATCCTGTAAATAATTGGCAAATAGCTATGGGGAACTGTATACTTAGAAGTGGATTCAATTGTTCTTGAGCTCTCGTAAATCATAACAGTGTTATTCAATTGTTTTGCCGAAGGGTTAGAGTGCCCAACAGGCACCTGTTATTTATTGCTCATGTTGTGCCTGAATGAGGAGTAGATGTAGTGATAGCGCTATATGTGCCATTATATGTCAGGACCTACAGTACTTTGCCCATTTAAGCAGGTTCCTGTAATGGTCGCATGTATGACTATGGACTTTACCAAAGAGGGGGAGTGTTAATTCACTTGTCTAGCGATTATCTGCTTTTGGTGGTGACACTGTGCGGTGGTGGCATGCCTACTGTGCATGTGCTGGACAAATTCCAGGCAGCGGAGTCAAAGCTTGTTATAAAGAAAACAAACTTTTTTTTCTATACACAGTCCCTGGCTTTTGGAGCTAACAGCCAGAAAGTGTCGTTCCCCTGGGCAACGACACCTGCCACTGATTAGACACACAAATAGGCTAAAGTATTGGGTGCCCAAGAGCTCAACTTTGGGTGGATTTCTGCTCACTACCACTGGAGGATGCAAGCAGAAATAATAAGCACCAGGGGGCACTTGCACACATGGTCAAGATTATTTTGGGTGACCAATGTAACTGAAGTTTTTCCTTAGAAACATTTCTAGATAATACTAGTATAAAATCAGTTAGACACCAGTGTTAAACATCAGGATTTTATTGGCAGTGTTTAACAGCAAAAGTGCACATGAGAAATAATACTGACTTCTGCTTGGTCCTGCGGTTGTGATAGGTGTCCACTTGACACTGAATGCTCACTTTACATGTGTTCACTAAAGTAAATACAAGTGAGTTAGTGGCTGTAGGCTTAAATTGCAGGTCCGTTGATGGAAGCTGTAGTGAATTTGTTAATAAATTTAAAATGTGTAGGAGGTTATGGTTAGGCTGCAAGGGATTAGTATGTTGGGGGAGAAGAATTGCCCTTATTATTTGTCCAGTATACAACTTTTGAGCAATTGCTTACTATCAAATGACCCCCAATCTATTATCTGTAACCCATTTGTGAAAACAGGGGAAGAGATCATGTAAATTAAAAAAAATTAGCGGGTTCGGTTCTTAGAGAACCGAACCTCCCTGAACTTACCTGATCCGAGGCAGGCTCACGGACAGCTCACTTTCTGGATCCAGAATGAGGCTGATCGTCATCATCACACTGGATTACTAAAGGGGATTACTATGGGTGATTACTATGTGGAACATACAATGTGGATTACTATTGGGGCAGCACAAGGCACTGCTGTGAGGGACTACTAAGTGGCCACTTTATTCTTAAAAAAAGATAAAACTTTCTTCTTAAAAAAGGAATAACTTTATTCTTAAAAAAAGAAAAAACCTTATTCTTAAAAAAGAAAACTATATTCCAAAAATATACAAAAGATCCGGATCTTTTAGACGGGTCCTCGGCTCACTTTGAAAAAAGGGCTAATTTGACACTGATCGATGGCTGGGTGCAGAATCGCCATCGATGGCAACCATCTATGGCATCTGCATCGATGGCCATCCCTAGTAGCAGCAGCCTTATTATTCTTTCTTTTACTTGCAGTCGCAGCACTGTACTCAGTCTCCAGAGTTAGTTCATCTCAGCTGCCACAGGTGGCAGTTCTGAGCTCAGGCAAATGCATTGTAATGAAAATGAAACTGAAAGTAAAAGAACGACGGTTCACCTTTTTGGGATCGGCGACTCACTCGCTCTTACATGTAGGGTGACCAACTCATCCCTTTAATCCGGGACACATATTAATTACACAGGTTCTGTGGCAGTTTAAAACCAGGTGAAAGCCAGCCACAGAACCTGTGTAATTAATATGTGTCCCGGATTAAAGGGATGAGTTGGTCACGCTACTTACATGGGATCCGTCCAAAAGATCAGCTTTGTTCGCAAACCGCCCATCTCTATGCTGCAGTGGCAGCCTGTTCTCTCCACTCCTACTGCCTGGCTATCTGCAGTGGGGGAGGAGGACCCAGGCCTCTCCATCAGACATGGGCCCGGGTAAAGTGTACCCCCCCCCCCTTCTCAGTGCCACTGCCTGTGTATGGTTTTGCATATTAGGTTGACAACAGATATGAATCTAGTGTTATCTTCAGAAGCAGAAACATACACCCACACACAAAACCTGTAGCCAGGGATACATGTCTATATGGGTATGGGTCATAGTGTCAACAGTACTAAGGTCGACATGCAGTGGGTCCACTAATGGTTGACTGAAGGTCGACATGAGACGATATCGACACGTGGGAAGGTTGACATGGGCTTAGGACGACATGTCTTTAGGTCAACACAATCATTAGGTCAAATTGGGCTAGGTCAACAGTCAAAAGGTCAACATGGGTTTTTCACCTTTTTTTCCCCGAATGTCAACACAGTTGACATTGATGTATCTGTGCACCGTGTCCCTTCGCATGGCTCACTGAGCTCGCCATGCTTTGGGCTCGCTGTGCTTGCCATGCTGCCGGCACAGTGCCCCGCTACACTATTTTATTTTCCTACCATGCCCTGGTGGATGCTAGCGCATGAAATACTGCCTGTCGGCACGTCGGCTCATAAAAAGTGAAAAGCCCATGTTGACATTTTAACTGTTGACCTTACCCATGTCAACCTAATGCATGTGTCAACCTAATGACATGTCGACCTAAGTACATATCGACGTTCACCTTGGCTTGTGTTGACCTTCAGTGGTCGATGCAATACATGTGCTGTCAACCTAACGACCGTATACCGTTTACATGAGTCACAAACGACAGATCACTAAATATATGTATTTATAGCACACATATTGCTCACACCAATGGCTTCCTGATTGTGCACAAATGTGAACTTTGTTTCTGAAACTATAAGAGCCACGTATAAAGTGTTTCTAAATTCGTATTTTTTTTTGACAATTTGGGGTTAATTAAAAGTTGAGAGCAAAAAAACCCCCAAAACCTTAAAAATGGAGTTACTTTGTACCTTGACAAAACTAAGTTATACAGCAGGTGGGGTACTCTGGGGTAAAGTATGAATAAAGCTGTCCTGCTTTTGTGAGTTACATGCAAAAACAGCAAGTATTTACCCTGTATGTAATAAAAAAATAGATTAATATAGCCCTTCTGTTATTACACAAATGTATGTCCTGCTAGCCAACTACCTGGCTTATTTACTGAAATATGTATATTCCTACATATTAGAAAAGGTATCTGGCATACAGGTCTAGTCTAAGGATGGCTATCGACCATTGATGATTCACAATCATTGATGGTCTATAACCGATGTTGAATATTTGTACCATTGATGGGGAAGAACTAGATGCCTTTCTGCTATTGATATATATATATGTTTCAGTGTTGTTGCACATGCCTGCTAGATGCCAGCCGTGGACACAGTGCGGAGATGTAGAACAGATGCACATCATGGCATGCAGATTCACGACAACCTGCAGTCATGTGGCACTTGTCCAACTACATTTCCCATGGTCCTTGCAGGGTGCCAGGAACTTCTTGAATGTCTTTTTTAATAGTATCCATGTCACCTGTTCTTTTCTTCATTTAAATATGCAATTTAGCCCATATAGGACATGTAAATAAAATGAATGTATGTAATTGTACAGTCTGTACTTAATACATATTGTACTTTTTATATTGTATTTATATTATTTCATTCTGCCAATTGCAGTCTTACCCTGGTGAAGTCTCTTTGGAGACAAAACGCGTCAGTACTTCATATTCAACTTTAATCCTGTCGATGTGAAAGGGAAGATTGTATGGGAAAACTGATATCCTCTTTTACAACAAAAAAATTATAATAATAATTAATTTTTTTTTACTGTTGGACACTATTTCTTTGTATTTTTGATTGTCATTGGCCACAAGATTGTGAACCAGGTATAGGCGCAAGACCTGTGTATATATAATATTATACTTTATTAGATAAAATATTTTATTTCTCATAGAAGAGAAAACGAGAGATAAGAGTAGCTTGGAAACGAGCTAAGTTTTATGCACAAGCCCTGCATGACTGCTCTCTCAATACAATAGTTGAATGGTTAGAAAACAGTTCAATTCAATATAAACTTCCATTGTCTACAGTGTGTTGTTGAATCCACTATTGGAACACCGTGAGTCTTCCTCTTTGTTCTACATAGATGTTTTAAATGTTTTCGCATTAGGAGACACATTAGTTTAATAGCAAACATTGTGGTTTTGGCTCAGTATGCACATCGGCTGAAAAGAGAGAGAGAGAGACAGAGAGAGAGAGAGGAGGAGGAGGATACACATTAACTGCACAGAATAAAAAGGTGAACTCTACAGCAGAAACCATGGAATATAGACACACACCGACTCCTGATCAAATATCACTGTAGCATCCACAGCTAAACTTCCTCTCCACGCCTCATCTCTCCCTCTCTTCTCAGATGTCCTTTATTCCAGCAAATAACATGGTTTTAGGTTTCTTATTCCTTTTTGCTCTTCTTTCCAACCCCCACAGCTTCTGCCTGCCTATTTTGTTTGCTCCTGAGGGATAATCTGTATTTAACTTCAGAAATGTAAATACCTTAATCTGGTTTGATGTGCCAATAGGTAGGGATACCTGGGGATTTCTAAAGTGTTGGCTGCACACATGAATACCCAGAGATTATTAGCATATTCATGAATAGACAAATAGTTTCAGTAGGGTGCTGGGGAACACAGCGTAACTCAGTCCTTCAAATGGACAAAATAGGTTATAAATCAGTCACAGTAATACAGGTTAAGTATCCCTTATCCAAAATGCTCAGGACCAGAGGCATTTTGGATAACGGATTATTCTGTATTTTTTTTCGAATATTTTTATATTTGAATGAGGTACTTGAGGTATCTTAAATTTATGTTGTATACACACATCAAACACATGAAATACACACAAATATATTTTATTTGCACTTGAAACAAGGTTTTAAAACATAAAAAAGTTTGTGCACTATCTCAGACACTGAATTTGAATGCCAGGCAAACATTTTCTTGCACATATGTAGTGCCAGTTACACATCATTCCCCAGTAGTGCCAGTTACAGATGTCCCCAGTAGTGCCATTTGCATATAATGTCCCCAGTAGGTTTTAGCACAACATTTAAAAAAAATTACATTTTGGAGACTGGTTTTTGGAATAATTTGGATAGTTTATAAACTATATGTGGGATACATTTAGAAGAGGAAGTAAAAAGATAACAAATAGTAGCAGCTAGATGGACAGCCAGAAACTTCAACCACAGGGATTTTGAAGGAACCCTGCACATCCAGTAAGGTCGCCATAAACCTATATTACATTTATTGTATTTATTTAGCTATTTATATATATATATATATAATGCACAAATGACTAGCTCAGTCATTCACATCAGTGGGGCCTGCAAGCTATACTCCCTATTACATGTACACACTAGACTAGAGTTGTTGTTTTTCTCAGCCTCCAATTAACCTAATAGTATATTTTTTAAGTGTGGAGGGAAACTGGAGCACCCAGCGAAAACCAACCCAAACATGGGGAGAACATACATAATACACATCTATGGGTTATGATTGGGCTTTGACCATGATCTAATTGCTGTAAGGTAACAATACTAATCAGTTTATAAAGATAAAGGGAAGGGGAGGAGGTTAGGTTCCGCACTGAATTCTTTTTGTTCGCCTATTATATACTACTTCTGCATCCTCTTTAGTGTTTGTAAGAGTATGTGTATTTATACACTAGATTATTCTCTATTATTTTGTCTTAGTTGGGGAGTGGTGCTACCCTTCTCTAGTCGTTAGACATATAGTAGAAAAAAAGGGGGAGGGATCAGTAGAGATTGGGTAGGTGCACACTGCAGGTAGATATGTACCTATATCTACCTGCAGTGTGCACCCACCCAATCTCTACTGATCCCTCCCCCTTTTTTTCAACAATACTAATCACTATGCCATTGGTTCTGCCCCTAAATAACAGTGTTCTTTGGTTTAAAATTCCCTGTATAGACTCCTATGCAGGAAAGGATACACTCATCACAAACTCAATACTTCTACTTTAAACAGTATATAAAAATGGTTGGTACTTGTTTCCTAGCACGGCCACAATCGTATGGATCGTGTACCTTTAAGTTAAGGTACACGATCCATACGATGGACCCGATTTCCTTTGAAATCAGGTCCATTTTGCCGGCTAGGAGACAATATCGGGGGCATCGCGTCGGTCGGGACCATTAACAATGGTCCCGACGCGACCGACGCGATGCCCCCGATTTCCCCATAGGCTTCAATGTTAAAAAATATTTTAACATTGAAATCTTGTCGGGAAAGGTAAAATATCGGGGGCATCGCGTCGGTCGGGACCATTAACATTGGTCCCGACGCGATGCCCCCGATTTTTCCATAGGCTTCAATGTTAAAATATTTTTTAACATTGAAATCTTGAAAAAATGTGAAAAATGTGAAATGGGCCAATATGACCCATTTGACATTATAGATGTCCCTGTCGTCACCCCACGATAGACGCCAACCCGAAGCGTGGCGAGCGCAGCGAGCCCGCGAGGGGCGGCGGTGCGCGTCCTCCGACCTTTTCATTCCCCTACTATCCACGTCGGCGTGGAGTTGAGAATAGAATAGTGTGGCGAGCGCAGCGAGCCACCGAGCCCGAAGCGTGGCGAGCGCAGCGAGCCCCGCGAGGGGACGCGTATACCTGTGAAGTTATACGCGTCCCCTCGCGGGGCTCGCTGCGCTCGCCACGCTTCGGGCTCGGTGGCTCGCTGCGCTCGCCACACTATTCTATTCTCAACTCCACGCCGACGTGGATAGTAGGGGAATGAAAAGGTCGGAGGACGCGCACCGCCGCCCCTCGCGGGCTCGCTGCGCTCGCCACGCTTCGGGTTGGCGTCTATCGTGGGGTGGGGTGTACGCCGGGACATTTGGGGGGGTTGGGAATATTTTACATTGAATTCAATGTAAAATCGGGTCCCAGGGACCCGATTTACATTTCATTAAAAAAAAAAAAAATCGGGTCCAAAATCGGTCGGTCGCGTCGATCGCATCGCATCGCATGCGACCAAATCGCATGCGATGCGATCGACCCGATTTTTCCGACACGACCACCCCGATGTAAATCGGTGTGGCCGTGCTAGGAAACAAGTACCAAATGGTTACTTTTATAGACCCAGTGTTGGATATGAATTACCTTCCCAGATGCCCCATCTATACTGGGTGCACACAATGCACACATTTATTCAGTACGTACATGGGGGCTCTTTCGTTTAGCGCATGTGTGCTCATAAAGTCTACACTGTAGGCTAGAGACGAGGGGACCCAAATAGAGACTTCACCTAGGCCCCTTCCTTTATTAATACACCCCAGGTGGGGGCTGTATATAAGTAACCATTCAGAATGGCCATTCATGACATGGCTCCTAGAGCAGTATGTGTTTTGTCATTCTGACTTGTCACATAAGAAAAAAAGCTGGAACTTGGGCATTAAACAAGTGTGTGAGTGTTGGGGGAGATGTGATCAAATCTTGGAGATAGAGGAAAAACCTGGTACGGTTAAAAAAATGCGGAGCAGCGAATTACTCACCAATTCATGTGTTTTTATCGAAATTGGAGACTGGTTTTTAGTCATTGATTCATCAATATGTCATCCTTATGTTCAGTGACATGGGGACTCAATTTGCTTCTGTTTGTACACATAGTTTATGATCGACAGCCACCAGCGCTGGTTTTGTCTATTACTTTGACCCAGTGGTAGCTAGCTCCACCTGTAGATCCTTTAAAATGTGTCAATGAGTAATGAGTGCACCTGTGTACCTGCGGGGTGAGCTGGAGGACTGGAGTTGGCTACCCCTGCTCTGACCATAAATAATTTGAATTGGTCCTGGACCACCAACCTGTGGCACCCCTGGAAGTGTCCCAAGGCACCCCAGGGGCAGATTGGCCCACAGTTTGCCAATGGGCTGGTCCTGTCGACCCTTGGCCAGGCTGGCACACACCCAGTCGGCTGACTGGGCCCCATATTCCCTTACTCTGGTGACTGGCCATCTATCTCACACTGCTTTCCCACAGCTGTGCTCGCACACCGGAAGCTGCCTGCTACTCCTGCCACTTCCTGGCTGCAGCAGCACAGCGTAATGTGGGTGGTAGAGGACCAGCTGTTACATTCTGGGAGAGGCGGGCATGGCCTCAGCACACCCTCCTTATTTATTAAATGCTTACCTTACACATCAACATTTGGCTCTTCTAATACTTAGCAGTCTGGCAACCAATTCTTTAGAGCTATAATTGTTTGTTGTGCAGGACATACCCTGATATGATCTGTCATTACTTTAGAGGGAGTTGTATAACCTGATGTTCTGGCTGTGATTATATGCCCCTCCAAAAACAAAATTACATTACTTCAAAAGGACAAGAAGCACATAAACGGCTTCAGCGCTATAGTTTTCTGTCTTCCATGCAGGGTACTTCTGGTAAATCCAATTCCCTCCTTCTACACTATGGGGCTGATAAACATCTTTAATTCACCACAGATAACACTTTATGCAATGTAATTACCTGCAGTGTTAATGAAATAGTTATATTGTAAGAGTTTTAACTGGGATTTTTGCTTTGCCCACTCTTGGCGGCTTCATATAATTCTATCATATTATTATAATTGTGCAGATTGGTTTTCATGATTCATTTCCCATTTATTCTTTTATTTACACATCTGTACGGATTTGCTTCTATTGTGCGAATTTGGCAAAGCTGTTAACATTACACAATCTGATCTAGAAAACAAGTAGCTGCATTTATTTTTTATTTATTTATAAATACCTGTCTATTCATGCATGAACACATTATCCCAAAATTAAAATACAACGACATTCCTGCAGCCTAAGCTGATTAATTATAATGTATATCATCTGTGCATTTGGCGCAGAACAAGCCAACTATGTGCACTCAGACCTTTCATGTTTGGGATGTATGATGTCTAGTCAGCACTTCATTACTATGCTATCCGCTCACTTTCATTGAGAGGTCCCATGTCCTAACCTGTACCACCCTCCCCCTTTCCCTTAATGGATTGTTTTTCTGTTCAAAAGCACAAAATCCTGGGGACATGAAAACGCTGAAATTCATCACACATCTCTCTGGTTTCAACACCATTAATCAACTCCCGATGAAGAAGTCACAGGTCTTGATCTCTGACCCTGCAGAAAACTTTACAATGCCCAAGGTGTGGCAACCTTACTTCTTGCCACCAAAAAATTCCGCTTCTAGAATATTGTTGGATGCTACTGTGAAAAGTCATCGCTTTGTGTAGTTTAAGGTTGTTCATTCTGCAGTTCCTGGACTACAAAAATGTAACCCAAAATGATCATGCACTATGGGGGTTATTCTGGTTAACTCCTGGCAAATTCCTTCTCAAATGGACAAAACCATGTGCACTGCAGGGGGGCAGATGTAACATGTGCAGATAGAATTAGATGTGGGTGAGTTATTTTGTTTCTGTGTAGGGAAATACTGACTGCTGTATTTTTACACTGCAATATGCATAGGCGTGCGCACATTGAGTGTTAGGGGTGCACAGGCACCCCCTAATGCTGTGCCCACCATTATGAACACCTCCCGGCCGCTAACAATACCAGCAATACCTTTAATCAAAGACTTTTGCTTTTTAGAACTGTATTCCATTAAAAGAAGTGCCTACCAATTATATGTGTGTTTGCATTGTTAATTGAACTAGACCATTGTCATATCACTACACACCTGCGTCACACATATCACTACACACCTGTGTCACCCGTATATGTGTATGACTGTATTTTCATGTACTGTTACACAGAGTAATTAGAGACTTACAACTGAAATAGGCCGGATATTATGGTGCGGCTGAGAGACTTTTTATATTGTAGCAAGTGCCAATAGATGATGGAAGACACGCCTGATTGGCGGTGTTAGACACACCCAATAGGTGGAGCTATGCACACTCCTTTGACGGTGCACCCCCTAATAAAATGTGCTGCGCACACCTATGGCAATATGGATCTAACTTTGAAGTAAACCCCACCCAAATCTAATTCTCTCTGCACAAGTTACATCTGCCCCACCTGCAGTGCACATGGTTTTGTCCATCTAAGAAGGAATTTGCCAGAATGAGTGAACCAGAATAACCCCCTATATGCCAAATACTAATTCTGCTTATTTCTCTACCCTTATTTAATCTATAGTATATACATAGCATAATTGCTATGGGGCTTTGTGTCCTGGGACCTATTCCTCCACAGTTTCTCCATTTCAATTTATTTGGTTTGCAAGTGCTGATCCTGGCCCCAGTGCTGTTATTCTAAAAAAGAAAACTGAAAAGAGAAATGCCTCATAAAATAGCTACAAGTAACATTAGCAAGTAGTATTGCGAAAGCAACTTTTCAAAATGAATATAAAGTTGTATTTATGCTTGAGATTTTCCCCCTTTGCAAGGCAGACCCAGCTGCTTAACAAATGGAAATAGTTTTCACAAGTCTCAGTTTCTGTAAAGGCAGAACACGCACATATATATTTATATCACAAGCCCAGGGCTGTAAGATCAGTTTCACCACCTTGCCCCTCCCAACTTCCCCTTGCCATTTAGAGGTGGTTCGCGTAATTGATTTGCTGGTTCTTTATTACACAAGTGGCTGTGTGTAGCAGCTGCAGGGCTCTGGCTGAGGTGAGTCCCTGCTTGGTGCGGCATTACTGCAGATTAGTATAATTGTATTGCATATTATATCTCCCAACTGTCCCAATTACAGTGGGACAGTCCTGCTAATTGGAGACTGTCTCAATGTCCCTCCCATGGGTGGCAGTGTCCTGTGGGTGGGGGCAGTTGGGGGGGGGGGGCCTCACCGCTGCTCTGCTCAGCAGGGAGAGAGCATGGGGCTATGCAGTCAGCAATTTATCTGTCAGTCTATCGCAGACATTCCCAACCACGGTCCTCAAGGCACACCAACAGTGCAGGTTTTGTAGATATCCAGGCTTGAGCACAGGTGACATTATTAGTATCTGAGGGATTCTGATTAAAGCATCTGTGCTGAAGCCTGGATATCACTAAAACCTGCACTGTTGGTGTGCCTCTAGGACCTTGGTTGGGAATGCCTGGTCTATCATCTTTATCTGCCTGTAAATATCCACACATTCTCACACTGCTTGACACTAATGCCACCTTCTACCAAAAACACAGGTCCAACCCAGGTTTCTGAATGCGTTTCCATCTAGGTCACACCCTGTTTACATTTGACCTTGGACCTGGGATATTCCTACTTTAGCACAATGTACACTGAACCCAGGCCTGATCTGCATGTCACTCACAGACACTACCTTGAGGCCGTCCTCTGCATACACAGCCAATCAGCAGCTTTTAAGTTGGATAACCCAGAATGAGCTGTTTACACTGCACGTTACCTATGTCCAACAATGATGGCTACCAGGGTCAGATTTACAGGTCACTTTTACAGGAAGCTGTGACTTAGGTGGACCCAGCAAAAACCCAGGTTATTGGGGAAGCAGAAAATTTATAGAAGTTGTATATACCCTTTAGATCAGGGTGTGGTGAGATTCACTGCGTTTCGCTGGCAGATGCTTCCACTTAGAAGGTTATTTTATCCACTGCAATCTCCTATACTCATACAGTACATTCCAACATGACCCTCTCCAGGAGGAATAGAATGTTCTATTCTTGGACTTCCCTCTTAATTTATGATTACCATCACCTGTAGTGAAACACCTTTGTTTTCAATTAGCCTGTTTAAAACAGGTGATGGCAATCATAAATAAAGAGGTAAGTCCAGAAGCAGAGCACTGGGTCCCTCCTGTAATGGGTCATGTTGTGAGGCAGGTATACCCCCCAGACATATATGGGTATATTCAATGCCCTACGGCGAGCTGTGATGGCGAGCAGTGCAGATAGCTCGCCGTCACAGCTCGCGGGTTTGACCCACCCTGCACTCACCGTTTCCACCTCGCTGTTTTTATTCAGCGAGGTAGAAATGGCGAGTGTGGCTGTCTAAATGGCGAGGGTCTCCACTATAAGCTGCGGTCTTGCTGCATTAGCAGCGAACCTCAACATTTGGGGCCATCCTCTGATGGTGAGGATTCCCACTGAACATAGAATAGGGCCAGCGAGGGGGTTAGACAGAAAGAATGGCTTGTTTTTCGGCGATCTCCGCAGAAAACAATTGAATACCACTCATAGTCATGCCCTTATATTAAGGCTGAATTTTATATATATATATCTGTACTGGCTAGCGGCACTCAGGACTTGCATAAATGAAGATACAAAGTGTCGTTTAAGAGTATGCAAGAATATATGTTTTAAGCTACTGAACCTTTGGAAGGCAACTCCATCTTCTCTCTCTCTCTCTCTCTCTCTCTCTCTCTTGTCTTTCTCACAGGCTGTGCTTGGGAGAGGCATGACTGTCTCTGTTGTAATTGGCTGTGATTAATGAAGGGTGCAGTGAACATTAATGACTGGCAGAAGATGACACTGACAGATGTACTCCTCCTGGCCATGTGGGAAGGGTAGGGCAAGGGTGGAGACAAGTCTGTTCCCAAGGCCAGAACCCACCATTAAACTAAATATAATGAACTTATGTTCAGCAAAGTGGTTTTGGCTGTGTTAGTAGGCGCTGCTGAATGTTCCCCAATTATACACCTGGAGGAAAGACAGCTGCCAGTGATAAAAGAGAGGTGGTCCTGATTTTCTTTCACTTCTATGTTTTTGCTTTTATCTATATTTTACATTTAAGCACTATTATATTGTATGCATCAGTGACCTAAATGTTTGTTACATGGGGACCATCGCTCCCAAAACAAAAAAGGTCAAATCTAAAACGACATAAATGAATGATAAAATAGTGGCTGTCTCATAAGTGAGGGTTACTAGAAAAAAGGTTTCTTTGCAGCAAGAGAACAATGATTGTGTTTCAAGCTAAGCACAAACAGGACCCTACATTCCGATGCCGACTGTTAATGCTTAACATAGCGTGGACTAAATAGATTATTATGGCAGAACTGTTCTGAATTTTACCATTCTCCAACAACCTTGGGGGTCCAGTCCACTGATGTCAGGCAGGGCCCTCAGAGTAATCTGCCTTTGATAGAGGTTTACAGGTCTACCTGTATTAGAAAGGAATTTACTGATATGATCTACCTACAGATAAATGTACTTCAGCCTCCATGGAGGGAGAGAACGAAAATCAAAATCTACCCTTTAAAAATTCCTTCTTAAAACGTTATTATCTCATACGCAGTTACTTGTTTCCACCACCAAGTGGTTCACACTTGGTCGTGGTTTGCGTATAAGCATTTCTGCGCATGTGCAAACCGCGTCTGCAAACGGCCTTGGCAATTTACAATGTCATTGGGTTGTTCGCAGCAGGGAGGGAGGGATAGGGGTGGACAGGGGGTGGTGTCGGGCCATGGGAACGCCCAGCATTTCATGGGAATCCCATGCAATTGCTGGACGCTCCCATGGGGATGCCGGACGGGACGAAGTCTGCCGGGTGATGGTGGCTGATGGAATATGAACTCAGCCGACTGCCCTGTTGTCGTCCCGGCCCCTGCAAATATAAGTCAGTCTCCACAGACTTATATTTGCGAAGGCAGAAATAATCATTCGATGGTTGGCGACCATCGATTAATTTCTCCTACTGAAGGGAACATGCGAGGGGATGTGTCTTCATAACACATGCTAACGCATGGTTACGAGGGGAAACGGCAAATACAGAACTAGCAAATCCATAAAGGATGCATCTTGAAATTGGGGAATGGGCGTGAATGGTGCACCGGGCATCCCAGGAAAAAGGTGTAATTGGTAACATTCCCATTCCCTTGTTCCCATTCAATGATAAAAGGTTCATCAAATATATCCATAATGTCCAGAGGTGTTAATATGGCATAATAGTTGTAGGGTGTAGAAGGATAGTCAAACACTACATACATTGCTGCTGGCCAACTGTAACTGACCTTTTTTTTAATAAATTGGCAAAAAAATAAGACGCTCTTTTTGATGGGCCTAATAAATAGACCACAGAGTTAAGTCTGTTCTTTTCAACATTTTACAAATTTACTGACAATTTACCTTGGTATGTATGGAAAATAAAATGTTTCTAGTTTACTGATTCCTCCGACAAATCAATGATCATCGATGTACACCAATTTGGATTTTCCATCACCAATCAGTGGATCTGAGCGGAATCGACAGAAATGGCGTATGTAAATTATAGGTCAGTGTGTACTAAGTAACTGTAGAATGCAATTTCATTGTCCTGGCTTGTTTAGTGTCATGAGGGAAAAAGGGTCCACTCTGCCTTTCTCTGAAGCCCTGTACACACTAGGCAATGTGTTCTACCACCGATATCAATAATGATATCGGCATCCGTACGAGAGTGTCCGTACACACAGTACACACTGAAAGATAGCTGGAAACGATATCATCATTAACATCACCCACATCTGCATGTCTTGTTGACAATATAGTAAACAATGAGCATGCAAAACAGATGACAGAGGGGGTAATTAACAATGTGCACAAGTGAAACACATCGTCAAAGATAATGAGCATAAGTAATTTATATCGCTCACAAGGGCCAAAATGAACAATATCTTTTAAAAAGTATCTAGTGTGTATGGGGCTTTAAGGGAGCGTATCCAATGGTAATTCAAAGGCATTTGCTTAATGCTATAAAAAAAATCATAAAAAAAAGAACATGTGATATGTGGTTTACAGTCTATTGTATAGTGTTCAACTGCATTGAAATGAACCGAAGGCAATGACATAGAACAAGTAGTGTTTAGAAAGGAGCTGGAGCACTGATACAGCACATAACTGCATACAAACAAGCCAATAGCTATACTCTTACCTGGACCAATGATTTTTAGCTACAAAACTATTGATCATGAATAATAAGAATGAGCAACCAGTAAAGCAGAAATTTTGAAAGTACAGTACACTAGTAAGGAAAAGTGAGGGGGAGGCTGTCAGGTGAGGAGTAGAGAGACCACACAGAATACTCAGACAGTGACTGGAATCAGATAAAAGATATGCCGACACGCACCCACACACACCACCCTACCCTCCTGTTGCTCTAGGGGATGTGCACAGAACCATTACACTGCCAGGAAGAGCATGTCATAGGGAAGGGGGCCAGTGAGAAATGGGAGAACTGACAGCAGGAAGCAAAAGAGCATTGGTGGGACATGTACTTGGTCTCATCACACTTATAGTGCACGGCTATCTTCCCTCTGTGACTTTCACTAACAGAAGTGTCTCTCAAGTTACACAACTTTTCTTTGTAAAAGAGCTATTCCCTGTAACAAGGAGTAACTAGTAAATAATTGCTGTACTTGATGTTTTTATTATTTCCTTAAATGCTTGTCATTATGCCAAGGTGCAAGCCTATTAAAAAGGCATTACCACAGGAACATTATACAGATGATTAAATTTGTTTTTTTAAATTCATATTTAATTTGCATTACCGTCTTGTAATTGAGAGATGACTTGCTGACAACCAACCAATGAACATTCAAATGAATGCAGACAATACAGTATTGTTCTGTTGGTGTCTTTGGATAATATTACATTTTATGTTCACAGAATACCAGCACATGCACAATCTGCATTTTCCCATCAGTTATAGCATAACAAATAGCAAAGAGTGAACCCTGCAATTTATTTCTATGAAGAATGTGGGGACTATATCCTATACACCAAAAGGCTCATTCACAAACAGCAGAATAAGCAAAAGGATGACAGAAAACCACATGCCCCTACTATCCACCTAGTACATTTATTGGTGCTTGCTCGCATCACACTTTTTGGAAGTGCAACCATTTGAAAGGCCAATTTTAGCTTTCCGCTTAATATACATGTCTACACTCAGCTATGGTTGAGACATAATAATAAGGAGACGTTCTGATTCAGGAAGGTGCTGGCAACTATCCTTAGTGATTCTGGTTCAGATTTACATGATAAAATCATCCAGAAGATATATTAGCAAAGGCATAGATAGTATACTGTAGGAGGTGTGAGTGCTATGTGGCCACAGTGCACCTCTAGTCCTGCCTCCCTCTGCACCCAGCCATCACCTCACGCCACAGAATAGTGTGCCAGATGCTCCCAGCACTCCTCACATGTGCCCATTTCTCCCATCCCTGAAGGACTGCGGCACACCTACTGTCTTCCCTAAGCCCACCTAATGTCCACCCCAGCACATCAAGTCATGTGGTAAGTGTTGCTAAGCTAAGCCTGTCAGGCAACTCACAGATACTCCTCATCTTGTGACTCTGGATAGTCACTATGGTGAGTGACAGTATTGCTCAGAGCAGGCCCATGAAGGGGCTTTAGTGGGATCTGAGCTAGCATATAAAGGTGCAATGGGTGGCTCTGGACTGCTAAAGTACATACATACGGTGCCATTTGAGCTTTGAAATAAAATGGACATCGAACGCCGCATTCAGCCGCATTTGATGCTGATTCGATAATGATGTGTGTCCCCGCGGCATCAAAATCGAATAGAGAAATAGACTTTGCAGGCAAGACTATATAGTACAGATCTGGCTATATAGTCCAAATCGAAAACGTTCGATCCTGATTCGATCCCAATTTTTAGCTAGCTTCTAAACCTACTACATACTCACCTACCCTCCCAGAATGGGCAGGAGGGTCCTGAAAATCAGGTCCCCCTCCTGTCTCCCCGGAACGGTGGGCAAGCCTCTTGCATTTAGTGCAGCCCCCGCACCCCCTCCCTCTGACTGATATATACTGGCATTCGCGACCCTTTGGGGAGGGGATGAGGCTAAAATGCCACAAATTGCATCATTTATTAACACCCCCTCCCTGAAGGGTTTCATTGGTGTCCCCATGAAAACGTTGTTTTTTTCCCATGCAAATATGGGCGGGATGCTGAGGGCGGGCGGCTAACGTCACATGACATCAGCCACCTGCCCTGTCTTCGTTCCATAGCCCGCAAATATACTGTAAGTCAGTCTCCGCTGACTTATATTTGCGAGCCCAGGATAAATCATTTGATGGTTGCCGACCATCAAATGATTCCTCCTGCTGCAGCTGCATGCAAGGGGATGTGTTTCATAACACATCTCCTTGCATGGTTGTGAGGGTATATGGCGGCGGGGGTATTTTTTCAGCAGGGCGACAAGGTGGGCACTCTGGTACTAGATAAGCTGCGATCTTGACTTTGAAAATGCACCTATAAGCGAAATGCGTGAGAGGATCCATGGATACCAAGCAGCAACCTATTGTCTTTTATTTTCCTTGCGCATGATCCAGCCGCCGCTACTTACATATCGCAAGCTCGGTGACTTATGGACTACTACCACTAAACATCTATTCACCTTGCCGCTGGAGGAGAAGTTCTGCAAATTATCCGGAACGGACAGAGTTACCAATGCATTACAGGTGTCAGCAACCTGCTTACATCACCGCCCATACCTGTTCGCAATCACCAGATCCAGTAACCAGCTCTTGACCAGGGAGACACAGCGGGTGAGAGATGCCATGGACAGACAAATCACTATTATAACCCACACATCATCCACCGCAGCCACCTCTCATCTCGGGAGATGCCACGCTTCCAGACGCAGACCACCTAAGTAATTGAACGTGCAGCCAGCATTCAGGCCACTACAACCTCCGGCATAGCCGGCGCACCTATTCTCAGCTCCAAAACACTTGGACCCCATAATTAAGTATCCAGCAATTGGCAAGTAACCATTTATACTAGACTTTGAGAGAACTATTTATTTGCACAAGGAAATCCAATATATAAAACTAATATCACAACAATAATAGAACAATAACTGCCTAGAGTAGGGATAGCCAACTCCAGTCCTCGAGAGCTACCAACATTTAACATTTTCCAGTTCTCCTCACAGAATCATAAGTAAAGTAATCAGCTCCACCTGTGGATCATTTATAATGTGTCAGCCAATAATGACTGCACCTGTGCCCCAGCTAATGTGAACTGTTGGTAGCCCTCGAGGACTGGAGTTGGCTCCCACTGGCCTAGAGTATCAGGTTTTTTAGATTTTTTTATTTTAATGTACTGTATATGTTTTTTAGTATAACAAATTACATTACTATATTAATATTTACAAATATTGTCATTGTTATTAATTAACTGGTGGCCACCCAGTTTGTCTTTGCATTTTCCAAATAAAAAAAAAAAAAATATATATATATATATATTATTATTATTAGAGATGTGCGGCGGCCACTTTTTCGGGTTTTGGTTTTGGTTTTGGATCTGGATCTCCCTTCGTGTTTTGGATCTGGATTGGTTTTGGCAAAACCACCCTTGTGGGTTTTGGTTTTGGTTTTGGATCTGGATTTTTATGAAAAAATGCTAAAAATTGCTAAAATAACAGAATTTGGGCCTGTTTTTGCCCCTAAAGTATTATTAGCCTCAATAACATTAGTTTCCACTCATTTCTAGTCAATTTTGATCACTTCACAGCTTACAAAATTGTTTTCATTTACTGTAGTTGGGCCAAAAGGGTATACCGAGGTAGCTGGATGACTAAGCTAAGCGACAGCAGTCGGCATCACATACATGTGGACCTTACACTTCCAACCTGGCAGAGCGGCACTGCAGGGGCAGACAGGGTGGCAGTTTAATAAACTATCCCAAAAAAAGAGAAATGCTCCAAACAGCAAATACAAAGAGGTATCGGCCTTGTCATGACTGGTGGTAGCAGCTTCAGCACTCCCACTATTTCCTCCTCCATCATCCTCCAAAAATGTGTTTTTATTTTATTTATTACTTTTATTTATTTTTCTTACTTTACACTGGACACAGCCTGTCACACTGGACACAGCCCCTTGGACACTGGACACTGCCCCTGGACACAGCCCCTGGACACCGCCCCTGGACACTGGACACAGCCTGTCACCCTGGACACAGCTCCTTGGACACTGGACACTGCCCCTGGACACAGCCCCTGGACACTGCCCCTGGACACTGCCCCTGGACACTGGACACAGCCTTTCACCCTGGACACAGCCCCTGGACAATGGACACAGCCTCTGGACACAGCTCCTGTACACTGGACACAGCCATCACACTGGACACAGCCCCTGGACAATGGACACAGCCGTCACACTGGACACAGCCTCTGGACACCGCCCCTGGACACAGCTCCTGTACACTGGACAATGGATATATGTCACGCTGGACACTGGATATATGCCGTCACACAATGGTTAGATGTCACAGTGGCCACTGGATATATGTCGTCACACTGGACACAGGATATATGTCGTCACACTGGACACAGGATATATGTCGTCACACTGGACACAGGATATGTCGTCAGTCGTCACACAGGACAGGACACAGGATATATGTCGTGAGTGACTCGTGACACTGGACAATGGATAAGATATAGGCCGTCACACTGGACACAGCCCCTTGTATTAATGCTGCCCCTGTACACAGTGTACTACTCAGCAGCACTGCAGCCCCTGTGTGTGAGCACTGCAGCACTGAGTTAGTTAAATCACAAAAAAACACAGGGTTCAGGGCTAAATAAAATAAATCACAACACAGGGCTTAGGGCTAAATAAATCACATCAGGGCACGGGCCACAGGACAGCCCCTGGACAGTGGACACTGCAGCCCCTGCATTTGAGCACTGCAGCACCTAGTTAGTTAAATCACACTACAGGGCTCAGGCCACAAGTCTACAACACAGGTCACGGAGCACAGCACAGCACGGAGCACATGGCACGGAGCACAGCACAGGGCAGTGAGGGCAGGTCACGGAGCACAGCACGGAGCACATGGCACGGAGCACAGCACAGGGCAGTGAGGGCACAGGTCAGGTCACGGAGCACATGGCACAGAGCACAGCACGGAGCACACGGAGCTTCCCAACCACCCTCTTCCCTCTCCAAGATTGGAGTGAAGATGGCGGGCGCGCGTGCGTCTTTTATAAGATCCCGCTCCCGCGAGAATCCGACAGCGCGATGATGACGTTCGGCCTCGTTATTGGTCCGGAATTCAGGCGGAAACACCCGAGCCGGCTCGGATCTGGCCCGGATCCCCGATATTCGGATCTGTCGGATCTCGGGGATCCGGACCCGCTCATCTCTAATTATTATATATATATAAATATTTTTATATCTACTGATGCATGCGTACTCCATACATGGTGCAATTCAATTTATAACTAAATAGCGCAGTGCTTCTACATCTTTGTCTCATCTTTAGTTTTAGTTTGACCTGTAGCATGCCCTTCGGGGCACACAACAGAATTCAAAACATTCGGCATAGTGACACCACAATGCCAGAAGCCCGCTGCTGAATTATTAGAAATAAATATATTATTTGTCTGTAGAATTGTATAATTCTATTTATATAATTCTTTTCTTAATCATATAATTTTTTATATAAGCGCCTGAGTACTGTCCTTTTGTCACATTTCTTGTTTAAAACAGCAATCTTTGCGGCTTACCAAGTCAACCAGAATCAGGTCGTAAGTGCCGTGGCCAATCACCATACAGCCAGGGGTATAAAGCCAGTCCTCCAGCACTGAGGAGTGGCCAGTGCTTTGCTGTACAATCCTTGTATGTAGCCTGCTATCCTGTTCCTGGTTGTACAAAGACTCCTGTGCTTATCCCATCTATAGTACTGCCTGGCTCCGCAGCTTCCTGACTAGCTGCACCGCTGCTATCATTGGTCCAACCCAGTGTTCCCAGGAAGCTGTTGCTCTCCCATTATATCCCATTAACCAGCACTGCTGTCTGCACTATGGTGCAATCCTGGTTCCTTCACCTGCTGTGCTCTGCCACATTGGTTCAATCCCGGTAACCTGCACTGCTGTCTGCACTACAGTTCAATCCCGGTTCTTGAACCTGCTGTGCTCTGCCTCATATGTTTAATTCCTGCAACCTGCACTGTTGTCTGAATCTTGGTTCAATCCCAGTACCTGCACCTGCTGTGCTCTGCTTATCAGTACATCTTGGTAACCATCAATGCACTCTGCACTCCAGTTCATCCCGATAATCTGCACCTGTTGTGCTCTTCTTATCGGTACATCCTGGTAACCTGCATTGCTTTTCTTTCTTTGGTTCAATTCCAGTAATGTGCACCTGTTTTGCTCTGTTCATCAGCACATCCTGATAACCTGCACCTATTGTGCTTAGTTCACCAGTACATCCTGGTGACCGGCATTGCACACTGCTCTCGTGTTCAATCCAGGTAACCTGCACCTTTTGTGCTCTGCTCATCGGTACTTCCTGGTAAACTGCATTGCACTCGGCTCTCGGTTCAATCCTGGTAACCTGCACCTGTTGTGCTCTGTTCATTTGTACACCCTGGTAACCTGTAGAGCTGTCTGCTTTCAGTTTTATCCTGGTACCTGCACCTGCTGTGATCTGTTCATTTGTACATACTGGTAACCTGCATTGCACTCCACTTTCCGGTTAAATCACGGTAACCTGCATCTGTTGTGTCCGGCTCATTGGTACATCCTGGTAACCTGCATTACACTTCTTTCTCCAGTTCAATTCTGGTAACCTGCACCTGTTGTGTTCTGCTCATCGGTACATCCTGGTAACCTGCATTGCACTCCCATACCCAACAACCTGCACCTGTTGTGCTCTGCTCACCAGTACATCCTGGTAACCTGCATTGCACTTTCATTCAATCCGGTAACCTGCACCTCTTGTGCACAGCTCACGGTACATCTTGGTAACCTGCATTGCACTCCCATACCCAGCAACCTGCACCTGTTGTGCTTTGCTCACCAGTACATCGTGGTAACCTGCATTGCACTCCCAATCCCAGCAACCTGCACCTGTTGTGCTCTGCTCACCAGTACATCCTGGTAACCTGCATTGTACTTTCATTCAATCCCGGTAACCTGCACCTCTTGTGCACAGCTCACGGTACATCTTGGTAACCTGCATTGCACTCTGCTCTACGGTTCAATCCTGTAACCTGTATCTGTTGTGCTCTGCTCATTGGTACATCCTGGAATCCGCAGTGCTGTCTGCACTTTGGGATTTATCCTGGTACCTGAACCTGCTGTGATCTGTTCATTGGTACATCCTGGTAACCTGCATTGCACTCTGCTCTCTGGTTCGATACCGGTAACCTGCACCTGTTGTGCTTTGCTCATCTGTACATCCTGGTAAACTGCATTGCACTCCGCTTTCTGGTTCAACCCCGGTAACCTGCTCCTGCTATGCCCGGCTCATTGGTACATCATCCTGGTAATCGCACTACTTTTTTCGGTTCAATTCTGGTAACCTGCACCTGTTGTGCTCTGCTTATTGGTACATCCTGGTAACCTGCATTGCACTCCATTTTCCGGTTCAATCCTGGTAACCTGCACCTGTTGTGCTCTGCTCATCGCTACATCCTGGTAACCTGCAGTGCTGATTTTACTTCTTCCTACTTCATGGCAGCCATAACATTGAGTTTTAACCCCTCCTCCTCTTTCTAGACAGGTACGTTTTTTACCTAGGATCCGCCCTCTCCACTTATATAAGCATGCTCCACCCCGCAACCCTTAGTCTTTTTCCTGTCTCCTCTGGAGAGTTAGGTACAGATTTATTGTTTTAATCACGGTAGGCATGTTGCTGCTGTGAACGGACGGCGGATGGGGTTGGCGGCGCCGTACCCAATTGGAAGCCCAGGCCGGTGGTTGGGCTGAAAGCAAACAGTGTAGGTGTCCCCCCCTTTAGTCTACCGGGATGGTAGTGGGGAGGACACCGGCCGGGAGAGGCAACATGATTGCACACGCGACCGTGTATTTGGTCAGCGTGCGCTCCACTCTGCAGTATCCAGCAGTCATGTGATGAGCTTCCGAGACGGGAGCGGGTCAGGAAGCGTGCGGGCCATTCAGCCGGATATGCGTTCCAGGTGATGCATTTCCGGGGGCGCGACGGCGTCCTGAGCACGCTGGAGTCTGGTTTACTATTTAAACACAGTCCAGTGTGTTGGGGTGAGGCTGCAAGGATGTCGGTGGAGCGGGAGGATGCCTCTGCTAAGAGCAATACCGCGCTGTCCAGGTAGGTCCTCTTTGAGGACGGGATTGTTGATTTTTTTTTTCCTATGTAAACAGTTAGTTAGTCAGTTTCTTATTTATTTATTTTAGTGTGCCGTCTGGCCCTAAGAAGAAACTGGCTAAGAAAAAACATCCCTCTAAAACTTGCCTCTGATGTGATAAAGTATTTACGGCCATAGAGGAAGAGAATGTTTGTAAAACATGTGACAAGGATATTAATCCTGAAGTGGAAGCACCATTACAAATCTCTGATCTTATGTGTTGGATGAAAAAGAATTTCCTTTCTAAAGAGGAATTTCTTAGTAATGGGAAAAGATCTAAATCTCAAACTAGTATGGATCAGGATCTGGATAATTATTCTCCTGTGTTTTTGTCAGATGATGACGGTACTTGTTCTGACACTGAGTCAGGTGAAATCCTGGGAGAAGATCGTTCATTTAATCCTGAATTGGTGGAAATGGTTCTTAAAAAAACGTATAAAACCATTAATTATAAAGAAGCTGTGAAGGAGGATAAGGACACCTTATTTGAGGATAGATCATAGAAGGGTAGATACTTTCCTGTTCACAAGGTGGTGAAGGAGGTATTACAGAAGGAATGGAATAATGCAGACAAGCGTGTTGGCAATTTTAAGAGGGTTGATAAGATGTATCCCATTCAAGACAATGAATTTCTTAAATGGTGTTCAATCCCTAAAGTGGATGCGGCAGTGGCAGAGATTACTACGAAGACCACCATCCCTATAGAAGATGGGGTGTCCCTTAAAGATGCTATGGAAAAGTAAATGGAGAGTGCATTTAAGAGACTTCACATTTCGAGTTCCATAGCATTAAAATCTGGAGTAGCTATGGCATCAGTATCCAGAGCACTTAGGTTATGGTGTTCTTCCTTACAAGAGGATGTTTGTGATAGAGCTTCCAGAGAACAAATTAGTAAGAATCTTAATGCAATTCAAGTTGCGGTTGATTACATGTGCGAGGCATCTCTAGACATGTTAGATTTCTCGGTACTTGTGAGTTATCCGGGCGCCCGATTTTTTGATTGTATGCCTTAAGTTAAGGCATACAATCAGATGCGATGCGATGCGATATCGCATCGCATCGCATCGCATCGCATGCGACCATCGGATGCGATGACCCGATTTTTCCATAGGAATCAATGTTAAAATGATTCCTATGGAAAAAGGGGTCCTTTTCATACCCCTACTATCCAAGTGGGCATGGAGTTGGATATAAACCTGTGGCGAGCGTAGCGAGCCACCGAGCCCGAAGCGTGGCGAGCGAAGCGAGCCCCGCGAGGGGACGGTATTCCGTGTCCCCTCGCGGGGCTCGCTACGCTCGCCACGCTTCGGGCTCGGTGGCTCGCTACGCTCGCCACAGGTTTATATCCAACTCCATGCCCACTTGGATAGTAGGGGTATGAAAAGGACCCCTTTTTCCCACTGAATTCCATGTTAAAATGGACTCAGTCCATTTTAACATTGATTCCTATGGAAAAATCGGGTCATCGCATCGCATAGCATCGCATCCGATGGTCGCATGCGATGCGATGCGATGTCCCGATCCGACCCGATTTTGAAATCGGGCGCCCGGATAACTCACAAGTACCGATTTCTCTGCTAAAGCCATGACATCTGGTATTATAGCTAGAAGGGCATTATGGGTTAAAGCATGGCCAGCTGATACCCACTCCAAGAACCGGTTAGTAAACTTACCATTTGAAGGTTCATGTTTATTTGGAGGGAAATTCGATACCCTTATACAGAAAATATCTGGTGGTAAATCTGTTAGATTACCACAAGATAAAAAAGGGAAATTTCCCGAATATTCGAACAGACAGTATTAGAGACAGGCAAGAAGTTATAGGCCAGGTTATCTGTTCAGAGACTGATATGCTTTCGGATCAAGGGCGTTTTTTCATCAATCCGGAAGAAGAGGGTCACAAAGACAGTGACGGTGTAAGAGCCGGGGTAACAGTTCCAGTAGCGGGAAGACTCCAGAAATTTGCAGCAGTCTGGGCACAAACAATTCAGGACAGATGGGCACTGGAAGTAGTTACTCACGGTTACCAGTTGGAGTTTATGGTCAAACCAACTATAAACAGATTTTTAGTTTAAAAAATTCCTTTGGGTTTGGAAGAAAAAGTAGCTCTAGTGACACTCTTGGCATATCTCAGAAAAAGAGGTATAGCAGTCTGGGCCTATCTAGATTATCTGTTAATTACAGGAAGATCAAAAGAAGAGGTGTCAGTGGCAGCAGACAGGGTAATTCAATGCCTACAAGAACATGGCTGGTTAATCAATTTGGTCCCTGCACAAGTGATTAAATTTCTAGGGGTAATAGTGGACTCAGTGGATTTCAGATTTCACTGTCTCCAGAAAGATGCGAAAAAATTCATGACTTGATATAGTTTGTTCAGTCCCAAGATTGAATAATATTAAGAACAGCAGTAAGCCTGTTAGGAATGATGTCGTCAACTATAGACGTAGTACCATGGGCAAGATGGAGGATGCGGCCGTTCCAGATGGAAATAATAAAATATGCTCGAAAACCAATGTCTTATCATGTAAAAATTCCACAAGGAGTAAAAGAGTCTCTAAACTGATGGATCAACGAGGATCTGTCTATGAAAGCTACGTCTTTGGAAAATCCACAATTACTAAGCCTCAAAACAGATGCAAGCTCAAACGGATGGGGAGCACATATGCAGACAGGATTTTGGTCTCAACTGGAAAGTCAAATGTCCTCCAATCAGAGAGAGTTAAGATTGGTGGGCCTAGCTATAAACCATTTCCGCACAAAAATTGTAAACTCTCATATAAGAATATTTTCAGACAACATAGCTATGGTCACATACATAAACAAACAAGGGGGTAAAAGGAGCCGAGTACTTCTAAAAGAGATGGAGAACATAATGTCCTGGGCAGAAAATCATCTAAAAACTCTTTCAGCCTGTTATGTCCCAGGGAAAGACAATGTTCTAGAGGATTTCCTAAGCAGAAACGAAGGGTGAGATTTAATAGGATGAGAGATTCAGAAAGTGAAAGATTTTGAGAGAAATCTCCAGGTTTTTTTAAAGCGGCAATCATTTACGCTGCAAAATCAAACTGGTTTAGCAGTGTAAATGATTGCCGCTTTAAAAAAACTGGAGATTTCTTACCAAATCTCTCACTTTCTGAATCTCTCATCCTATTAAATCTCACCCATAGTCTTACCAGGAGAATGGGAACTGGAGCAGACCTTATTCATTCAGATAACCAAGAGGTCCTGTATACCGGAGATAGATCTGATGGCATCCTCTGCCAACAAAAAGCTCCCACAGTTCTTCTCAAAAAGCAGGGAGCAAGGGTCAGCAGGGGTAGATGCTCTATCCCAGAGATGGAACTTCAACCTAGCATACATATTTCATCCGTTTGCCCTAATTCCCAGAATCCTGAAGAAAATCAGGGAAGAGAGAACTCTGGTGATAATTATACTTCCAATTTTGGCCGCGAAGGCCTTGGTTTCCCCTTGTGCGAGAGATGGCAGTGGAAGAGCGAATACAACTACCAATTCATTCAGGGATGATACATCAGGGACCACTTCAGTATCCAGACCCGCAAAGACTAAACTTGACGGCTTGGAAATTGAAAGGAGAATATTGAAGAACAAGGGGTTGTCACCAGGAGTAATTGATGTTCTTCTACAAGCAAGAAAAAAGTGTCTTCAAAAGTATACTATAGAATTTGGGAAGTTTTTTCAAAATGGGCAGAGGACAAGTGTCATGCCCCACAGCTAGTATTCCGCACATATTGCAGTTCTTGTGTGATGGATTTTCAAAAGGTTTGGCAGTAGCCACACTTAAAGTGCATATATCAGCTCTTAGGCCCTTATTCTGGTCTGTGCGGCCGGAGCCGCATACGTTGCTCCGGCCGCACAAACCAATCCCCGCCTACAATACGGATCGCCACGGCCGTCCGTACGCGGACGGCTGGCGATCCGCATGAAAATGGTGGGGCGTACGCCTCCACCATGGTGGGAGCTGCCCCCTGCATTCGATGGTCGGCGACCATCGAAGGCAGGCCCGCACGCTCCAGCAGCTCCCGCAAGCTTAGACCACACGGACAATCGTCCGTGTGAAAGCTTGTATGGGGGCGGAGAGCTGACATCTGGCGATGTCAGCTTTCCGCCCCCATCACTGGCGTCATAGCCTCATTACCATGCATACGCCCCGCGTTTGCATGGGAACGCCCATGAAACGCTGGGCGTATTCATAGGTAAATGAGGCTATTAAGCCCCTCACGCCCCTATACGCCCCCTTTGCGGCGTATAAAATTTTTGTGCGGCGATTTCCCCTGCACATGCGCAGAGTGACCTCTGCGCATGTGCAGAGCGAAAACATCGGCGGTACGGCCGCACGCGGGCCGTACCGCCCAGATCAGAATAAGGGCCTTAGTGTGTTCCTGCATAAAAGATTAGCAGAGAACGAACTCATAAAATATTTTGTCAGGCTATCAGAAGAATGAGACCCCAAGTAAGGTCAATTGTTCCCCAATGGGATCTCAACTTGGTTTTAAATGCTCTGATGGAACCACCATTCGAACCATTGGACAGGGTCAAGTTGAAATTCCTAACATGGAAGATTGTATTTCTGGTGGCGGTTACTTCGGCTAAGAGAGTGAGTGAACTTCAGGCGCTATGGGCACAAGAACCTTATCTGAAGTTTTTTCAAGATAGGTTGGTGTTAAGAACCAATCCACAATTTCTGCCGAAGGTAGTATCCTCTTTTAATATCAATCAAGAGATAGTCCTGCCCTCTTTTTATCCAGAACCAAAGAACGCAAGAGAAGAAAGATTACATACTTTGGACATTGTCAGAGCGGTCTCTATTTATTTAAAAAGAGTTGAAAGTTTCATGAAATCAAAATCCATATTTATCATTCTGATGGGAGCCAAGAAAGGATTGTCTCCATCGAAGCAAACTATTTCCAGATGGGTAAAGGAAATGATATAATTTGCATACAAGAAAGTGGGGAGAGAAGTTCCCAATGTAATTAAAGCACACTCAACAAGGGCAATGGTGGTGTCCTGGGCAAGAGAGGCCAGAGTATCGGTTAAGGAGATCTGTGTGGCGGAAACATGGTCTTCAGTGCATACATTCACGAAACATTACGCCCTGGATGTGAAACAGAAACATTTCGGAGAGCGTATTCTCAGCCATGTAATGGCATAAGGTATTGTGCCCACCCTTTTTTGTTATGCTTTGGTATATCCCAATGTTATGGCTGCCATGAAGTAGGAAGAAGTAAATAACGGATTATACTTAAGATAATTCCTTTTCTTCGTAATACTTCATGGCAGCCTGTGATTTCCCACCCTTTGTTGTGTTTTTTCCTAGGATCAAGGGAGGAGACATTCAAAGACTGAGGGTTGCGGGGTGGAGCATGCTTATATAAGTGGAGAGAGCGGATCCTAGGTGAAAAACTTACCTGTCTAGAAAAAGGAGGAGGGGTTAAAACCCAATGTTATGGCTGACATGAAGTATGATTAAGAAAAGGAATTATTGTAAGTATAATCTGTTATTTTTTATTTTATCCTAGTAACTGCACCTGCTGTGCTCATTGGTTATCCTCGTGACCTGTGCCTTCTGTGTTCTGCTCTGCAAGTTGACCTGCAATCTCCCCAGCTTTCAAGCTTCACTTGAGGTAATACTTCCTTACAGTGTATCTGGACTGCATTCTCCCAGCACTGTGTTAACACCAACTGGCCTGCATTCTCCAAGCTCACCACCAGTACCCTTGAGCACTAATGTGACTGACCTGCATTCTCCCAGCACACCTCACAGAGCAGATCATCTCAAGTATTGTTGTATTGGTTTGTTCCAACTATTGCCAACTGTGATTTATCTTGTTATGCTTACTCCATCCATGCATGAATAACCTGTTATTAGATCCATTACATTTGTGGCCTACATCCCAAGTAGCATCCGTACTCCAGTCTTGTCTGGATCCACAACTAACCTTGCCCGTAACACAATAGACTGGTGAATAACAGTTGAAATTTGCCATGGTACAGTGGTTCAAAATTCTGTTCTAGAGACTATGTTTAAAAATCTAAGAAAATCCACAATTTCTGAGATACTGAACCATTGAATCAACTGTTATAGTAATTTAGATCACATTTTTTTTCTCATTTTGATGCTTAATTTCAAACAATTGAACCTCTTATTTATTAATAGTTATTTATATAGCGAACACATATTCTGTAGCATTTTACAGAAAAAATTTGGCCATTCACATCAGTACCTGGCCCCGTTGAGTTTGTGTACACACATTCACCCACCCCTTGAGAATGCATGCTCCATAGGCACATATACTAGAAGGCTGGAGCCTATTCAGTCCCCCAATCCATCCTCGAAGTCTGCATTGCTCAGACGTACAGTAGCATGTACAGTAGGTCACCATAACAAACATATTATATGATTGCTATGGGGTTAGCTTTTACTTTCGGTTTGTTGTTTACATCTTTTAAATGATATAGTATGTCAGTCCACAAATTAAAGCTGGGTACACATCTATACAATCCCTGTTTTCTTGCGACCGTTCGACCGACCGTAGACACGTCGGACTGTCCACAAACAACAGGCGATATGCGCGTACACACCTGTACAATTTTACTTGCGAGTCCGATGTACTCCCGTCCAAACAGTCTCAAGAAAAAGATTGTACCACTGTACACACTCTCTCTATTGTTATTGCATGATGGTTAACACCCCTGTTGCACAGGTACTTGTAGTGCCACGTAAAAAGATGTAGTCAGCCGGCAGGGTGACTAGAGACAGACATACGGCAAATAGCCGGGGTGCGCGTCTAGATGTAGTCAGCCGGCAGGGTGACTAGAGACAGACATACGGCAAATAGCTGGGGTGTGCGTCTAGATGTAGTCAGCCGGCAGGGTGACTAGAGACAGACATACGGCAAATAGCTGGGGTGCGCGTCTGGATGTAGTCAGCCGGCTGTATTGTAGGAGGAAATGGACACAAGCCCAGGGAGAATATACAAAGTCCACACAGTTAGGGCCTTACTGGGGATTCAGTATTAAATCCCGGCGGTCGGGATTCCGGCGTTCCGAATCCCGACGCTGGAATCCCGATCGCCGAAATCCCGACAAGGGGGGGACGTAGATCGCCCCCCCTTGCGGGCTCGCTGCACTCGCCACGCAGCGGGCCCGGTGCCTCGCTACGCTCGGCACACTAATTTATTCTCCCTCCGGGGGTGTCGTGGACACCCCGGAGGGAGAAAGTGTCGGGATTTCGGCGATCGGGATTCCAGCATCGGGATTCTGAACACTGGGATCCCGACCGCCGGGATTTACACTGCATCCCCTTACTTGGAATCAAACAACAGTTTCAGTGGGCAGTATTCAATGCTCCCCATTACCCTATCCCACTTGATAATACCATATAAATGTGTACGTTGAATACAACATAATGTGATGTAATTAGGGGTGAGGGTAATGCTTAATAAGTGTCTGAATAGCTTAAAATGTGTTACAGTACATGGGTGAATTGTTTTTATTTGCTAAAACCATCAATTCTCCCAGTGATTGTAGTACTGCACGATAATGTGTTCTGCTTCTTGCTCTGAATGTCTCACGCTGGGATTTCTGCTTGTTCCTTGTGTATCTTGTTGTGTCCTGCCCATACCTGATCTCCTGTACGTCCCACAATCCCAGGGGTGCCGCATTCCTTCTCCGGCTGAGAGGCCAGCTATGTGTAGGCTGCTATGTGCCATGCAGAGTATCCACGCAGGAGTCTCATGCAGTCACGCTGTAACTCTGCAATCAGCATTTTGTTTGGCACTGTTTTTGTATTACATTATAAACAGGAAGGGAAATGGAGTCTAGCAAGCAATGCAAGATCTGCTTTCACCCATAAAATATCAGAATGGGAGACTTCGAAACACGGGCCAATTACATGGACGTTACTGTCAAATTCAGCCTCTGCAGTTTGCACAGTCACCAGTAGGGGGTGCTGTTGTTCCATAAGTGAGAAAACGAAAAAGCATTTCTCTCCTGAGCAGTTTAAAGTGATAGGAAAAAAAGCCAACGTGGAATGGATGTCCCACAGCAAGTTTGTAGTGCATGACTGCACTGCAATAAATACATGCAGACACTGTACATTAATTGTTTTTCTAAACAGTACGTCTCATTCCCACACACCTATGAACAGCAGGAACATTCAATGTTTATGAAGAATTCAATTAAGAGAAGTATCCACCACAGGCTCTAGTCATAAAGGAGGTTACAATTG
This sequence comes from Crinia signifera, assembly GCF_055691185.1. Classification (NCBI taxonomy): domain Eukaryota; kingdom Metazoa; phylum Chordata; class Amphibia; order Anura; family Myobatrachidae; genus Crinia; species Crinia signifera. The sequence goes on along the minus strand of NC_139225.1, from coordinate 68,069,003 downwards.
AAGAAATTAAGTCAACCTATACGATATCCATTCAGTAGGGAAGGGAATGAAGTGTATAGCCAATTTTCAGTTTCCTCATGTGGTGCTAAGAACAGTATACTTCCTCACTATTCTAGATAATCCCCTTTCTCAGCATACTGTAGTTCCCTTGCCCTATGGGACAGAAGTTCTGGGCTCAGGGCTTGTGCTAGGCTACGATACAAAAAGTGAAAAAGTAATCATTAACAAAAAATTTCTGAACAGTGCTAGGGAGGAAATATGGGATCTAAAAGTACCCTCATAAAACCCTTTTTCCTTAAACTATTCCGATATCCAACACACTTTTTCTCACAGACCACAAAAATGCACTAATAGGAACTGGAGATGTAGTTTATGGTGTTAAAGCATGAGCGCTGATAGCACAGAGAAACAACCAGAATTAAAAATGATGAATTATTATTATTTAAAATAGCATACACTAGAATGATGATAATAATAATCACAATAACAATACTATAATAAGAATAATATCACCAGTATCATCATTATTCTCTATTTGTATAGAGGCAACCTATTAAGCAGAACGATTGAATCAATATAGTTTGTGCACATTGTATCTTCTTGTCCCATAATGCATCAGCCCAGTGCGCTCACTCTCCACATTAATAACTACAATACATTCTATAGCTGTGCTTATTAATGTGTAATACAACACTTTAATTAGCATCATGGGTAGTGATATAAGCATACAAAGAGATTCTTCTCCTCATGAATATCCACAAATAATAGTCTATAACTGGTTAACGCTTCATCATTGATCTGTAACCTAACTCCATATTGCTGAAGATCAGAGGATCTAATCCCCATATTACTTTGAAAAGCTGGTCTTTTATTAAGCTGTTTACCTTAACACCTCACAACAGCCTGTGAGATCCTTATCTAAGACCACTAGCCAAGAGATAGCTTGTAAATCAGATAACAGAAAGGACTTCCTTCATTCATCACATACATACACTGCCTCAGCCTGAAGATATCCCCCCTTCTCTGTTCATTGCCAGAGGTGACTCCACAAATCACAACTGTGTGCTAATCTGTTTATTCAACCTTTTTAGCACTTTCTTACATTCTAGAAAGGAAAGCTGAGAGTGCATTAGGAACCTGTTTGAGGACACCTCAGTGAATTGTCTACGCTCAATAACTGATAAATAAACACAACTAAACTCACATTTCATTTAAACTCCCAACTGTAATTTAACCCAAATATTTAGGCCTATTAAGACCTGTGTCTATCTTTCACCTCAGGTACAAATTGTTTTCAATTAGCTACCACTATAAAATAACCAGTTTATTCTCATTCCCAGCTGACTGTTATACTTTTGTGTTACGCTACATTATTTACATATTGTGAAGCAACAACCCCAGATAAGGAGTATATTGATTTTATTAATGAGATAAGTTGTTTTAGGCTACCGAGAACTCCACAATGTAATGTATAATATGCAATGTACAAATGGGATATTTTTTTTGGTTCTTTTTAAGTAATCTGTTTGCTTGTTATTACTTTAAAAATATATATTTTTTACTTGGTTATATTTGGTAAATAATTGAGAAAAACTGTTTAGAAAGTGTTTTTAATCATTTGTTTTAATGGTTTATTGTTTATTTAAAATACTTTACTATTGAATTGAAATACTCCACAGTTCCTTTGGATAGGGGAAGAAAAGCAGAATTGTCTGTTTGTAATAAAAATACTTTCACTCAAACAAAACCACACAAACAAAATCCCAAGAAAATTCAGCCACCTGGATTTCAACGTATAAATCAGAGACATAAAACAGTCACGCGGGCATCTTTTAATCCCACTAATATGACCTAAAAATAAAGGAAGCTTTTAATATGCCCATAAACTTGGCATTATTAACCAATGAAACTCAGACCTCACCTTGTTTCAAACGTGTTACTGCAGATTCTTAGGGTTTTAGAAACTCCTAAAGTACATTGTTTTTTTAAGATCAAATTTTGTGAGTATAATCAGCTAAATATAAAGAGATTAATGAATTATAATCAGCAACTGCTGAAATAGTCATTTTATCAATAACTAAGAGAAAATATACAGACATATCCCTGTCATGAAAATATATTGATGCCCCACATATATATTGCTCATTCTAGCACGCTGGAACCTAATCAGTGAGGAGGGCACATTTTAATGTTTAAGGGCAATGTTATGCATGATGTATTGCTATGTATCACTGCAGCTATAGTAGCTGTAGTGATATATCATGTCTGTAATTTTGCCCTTCAAATTCAAAATATGCCCTTCTCACAGATAAAGTGCATGGTGCTAGAATGGACAGGGTGTATTTAACAAAGCTTGTAGAGGTAAAATTGTGAGAGATAAAGTACCCACCAATCAGCTTCTAGCTGCCATTTTTCAAACTGTCTGTAAAATGTAAATCATAATCTGGGTGGCTGACACTTTTTCTCTCACAAATTTATCTCTCTCCAATCCCCCTAGGTATGTATCGTGTATTGCTCATGTTGCACCATCTCAATCATTTGGGTACATGTTAATACTGTCAAATTCTGTGTGTTTTCAGAAAACTTCTTATAAGTCCTGTATGAATACTATATAAACATAAAGTTAAATGTAAATAGCATGAGGAAAGCTGGCTGTTGCCGGGAACACCTCCTTCTACGTCCACATAGTGCAATACAAGAAAGACAGCCACTAAAGACTGTTGTAATAAAATGTGAGAATTCTGGTTTCCTGGGAACTGAAAGGTGAGAGGACACATGAGAGAGATCACCGGTTGCCTATTTAGGGTGTAGAATAACAAGAAGCTAAACTAACAAGTTTACACAGAGCTGAAAAGAGCTTTTTCATTGTGCAGGGAGCAGAAAAGGAGTGAGACTGAGGGAGGGGACAATGTGCAGAAGTCAGGAGATGACCTGTCCATTGTGTAATTCACACTGGGACCTCTGTGAGGGGGAAAATGGCTGAAATAATGAAGTTTCAGTTAAAATAGACTACTTCCCCCCAGCAGTGGCACGGTCCCAGCCACAGGACAGTGCTAAAAGCAGTCAGTAAATCAGAGTATGACAGTCTGGCTTCCATGGGCGATTAGTGAGTCCAGTACATAGGGTGCAATACTGTGAGAATCTGCAGAGCAAAACCCCAGAGAGTGAGACAGGCAGGATTAGAGTGTGCACTATTAAGGACTACCAAAGTATGCAAGTGACACTGTGAGACTGCCTGTGACACAGCTTTCTGCTGAAAGACATTACTGCCCAATTAGATGGAGTGCCTGATAATGAGTGTTTGATTAGAGCTACTCCTGGGTGACTGTAGCTGCAGCTGAGTGACACCATCCACACTGTGCGCTTCAGCACATCATATGCTGAACCCCAGCAGCAGCAGCACATACTCGGGGGTCTCAGCCCCTTCGGAGGGCGGGGCTTGCCATAAGCGCCAAGCCTTCCTCGAGACGCGGGGAGGCGTGGTTTGTTCCGGGACAGTCATCGCCGCATTGTCATTGGCGAACGCCGCAATTATGCAGGCCACGCCCGCGGGGGCGGGGGTGATGCGAGCGGTGGGCGCCCTGTGTGCATCAGTCTCTGCCGGGCGGCCGGAGAGGAGAGAGTGTTGGTACTGCTGCAGATCTGTCACCGGAGCAGAGACTGTTCCCGGAGTCCTCGCTTTGCGGACGCGGAGGAGCGGGGAAAGCCCGGACAGTGGTCGCTACGGGATATCCTGACCTGGGGAGGACAATTATAAAACGGACCCTACATGGAGCCGTGAGGAGCCCCCGGGATCAGCGGAGTCAAGGGGGGATTACAAGCATCGCTGCGGAGCTAGGGGATGGGAAGCCTGGCGGATACCTGACGGAGCTTTGGGCGGGTTCGGTGCTTGGACGGGAAAAGTTCGGATACTCCGGGACAGGCACGGTAACCCGGCAGGGATTGTCATGGAAGGTGTCCGGCGGTGGCTCGGGCTCCTGCTCGCACTGTGCCGGGTGTCTGCGGTGGTCAGCAAGATCCTGGAGCCGGTAACCTGGAACTCGCAGAACCCGCGGTAAGGCTGCTACTAAGGAGCCCCGGTCCTGCAGTGTGGCCCCTGGTGCTCTGCCGCATCCCTAGCCCGGCACTCCGGGTACAGCGCCGTCAGCCTGCCCACTTCTGTGCCCGGCCACTTGCCCCTGCAGGATGGCACTGAGCTGTGGGCACCAGCAGGCAGAGCACTGCACCAGGCATGCCAGTCTCAGCACCTGCACAGGGGGAGGCATAACAATGCACAGTATAGGCGGCTGTATGATGTGTGAGCAGCCGGATGCCCGGAGTAATGTCCGCACTCTCCCACTACAGGTGTCTGGGAATACATCTATATATTGATTTAAGTGTGAGAATTGTTTTCTGTGTGAGCATGTCCTAGGAATAACCAGGTCATGTCCTGGAGATGTCCTGCCTGATACAGTGCATGCAGGAGGCACGCTATAGGAGACTTAGCCTGGGAGCTGTGTGAAGCTGCCTTGTTAGGGATAGAGTCCTGAATCTCTCATCATTGTGTGTTCAGTCACTAATGATCTGTCTCCATTTTCTAGGGAAGGTGCAGTCAGGCAGTATATGCTGTGTGTGCACATGCTGAACATGGATGTGCTGCTTCCTAGCCCCCCTCTACCACCCTTTTACCCCCATAAACCCCTTACACTTCTCTACAGCCAGGCCTCAGTCACCATCAGCCTAATGCTACTGGAAGGAATCATCTTTCCAATGAAGTTTGTGTGTGTTTTTTCCTTTTAGGCACAAGTTCAGGGAACAATGTAAAGCGTTACAATAAACTATTTAGTTTCCTTATTTAATGTCGCACAGTCTAGATAGAACATAGACACACATGTGTTTATCTCGTGTGTGTGTGTGTGTGTGTGTGTGTGTGTGTGTGTGTGTAAATTTGCCACATTTAAACCTGGTGCTCATTTTTTCATGTAGTGCCCTATTGTATAGAGGAGCATCACGGGATGACTAATGGCACATACATGTTAATGCTGCCATTACATGTCTGCCACGTGACCTTCTTATGGCCATGAAGAAAAGTGAAAATCGATGTAAATAAAATAACTGACACATTTGCATGGAATTAATGAGATGCTGTAAGTGGAAAGGAATCAAGCTGCGCTATTGGACTGTGTGTTAAGAAGTGAATATTAAAAAAAAAAAAAAGTGTAATATGTCGTCCTAAGCAAGTCTTATCAGAATTATACTTTTAGGCCACAGGCAAACTTTTACTAGGCTTACTTTATAGCATTAATGTAGATATAATGGCTGCTATTCAGTATACACACGTACAGTGTGGCTTTCCTCCATTCATGTAAGGCCTGTTTTAAAAATGCCACTGGAGAGCCAGCTACAGCCAACTTGGTAAACAATTCTACAGTATTTGCCAGCTTTATGTTAAACACTATTATAACACTAGTTGTGTAGTCGGCCCATAGACCCTGGGTACACCTCTGCCGTGTACCATATTCTAAACCGAAATACACTTACGTTGCAGGCTCAGCTGTGTTTTGAGGTTGAGACTTTCTTGTATTGAGATGTTTTAAAATATGAAGCAAGGTTTATCTATACATACATACATACATACATACTTTTAGCATTAAATTAAGGAATGCTGGCTTGTGGCATTGACTACCTGAACATGGTGATATGGCCGTGCCCTACTGTATCTTACAACCCTATAATCTCCTGCCTGTCAAGGGATAGTTGCTCTGGTGTAACCAAAAAACGCATCAATAGACTTTTTCATTTTGTAGTTAATTGAACTCTACCTTTTTTATTCTTTATTTTTCTTCTAGTTTTTATGTAGAGGTCTATGGCTGGTTATTGCGTTTTGCATTTTAAATCGTTGTATCCAGTTTTCCCCAATGTATTGGTACAAGCCTCACACATTTTATATGAGACTTGACATGATGTTGGCTCCCAATATGAAGGACATGGAAGATTTTTTTTTTTTTCATATAGATATATTTTAAAATGTACCTTGAGCCCTTGTTTAAATGTCACTCTGTGTAAACATACTGGGTGTGGCTGGGGCCTCTCCCCTGACAGGGTCTTTGTAAATAATATATTTGGAAATCAAGCCCATGGCCTGCCAGAGGGAGCTCTGAGTTGCAAAGGTGCCATTCCCAGCCCTCTGACAGCAGGCCATATTAACACATGCTATTAATGGAATAAAGTAATGTTCTGGGGGGTGCTTTTTGTTAATAATGTATTCAAAAATGTTGCCAAAGCGCAGCCATTATGTTAGGGTTTATGATCTAGCCAGGGTAGCTTATAACGTTTGTTTTGGGTACATGCAATACTAGGGATTTTCTTTTTATAGAAATGCTGATAAGTTTTTTTATATCGGCATTGCTCAGAATCACTTTTCACAATAAAAGCTTATACAAATGGGTTCCTTGCTTTTAAATTTTCTTGTGACCATTGTCACCCTAGAATTTTTGGTAATTGGAGTTGCGATCTGGTTTTGAGAAATGGTAAAATGACCATACTATGTACGCTGTAGAGGGCCCAGACCTGCTTTGAATCTTTACGTTGTTTGGAATTCTGGGATGATGAGATTTTGGTAATTTTTTTTTATATTTGGTCATGTCTGGACCGTTCATTTTCATGGAGTGAGAAGATTAATAGGCCATTAATATGCATTTTTAAATGATGCACAATATTTTTAATATGTAAAAAAACAAAAACTTTGTATAAAGTCAGCCTTGAGGTCTTCACATCATGGTTTATTAAGAATAACATGCTTCCTACTGTGAACTATAATGGATATAAGTTACCTCCGAACTCATATAAACTGCATAGAACCACTGTGTGACTTATAATATCCTATTTTACAATAGGCGGCTAAATTCCCCAATATCTTCTCTCAGTTGGAAATGATTGCACTTGTAAGTTGTTAAATGTTTAGTTACTGGGCATAAAATAATTATGGTTAGGACAGTTAAGAAAGGATAGCATGTGCTTTTTTTTTTTTTTGCCAAGGGTGCATCAGAAGAACAGCTGTAAGACTTCAAGGCCGAAGTAGTCTTTGCCTAATTCCATCATCTTTAAAGTAATTTGGGTGTCCCTACTATGCTGAATCTGATTACTGGTCTGCTCCTATTTGAATACTTTCATGACAAACAAATAGTTGTGTAATTTGTATTGTTGTCGACTATCCGTTACATATGTATTGTGGATCTAAGATATGGGGGGGGGGGGCTGCCATAATTTCTTAGCAAAAATGCCTCTTTTCCATATTGTTGAAGTTTTCCTGAAGTTTTGTAACTCCAATACAGCAGTAGTAATTTCTGCAAGGTAGTTCTCATTTTAGCTTATAAAAGTTAAGGGCTCGGACACCTTTGGAAAGCTAGACCCAGAGAGCTTGGCGTCATTTTACAATCTAAATATCGAAAGTATATTGGTGTTTGCTAACTTCCCATCTGATATTAATGTTGCCAAGGATTTTTCTGTAGGTAACTGGCATTTACATCTCAACTTTTTGGGTATAATTCTTTTTTGTGTTGATACTTCATTTGTAGGTACACATGTTCTTGTTGAATTTTCCAATATAAATGATTTACTCTATATTTACAGAACGTGTAAACTTATCACACATCGTTCCGTATTTCATTGCTTGTCAAGATAAGTGACTTGATTTAGTGCATTTGAATTGACTTTAGAGTAATGTCTGTTGCACTAGTGATTCACTGTCCTGCCTGACTTTAATCTGACAATGTTTCAGTTCTAATTCTGTGATGGTCAGCGGGCGTTTCTAGGGCCCCATGCTGCCCTCTGCGCCTTTACATGCAGCCCCAACTAATAGCTTTCTTCTCCTCCAATGTTCTCTTTCCAAGTGTCTGCTGATCTATTATTATAGATGGGTGTCTTTCATTGATTAAATATGTTGCTTTAACATAATACTGAGGTGAAGAGTAATGTTCTTCTGAAGGCAGCCCCCCAAAGTGTACTAGCGCACCTATGACTTCTCTTAATAGCTAATTGAATATTCAATTATTAATGCTGTTATCCATATAGGCAATTAAAGTTGTCCTAATACTCCATTTGTTTTGATATTTCTTTGCTTCTTCCCCAACAATAAAACATTCTGTGTAGCTGTTGCCTGTGTCTCCACCAAGGCTTGTAGAATTGTTACTGTCGTGTTGCAGCTGGTTTAGAATGGAAATTGCTCTGTTCTGCGTCTTGAAGTAATGGCTTTACGGCATGTTTCTGAAAGCTTAATGTGTGGTTTTAAAGCGCAGTTAAGTAGAAGAAATACTTTATTTTGAGACATTCTATATCCTGTGGGCTTTTTCCAAAACTTTAGGCGTGGCACTTTAACCCTTTGCTCCCTGCCGTCTATGTCACTTTCATTTGTCTTTTGAATGCCGTAATTGGTTGACAGCTGTAAACAAGGTTCGATACGGAGCATGTGGTTTTAGGAAGCGATGACATTTCTGCTGCTTCAATGGCTCTGTTACACTTGCGGTAAATAAGACAATAGCTGTCTGGTAATTACCCTGTGCTGCGTTAGCAATGTGTGGTAGAAGGATTGCAAGAGGAGTAGATCGTTCTCCTAACAAGCTCTCATTTGCAGCCATAACAATTCACTTCCCTCCACCCATATTTCACTCTGCAGCACCTGGATTTAATGGCTCCAGCTCTCATTTACAATACAGGCTTATTTTGTATAGTCTGTTTCTCCAAATGCTTTTGTAGAGCAGCTACATTTATACTGCACACTGGGACTGACAGATTAATATTCAGCATGTCATTGTTACAGGTAGCTAGTTCTGTACAATTCCCACTTGTCTTTAGAGACGAAATGCAATAAGGCACCCCAGGGGATGACGTGCCCACCTCCTCTAGCGTGATCTTCACTGAAAGAATGTGACATGTTCTACCAAGCAGACACGGTTCACCGGATGCTCAGGGGGGGTTGCAATATTGCGTGCTCCACTTGTGACTTCTGTTTAATGGAGATGAATATTGGAGCGGTGGTAGAAACAATAACTTGTTCTATGTTTCTATTTTAAACCCCCGTTTCTGAAGCACATTCAGAGCCCTTACAAGCAGTCACTCCTGACTGAAAAGCAGCGCATTTAGAAATGTACCTGCAATTAATGTGCGTTTCTGACGTACACTCTGCCGGGTCCTGTGAATGCCTAATCTCCATTGAGAAGTTTGTGCAGTAATACTATGTTCCATGCACTCCTGAATAGAACACAGCCTCTGCTAAGCCAGCACTACTTTTACATTTTGTCTTGAACACAAAACTGCTTTAAAATCCCCTATGGCAAGTTTCTGGGAATCTCTTTGCCAAGCCATTCCTTGGTAGCCATTTTCCAGGCCGCTTTGTATGAATTTCCAGTGAAGCGCAAGTAACTGGCTCTTATGTGGGCACCGCTCTAGGGATTGTAAGTGTGCATGTGGGCCAGACATTACTCAGAAGCAAATTGCTCTCCTGGTTCTGTGTGCTCCTGTTGTACTACACGTCCGTTAACCCTAAGGTTGCAGTACTGGGGCATGTCACAATATTTTTATAAGTTCGCAAAAAGAATAAGTTACAAGGGAAGTTCCACTTGTTTTTCGGGCTCGCTATGTCTTAAGGTGCGTACACACAGGGGGAGATATATTGCTCAGCCATATATTGCTAGCAATATATGGCTGAGCAATATATTGCTCAGTGTCTCCTTTTCATCAGTGACCAGAGATGGTCGCTGATGAAAAGGGACCTCTGCCAAGGAAGCCGCAGAGGTAATAAGCTGGTCGCAGGAGCAAGCTCCTGCGACCAGCGATTAGAATGGGGCTGAAAACGGGAGCGCGCACCCAGCAATTTATCACCGGGGCACACTCCCATCACTGGCAATATGGTCGCCAGCGACCATATTTCCAGCGATTTCAGCCCCTATCGCCCCCGTGTGTACACAGCTTTAGAATCATGCTCGTACAAGATCATTACAATTTTCTGCGAAAGTCAATTCCCTTTGTATCCTGGTATTCATGGAGTTAATAGTTGCATTTTGTATGTCCGCTTTAATAAATATCCTTCTAAAAATTAATTTTCTTGGCTCCTAAGAGATTCTTGTTTGAGGCAGTTTAACCCTTGTTAACCTAATGCGATAGTAACTTTTAAACAGTAATTTATCTTTTAAAAATAACAGTCTTATCAGCTGTGAAGTGCTGACCAAACACTGGTACGCTTGTCCTGGTTACAGGCTGGGGAGAATGTTTGAATGCTTTTCTAACACAATCTCTTATCCAGAATAATGTACACATTAAAATCGATACAACATGACTATCAGTCTGCCGCAGTTCTCCTCAGACATCTGTCCTAGTTTCTCTTAAGCTCTCAAGACTTCCACCCTTACCTAAAATACTGCCACCATATCAATGCAAACACTATTTTCACATAAATAATAAATGTGCACTGCCCCCCCCCCTCCCCCATTTACAAACCACACCTCAAAATATATTTTTGCAACACAGGGGTAGATTTATGAAGCTTGGTGAAGTGATATTGTCTGGTTTTTATCACCGGCCAATCAGCTCCTGCCTGTGAATTTACAGGCTTGGTTTGAAAAATGACAGGTGATTGGCCAGTGATAAAATCCAGACACTTTATCACTTCACCGAGCTTAATAAATCTACCCTTTAGTCCTGTAAACTGGAGTTTTTGATTCATACTGTTATGTTTGTATTAGCAAAACTGAGGAGCCCCTCGCTGCCGCAGATTGTCCATTATAGTGTCCCTGCTGGAGCTTCCTCACCTAACTTGCAGTAACACTGCCTGGAAGCCCTAAATGCCATTTGGAAAATCCATTAGGAAGACCGAGCTTCTGCCAAGAAAGAAAACAATAAAACAAAGCAGTGACTTGTAAACGTGTTAATTAGTCTAGGGACCCAGCAAGCTGCACCATCACAGATAATGAACTTTCCTGAAGAGTATGCTTCATGCTGCAAACTGGTCAGGAAGTGGTTAAAAAATTTTTTTTTTGCAAGGCAACAAACACTTTAAGTGCATTTGTTTATCCTTGAAGCCCGAGGGATGAGAGCTGTCTTGCAATACAGTATTTTTTGTCACAGCAAAATATTAACCACATGAATGGAATTGGCTGTGCCCTCAAATGCCCTTTTTATTTTATCCTTCTCTTCCTTGTTTTGACAAAAACTACAAAATCTTTAAAGCTGAGTCTTCAGTTACTTTAGAAGATGTATTATAAAGAATGTGGGCAATTGGTTAATGTTGGAATGTTCAATGGTATATGGGCTGTTTTCTGATCCCTCAAGGTCTTGTCTGATGTTTGTTTGCATGCCGATATTGTCATTTACATTGTTAGTGATGACGTGTATCGTCAATATTTGTCAAAGGTTCTTACAATTTTGGATGAGACAAAAATAAAAATCGGTGTTTCAGCCTTGCACCCAAATCCTCAACTACTTTCGCTTAGGGTTTAACAATTATATATATTTTTTTAAAGGTCTGTGGTCCAATTTAACATTTTGCCACAATACAACTACTTAACATTGATTTACAATATGAGCTCATAGATGTGACTTCCCCAGTTATCAAGTTTTGCATAGGGATTTTATTTTTTTAATATTTATTTATATTAACACTTTATTATATAGCGCACACATGTTCCAATCTATATTCCCTACAACATGTACACACACACAGACATTCTAGGGTTAATATTATTTATTCCCTGCACTTGGTGTGTTTGAGATATTTATGTGCATGCGCATTGGCTTCTAGGTGTTACTGAACTACAATTCCCAGCAGATTTTAGCCCTATTCGTGCTATCTGTAATTTGCAAGAGCAATAACTGTAGAGCAAAAGTTTGCTAGTCTCTCCCTGTTCACTTCTGCCATATTATCCTGCTGAATGGTGCTTAATGAGGGAAGAGACAGAGTGTATCACTCCGCATTTGTCTGCGATTTAGGATGGTATATCTGCAATAATGATTCTATAGCAGGATTTAGATTTGCTTTCCTAAATGTCCTTGATTGTTCATGGTAATTTTGTTGTAGATGTGCGGCCTTTGGTAAGCCTGTTAAAACCTCATCTATCCGTGGTTGGGGATTGTACACTTAATCCCTTTGCTGTAGAAGGAGCCAAATGGACATTTTGTGTTGCTGGCTTTTCACGGACTGCGTATACTGTGAGACACGGAATTGTTTAGAACCTATTGTTACTGGAAGCTTGCAGTTTTAAATTTATCTAAGTATATGAAACGTGTCTGGTAGCCTGAACTTAACTGTGGTTTGCAGTAGGAAAGTGCTACTGATAACTGCAAGTTTCTTAACCAGTTCTTTTTGCTCTGAAATGTGCAGCTTGTCTGTTGCGTAGTATTTATGTCCTTACCACTGTGTTTAACAAGGGTTTTGGGTCTCTGAAATTGATTTAGATCACAGGTCTTCAACCTGTGGCCCTCCAGATGTTGTAGAACTATATTTCCCAGCATGTCCTGACAGTTTTGGCATGCTCTTATAGGAAAAAATGTGGCAATGCATGTTGGAACATGTAGTTTCACAACATCTGACGGGCCATAGGTTGAAGACCCATGATTTAGATGTTACAGATGGCATTTGCTCCTCTTAAAAAACTTTTTTTTTTCATTCCGTTTGGTTTTATTTTACACTTCCTTAAATCTTTGATTGTGAAAGCTGGCATGATGTGCAGGGATATTTTTCCCTTGTCTGGTTACCTTTTAACACTAAATTCGGTACTTATGTAATATCTGGACTCCCGTTTTTCTTATGAGACCGCGTCCCCTCGCAGGGCTCGCTGCGCTCACCACGCTTCGGGCACGGTGGCTCGCTGCGCTCGCCACACTCTATAAAATCAACTCCATGCGTAGTTGGATAGTAGGGGTATGAAAAAATGGGGTGCATTTAACATGGGAGTCCAGATAATACATAAGTACCCTAAATTCAGTTTTTCATAAATGTTGTGTTATCACTCATGTGCCTTCTGGTAAATTTGTCTAAATATTTAGGTTTTTGTACCAGGAATCCTCTTTAGTTGAGAATAACTAGTTTTATTTAGATATTTTGCATCCAGCAGCTGTGTTCTATAGGATTAGCATGTTAGCGATGAGTCCTACCATTAGGCACCATCAATCCATCTCACTCCATACCAACTCATATGCAATCCTCTTCTTTTGAGAACTATTATATGTGTGTAATTGCATCATACATTTTGTATACAATTATTGCTTGGTGATACATAATATCCCCACTTATTTTTTGACCATGCACATAATGTTTGGGCCCCCAAATGATTTGTATTAAATGCGATGTGCATATATTCTGTCAGCAAACTACAGCTAATGGGGCCATTTTGAGCTCACCAAAGTGCCCACCTTGGGATAGTTCCATAGTTGTCACTGAATTCGGTTTGTACTGCTCTTCAGACTATGCTACTGGGGATAGGGGGGTTCCTGCCATTGGGTGATAACACATACTAGGCTAAATGCAGTCCTCATTGTGTCTGAGAGTATTGTCATTGTAGGATAGGTATGCGGTATTACAGTCCCAGGTGCTCTCACATTGTATTTGTGCACTATTGGGTTACAACATTAACTACTAGAGAAAGATTTAAGGTATGTATGTATGTATGTTCAGACCTTTCCTTCCATTTAAAGACCAGAATACTAAACAAGTTTCAACCATCCAACTACACAACTGTTTAATTTGTCTGTAAATGAAAACACCGCACCACACATTGAACCAGCATTTTCATCAGACTATCCAACCTCTCCAACTGTAATGTAACAGGACGAGGACACTGCCTACTACTCCTTGTGTTTAATAATGATAGACTTCAACCCAATGCTTGTTACAACAAAAATTAAAAAACTGAATGGGTTACCCCTGAATTAAGGTAAGCTGCACTAGGCATTGCCAGTCTGGGGTGCTGGAATCATAAGGGGGTTTCTGGAACATGTGAATGTTCCAGCAGTTCTCAGAGCGGAGGCATCGGGGACACGTGGGTAGCCACTTGCTGGAAGGGGGATAAGGTGAATCAGTCTGGAACAAAGGGGTGAGACGTACAATGGCTGGGAGGAGGAGGGGATTGTGCTGGGGCTTCAGATGATGCAGGTGAGGAGAAGGCAGATACCCAGGTCAGCTGCTTTCTATAAACTGCATCTTTAATTCCAAAAGAAGCTGCCTTTGTTCTGTAGATGTCTGAAATCCGAGAGGAAAGCACTGCAATGACCAGCATAGTTGTGCCATTGATTTCTGCACTAACATTACCTGATATGTAGCCAATCAGGGGCCGGAGAGCTACCAGACTGTCCGCCTACTTCTATGAAAATTGTTGGAGGGTTCAATGTATGCCAATCTTTTTTGTAAAAGTTCTGTACTGATCATCAAAACCAAAAAAAAGTTAGTGACAAGTTGCCTTCACAAAACCTTATGGGACCTAATTGAGTCACCTCAATCTTGTGTCGACAAGTCCGTATGAAAGTATGGTGGGTTAAGCTGGCTTCTGAATGACTAACTTGTGCAATAAGGCAATAAAGCTAGAACTCCTGTTGCCCCCAGCCAAGTACAGGTAGTCCAGCATCAGCTCACAGCCACGATTTTGCTGCTGCTCCTTTTAATGTTACATGTTTTTTAAATTGGGGTCAGTGTTGTAATGGTAAAATAAAGGACATGGGATATTTTTCTTGCTCTGCTGCTCCTGGCTTTAATCCTCCCCAAGACTCTGCAGATGTCAGGGAAAATCCCCTGCTTAAAGGTGGAAACTGATCTGATGATCGGAGCTGAAAATGACCTCTTAATCTTCACCTCACATCTCTGGATTATTTACGCTTCAAAACAGAACCTGTGCACATGTTCTGTCTGCAAACATCTAATGTGCGGCCAAATGATCTAATTAATTACACTGTATATGTGAGTGAATGCGCTTGGGCTTTGCTGACAGTGCTGTTTTGTATCTACATGCATGCTTCATAACTTTTGTGTGTGTTGATTGTATGTGTCTCTTATTTATTGCAATGCTTGTTAATGCAGATTAATAATAAAAAAAAAAAACTGCAATAGTTGGATGTGATTGGTGAAGCAGTTTCTTAAACTACCATCTGTGGACCTATTTCTACAAATCAGTGGGTGTGATTGGCAAAGCAGATATTGGCAGGTATTCAATGCTATTTGCGAGTGGTGACAGCGAGCAGGGCTTCCTGCTCGCTGTCGCCACTCACTCTGACAGCATTCAACACACCCTCCGCATACGCCAATTCCCCCTCGCTCCGTTTTTGAGCGAGGGGGAATTGGCAGATGCGGCTCCAGAACCAGCGAGACTCGTGGCTAAAAACTGCGAGTTTTCTGCAGTAGCCGCGGGTCTCGCTGTTTTGGGGAATTCTCGCCGTCCTGTGACGGCGAGGATTTCCCCAGTACGTTGAATAGAGCGAGCGGCCGGCGCGGGGGTTAAACAGCGAGGATCGCTGGTTTTCTGCAATCCTCGCTGTTTAAACCCCCTCGCTGGCCGCTCGCTGCAGCATTGAATACCCCCCATTGTGTGTATCATAGCCATGGACTACTGACATAAATATTGTGAAGCTGGGATACAGTCGCTAGGTTTACCAACATTAGATCGACATGGGGGGAGGTCAACAACATTCAAAAGGTTGACATGAGGTTTTTCACCTTTTTTTTGAGCCGACATGTGCCAACAGGCAGTAGTTCATGCTCTACCATCCACTAGTGCAAGGTGGGAGAATAAAATGGTGTGCTGAGCGTAGCGAGGCACCGGGCCCAAAGCATGGTGAGACATGTCCACCTTTTGACTTTCGACCTTCCCCATGTCGAAATGAATGCTTGTGTCAACCTAATGACCATGTCAACTTTCAGTCATGTCGACCTAGTTGGTGTCTATATAATGATCCATATTTGTGTAGCTTTACACTCCACTATCCTCTTTGAGACACCCAGAAAGTTAAATGAGAGTTCTACATTTAATGCTGTCAGCTGCGTTTGGAAAAATGTAAAAGCTACAGGGTAGAGTGTTTGGGAGGGAATGCATCAAACATTAGATCATTAAGTGGAAATGCCCATAGCAACAAAGTCATTCTTTACGCTGTTCTAGAGAAGGGATATCTAGAGGCTGGTCTCTATGGCTAACTTCTCCACACTATCTAATGGTGCCCATACACTAGTCCGACTTAGTCCATTTTCACCCAAATCCGATGTTGGCCGTCCCCCTCTGGTCCGACGGGTGGCCCCATGAGCATGGGACCTGAGGTCGGACCTTCTGCCCGTCCGACCTCCGACTCTGGGACCCCCCTCCCAGCAGTTGGGAAATGGGTTCCATGCGACACATTGCATGTGAAAGTACCGCATGCAATGTATTTAATGTGTTTCTGCCTCCGGGCAGCTCAGGGGGGGTTGGATGGCCATATACTGATTTGATACATCGCAGTAGGATATGACCACCTTCTATAGATCTGATGGATATACTTATTCTTGGCATATTATTGTTATGCCATCATTTGGGATAATTCTTGAAGACTCCCAAGGAGGAGATGCACTTGTGTGTTTTTCTTTTTGGGCACTCTATGTAATGGGCACTTGGCGGATCTGTTCAATTGGTCTGATTGGGTGCCCCATTACTTCTTGCATCAGGCCCAAAAGCCCTAGGTTCAGCTAAACAGTTTAAACCATAGGGCACTGTGCTAAAATGATGCCCAATAGAGGGACTTTTAAGTTTAGTGCTTGCCACCTGAGGAGGATGAGAGCAGAAATAATGGGCACTCGCATCCTATAAGAGCAACAATTGAATTGGGTGCATAGTATTTTATAGCACACTAAATGCAAAACTATTGCCTATCTCCTAAATGGTTTGTTTTTGTAGATCTGTGGAGAGTTTCTCCAAGTTTTGTGGACCTATTAAGCACTTATCCAGCTATAAAAGATCTCTTGTCTTATCTTCTGCTAAATAAAGTGCAAGTTTCCTGTGGTGTATTTCTTCTGGTTTGCACAGTATTGAATCACAGATTTTGGTACTTATGTAGTATCTGGGCGTCCGATTTAGAAATCGGATTGGATCGCTTTGCATGCGACCAAATCGTATGCGATGCGATGGTCAAGATTTTTCCATAGGATTCAATGTTAAAATGGTCTGAGTCCATTTTAACATAGAATTCAATGGGAAAAAGGGGTCCTTTTCCTTTCCCCACTATCCAAGTGGGCATGGAGTTGGATATAAACCTGTGGCGAGCGCAGCGAGGCGACACAGAATACTTTTTAAGAAATATGCGTCCCCTCGCCACGCTTCGGGCTCGGTGGCTTGCTGCGCTCGCCACGCTATATAAAATCAACTCTATGCCCACTTGGATAGTGGGGAAATGAACAGGACCTTCTTAACATTGAATCCTATGCAAAATCGCATCGCATCGCATCTGATTGTATGCCTTAAGGTAAGGCATACAATCACAAAATCGGCAGCCCAGATACTACATAAGTACCCAGATTTTTCCTGTGCATCTTTATAGTGACCTCATTACTGAGCACCTGCCCCTTCACCACACATGCACGCTCTGTGTGGGGTTTCAATGATTTACTGGCTTTTTCTCCTCTAATTGCCCTGATTCACTGCATAGGTAGGATGTTATCTGTGCTCATGAGACAGCAGAAATATAACATCATGATCTGAATGTTCACGCCTGGTACCTCACTGACTCTTTCTAAATCTGTATTCATATCATATCCCCCAGTCTATTGTTTCAATGCAGGTTGCTCATTGTCAGATTCTGACAGGGAAGTATTGTTTATGGCCATCCTAATTTCTGGAAAATGCTGTGACTAGTTGTAGTTGTAGGGAATTGCATATGAGTAACTCCATTTTAATAAATACAAAAACTTGAAAAAATGAAGTATAGTCCTCATATCATTTGTCATCCTGTGACACACATTTCCGGTTTCAATCTGTTTTGGATGACCGTCCAATACATAGATTGAAAATATCCTTACTGCTTTATGGAGAAAATATGAAGACCCTATAAACTTGTTGGTTCCCATATTTTGTAATGTACACCTTGTTAACTGCAATTTAGCAATCTGATTCCAACCATAATCTATGCGCCTGCTGTAGCAAAACAAGACGGTCTGCAAACCCTTACAGCTGACGCCAACACACGACAGGAAGAACGACATGAAGCCACCCTTGTGTTTCAAGTACTAACACAGGATGGGAGGCGACGCACGGGAAGACTCTGCCTGGGACAATAGTGTTCCATCTAAGGATCAGCTTTCATCATCTAACCCTTTCAGTGCTGAATGGCATGCAGAGCAATATGCATACGCTCTGTTTGCAATAAGTACTGCGTAAGGATTTTAATTTTCCAGTAACCCTTCGCTAAACTTCCACTTGCCCATGTACTCTGACACTTCTCTCCCATTTCCACCACTGGAACTCTATATTCCAGGTAGTAGGGTATTGTATCTATAAAGGCATTCGGACATCTATTAGGCTTGCTACCATGCCAGCTGGTGCAAATCATTTTGATTATTTGTTGTAAAAGACTAAGAAAGATGGAAGTCTCACCTAATTAATGGAACCTTGTTTTCTAATGGGCAGCATTAGAATTTTGCTCTGACATACTCCAGCACTTTGAAACTGCTGGCAGAGATATTGAATTTGCTGTTTTCTGCAGTTAGTTACTTTCGTTTTAAAAATGGGAAACCATAATGCAGTGCTTCCCAAACTGGGTGCCATGAGGGACTTGCAAGGGAGCAAAGGGTTGGTGGTGAAGGACCCCATATAAATTCTGTATTCTGTGAAAAACAGAAGCACGACCCTGTCCACCGCCACATAACTGAACCTAAAGCCCTGTAGACTATAGGCAACATTTGGGGGGGAAAAAAGTCTAGTGTGTATACTCCATGTGGATAACTGCGCTCCTGTGCCACTGAACTATATTGTTCAGGGTACACACTATAGCCTTCACCCGCAGCCACCACTGATATTATCTATATCGGCGATGCCTTGGGTTGTCTACTGTACTAACAGATCACAAGTAAACACAATTTACTTAAATCATTTCTGCTGAATAGGAAACTTCAAGCCTGGGGGTGCTAAGTAATAAAATGTTGGTTGCTGGGATTCAGAAAAGTTTGGTAATCACTGGTGTAATGTGACTTAAAAATCTTGTTTTGTGTGCAAATAGAAGATTGTAGTTGAACACATGTAGAAAGGTGGGGGAATTATGTTTCTATTTTCAGTAACTTGATCTTGGTTTACATTTCTTAAAAGTAATTAATTTGAACCTAAAGACATGTGTTACGAAGGCTGAAAAATGACACGCACCATCTGATACAAAGTTCAGAGACTATTCCACCAAATCCCGGCTACTGAATGATGGCAGACAATTCAATCACATATTTTGTGTGTCATAACAAACCCTGTTCAACCAACACATGAAGGTGTCTAATGTCAGTGCTCTGTAGTGTGGGCGATCCTGTCTGGGTCCTCAATATGTGAACTACAAAATAATGTTTCTCAGCATATAGTACCTTTTTCACAGACTAAAAATACACTTCTTGTTTTTAGTTTTCTACATTCTTTTAACACTTTAAAACATTTAAACAATATTTTTTTTTGTTTTAACCTTGATGATGATGGATTTCCATTATGTTTCAATTCAATAATTAGTAATTTGCTTAGCAAATGCTGACACAACACTTGGAAGCAGTAACCCTCCTTATGGTTTACAATCAAAGTTGTTAGTCTAAAGTCCTAACCTACAGTGAATCGGCAATGTAAACTGCAGCCTTGTTAGACATTCCTTTTTACTTCTGTTTAGGAAGATGATGGTTTTATTTTATGTTTATAGAATAAATGTAATGTACATATATTGTCGCCAATTCAGCTGGAGCATTGATTTTACTGTAAGGAATCTGAAACACTGAGATTTACGTTCTCACAATGGATAGTTTATAATTCTTTTTTTTTCCCAATGACTTTCTCCAGCAGAGGGCTGTCCAGACAACTCCTTCATGAGTTTATAAAACCTACTAAGGCCTCGTGTCCATTCTTAACTAGTTGTGTCCTTTTTCTCTTTTGTTTGCGGACCTGAGCTGTATTTACATATAAACTATCATATTTTCCTAATTGATGCATCATTCTTTTGTACTATATTTTTATTTTCCTCTTTGCTTTAACTTTTTACATTGGTTAAACTTAATTGAGAGTTTTTTTTTATTTATTTATTTTTTGTTCCCTAATTTACCAAATGTTGGGATTTGTTTGTTTTGTTTTAATTTTTTTTAAATTTTTATTTTTTATTTTTTGTGCACTGAATGTTTGTACCTTACTTGATGTCGGACGTAGGCCATCCCAAATAACAGGCTTCACACAGTGATGTTAATTTGTGTAGACTTTTTTTTTTTTTGCTAGCTCCTTGAGACTGCTGAATGAAGATTATATTTTTAGAAAGCTGCCTCCTTATTGGGATCAAGCAGTGTGTGTGTAGTTTTGTGGTGAATCCTTTCTCAATAGTGAAGCATTTCATTTCCTACTGAATGATTTACCCACTAGAGGGAGCACTTTTGGTTTTACCTGTTAGAATAAAAGATTTTGTTTTTTTTTCCCCTCATCTATATTCACCTACGTTCCTCATTGTGCACATAATCAAAATCTCCTCCTCCTTCTGATCCATTTGACTTTTAACATGGCATCCAGCCCTGGGAGAGGATCCAGGGAAATGACTGCATGTTATGATGGTGTTACAGACAGACTCCTTTCATGTTCCCTAATGGGCTTGCTCTGTATGTTAAACTCATTACCACCCTCCTCACTGATTCTCCTCTATGCTTTTCTATCCCATTGCACTCATTTCATTTTTTTTTCTTTTTTAAGCTTTTTCCCCCCTTCCTTTTTATGACCCCTTTTTGCTGTATTTTCTCCAGCAGCAATGACTGAGTTAGAACATGTACCGATAGCACAGTTGGTGAAAGCCAAGAATTGGTTTTCGTTACCTGAACATGGAGTTTTGGGCCTATTGGGAGATTTCTGGTGTGGTCCTTCACTACAAAACCCAGAATTCTTTGCTTTATTTCCATATGACCTGAAAGCCACAATATCATTTAGGTAGAATGTATTATTTCTTTCTTTAATAGTAAGCACTTTTTTTTTCTTTGCTATTCTGCGAAACGTTCTCTCCTTTTTTTTTCATAATCTATGGAAGTTTTAAAATATGGCCGCCAGTTAACATGGATACACACACAAAGTTTTCTCTGTACAATACGCCTGGTGTGAACAAATGTCTGGGAACAAATATTCTCAAAAGCTGGAAAATAGACAGAAATGACCAGATTTTCATTCCAACCTGTCAGATTGGAAAGATACACTTATAGTGTGTGTATACAGCTTTAGAGCTCTTTTTATAATGTGGGAAAAGGGAGAAATTTATAGTGTACAAAGCTTGGGGATATTTAAAAGCCTCTGTATCCTGCCATGAGACTACAGTATGCAGTATTATAAACCATTCATAGCACCCTGAATGATCATGCCTAGATTGTATGTATGTATGCTAAATACTAGTATTCTATATGGACTCAAAGTTATGCCATGTTTTTGTTCCTGACCTAATGTTTTCTGTTGTAAATCTCTTAATGGTATATGAGAGGTGAGACCCCTCCAAACATCTGCCCATCGCTCTAAGTATTTGATGGCTTCCTACTCAGAATCGGGGATTCCCAAAAGTGATCTTCAAGGCACACTAGAAATAGCTGATTACAGATGGTTAAATCTAATTGGATTGAGGTACCAATTAACCAAGCTTGTGCACAGGTGACTTAATTAGTACCTCAATCCAATTAAATTTAACCATCCGCATTCGGCCATGGATAAGCTTAAAACATGAGCCATTACAGTACCTTGAGGACTACGTTTTGGTAACCTCTGGGGTTTTCTTGATGTTACATTAAACCTAAATAGAACTTAAGTGGAAAGGGTGACAGACTGCATTTTCCCCCTTAAAGTTATTTTGCAATAAAGCGCCTGCTCCTCCTCAGTCTCCCCAGTACAGGTTTGACCTCGCTGTGGCTCAGTTATGAAGGAAGTCTCCCTCTGGGTATGGGAGTGTTTGGTCTTCCCAGGATTCTTTTTTGGCCTTGTTTTATGTGTCTGGTAATCTATCCCAGCTGGGCTGCTGTGTGGAATCTGGCCTGCTGAGCCTACTCTCCTTTCGCACTTTTGCCTCACAATTCTTTGTTCCTCCGCTTGACTCAACAGCTGAGGAGTTTTTGTTGGAAAGAGAGGGAGACGATACTGAGCACCCAAAGTGAACTCTTTCCTACCCGCTGTGTTAGGCATGTGTAGCATGTTTACTTATTAATCTATACTATTGATCTGCCAATGTGCTGTGCCAGGATACCTACGTAGGGGACTAATCTACACTACAAAGTAGCACATGTTGCTGCAGTGCTAAAGGTGAACGAACATTTTGGACAGGGTTTTGTTTTGGGATAGATGCTGTAATAATCTGAGGTATCAATGCATTTTTAATTTTGTGCTTTTAAGATTGAGAAAATTTTGTGTATGTATAGAGAGATAAAAAATATATATCTCTCACTGACTGAGATTAGAAAAGTAATCTGTCTGATTGGGGTGGGGGTGCGTCAACCCTATAGTGTGAATGGGACTTGAGTTGCTTGCTTGACCTGGGTTATCAGTTCATACTGCCCAAACACCCTGGTCTGACCCGGGTAAACTGCTTCCTTCTTTCTAACCCAGGTCAGATTGCAAAATTGCTTGACCCGGTATTTCTCAAAAGGCCCTTTCACACTGCACAGTGACCCGGATCAGTCCTGGGTTATTTGTGTGGTGGGAAAGGGGTATTAGATGGGTTTTTTCACTCCACCCACAACACACAGATAACTCTATGCAGGGCAGTGTAGCCAAATGCTAGAAGTGCACAGGGCCAGCTCAATCAAGGACCTTTTCTCCGCTTTTAACATGTTTTAAAGATGTTTATAGTGGTATATTCAATTTTCTTAAGCGAGCTGTGACGGCGAGCACTGCTTGCCGTCACAGCTCATGGGTCAGTATGGGTTTTTACAGCAAAGTGTAAACGGCATGCGCGCCGCCAAAACTGCAAGGCTCGTGGCTAAATTAAGCAGGCTCCACGCATTAGCTGCGAACCTCGCCATTTGGGGGAATCCTCGCCATCCTCTAATAGCGGGGATTCCTCCGGAATGATGAATAGGGTGAGTGGCCGGCGCAGGGGATAACCGGTGAGGATGGCTTATTTTCAGCGATCCTGCCCGAAAACAAGCAATCCTCGCCATAAAAAACCCCTAGCTGGCCGCATTGTATTGAATACACCCCAAAATAGTGGTTTTGGTCGTGTACCTCCGGATAAGCAGCAATGGCAAGTCCTATATACATTCTTACGTTTTGTTCAAGTTTTTAACTTTTGTGTTCCAAGTAATTTATCCTGCACGTGGGATGACAGCTGCTACCCTTTCTTTATAAAGATGGGGAATAATAGTTTGTACCAGGGAGACATTTTAACTCAAAAACATTTTCATGTTTAACTTCACAACCATGAACTGCGTGACTTGGATAAACGGCTTTATTTCAAAGGATGTGCCTTGTGGTCTTTTTTTTTTTACAGACCCTGGTTGGGGACTTGTAATTTGAGCTAGGCTTTATGAGATCCTTAATGTCAACCTTTACACTCCGACCTTGGAGCTGGCCTTGCTTCTGTGTCGACACAGGTGGCGGCCGTTGAGTGATGAGGACTCCCCAGGAACACCAGCGATTCCCCAGTCCTCACAGGGATCAAAGCCCTGGAATGTGTGTTGGGGTAGAGCAGAGAATGTTGTCCCTGATGGCTGCACAATGACGGTTAATGAGCTAAAGGAGCGGGGTCTGTACAGCAGATCTTTATCTTGCGTGCAACGGATATAGAATAATACAAACCTTTTAGGCCATATAATCTGTATAAATTACCACCTGTCTGTACAATGAAAAACTGAACTGTATGTTTTATGTTACCCATTTGAGTCCTATTTTAGTGCTTGAGCCGAATGCTCTTTTTCATTGATGCCCTGTCAGTATTTTTATTGGTCTTATACATATAATTACATCTTTACTAACTGTATGTATAAGCTTGAGAAAAGTGTCAGCTCGGCAGCGGTCCACTCAGCACTATTGCTTCTTACACCCTATGACAGCATTGTCTTTGGCATGTGATTAGCACAGATTTGTTTATTCACCTGGAGCTGGGAAAGGAGTGGTCATGCCTGTCTGTTACCAGTCAACACTCCATTAAGTGGGAAAATCTCCGTTCTCTTCACTGAGTCTAATAGGCTGTAATTTTAGTCCTGCTTTCACTGCTTACTCCTACTGTACACGGTAGAACCAGTTTTCAGAAATCTCCCCAGTTTTGCTTGGGTTACAGCTTTTGTAGTAAAATATATAAATCAATGACCGGTATGTTTACAGCAAGTTGATGATTACCTAGTAATGTTGAATAAAAGTAATTTTCCAATTAGTAATGGAAATGCCAGAGGGCTTTTCCTAGTGCCTATGTTTTGTGAACTGCTATAAGACTAGGTCTACAGGAATGGCTACGGAAATAACCAATTACACTCCTGCCAATTAAAGCAGGGACAGCTGCCCCTCCATGCCTACAGGCATTGAGACAGGTGCATAAAATATACAAAGGGTTAAATGACATGTGCACACATGACGCTGGATTGGAGGTCTGGGAAGCTCCTTCTAGTGTACCATTATTTTCTGCAGTGTATTTTGCTGGTACTGTATTTTGACAATTATGCCTGCCTTAGGGACTGCTCTTGAGCAGGTCAGTATACATAACCCATGTCTACGGCAGACTAGATTTTGGTCTAAGGTTTTACCCAAGGCATCATCCACTCACTTCTGTCCCAGGAGGACATGAAAGGCTCCTGCAAGATAAAAGGGATGGTTACAAATTCAGTTTTTCTGGCTTTGCTCTGTGATTTATAGACCCTTCTCCCAGTGACTTTGTCTTTGTTCCTACAGTTCTCTTTCTGTCCAAGCAGCAGGGAGGCTCTGTGGTTTGGCTTTTGATATACTCCCTTATATAACAAGGGGGCTAGTAAAGATGTGTTCTGCCTATATATCCCTCCTCATGCCATAATCTCATGTCATTCAGCTCCTTCCCATATCCCTGACGTTCACACTGAAAGAAGCACCTCCCAGCACACAATAGACAGGCACTAAGTGGATTTGAAACGCTTACATCCTTTCACAATAGCAGATGATCTGTCATGGCTAATGCTTCTCCAAAAAATAACCTCCGTCATATAAAGAATTTAGGTGGCAAACAGCCATGAGGTCCGGCTAAGATAAACTGTTGTGGCTTTACATTTCTCATTTTGAGATACTGAACTGATGCTGATGATTGGTGCGAGGGCAGAAAACAGTATCTCCAACCTAGTCTGACTTGGCTTGAATAATTCCAGAAACTCCCTCCTAGGACCATTCATTAGGCAGAAATTGGCAGCATTAAAACCCAACTGACACTGCCTATAATATGAATTGCGAGTATTGAGGACTTGTTCTATAGGTGTCCTGCAAATTAACCTGAGATAATGGTACTAATGCATTCTATCTGTTCATAGGTACATGGTACGATGGAAAGAGCACATGTTGTTGTAGTAGATGTGACTGTGTAATGGTTGTAGGAGCTAATACCTAGTTGCTCCTCTATTTGGGACCTTACTCAGGTCCTCTCGCTCCCCCGCTTCTTTGCACGGGAGAGCAATGTTTGGCATGTGCAGACGCCAGATGCGAACGGGCACAACAAACTGCAGTGCGGGTGGGGTGGCAGCTGGTGGACACGCCCATGCATTTCATGGGCTATCTAAGCGTTGCCATCGAAAAGAGGCTGTGACGCGGCTGCCCAACCTGTTCCCGTACAGTGCGCATGCAAAACAAGGCACCCAAAAGGGTCTTAGTATGCTCCAGAACATTCGATTGTCGGCATTAAAACCACATGCAGCGCTGAGAAACTCGTAGTGCTGCGAGTGAACCAGAATAACTTCCTTTAATGTGTGACCTTTTGTTGAGTAACTAATGTCTTAATATGGTAGAACATGCCCTAATTGGTATTTAGAAGACTTAACACTAGCAAACAAGGATGTTTGTGAGTTAACTGGCACAAGCAAATGAAAGCTGTCCATTTCTGCTTATGGAATTTAGCATTTTCAAGCTGAAGGCCTATACACACTGGGCGATTTTGAGCTAAAAGCAGCTCCCTTTTACCGTTGGAGCTGTTTTCAGCTCAAAAGCCACCCCGTGTTTATGGCCCGCTGCCACTCATCTACTGGTATTCTAGCATCCTGCTATGAAAAGTCATCTACCCCCACCGAAAATCGATTGGACTGGCGAATATCGCTCTGTGTATGCATTCAGCGGTTTTCAGCATCATCCCTCTGCATACCTGCTGGGCAAAAACGCCTAGTGTATGCACCTTAATGGGGCCTACACACAAAGAGATTTTGCTGAGCAATGCTAGATCTCTCAGCACACCGCACTGTATAGTGATGTGTACTGTTCGATCTTTCAGGGCCAGTGTCCGATGACCTGCAATCTAACTAGCTTTATCAGCCATACTGGATCTGCACATCGCTATGGCCCCTACACATGAAGCGATATAGGGGCATTTTCTAAGCAATCTAGTCAGATAGCATAAAAAATGCTGTGAAGTCGTGTGTGTAGTCTCCATTAAACTACCCCCCCCTTTTTTTTTATTTTCTTGGGTGTAGTTTGAAAATGCTTTATTCCAGTTAGCAGATTGCTTTTGACCTTGTTACTGCTTTTCTTAATAATGGGATGGGTAACAAGTACAGAGCTTGGTGTTCTTAGTAATCCCTTTTGAGATAGAAAAAGTTTTGTAATAATTGAAAGTAGAACATTTGCAATGCACTTACATGCTTTATAATTTGTATGTACATTATGTATTTTATACTATACTTTTGCCAGTGTGGTTCTTATATGCCCCTTTCAGACCGCACTTTTAAAACGGTAAATTGCCGTTTTTTTACCGTTTTAAAACGGTAATGTGTGCGGTCTGAAAGGTCCAGTCCCACTTAACCGGTTAGAAAATGCCGTTTTTTCTAACCGGTTAAAATGCAGGGTCCTACCCGTTTCTGAACCGGTATTTTAGCGCAAAAATCGGCTCAGAAACGGTATTTAGGACCCAGCCAATGAGCTGGGTCCTAAATTCAGCACAGTGAATACTTAATGAGCGCTCATTAAGTATTCACAGCACTGGAGCCCCCCCCCCCCGCGCGTGTCGACACCCCCCCCCCGCGCGTGTCGACGCCCCCCCCGCGTGTCGACCCCCCCGCGCGTGTCGGCGCCCCCCCCCCCGTGTCGACTTACCCCGTGCCGGTATCTCCGTTGTGGTTCCCGGCACTGCAGCTCAGTATGCTCGGAAAGCACTTATGAAAAAAGTGTCTTTCAGAAAATGGCTGCCCCCCATACGGAAGACAGTTTTTTTAAACAGGGTTTCCTATGGGGCAGCCATTTTCTGGAAGACACTTTTTTCATAAGTGCTTTCCGAGCATACTGAGCTGCAGTCCACAACGGAGGTACCGGCACGGGGTAAGTCGACACGGGGGGGGGGCGCCGACACGCGGGGTGGGGTGGGGGGGCGTCGACACGCACGGGGGGCGTCGACACGCGCGGGGGGCGTCGACATGCTCTCGGTCGACACGCGAGGGGGGGGGGGGAGCTGCACGGAGGGGAGGGCTGAAGGCTGCACTGGCTTTGACCCTGTATTTGGAAAGTTTCCAAAAACGGGTCTGCCAGTGTCAAAAAATCGGCACTTAAACGGTAATATACCGTTTAAGTGCTGCGGTGTGAAAGGGGTTTTATCTGGCAGACCCGTTTTTGGAAACGTTTCCAAATACAGGGTCAAAGCCAGTTATGCGGTCTGAAAGCAGCAATATTTATATAATTTATTTATTTTTTAATACGGTCACTGTCTATTCCCATTTTAGAGAGATTCAGCTCCTTTTGATTACTGGAGAAAGGTGTCTTTAATGTAACTTCTCCTTATTGTGCTGGGCTTGCTGACCCCTTTGGTCTCTGCTTGTCACACACATTAACCCTGTCAGCTGTTGTCCTTTCTCCATCCCGTGTTCCCACAGATGAAAGCACAGAGCAGCCGAGCTTCCTGCCGGCTAGTTTTGCTGCTGATCTCTAGCCTGAAATGTCTGCCTAATCTTTTACAGGTAACTAGGAGCTGTTCATTATACACATTTCTATCTGGACATTTTCTAGATTAACCATTCCAAAGCATGTTATACCCCCCCCCCCATTATACAAACTTTGTGTCAAATCCTGCATTGCATGTTTTCTGATTTTAACTTTATGCCCTGGCTACTTTTGCACCTGAACTCCCCCATACATTGCTTAGCTGCCCCACATCCAGCACCTCCGTTCCATGATCCCTTTCATCAGAGCCTGTCTTGTTCTTCTTTTTGTGGCTCAGTGGAAAAGGTGGGGGCTTTGTGAAATTTGTCATGGTCCCTGCACTTTATCCATCTTCTTGAAATAAAGAAATTGGAAGGGTACCGGGGGGGTGGATAATGCCTAACTCCCTCCCCCTGTCACTCTTGTTCAGAGTCCTCTCACTCTCAGTGAGTTTCTGAATAGAAATCCACAGTAATTGGATGCAAATTATACAGAGGGAGCCCGAGGCTGCCTGGAATTCCTTTGGGGGACAGGAGGCGAGGGTATAATTAAGATGGCAGGAATTAGGAAGGAGAACTTGAAGAGAGGGGTAGGGCAAGCATTCATTTTGATTTTAATCCTTTTATTGTTTAAAAGAAAAGGAGTACTTTTTGTGAGCACTGAAGTCTTTCTGTATCTAAAGGGTTAAACACCTGACGCGAAGAGAGAACTTGTCTGTTTGCCACATAACTGATCAACATGATCCATTCTGTAATCGGGAGGTCCCAGCACATCACAACAATACATCGGGGGGAGTTGCAGTTGCTGCAGCATTTATACTCCGGCAAGCAATGGCTACTGTGATTCGCCAGCAATTCAATTCCCCACCCCCACCACCATTGTGTTATACTGTAGCATGTACACTGATATTACATTAATTATAGATAGCATTTCCAGGGTACACTGCAGTCAAACGGTTTGTTTCCATTCCAGTCATTAATGAGCGAGTTGTAGCTTGAGGCTCTCTATACCGATCTGTGGAAGTGCAAACCATGTAAGTGTTGCAGTGCAAAAACCTAACCCTACCAGTGTCATCTAGCCGCCTTCCTAGTAGTAATTTCCTTATGATTGCTTTCATGACCTGTGATCCTCAAACTTGACCCTTTTTTTTTGTATACAGAAAAGACCCACTGCTCCATATGGACAAGCAGGTGATGCTGGTGATGGTATTACAAGCTGTCCTATGCACAGATCTGTTGGTTGTACAGTTCTGCACTAAGCAGACAGTGTATTGCTTAGGATAGGCCCGCACTCCTACTTGTGAGCTCATTCACACATGCACCGGAAAATGGCTTAAAACTAATTTGCACTTTTTTATTAAATGGTATTATGGTTTTAAAACCACATACACTGCATTGTTGTAACTCTGTGCAACTGACTAAATCTGTGTAAGAAGTGCTACAATATAGGATCCAACGCTTTTTCCCAATACAAGTTCCATTGCTCTCTGTACAGACTCTATCACACACAATAATAAGATGTGACAAAGTTGCATTTTTGTCAAAGACACCTGAGCAGAGGTGCCAGGCATTTTGCGCTCATATTTTGGCTAGATGTGTGGACATATCTACATACTCTCACTTCCTGTGACCTCTTCATTCTGTACCACTTGCAGATCCATGATGGTTTTGTAAAGCTCCATACACATTAGACAGTCATGGCCAATCTAGTTAACAATATCGGACACTGGTGGTCGATTTGAGTGTGCACACTGAAAGATATCGTAATGTCACCTGGACCTGCTGAACATGTGGGCCATTGGCTATATAGCTCAAATCAACCCACATGTTCAGTGGATGGGAGAGGTCATTAACTGCGATATTGAGGGTTTACTTTAGATTTATTTTAAAATCTAGCGCTCAGAAGTTCCTTTCTGAGTGATATCTTTTCAAATATACTCTAGTGTGTATGGGGTTTAAGTTCTTCAAGGTAAAATAACCCTATATTTCAGAGAGGTCTAAAGGAGCCCATACAATGATCCGATTTCACCCGATCCCGATGGATCGGGATGAGAAATTGGCCAAATCATAGGTATTTGATGTCCCCATTAGGTCTGATGTGCAGTCCCGTGTGCATCGGACCTTCTGTAAGTCCGACCTCTGACGTGGCAGCGTACGGGGACTCATGTAGTACATCGCATGTGAAAGGACAGCATATGGTCCCGGGCGGCTCAGTGGGGTCAGGTGGCCCATACACTGCTGCAATGAGCACCTTAAGATCTATATTGGATCAAGTTTTAACAATTTCCATGTTTTCGGTCCTTTTGACCGTCATACACATCCTCTGTACTTATGGTAGAGAAGACCTCATTGATGATGTCACCGTTGAATTTGGTGGCTTTGGGTAGGGTTTTTTGTGTGTTTTGGAATACTGTGCATGTCATTCTATTGTAGTCCTGATACAAGATTTTGTGTTTAAAAAAGTAAGTGATGTATGGCGTGGATCCCATGGGTGCTATGATAACTGTTGATTGACATCTAACTGTAACTTTTCATAATGCAGTAGGAAAAAGCAATTTGTGCACAAAACTGTGTAGTCTGGGTAACAGCTAAGCAATATGTCCCTGGTCCCTGTGGAAGTACGAGGTTAGGAAGGCTGGTGACCAAGCTTCTTGTGCAATACATCGATAAACACACATTATTAACCCCCTCTTTGCCGGCACTCAACACTTTCCATCTACAGCAACATAAGGGATTCTATTTCCACTAAAGGTGGGATAGTGTAGGTGTGTTCTACTAAGGGCTTATGTGTAATATATTTAATTGATGCATGAAATATAGGGCTTTTCTCTGTACATTATTTGCTTCTCCAAAGTTTTTTTTTTTTTTTAACTACAGTGG
Source organism: Crinia signifera (assembly GCF_055691185.1). Taxonomy (NCBI): domain Eukaryota; kingdom Metazoa; phylum Chordata; class Amphibia; order Anura; family Myobatrachidae; genus Crinia; species Crinia signifera. The sequence continues at coordinate 68,037,904 of NC_139225.1, read as the reverse complement.
CTTACATTGGGATTTAATAGTGCCTCTCAGGTATTCAATGTCGCTTTTTACAAGTTCATTAGATAAATGCAATTCTGAGAAAGTAGTACTTAGGCACTTAAAACCTGTTGAAATTGGGGAGATGCTGACAGAAGTTAGAGGGATGAAAGTTAGTGGTGTGTGGCTAAGCAGAATATAACATTTTTGTGAGTGTTGGCTCTCCATTACTTGCATGCATATTCTCTTCTTTGGGGAAAGCGATCTTTACCAACATGTGAAGAGGTTTTCATGGTTCTAGTAAACAGATTGTATGTTCAACATGGCCTGTTTTTCTTTAGTCCACCTTCCATTATGTGTGTAGGCATCTTGGCCTGCTTTTATGCCAATATAGAACTGTGTGCCTCGCAGTACTTTTTTCTTTTTCCAGGTTTAACTATTTCTTGCTTATTACTACATTCACACGCATCCCCTTCCGGCCAGGAGCCCTGCGCTCCCACTCACTGCAGGGATTCCGGTCCCATACAGGGGATGAGGTAAGAGGGGTGGGTCACTACTTTCTTTTCTTCTCCTTGCATAGAGTGAGGGAGACAGAGAAGGTTTTTGACAGGAAATGATAGTAAAGGAACAAAAAAAACCATGAACGACTGAATGACAGGCCGAGCTTTTAATTGGCACTGGAAAGGAGACAATGAACCTCAAGTTTTGTTGTCTGGTGCACACAGGAGATCATGATGGAAGAATGGGGCCTGGAGGCCCTTAACCCCTTCAGTGTCCTAGTTCTGACACCTTGTGGGATGTGTGATATGTTCGCTGGTGATGTACCATGAACTGCACGTGTGTGTGTGTGTGTGTGTGTGTGTGTGTGTGTGTAAGTTTTTTTTTTTTTTTTATATTGAGCCTGTTGGCAGATGTACCCCTGATTTATTTTAGAACAACATTGTTCGTAGTTTTTTTTTTATATTGAGCCTGTTGGCAGATGTACCCCTGATTTATTTTAGAACAACATTGTTCGTAGTTCTATTGTGTTGTCTGTGCGGCCGTGGCCTATTATAGCTGAAAGATATATCTGCACATCTGGCTGTGTGTACGGCTGCCCGTACATCTTCTGACAGGGCCAATGTCACAGCTTGGTGTCCTGACTGACACATTGGGCCCAGTTCAGCGTGGATCGCCAGTTAGGGAATTTGCAGTGCAGGGAGCTGCCACCCATGGAAGATAATAAACCATCAGTAATGATCGGCGACTACGCCCACTTTTGTCCTTCAAATCGTTCCATGTGTAGGCACCTTTAGGCCCATTGAGCGGCCGATCTGTAAAGTGAATTACACACTATACATTTCTACCACCGATTTGCCAGTAAACGTCAGATGGCCAGGTTTTATCCTATGTGTACGGCATTTTGATGAAAACTTTTGCATTCAAACACAGACAATCGACTTTGATCCGTCATTTCAAAGCAAAAATCTCAGCCAAGATGTCCCAATATCGAGCAATGTGTGGGCGTTCATGATAACCTGCCCACATTTCCTATGTTTCCAGTTACTAGGTCATCTTCCTTGTGGGGGGACATATGCTAATGAAGTATAATGTGCCAGAAAATCAGTAATGTAAATTTTTTTTTAAAAATTACTATGTAGCTCATATTGGGGACTACATTTTCTGAAAAATAGGCTGATTTTGTCAGGCTGACAAAAACTGTGTACATTAAGAGAGGTATCCTATTACATGCGCAAATTCACTGCATGTTTTAAAAAAATGGGATTTTTAGCATTATGGCATACTTTCCAATTATAGTATGTTTAACATGCAGTTCCTGAATTATGTATTATCGCAGAAATATGTGTCTCATGGGGCTGCTTATCGGGGATTCTGCTTTGTATGCCTGAGGTAAAGCATAATCCCTGATAAGTGCTGGCTTACTGGCCTAATTGGATAGCCCTGGAGGATTCCATTAGCTGCGGTGACTTACCACAACTGTTAGGATACCCCCTTAGTGTGTATACTCACGGAGATCAGTTGCACTGGGAGCCTGACCTGTCTGTGCATTGTGTACCCAGCCTTGGGTAAAAGAAAACTTAAAACCAATTGTGAATTCTTGTTTTGGTTTCTGGGGTTCCTGTAGTAATTAGTGCAATCAGTGTGTACCACCACGTGAACTAGTGTAAACCGTTGCTCTGTCCATTAGATGGTGACTATTTGTAATTATGTGAAAATGAGGTTGGCACTGACAACTTGCACTTGTCCTTTTGGTCTGTTCATAGCATACTAGGGTTTCCTGGCTTTGTGTGTATGGTACACCTGTGCTGGGTCAGTAGACCTTCTGCTTGGATACTCATTCCATCCTGGCTGGTGGCAAGAAATTCTGCAGCTGTTCTGCACTCGGCTCTGATTTCTGGACAGAAGGAGAGTGCCATGTGGGAATGTTTTTTTTTGTTTCTCATCCTCAAACTGAGGTGAGAAGCTGCTGGTCAGGAGGACATGTGAAGATATTGAGGAATGGGGGAGAGTTAGGTTAGTAAAGGGTGAAAGGGAGCAAAGGTTACTATGGAAACCAGTTTCTGCCTCACTGGTGCATCTTGTAAATCCATTTAAAAACCAGAAAGTGGGTGTGTAGGGAGCACATCAATAGAGGCCGGTGTGTGAAAGAAGAGAGCTTAAGTGTGTCTGTAAGGGGGGAGCCCCGTGAATAAGCGCAGGGAGCAGAGGCACAAAGAGAGTTCTGGCTGTCCCTTGTGTTGGACAGTCCATTAAGAGTCACCCTTTAACCCTAGACAATAGAGCTATACTTGTCTCAAGTATATTAACTCGTTTTTCTTCTCCCCATTCTGGCCTCTGGGTGGGGTTATTTTTAATTGGCAGGGATGGGGTTTGGTTCTCACAGCAAAGATACTCTCCGCCCCAGTTGTGTACCTCTTTGGCATAAAAGATCTAGTACGACATTGCTGACATTGGATCTACAAAGTGCTGTGGCAGAGACAGCAGTCGTTTTCTATAGAGGAGCTCTTTATTTTAGCAGGTCGCTCCTTGAACATGATCAGTGCAATGATACAGATAGTCATCTATTTTTGTGCTCTTATTGGTGTTTTCTGCACTGTTTAACCCCTCCAGTACTAGACATATTTGCTTATACCATACAATAAAAGCGACAGTGTGCAAGTGCAGGTTATCATTGTAAGCAGGGCTCTGTGTTTCTTGAGAGGTGGTGGAACTCCTTTCCCTCTGCCACCTAATTTATCTCTCCCCCCCCTCCCTTGTCAACCCCCCTTAAGGCATAGACCGAGCCCGTGGTAGGGTTTTGGCACCCCCTGCAAACTATAGTGCTATTCTATAAGAATTATTGTGCAAGGCCTGAGTGGAGGTTGAACTGGTTCCACCTTACCATGGCAGGTGGTAGAGCTCGGTTCCACCCTGTTCTCCCCCCACCAGTTTAACCCCTGATGGTAAGAGTTGTCAGCTGGTGATGCTAACATGCAATGACTGCAGTAGGTGACTGATTACAATGAACACTACCTTCATCATTGGAATTTGCATCCTGACAAGAGCATGGCTAGTTCTAATTTGGTCAGAATGATGTAGAATTGAGGAATTGGCCAGACAAGACTATGGGCATAAAATGTATTGTAAATGAACATAATTTTATGAAAATGACATGAAAATGAGGACATCCCCATGTGTTGCATACTAAACACATTTATTCATGTGCCCATGGCATCTGTTGTCGCTTCCTTTTTAAAAGGAAAAATGTAAGCACAGACTAGAACTGTAAGGGATATATTTTTGTTTTAAAGATCCACTGATGAATTCTATCCATTTGCTAAGCTGTTGAAACGAACTCCATTTGCAGTTGCCATTACTGCTTGGATCTGGGAAATTAGATTTTTGCCATGGTATATGCTGAAACATTATATGGCTTACTTAAGTCATCACGGCTAAGGTCAACACAAGAATTAGGTTGACAATGACAAGGTGGACAGGCAAAAGGCTGACATGAGTGTTTCACTTTTTATTTTTTTATTAGCAGATGTGCCATCCACTAGAACGTGGAGGGAGAATAGAATAGTGTGCCGAGTGCAATGAGGCATCGTGCCCAAAGCATGGAGAGCGCAGCGATACACTTTGACGATGTTCAAGTTGACATTGGGACAAAAAAACTTGGAACTTATGCAACATTTTGACTGTCAATCTTCCAACCATGTCGACCTATTTCATACATCGACCGAAGCCATGTCGACCCAATGCATGTCTACATAATATGGACCTAAAATTCGACCTAATGACCCATTGCTATAGACTAATTTTATTTCCCTGTGTAAAGTGTCAAACTGTCTGATGGGGTCTTTCCCATTATGATTGATATAATAGTGTTATGCACAACTATATCTTGCATGGTGCAAATAAAATCCGACCCAGTACTTTTGACCTCTGGGGGTAGATTTATTAAACTCGGTGAAGTGATGATGTCTGTTTTTTATCACCGGCCAATCAGCTCCTACCTGTTATTTTTCAAACCAAGCCTGTAACTTCACAGGTAGAAGTTGATTGGCTGGTGATAAAAACTAGACATTTTGGGGGAAATTTACTAAAGGAAATGTGTAAAAAATAGGAGTATTTGTATCCAGAAATACACTTATTTTTGACATTTTCTATCCCGAAAATACGGCAATTTGTATTGATAGCACATCAATACGAATTGCCGTATTTTCGGGATAGAAAATGTCAAAAATAAGTGTATTTCTGGATACAAATACACCTATTTTTTACACATTTCCGTTAGTAAATTTCCCCCTTTATCACTTCACCAAGCTTAATAAATCTGCCCCCTGGTTTTTTATTAATTGAATTGATTGATTTAAATCTGCAATATAGTAAGTGGTATAAACATTTTTATTTTGAGGGGGGTTTTTGTCTTTATTTTCCTCTCCACATGGTTAATAAAAAATATAGAAGTCCATACGGTGGTGGTGGTGGTGGTGTTGTTGATGCTCATGTCGTGCCTTACGTGATAACATGTTATATCATAGATTGAATTGCAAAGTGCAATTTGTAGAAACACCTCACTAAAGAGTGGATTTGTTTCCATAGCACTTCTGTAAATAAGATGCTTTGAATTGTTTTGCAGAGACTGGGTTATCCCAAATATCTTTTAATAAAATACTATACCTGCATCTACCATTGCATATTTAATGTGGAAATATAAGTGCTTGGCTTACCTTGCATAGGCTGCGTCCTATCCCACACAAAGCCCGTTTAAATTAGATGACACTTTTTTAAACTCTTGGTTTAAACCTGCTGCTGATGTGCTCTTTACCAGCTATGTTAGCGAGCACAAATCGAATGCCATGAATTGTATATATGCTAGTTCAACTGTTTCATGTGGAAAGCCACTTACACAAGAGCAGGACAGATATGGGCATGGTACCCAGTATGCAACCAGTCCATACACTACTGGTTATGGACTGGCACCATCTCTCTAGATGTCAGTGGATGAAATTGTTACAGTCTTCAATGGGTATGCGGCATCCTCCATGGTTGTATATTCTTTTGACCACTACCCCGGTGCATTTGTGTTGAATGTGCGAGATCAACCCAATGCTAGTAGCAGGCTTGGTCTGGTGTCTTGGTAGGGATGGGCTTCCTGTATAATATTTATGCGGCTGTAAAGCCACTGTGCCAAGCAGAGTACAACCACTCCCAGTGTACAGTAAGAAGTTAACTAAACTTCTATATTATGTGCAGGGATTGCTTTCCCCAGGAGCACAGTGTTTTACGTTTGACCCTTGTTACAACTGCATTTCATTTATTAAAGGTTAACTGAAGTACAGAGCAAGTTACACTGTATAGATGTATATTGCATTGCGTTTGGTTACTTACGGGGGGATATTGTTTATTGCAAGCAGTTGGCTACTAGCTATGTTTTTATTGAATTCTTTCCATAAATGGTGGATAGAGGTAGATTGGTTGCTATAGATGACTTACCCTGTTAAGGTTTGTACATCTCGCCAATAGTTTCAGTGCATATGAGGGTCTTGCTAAAGCTAGGTTTGATAAAGAAAATCTTTTCCCTACACATATTAGACTTGTGTCCTTAAGCGGTTTTAAACATGAGATGATTTATTATCACAATGGTCCTTTTCAGAATTGGCCTGAATAGAAAACATGGATGGTTAATGTCACATCCATCTGCCTTCTGCGTGGGGTGTCATTGATTAGGATGCACACACTGTCAAGGGAGATGGTAGTTTCATGTAATGCCTGATAAATGCCTGGATGACTCTCTACCGGAGTAGTAAGAGACACTTGTGTTATAGGGGTACTCCTGGGCTTATCAAGCATGCAACATGAAGTGCAGCCCACCAATTAGGAAGGCTGACTACACTACAAGTGACTTAACATTGGGAAGGTGATTTTTATACTTATGTATGTGTAATAATCTTCTCATACTGGATAGCTGAGCTGTATGTGATATTATTGCCTCCTGTAAGTCTCTAGCATGGCATGAAGTAATGACCTTTGTTTGGTCACCCAGTGATTTTTGTTGTTGTGTTGGTGGTTTCATAATAATTTCTGGTTACACCGTGATACTGTTCTGTTTTCCCAAATGGTTGATGATGCCTGATAAAGCTGTCAGGTGGAGACTGATCCCTCTCTAGTAATTCTTCGAGGTTTTTGTTCTATCTTTTCTTGCCCTGTTGCCAACTGGCTTCTCTGTCCCACCCCCTCTGTGCCAGTCTTTATGCGGCTGAATGGGCAAGGAATGTAAGCCGCATTACACAGCTTTGATCGTTAGCTTCCCCACTTCATAAGGATAAGGGGAGTTGTGGGCAGTTGAGGGAGAGCTTGTTTAGACTCTCTCATATGCAAATGAAGGGTATTGAGAGCTGTGGAACGTAATGAGATAACACGGGCTTTAGAGACCCCAGCACAATCGTGGAAATCCTAAAACAAAAGCCAAAACAGGACGTGAAAGGGATTTGTCAGGCAGAGACTGGGGGGGACCCTTGTTCTCGCCCTCCCAGCGCACACACAACAGATTTTTCCCACCCCCAGTGGAGCCAAAAGCCCTAAGGATATTCAGATTTGCTGTTTTAATATTCATGAACTTGTCAGGCAGAGGTTCTTGTCTAGCAAGTTTACTACTTCTATCTTTAAGACTCCAACCCCATTGGCACAATTAAGAAACTAAATGACAAACTGAACTAGAGAAAATCTTTGTCTGAAATGATCTGCTTCCCACCGAGGGATTCGCTGTATTCTCGAACAGTAACCCATACACTGCGTAAGCAACAGTGCCTTGGAGTCCTCCTCCTCAGGGATGCTGTCAGTGACTTTTCTAGACATTTTTTCTGGTTTACACGCAGGTCCACGCATGTCAACATGCACACATTAAACACACGCATTTATCACACAGCTTGTGAATCCGGCACAGCAACAAAGCATTTCTTGTTTACCCAACTTGGAGGGATCATTTTTCAGACCTCACAAATCCCCTCTTCACCTTTCCCATCAGAAAACACCTCCCTGAACAATAAGAAAATTGGGGCCTGCCACCTGATAGCTCTCCCAAGGAACCAGGGAGAGAGGAATGTGCAGAGCTAACCGGCTCCTGTGAGACAGCCTTTGTGTTCTATGTCTGAATCTGCTGGGGGACGCCCTGCCGAGGCTTTATGCCTTTCCCTGGAGACTGCAATATATATGTTTGTGTGGGTAGACATAGATCTTCTATATAAACCCAGAAAGGCCTGAGACTTTCTCTGTCTGACGAAGTAAAACATTAACTGCTTCTGACTGCCTCTTATGACCGAATAGTGAGTCGCCAGTGCAATGCAGCCCCCAACATGCTTAAGGCCCACCTTCAATCAAAATTTTCCTTTTACAGGTAGATTGCATCACTTGTGGGAAAAACTAAATTCTTCCTTGTTTTACTCTAGAGCAGGGGTCCTCAAACTACTTTCTCTAGGACCCCATAAGACAATAAAAATGATTCAGGGACCCCAGCAAGTTACTGCAGAAGGTCATCAGATTCACATCCCATGTGTGGTCAGCAGACAGCACATCCATGGCAGCATTGTGGATGATGTAAAATAACAGAGAATTCAACAGATTTTTCAGACTCCTTAAATTACTGACTAAGAGTACCAAAGTAATCAGCCTGAAGGTCACAACATGGAGTCACGACCCCATACGGAGAAAGTCAGGACCCACAGTTTGAGAACCGCTGCTCTACAGCAGTGGTTTCCAAACTCTGTCTTCAAGAAGCACGGGCAGGTCAGGTTTTCCAGGTCTCCTGTGGATTTTGAAAATGTGACCGTTAGTGACAGTTTGCCTACATACTGACCTGGAAAACATGGACTGTTGGTTCTCCTTGGGGACTGATTTTGGGAACCACTGTTCTAGAGCACAGCCAGGCAGCTTCCGTTTGTGTAATTTAACCCCCAGTTTGACCGTCGGAGCACAATAAAAAAAGTAACATTTTCTGACATAGTGGCGTTCTGCGGGGCCTTTTATAAATGTATTTGAGACCATGTTCTGGCTTTCTAATGTGTTTCGGTAAACATCCATTTTGTTGAGGAAACATGCTTACAGTCAGGTTACGTGTACAGCATAGATCGCTATGCAATATGAGGTTGTGTCTTGTATTTGCACCTTCCTGGCTAGCTCTTGCACAGATCCATGTGAAGTTTGAGCAGGAAATCGACAAAGCGTGTTTGTGTGGCAAACAGGCTCCTAGTACAGCTTTGTGTTGAAAGAACAGTCCAAGGTGTCCTTTATTGTATCAATGTTTCTTTATCAGCACATTTTTGGAAAGTGATGGATGGTCGCTCTTTTGCAGTTTGCCCTCTGAATGTCTGCATCCTCTAATCTGACAGGATTTTCTATCACTTAAGGTTACAGTAGATTAGACTCTTCTATGACCAGCGCTGCTTAAATTTCACGTCTTGGACTGTTGAGTTATTTTCGTTTTTTTAAAAATAACCTCTCATGCTGGGAGTGTCTGTATTTATCTGGAAGATATGCAGTTTATCCCATGTAAAAATTAAATTGGTGGGATTATGAGTTGCTTTTCTGTAAAAGAGTAAGCCCTATACACACTAGAGGATATAGCAAAAGATATCGCTCAAAAAGGAATTTCTAAATTTTATCTTACACACTTTTCCCATCCATATCAACTATATGCGCTCCTGCACATCTTGAACCAAACCTCTTCCTTGTCCTGCATGCAGGGGTGTAGCTAGGGCGGAGCACGAGCTCCGGGCACCGAAATGGTGCCGTGCACTTTGCTCCCTGCTGCGCCCAGCGTCTGAGTCCGCCGCTATTTTCAATTAGTCACCTGCTGGACAGCTAGCCAATAGGCGCTTGCAGTCCAGCAGCCAATCAGAAGCCGCATTGGCTGCTGGACTGCAAGTGCCTTTTGGCTAGCGATCCAGTGGGAAACTTGAGCTCAGGCTCAGCCGGGCACAGCAGGGAGCTGGGGGAGTGGGCTGCAGTCCCCCTTGGCAACGAGCAATGTCAGCCCCCCTTGGCAATGAGCAATGTCAGCCCCCCTTGGCAAGGAGCAAAAGTGAGGTGTGGAAATTAGGAACAAGTGAGGTTTTGTGATACAGTAGTCTTGCTTTCCTTAGTATTGTCTGCTATGCCTGTCTGTTTTCCTTGCATATAACAGCAGGTAATAGTATTAGTGAGCGCCTAATTCACTGGAATGCAGTAGGTACCAGTGTTACAAAACAACTGTTAAGGGCTCTGAACTATTATACCCTTTATAATATGATGTGGTTTTCCTTCTGACATAGGAAAATGGCTTGTGCAGTGATTAATCCTACAACAGGGAGCGTTTCCCATTAACATTAATCATAGTCTTACATGTGGCTGTGGAGTCTTTAATCAGTATAAAACAGTAATAGGTTATCACATGTTTCTTATGCGTTAAGAGGAGACTGGAAATTACTGAAGCCTTGCCCGGTGATTAGTTTAACTGGCGTCCAAGCCTGTCCATTCAGCTGCCTTTCTCTTGCATTAATGATTACACTGCAGTATGTACAGAGCTACTTGACTCTATACTTTTCATACTGGTTTAGATTGCCAGAGATTGAGGAGGTGGAAACCGTTTTAATGTGGTACTGTACATAATCTTCTATGAAAAGTGCGACTATATGTAACCATTTTAAAATGGTTATATTTAGCAGAAATTTAGTTTTTAGTAAAGTTCTAGAGACGCTGTTAAATTTCACGTTGCGCAACCTGCATACAATTAACAATACATTTAACACCCTTTTAGAACATGTGAAGCATATACTCCCAGTCTTATGCCCAACATACACTGCAAATTATTTGTACCCAACCCTGCAGCATCCTAAACCTAATGTCCCCCACACAGGCAGCCTAATTCTACCCCTCCCCTAGTGCATAACCCAAACCCCCTGTGCTTCCAGAATGCGTCTGGTTTCTGACAGTCAGGAACCCACTCCCAATAGCTAGTAGTACTGTTCTTTCTGAAGCCAGTATGACTGGAAAAATCTCCATTTTATTACATAGGACAGCTATTAAATGCACTGTAGATGGCTTTAACCATTTATTGGTTAAATATTTAACTGGGTCATTTCCAATGTAAACTTGTCTATATTGTACTGTAAATCTGAAGACTTCATTATCCAAACAAACATGACTAGTGTTCCAGACCGATCAATAGGTTGATTTTGAGTATGTATGCACCAGCTGATGCCAGATCCCATTGCTAACAAGGTTGTCAGGTACATACGTCATTCAATGTCTACCCGGCTTAAATAAGGCAATGAATAAGTCACATGTTCTCAACTCTAGCTACCCTTAAACCTGACCGTCTCAAGGACCAAGGTCTGGAAACACTACCATGGCAAATTCTTCCAATAGCCAGTAAAACTATTATAAAACCTACTCTTTAAATGTTAAGAATTTCAGTTGTGTATTTTAATCCATCCTGGTGCCAATTATTAAACATGTAATGCTTTCAGCTGTGATGTTAAAATGGGCTGATATGGTACAAAAAGTCAGTCACACTGTTGCTAGTTATATGCGTTAAACAATGCAAATGTAGTCCTACAGCATCTGCTATAGCGCCTTGCATTCATGCAAATCGATGCAAGCTAGATGTATCTTAAATGCACATTTGATGATAGTGTACACAAACTATAGAAGTGACCTCTACAACTAAACTTTGTAAGGATTCAACCTGTAGCAATCAGAACAGCCATATAGTGTTCCTTGTGTGTAATGCTGATGTCTAAAATATTGGGGAATGTTTTTAGATTTGTATTTAATTTGGACACTGTTAAAAATTCGGTACTTCCTCATCTTTGCGGCCACAGCTTACACTACGGAACTTAAGTAGCGTAACCCGCACCACCCTGGGTCCACGCCACCATCTATTACTTTTTTAGTGAAGTTGTGGCGAGTGGAGCAGAGCGAGCCACCGAGCCTGAAGCATGGCGAGTGAAGCGAGGGGGCAATGGTGCTATTCTGAAAGCCGCTAACGTATCTGGCATAAGATGTGGCCTCAAAAAAGAGGAAGTACCAAAAATAAGGTACTTGTTTCCTAGCATGGCGCCCATGGTATGCCATCGCATACCACTAATTAAGGTATGCGATTTCTGGGTCATAAGAGCCGCACTGTACAATTTTAATATTGCGTCCCATCGCATGCCATTACAATGGCATGCAATGCGATTTTTAATTGCACAGGCACCCTGATGTGTGATTACTATGTTAAATGCACCCCCATTGTTAACACCACCCCCACTATCAACGCCAACCCGAAGCGTGGCGAGCGCAGCGGTACGCGTTCTCCGACCTTTTCATACCCCTACTATCCACATCGGCGTGGAGTTGATTTTATATAGTGAGCCCGAAGCGTGGCGAGGGGACGCGGAATACATGTGAAGTAATCCGCATCCCCTTGCGGGGCTCGCTGCGCTTGCCACGCTTTGGGCTCGCTGCGCTCGCCACACTATATAAAATCAACTCCACGCCGACGTGGATAGTGGGGGTATGAAAAGGTCGGAGGACGCGTACCACCGCCCCTCGTGGGCTCAATGCACTCGCCATGCTTCGGGTTGGCGTTCATAGTGGGGGTGGCGTTAACAATGGGGGTGCATTTAACATAGTAATCACCCATCAGGGTGCCTGTACAATTAAAAAATCATTTTCATTGCATGCGATGCCATCAAAACGATGGCATAAGATAGAAATCGTGGGTGCCGTGCTAGGAAACAAGTACCAAAAATTCTTATTAATGATATAATATTATGCAGACATAGTAACAATCGCTAATTTATTTAATTTTGTCTTAATCTTATGCACCGCATGTATTATTTGGCTGTACTTTATAAGGTGCTGCACAAACTTTGTGGCACTGTATAATTAAGGATGATGCCTACTCCCAGCTATAGCAATTTAAGACGACTTTCACAGTTTTGGAATTGGGACTGTCAAGACTGCAAGAACTAATGTGATGCCCCCATGTGACTGGTGCCCATTGAATTGTGGAGAGTTTATTTTAGGAGAGAAGGGAAGCTTTTTACATTGTCCTAGTGTGGTGCCTGGTTTACACTAGCGTCATATGGACAGAAATAGGGGAATTTGGAGATCTAGTGCCATTCCCAACATTCTGTGCATACTGTTCACGTCGGAAGAGAGGTTATGGGCGGATAATGCACTATGTGAAGCAGGAAAGAAATTAAGAGAGAATTGTGAATATATATTTTTAATGGGAATTGTACTGACAATTAATCGTATGTAATATTTATAACATTAACATCACATCTGAGCATTGACCCCCCCCCCATACTGTTCACGTGACAGCTCTGTACACTGCAAATACCAAGAGTCAATCTTGGTTGATATTTCTGAAACTGGTAAAAATCAGCCAGCATCTATTCTATCACGGCACTTTCTGGCCAGGAAAAAGCTAAATCTGCATTTGCAGAACCGGATGCTGAATTAGTGGCCTTTTCCATCTAAAAAGACACCAATCCATGTTTTTTCTGACTTTCAGATGGTTTCCTAACGTTGGAAGAAATTAAAAAACATTGAATAGATTGCATGCAAATTCGGTCTATTTTATGCGAAAAGCCCTTATCTTTTAAACATTTTTTTTGCGGTTTTCATTGTAGTTGATGCTTGAAATATTTTTCACTTTCTATATGCCTCTGGATATTATATATATCTCTATCCCACCTATTTTTCTCTTGTGTCTTGGACACATTTTATGCCCGGTTTCTTACAGCTACTGCTTCCCATGAAATGAGGGAACTTTTATTTTAAAAATCCATTAATTCCTCCCCCCACCCCCCCTCCTTTTTTTTTTTTTTTGTAGTTTGACTTTTACCAATTTTGTCAGATGACGTTTATTCAATGTTTAATTTAATCTTGCATCAGATCTGTATTGTCTGACTTTTTTTATTTGCCCTATAGGTGTACAATCCATTTTCATTTTATTTTTTGATACCTGTAGTGGCTTGTTCTTTTTTTTTAAATGACGTACCAGAATCTGCTCTTCTATATGTTCATACTGTAACATGCACATGTATTCACACATTATGTAGTGCAACATGCTGATGAATGTACACGTGCGCTTTCCAAACAGGAGGGGAAGCAAATTGCTGAATTGGGCTGTTATCTCCAGCATGTACAGAGCCGGAGGGTTCAGACAGGTACTAGTGATTCACACCTCTGCATGTCTGCACACACCTATAGGCTGGGCAGACTTGACATCACTATATTTTTCTTTCATAAAATGCTCCTATGCCATAATCTTCTATCAATGGATTTGGCATACACTGTAGGCACTACTTAGCCTCTTGCTATTGCAAGGAAACATCGTGAAAAATGTTCTAGTGAGACAAACCACTTTCTTACCCATTATGATTTATCTTCCTGCTTCTTACCTGACCTACTTGGAGCAGTAGTAGCAAGTCTCACTCCCACTTTTATATTGCATGCCAGCTGCCTGTAGTGGCTGCTGCAGTCACACACCCCATCTGCCCACAAGTTTTGTTCATGTTGGGTGCTATCCAAATGCCAAGCCCCAGTGAAAATGCCTACAGCAGTAGCTAGGTTTCTGGGCTGTTTGCTCCTACTTCCTTGCTGCAGGCACTTGATGATCCGATTTTACTCTGGTTTTATTTCTCAGATCTTTCTCCCTCTTTCTTCCCTCACACGTATTGTGTATCCCTGTGAATAAGCGCACAGTATGTTAGAGGATGTGAAGAGCGTGTGTTGAAATGTGGGTATTGAAATAGCACGAGGTGTGGTGGAATGTACGAAATGCCAAAAGGTGCGAGCATATGGTAACAGATGGAGCCTACAAGGTGATTACTGAAGCTGGGATAGTAGTGTGTGTGTTTAACTGTTTAGCCATCACAGTGAATTTAGGCATATTTTAATACTTTTTTTATCTTTCTTGCAGGTTTCTATCAGGAAAGGGCTTGGTTATCTACCCGGAGATAGGAGATCGTTTGGACATTATCTGCCCCAAGGGGGAGCCATCGCGGCCTTATGAGTATTACAAGCTGTACATGGTGCGCAGGGAACAGGCGGAGTCCTGCAGCACGATTATGGACCCTAACGTCTTGGTGACATGCAACCAGCCAGACAAAGAATTTCGCTTCACCATAAAGTTCCAAGAGTTCAGCCCGAACTATATGGGCCTTGAGTTCAAAAAGAAACAGGACTATTACATTACATGTAAGTGTGACTTCTGGGATGTGGCATCATAGCGGAGACACCAGCATAAGCACATGGCTCTGCTCATTCATTTGCAATAACTGCTTAGCAAGCCGCAGAGCTCAAGTTTATATATTATTGCTATATTCGATATCAGCTATTTTGAGTTTCTAGTGCCTAGCTGCGTGGACTTAGATGAACACTTGGTAAGCTATTTTGAGCAAATCACCATGGAATTCTCTATTGCCATTCAAGTATTACAGAAAATAGTCCCTAAATAGAGGTCCAAAGCAGGAAGCCTGTTCTAGAGCCTACATTCTCCTCTAATAAGTGCTTCCATATAATTAAAGTGTCCCCATTTTTCACCAGCTTTATATGAAATGTGCACACACAGCAGCGCGGAGCATATCTCAAGCATTCCCTTTAGTGGAACTTGTGGCCTGTTAAGTAGAAGGGTTTCTGCAATTTAGGGTCATAGTAAGGTTTATTGCAGCCCAGGGCGCTGCAATAAATGTACACTCCCCCTCCTCCTGCAGTAGTGATGATTGTACTCCTTAGACTGTGGGAACTGTATGAAAAGTGAATTTATTCATGAGATAAATTCCTCTCTGACTGCTTGTGGTATCATTTGGTGTGTTACACAAGATGGTGTTGGGTCTCCTATGAAATGTTCTCCACATTAACACTCTGATCACCAGTGTGGAAGTTTTTATTGTAGTGATGCTCCTTCATCATAATGTTCTCTTTTGGTCTGTGTCATTTAGTTGCACGTGGCCTTTCAAAGCTGCTGCTTCATTGTCATGGTCTACCACAGTGGTTCTCAACTTCGGTCCTATTCGGCACTGTTGGGGGTCCCTGAGGACCGAGGTAGAGAAACACTGGCCATACCAGGCATCTCATATTGGTCTTGTCACATGTTGGTGTGATCGTTAATTCAATGCATTAAAGCATTCTTGTTTTTTATTATTGTATTTAGCCCAGTCCCTTTTCCCTATTTGTGCATAGGTATCCTTTCCCATCTAGTAGTATTATTTGTCACAGGGAAGGGGTAAACATTTAGCATTTGTTTAAAAAACAAATGTCTATAAAACTTATCCTTCTACTTGCCTTTTCTGTTCAGAATTTATTTTTCTCTGTGTATTTAATATCTCAATACTTAATAATTAAATATATCTAGTGTGTCTATGTATGGATAAGTGTGTGTGACCAGGATCACATACACATGATAAAAGTTCCATGCTGCAGGTTTTTTCCACGGACAGACAGTTCATAGCAGAATGTCTCAGTAGGTGGCTTGCAAACAGAGTGTGACTTCTCTATGGACCACAATGTTCCAGGACCCCTATCAGTAACCCCTCCCCAGCCTATCACATGGGGAATAGCTCACCATCAGGAGTATGGTCTCTAGTCTCTGAAACCCTTTTGACAGCCGGCCAATCAGGCTTTTTCTTAGACTTTGTCACACAGAATACCTGGCTTGGATTCTTTCCAACCACACCCTGCTTTCCATACCAGGTACGTTCCTACTTACGCTGTAACTTTATTTTACATCTACTATCCCAGTTTTATGCCAGTAATTCCTGTGGTCTGGCTGCGAGAACAGAATAGAGTACTACTAGGTTTGCCTAATGCACCGTCAAGTGACCCATTTTGCCCTGTAGATTCAGTTCTTTGTCCAGATGGAGCAAGTAAAGCAGCTCTGCCTGTGATGGGACGTATGTGCACTGACCCAGTCTAGCTGGCCTCACTGCTGGGATTCAGAGCATGAAATAAAGAGAGCAGGACCATGCATAGAAAGTGCACTGCTTCTGGCTTCAGCAGGAGTAAAGGGTGAGCAGTTTTGCTGAGGGTGTTTTTTTTTTCTTCCTCTCAGCATTTGCAGTGCAGCCTTGGATGGGTGGAGGCAAAAGCTCCCTAGCTATTGGCTTCAACATTTTGTAGTCTTCCTACTTTCTAGACACACATCCAGCTTTTCTCCGCGTAATTGCACTTTCCAGACGTGGACTCCCCCCTCCCTTCTCATTCCTTGTATTTCTTTGTCGGTTTTTCTCTCTCAAGCCCTAGCCCCTGGCACTGGTTGGCTGGCGGGTGTGAGTGTATGGGAGAGATCTTTCACAGCAGTACACATCTGGAAGTGTTCTGTCTTCAGCTGGCAGGCGGGGTGTCCAGCAGATCCTGTGGGTATCTCTCCCTCCTTAGCGCTCATGCTTGCCAGTCTCTCTCTTGCCTTCTCCTCCACACTAGCTCCTAGAAGTCTGTTCCTGGCTGGCCTGTAGTTTCCTTCAATAAGTTAGCCATTTCTATCTCCTTCCTGGGGTTTTTTTTTGTGTTGAACTATTCCATTTGCCTTTGTTAATACTGATCTTTAGCCTTCATACTTTGTTCTGGTCAGACTGCTGGAACTCTCTGATCTGGGCCTGGAGGGTGTGAGTGCTGCAGGTCTGGACCACACATGTTCCATCATAGAACACCACTATGTTTTTTTTGTGGGCCAGACAGTCTTTCCAGCACACGGACTTAGATGTGTTCTGGGTTACGTTTTCTGTTAACACTTAAGTCCCCACAGTGGCCGGTATAATCGGTAGTATCGTAAAATGTTTAAGTTACGTTTAGTATACTATAAGTTTAGGGTGGAGAACCACTATAAAATAGTTTTTTATGTAAACACAAGACACTACAATGTGGTGTTCTGTGACTGGCAGCACATGCTATACTGTATGTCACAGATATCCAGCTATTGCTAAACAAGCTCCCATCATGGTCAGCCTGCATCTGTACAGTGCGTGTAAAGATGCAGTCACACTATGTTGAACTTCTTAGAATAGTAAGTGTGAACACGTAGCGCTTTTTCCATTTTATAGTATGACCCCCCCCCCATAGCCATGTTTTCTTGCACCCAAACTTTGTGCTCACTATAGAATTTTCCTGTGAATTGTTGCTTATCACCTTTAACTGAAGGCTCGCTCTCTCGCGCTCTCACACACACACACACACACACACACAGCTGTGCTCAGCAGCTGATGCCTTTGGGACGATGTTTAAGCCCCTGTGAAATGAAGCAACGACCTGCTGTGTGTGCACAGGAAGCAGGCAAGACACTGCATGGCCATAGCATCTGTTAACTCTACTAGATGTGGAATCGCTCATCGATACAAAGGGGAGTATGAAATGTGCCACCGCTATTTCCGACGTAGGAAATAGCGGCGGCTCCCTATTCAATGCTGTCATTAACGGCCACATTGATGCAGGATCACGGCAGAACGGGCCGTACTTCAGAAGCTGTCTGGCCCGTTCTGCCCATAACGGCCGTGGATTGTCGCAATCCCGGCCGCAGATCGACAATCCACGGCCGGTTTCGTAGCCACGATCCCTTTGCGCCAAGCGGCAGGTGGGACATTGAATCCCGTCTGTCGTTATATGGTCGATCTGACTGCAAACGGGCCAGGATCACGGCTGTCTGCAGGGATCGACAGCCGTGATCCCAGATTGCATACCCCCCAAAGTCTCATTTACGCTTCCGATTGCAGATCTACAAAACAATATGCTGCAGAATTCTCCCAGGGCTAAACACTTGTTCCAGTGATGCTTTAAGCCACAGGTCTTCAACCTGTGGCCCCCCAGATGTTGTGGAACTACATGTCCCAGCATGCCCTGACCGTTTTGGCATGCTCTTATAGGAAAAAATGTGGCAATGCATGTTGGAACATGTAGTTTCGCAACATCTGGAGGGCCACAGGTTGAAGACCCATGCTTAAGCAGAACCGGTCAGTAGACCAATGGAAGATATCGGTGTTCTGCTTATACCTCTACTTAACGTCTTCCATCTGTTCCTGATAACTGGCCTGCTTCCTTATCACTTTCTAGTAACTGCAGTGTCCAATCTATTCATAGCTCCTCTAACTATGCTTGTATGATATCTCCCACTGACTTCACTCACCTTGTGGGTTCCTGTGGAAAGAAATGAACTTTAATACAAACCAGGTTTTGCTGTGTCAGATTTGGTAGAGAAGAGAATAAAGGGGGCAACCTAAATGAATAGCCTTAATGTGTGCTTCTAGAACAGGAGAAACTACAAAAGTTAATGTTTTACCAAATACAGGTACAAAAATTGATTATCCATCACCCCTTATTGTCTGGGTGCATCAGGCAGAGTTAGGATAAGGAGGAGGGGGAGAGAGAGAGAATGTCAGGCTGTAGGAGATTTAGAGGCAGATGTTTCAAGCTTCAGAAAGTGATAAAAAGGAGAGTGATAAACAACCATCCAACTAGCTCCTACCTGTCATTTCTCCTCCGCTCCGAACTGCCATGTAACAACTGGGTTTCAAAAGGACAGGTAGGAGCTGGTTGTTTATCACTTTTGAAGCTTGATACATCTTGGCCCTTAGGTACAGATTGGTTAGTATGCAGGTGGGTCAGTTAGACTGCGGGAGGGCATGGTTATACTGTGCGACAGTTAGGCTGTGCGAGGTTTAAGGGGAGTGGGGAGGATATGTACCCCTGGTAATTCAGAGAAATTGATACTCCAAGCACAGTGCTGAAACAAAGTGTTGCTTTTTCAACCCTTTCAGGTCCAACATCTAGTCAGGCTCAACAGCCATAGCGCTAGGAGCAGATCCAATGGTTAGCCACTTTTAAAAAAAGAACATTAATATAGTTCAGCATTCTATGTAGACTATATTTTTTATTACATTTAAAAAATATATATATATACAATTATTTTAATTATTTAAACCAGAATTAACATTTTTATTTTGTTTTTCTGCTAATTATGGTGATGCTTCTTTACCGTTCTTCTCATGTTTGTCAATTTGACAAGAATAAGTGGCGCAAACTCTTTATAACTTCTAAATTACTCTTCCAAATATGTCTGTCATGGAAATTTCTCAAACACATTTCTCAATTTTTTCTATAGAATATTACAGATATAAGAATTTTAGGGGTAATGGATTACATTAATTTTAATGGGTATTTAAAAAATCTTTATCAAAATGGTAAGACACATCCCGGTCTAGTCATGAAGCAGCAAAGTTGCCATGTTTAATTATGTAAAATGCGTTTAATAAATGTTACTTGTTTCAAAGCTGATTGGATATTATGGCAAATTTCTCCACACTTTTCACTAATAGATCCCATCATATGTAAGGTACAGAAATGGTTGACAAATCTGTATCTTTAATCATACTTGCCTACGTTTGAAAACTACTTTCAGGGAGATTATAGTCGGCAGTAGAATTTTGCACACTACTTTAGGGTAGGCAACTATGTCTTTAATACGGCACAATTTGTGGTCATGGCAGTAGAAGGCTGCCATAGGAAGGCCACAATTATCCAGCTTTGAGACTGCGGAGTGACACAGCATGTGGGGTACATGATACAGATGTAGTTTTCATCATACTTGCCTACCTGACCCTCTCCATGCGGGAGAAAATGCTCTCTTCCTGTGCTTCCCTGGTAATGTATGATTGCCAGCACCTGTGGGGAGGTAGGTGAAGGTGTTTCACCACAGGTGACGGTAATCCTACATTACCAGGGGAGTCCAGGAGCAGATGGAGAGTGTCAGGTAGGCAAGTATGGTTTTCATGCATGAGTGAACACTTCATTTAGTTATTATATCAGAGATTACTACATACCACAAGGTAAACCTACTGTAGTACAAACAAAGGAATAAGAAATAAAACTTGTACCAGAGAATGTAGATATGTTAGTGACAGCATGCAAACTAATATTAACATTTGCTCTTGAGCTGGAAGGAAGGCTCTCCCAGAATGCTTTGCTTTATGATTTGGTGTTCATGTATAAAGCTCTAATTTCCTCAGTCTTGTTTCCTTAGTTTACGTGCTCTGTGTGAGGGACATGGCATGATTCCTGCTCCTAAGGGATAACATTTGGATAATTGTGAGAATGTTTCCTATAGACTCGCATTGTGTTTGCTCTTGGTCCTCACACATGGTAATGTTTTCTAGTTGCACATGGAAGAACAAGCCTTTAGAATGAAAACAGAAGCGTTTGATTTTAGGGAGGTCCCCCTCTTATTCCTCTGCTGCCACTAATAATCCTCCTTCCACAGCCGTGCTGGTTTTGCCTGCAGCCTTCAATGCTTTATTTCTTTTTGCTTTTTTTTTTTTTTTCCGCCAAACCCCATGATCCTGCTTCACAGACTGGGACAGAGGTTTAATTTCCTGTGTGGGGGAATCCTGCAGAGATTGGGAGGAGACACTACATAATGTAATCCTCCCTTGGTTGGGATGTCTCTGTAACGCTTTAAGTGCAGATAAAAAGCACTTGCTGATCTGCAGAGCAGCCATGTTTGATGACAATTTAATACTCCACTCAGCAGCCTCTACTTTAAAGGGGACAATCACCTCACACTGACGATGCATGTCACGTGGAAGCCAAATTAATACTTCTGATGGGGATGAGGATCTAGTTAACTTGCAGGTATTATTCTATTACTATTGAAAATATCAGTAATCTACTAGCCTTGCCTTTCATAATGCTGCTTTGTAGCCAGGTTTTGTGGTGTATAGTGCTTAGTCTGTTTCATGTCCCCCATTTAGCAGCCCAATGTGCCCATGTTACGTTACTATAAGTCAGTGTTTTTCAACCACTGTGCCGTGGCACACTAGTGTGCCCTGAGTTGTTCTCAAGTGTGCCCCCACATCTAGAGATGCCCAAGCCTGTTTACAGCCATCACCAGTTCAACTGTTATTTACTGGTCTCTTCTTTTCATGTAAAGGGCCAATGTATTTTATTTTTGTTACCTGTTGGGGACTAGTGTGATTGTTTTTCATATGGGGGCCAATAGGTTTGTTTTTTTTCCTGTGGGGGCCAATGTGTTTTGCCCTGTGGGGATCTCATGGTGTGCCTTGGCAATTTTAAAATCTTATTTCTCCCTCGGCCAGCAGGGGACACTGCAGTCATCACCTGTGGGATAGTGTTGGTGCTCTGAGGAGTCGGCACTTTAAGAAACTTTAGAAATGGCTGGCTCCTCCCCCCACTATCCCCAACAGACCCCAGTCTTAGTAAAAGTGCCCGGAGGAGTCGGTCTCCTGGGCAAGGGTCTCCCTGGGGAGACTCAATTTTTGGCTTTTTATTTTTATTTTTAATTCTTCAACTACAGGCAGACAGGGAGTCTGCCTGCTACGTGGGACCTGGAGGGGTCCGGTCGACACTGCACGCAGTGTTTCCTCCGGCACCCAAGCCGCCAGAGCCTCCGCTCTGGGGACCCGCCGCAGCTGCACGCGGCTAGCGTTACGGGTCCGAGGCTTCTCCCCCGCACTCCAGGAGCTGCCTGTGGGTAAGCGGCGCTGTGCGCCATACAGAGGGGGGCGGCTGTAAGGAGCGCTTCAGCCGCAGCAGAGGGGACGGTCAGGTCGCAGCATCAGGTGCTGGCGGCGCTGACAAGGCTGGGAGCAGGGCAGGCTGATTTGGATCAGCTGTCTTTTGATTTTACCGCCGTAGCACGGCGCGGAGGACGCTCGTGCAGGGGGTGGAGTTTGGCTTCACTTCTCCCTGCCAGCGCCATTGTTCGCATCAGGCTCCAGCAGTTCTCCTCCTGGTGACCCGCAGTCCTGGTTCTCCAGCACCTGTTTGGTCAGCGCTCTCCCCTGCGATCACAGGGCAACTGTGAGTCTTAAGGGGACATACTGGGATACATATACTGTATATATCCTAATAGATTGGGAGGGTTGTGGCTCCTCTCTCCCTGTCTTTAACACAGACTCCATTGCTGTTGTATTCTGCTGTCTGTCTGTGTTGGTTTGGGCTGTTACTGGTTATTCCCTGTGTGTGTGGGGTCAGAAGTATGGCAGGGCGTGCTACTTCTTCTAAGGCAGCACAGAAGGTATACACCTGCAAGGCCTGCAAGGTGCATTATACGCAGCATGTGAAGGGGGTGTCTGTCTGTGAGGCATGTTATGCTTCTTCACAGGGGCCTGCTGTTATTCAGTCCCCGGTTGTTAAACCCCCGTCACAAACCCCAGATGCTTGGCAGGCCATTCTAGCCAACCTTTCGGCTGAGCTGGCTGCATCCAAAAGGGACAGAGAGGTATTTCAGTCACAGTTGACTCAGATTTCCTCTACGGTGGTTTCCCTACAGCAGTCTGTGGCGGCCTCTGCTCAGGCTAGGCCAGCCTCACCGACTGGGAAGAGGAAGGCTTCCTCTGTTTTCTTCTCCCCTGATATTGATGATTATGCTCAGGGGGAGGTAAGTGTTCTAATTGACCCCGCTCAGGATCCCTCAGCAGACGACCCAGATGATCCAGATGAGCCGGATGTTCAGGACGCCCAGGGCGTCGAGGGACTGATAAGGGAGATTAGGTCTACCCTTAATATAGCTGATAATTCGGTGCCTTCTCAGGTGTCGATTTTTGGCCGGGTGCAAAAGCAGCCTCTTAATTTCCCGGACTCCGAGGAACTAGAGGGTCCCTTGGTTAAGGTCTGGAAGAATCCAGACAGGAAATTTCAAATGTCTAGGAGGTTTAATGCGTTATACCCATTTTCAGCAGAGTCCAGGGCTAAGTGGGAGATTCCCCCCACACCGGACGTGTCTTTATCGCGTCTATCTAAAAAGACCACTCTTCCCATTCCGGGAGCGGTGTCTCTTAAAGAGGCGCCGGATAGACGTTTAGATGGGTCCCTGAAGAACATTTACTCTACTGTGGGTGTTATTTTGAGACCTGCTCTCGCCTCGTCATGGGTGGCGAGGGCCATGGAGTCCTGGGCTGATGACTTGATCAAGGGCATTGAGCAGAATTCTCCCAAGGAGGAATTGTTATCCTTGGCAGAGTGTATCAAGGACGCTTCTACGTATATGGGTGAGGCAGCTTCTGATGTCTCTACCTTAGCAGCAAAGGCCTCTGCATCGGCCGTTCTGGCGAGGCGTACGGTGTGGCTGCGCTCCTGGCAGGCTGAGCCAGAAATCAAAAAAGCAGTTGAGGCCCTTCCCTTCACAGGAGATGTGTTGTTTGGTCCTGAATTGGACAGGCTCATTTCTCAGGCCACGGGGGGGAAGTCTACTTTTCTGCCTTCCTCAGCGCCTGCTCCGAAGAGGCCGTTCGTAGGTTCTACTTTTCGTTCCTTTCGGGGCAACGCAAGTTACAGGGGTCGTGGAAGAGGTGGTTTCTCCTCTTTCAGAGGTCGCAGAGGTAGAGGGGCCAGAACAGCCCAGACCTCTGCCGCTCCTTCTCTCAACACCAAGTCCGCTGAGAAGACAGTGGCATGACGGTCTTCCAGCTCACCTGGGGGATCCCAGGGTGGGCGCCAGACTGTTGTTGTTTGCGGAGGAATGGAGGACACACTGTACAGATGCATGGGTTCTCCAGATAGTCTTGCAGGGCTACAGGCTGGAGTTCTCCTCTCAACCTCCAGAAAAATTTTTCCCTATAGGTCTTCCCTCTTCCGCCGATTCAAGATTGGCCCTGTGTGGCGCCATACAGACTCTGCTCGAGTCTGGAGTTATTGTCCCAGTGCCGGCCCACCAGCAGGGCAAAGGATACTACTCAAGCATTTTTGTGGTTCCAAAGCCAGACGGCTCTGTCAGGCCGATCCTAAATTTAAAGCCGCTGAACGAGTTTGTTCGCTACCACAGATTCAAGATGGAATCTATTCGGTCAGTGATTGCGTCCTTGGAAAAGGGAGAATTTCTCCTTTCCTTGGATATAAAGGACGCGTATCTGCACGTTCCGATTTGGGAACCTCATCAGAGGTTTCTGAGGTTCGCGATGCAGGGTCGCCATTTTCAGTTCAGGGGGCTCCCGTTCGGCCTTTCGTCTGCCCCAAGGGTATTTACGAAGGTTATGGCGAGTATGATCACAGCTCTCCGTCTAAGGGGGATAACTATCATCCCGTACCTAGACGATCTACTTCTCAAGTCACCCACTCAGGAGAAGCTCGTGGCGGACGCCTTGCAGACTTGCAGGTTTTTAGTCCAGAATGGATGGATTGTGAATTTCAAGAAATCCCAGCTAAATCCAGCGCAGAGACTACAATTTCTCGGTCTCATATTCGACACGGTAGAGGAAAGGGTTTTCCTTCCGTTGGACAAAATCGCAACTCTGCAGGCAAGGGTCCGGCAGGTGTTACATCAGCGCAGGGTCTCGGCCCATCTGTGTACTCGCTTGTTGGGACTAATGGTGGCCTCATTCGAGGCAGTCCCTTACGGTCGGTTCCACTCTCGGACGTTTCAGGAGAGTCTGTTGTCGCAATGGTCGGGTTCCCATCTGCAGATACACAAGAGAGTCACTCTGTCTCAGAGGGCTCGCTCGTCCCTGTTATGGTGGTTGCACACTCCGCACCTTCTCCAGGGGCGCAGCTTCAGTCCTTGCACATGGACCATAGTTACGACAGATGCCAGCCTCAGGGGCTGGGGAGCGGTAACTCTGGACCGTCGATTTCAGGGGAGGTGGTCTCTCCAGGAGTCGAAACTCCCAATAAACATCTTGGAATTGAGGGCCATCAGATTAACGCTGCTGCAGGCGCACAGCCTCCTCCAGGGTCGGCAAATCAGGATCCAGTCGGACAATGCGACGGCGGTCGCATATATAAATCGACAAGGAGGCACCAAGAGCAGAGCAGCCATGCGGGAGGTCCGGCCCATTCTGGAATGGGCGGAGGCTCATGCGGTAAGCTTCTCTGCGGTATTCATTCCAGGGGTGGAGAATTGGCAGGCGGACTATCTCAGTCGCCAAGATTTCCATCCGGGGGAGTGGGCCCTCCACTCGGAAGTTTTTCACCAGCTGACACTCCGGTGGGGGATCCCCGAGATAGATCTGATGGCCTCCAGGTTGAACCATCAACTTCCGGTCTACTGTGCCAGATCAAGGGATCCTGCTGCGGTGGCAGTAGACGCTCTATCGATTCCGTGGGACTTCAAGCTGGGATATATATTTCCTCCCTTTCCGTTGATCCCAAGGGTTCTAAAGAAGGTGAAGAGGGGAGCCGCGACTGTAATCTTGATAGCTCCGGATTGGCCAAGGAGGTCTTGGTATTCGGACCTAAAGCATCTACTGGTGGACACACCTTGGCGTCTACCGCTGAGACAGGACCTTCTTCAGCAAGGGCCATTCGCCTTCCAAAACTTACGTCCTCTTCATTTGACGGCGTGGCTGTTGAGGCCGAGTTGCTAAAGCGAAGAGGCATTCCGGCAAGGGTTATACCTACGATGCTCCAGGCCAGGAAGGGAGTGACTTCGGCTCATTATCACAGAATCTGGAAGAGTTATGTCGCCTGGTGTGAAAGACGCGAGGTTCCTAAAGCAGTCTTTAGCCTCTCTAGGTTGTTGGAGTTTCTCCAGGAAGGCCTGGATAAAGGGTTGCGTCTAGCCTCATTAAAGGTGCAGCTTTCTGCATTATCGGTTTTCTTTCACCGTAGGTTGGCAATTTTGCCAGAGATACAGACGTTCTTGAAGGGAGTGTTGAGGCTTCAGCCTCCCTTCAGGTCACCTACAGAGCCTTGGGATTTGGCCTTGGTTTTGAAGTACTTGCAGTCTGATTTCTTTGAACCTTTGGATTCGGTAAGTCTAAAGTACGTTACCTGGAAAACGGTTATGCTGGTAGCATTAGCCTCGGCTCGCCGAGTGTCGGAACTCGGGGCCTTGTCTTGTCGACCTCCGTTTCTGGTTTTCCACGAAGACAGAGCGGAGTTGAGGACAGGACGAGCTTTTCTTCCTAAGGTGGTGTCAGCATTCCATCTGAACCAGCCTATTGTTATTCCGGTTTTTGCCGAGGGCTCGGCTTCATTGGATGCGGTTCGAGCATTACGTGTGTACCTTTCCAAGACAGCAGCCATAAGGAAGTCAGACAGTTTGTTTGTTCTCTATTGTCCTGAACGAAGGGGGTGGCCTGCGACTAAGAGAACATTGGCTCGTTGGATTTGCCTAACGATAAGGGAAGCTTATGTCCATGCAAAAAGGGATGCTCCTTCCAGAATTACGGCTCATTCGACCAGATCAGTCAGCACTTCGTGGGCTCTGGCAAGGGGGGCTTCTCTTTCACAGGTGTGCAGGGCAGCCGCTTGGTCAAGCTCAAATACGTTTGCCCGGTTTTATAGGTTTGACACCTTTGCCGGGCCAGAGGCGGCCTTTGGCAGGGCAGTGTTGCAGGAATCGCAGCGCTGTCCCGCCCGGGAGTAGTGCTTTGGTACTATTCCCACAGGTGATGACTGCAGTGTCCCCTGCTGGCCGAGGGAGAAATAAGGAATTTGGTACTCACCGATAATTCCCTTTCTCCAAGGCAGCAGGGGACACTGCACGCCCACCCAGCGCTTGGCTTCCTATCAGGTTGTCAGGGTTTTTGTTTCAGACATCTCATATAGATGGAAAATGTTTGGATCAGGTCAGAGGTATGACTTGATGACCGTTTGGTTATGTTGCCATTTGTGGTAAAGCTTTAATTTATGTATATATTTACAGTATGACAGGTGTGTCTCTGGTTGTTTGACCTTATGGTTTCTTCTTCGTATGTCGTAGTTCCTCCTCCTTCTGGGTTCTTGCTTTGGTCTCTCCCTATTTCGGACACAGTTTTACTAAGACTGGGGTCTGTTGGGGATAGTGGGGGGAGGAGCCAGCCATTTCTAAAGTTTCTTAAAGTGCCGACTCCTCAGAGCACCAACACTATCCCACAGGTGATGACTGCAGTGTCCCCTGCTGCCTTGGAGAAAGGGAATTATCGGTGAGTACCAAATTCCTTATTTAGTGTGCCTCAAGGTAAAAAGGTTGAAAAGCACTGCTATAAGTGCTATTCCTTGAGCCATGTGGAGGTCTGTAGAAGACTGAGCTTCAGGTATGCGGGGAAGATTGTTGTACTGCAGCCGCCCCACGTAGTGGCCAATGCGTTCTGCCACCACCACCAGGTGTGTAACTCTCTCTGTTTTGTCCTTTTCCACTTGTTGCAGCGTGCCACTCACACGTATGCATGGAGGCAAACCAGGCTCACCCCTGAGCTTTTACTTCTCATTTCCTTGCCATTTAGTCTGCTCTCCAGGTGTGTTTACACAAGGGTTGCTGTCCAACTATGTATGAATGAAGGAGTTGACTGTATTTAGTATATTATAAAACCGTGCTAGAAAACATACTCTTACTGTCCTCCCCGCAAACTGCAGAGAAAACAGGGTTTTCCAGCTGGGCATCTACTGAAGCGTTAAACCACCTATTGACTAATGTTTCTGTAGCATGTCTGCTCCATGTCTGTCACTAAGGACAGACTACTGAAGTGTACGAAGTAGAAACTAATGTATCAGATGTTGGGATACGGTCGTATTGTCGACCCGACTTGGGTCGACAGGGGACAAGGTCGACATGGGTTTTCTCACTGTCTTTTGAGCCGACATGTGCCGACAGGCCGTATTTCATGCCCTACCATCCACTAGGGCATGGCGGGAGAGTAAAATAGTGTGCCCCAAGCATTGCGAGTGGCTGCGGTTGATTTCCAACTGTGTCGACATTTGGGTAAAAAAAATTTGACCTTGCGACCTGTCGACCTTCACGCATGTCGACCTTAGTCGGGTCGACAATACGATCCACACCCCAGATGTTTTGGGTTTCCTCCGTTGCTTGTATACAAATGCTTAATCACTACTGCTGAATAAAACCAGCTTCTGCCTTTGGTCCTGGTCATTTGGTTTTTTTTTGCTCCATGACCTAGTCATGCACACACTACAAATACAGCTATATATGCCTGTGTAAATACATTTGTGGGTGTGCGGGTGCCAGGAGACTTTCTGCAGCCATGGTTGGCCTCAGCTCACCACAGCTGCTGGGAGGCATGTCCTGTGCATGGTGCTTGCACTCTCCTTATCATGAGAGCATATGCTCGCTTGTTCTTCTCGGAGTCTGCTTTTATAGAACACATGGCTTAAAAGAAATCTTAATGGGAGGAAAATGCAGTTGAATATTACAATGTGTTTTATCGATCTATAAAAATGCACAAGGAATGAAAACAAACAGAGGGTACATAGCCAGATTTATTGTAGGAGCAGTTTAGATGCTGGTTTTAATATCCCTTTTGATCTGAATGAGCAGGCTCCTCTAATTATTTGAAAAATCTATGCTCTTCCCAGGCCTGCAGGCACTGAAAGGGCGGCTCTCATTCTAGGGAGATGACTGCTTCCTACTTCTAATCCAATGACAAGTCCTAACACTCCACAAGATGTCATAATTAATGTACAGTAGTTATTCATCTATTGCACTGGTGTCTGCTTTGTGTAATGCACGTTCTCTTGGTATTCCAATCTGCAGTAAAACTATTTAGATAAAGGTTAATACTTAGTAAGAGTATATACAAATTGCAATAGAATCTGTGGTCTCTTAAGTATATGTCCCCCAATAAATGATTGTCAGATGGGTTGGCATCTTGTGACCTCACAGCACTGAGGCCTTGGGTTTGATTCTTTCCATGGCTTAATAGCTGTGTACAGTGTTTGATAAACTTAAGCTGTGTACACACGGAGCAATATATTGCTCGGTGTCCTATTTTCAAGCAATATATTGCTCAGTGTCTCCTTTTCATCAGCGACCAGAGATGATCGCTGATGAGGAGAAACTGCCGGGGGAAGCGCTGGTCACAGGAGCATGCTCCAGCAACCATTGCAGGGCTGGCCACGGGAGCGCGCTCCCGGCGATTTTATCGCCCATAACACGTGAAATCACTGGCAATATGGTTGCTCAGCGACCATATTGCCAGCGATTTGTGCTAAATATCGCCCCGTGTGTGCACATCTTTACTCCATGCTTTGCACGGGTTTCCTCCCACAATCCAAAAAATATACCTGTAGTTTAATTTGGATTCGGACCAACTATCTCTAGTTAGTCTGAATACAAGGGATCGGGAACATAGACTGTACACCGCACTGGGGCAGAGACTTCTGTGTATAGCCAAATATTCTCTGTAAAGTGATGTGGAATATGTATGTGCTGTATAAATTCATTATAATAAAATCACCAGCATACTAAGCCAGTCCGTGGCACTTGTAGTTTCACAGAGATGGCCATATCTAACATGGCTACAAAGATTTGGCTGGCATGTTTAAACCACTGCATTTAGGTTTGCTTTTAAAGTCTGAGTTTTCTTTGTTCAACTTCATTTCTTTTTTCCTTTCTTTTTAGCTACATCCAATGGGACCCTACAGGGTCTTGAGAACAGAGAAGGAGGAGTATGTCACACACGATCAATGAAGATAATCATGAAGGTCGAACAAGGTGAGTGAGCAGTACAATATGATTCATAGTTGTGTACTATGTATTTCAAAATTGAGCAGGTATTACAAGGGACAAGTCAAATGTTAAGCTCCTGTAACTGATGACAATGCTTTAAAATGCATTAAAAAGAAAATAAAGTACATATAAACATCACTGTGCATCTGTGCATGACCTTGTTTAACATGTAGTAACACTTACCTGAACAATTCCGAAACTCTACAGTGCGATTCCATTGATTTTTTTTTTTTTTAACTGTAATACAATAGTGAATAACTCACCCTGCAGCAAATTATTTACATGCTAAATGTTTGTTAGGGTACTTGTTTCCTAGAACGGCCACAATCGTGAGTGATCGTGGCTCTTAATTAAGGGACACGATCCTCACGATGTGGCCGATTTTTTAAAATTTTTTCCCTTTGAATGACAGAAATCGGGTCAATCGGTCGGTCGCGACCAATTAAAATCGGCCGCGATGCGACCGACCGATTCACCCGATTTTTCCATAGACTTCAATGTTAAAAAATCTTTTAACATTGAAATCGGGAGGATCGCGTTGGTCTTGTGCCATTATAATGGCACAAGATGAGATGGACTTGATTAAGTCCATCTCACATAGGGAAAAATGATAAAAAAGGTGAAATTGGCCAATATGACCCATTTCACATTTTTTATGTGCCCGCCATGACCCCACGATAGACGTCAACCCGAAGCGTGGCGAGCGCAGCGAGCCCGCGAGGGGCGGCGGTACGCGTCCTCCGACCTTTTCATTCCCCTACTATCCACGTCGGCGTGGAGTTGAGAATATATAGTGTGGCGAGCGCAGCGAGCCACCGAGCCCGAAGCGTGGCGAGCGCAGCGAGCCCCGCGAGGGGACGCGTATACCTGTGAAGTTATACGCGTCCCCTCGCGGGGCTCGCTGCGCTCGCCACGCTTCGGGCTCGGTGGCTCGCTGCGCTCGCCACACTATATATTCTCAACTCCACGCCGACGTGGATAGTAGGGGAATGAAAAGGTCGGAGGACGCGCACCGCCGCCCCTCGCGGGCTCGCTGCGCTCGCCACGCTTCGGGTTGACGTCTATCGTGGGGTCTAGCCCACTTCGTAACATTTGGGGGGGCAATTGAAAAAAATGGGGTGAAAAAAAAAAAAAAATCGGGTGAAAAATCGGTCGGTCGGATCGGTCGCATCGCATGCGACCAAATCGCATGCGATGCGATCGATCCGATTTTTTATCTTACGACCACAACGATCTAAATCGTTGTGGCCGTGCTAGGAAACAAGTACCTTTGTTAGTTGCAGGTCTTTAAAATGGTTTGGGCTATAAATACAAACATTAGCATGTAAGATCATTTGCTAACATGAGTTAAGATTCCACTAAGATAACCTTTTATCATTGGTTTCTCCACCAAATAGAAATTCACAAATGACCAAATACTTATCATAGTGTGAAAACAAAAAGAAAGCAGCGCTTTTGAAAGTAACTATTTTAAATAAAAAGTGAACATTATAAAAATAATTGTGTGAAATTTATTAAAATAACTATTTTATACACATTTAGGCAATAAATTCATAATACCGGCCGGTGTTCGTATAATTTTAAAACCACAACATATAGTATAACCTAATATAGTAACAAGCCCTCTCACCGCTTTATAATATATAATAAGATTAATAATGGTTAGTAATTAATTAGAATACAAAATATGGCATAATTTCAAAGTCTTGGATATATCTGTGGCCTTGATGGGCAACAGTAATGGATGATATATTCCTTTTAATGAACTCTCTCACAGTTCTGGATTTTAGTTTTCCATATTTATAAGATGTTAATGATATCAACCGGTTTCTCAATGGTTCTTAAATGGCAATCATGTTCCTGATTTAGTTGTTTAGAAATCATGCAGCATGAACGAAAAAGAAAAAATAGGAGTTTTAAAATACTCTTGAGTGGAGCTCCACTTTTTAGAGGAGGCTGTCCGTCCCTGTGATCGGCGTCCACGGGTTCCCTCCCGGCCGCTGGTGCTTTCCAGAGATGCAGCCTTTTCTGGAGTGTAGCAGCAGGGTGTGTAACTTTTTATAATTTTCACTTTTTAATTAAATAGTTACTTTAAAAAGCGCTGCTTTCTTTTTGTTTTTTGATTTACCGTTAAATATAGGGGCTGAGTACCCCTAATTTAGCAGCTGCATATTTGGAAGCAACAGTAAATCTGCGCTTTGTCTATTTCTTTGACTTATCGTAGTGTGGACGTTTTCTGGGGTCAGGGACATCTTGAGCTTTTTGTCTCTTCTGAAGTAGGCAGCTCAGGCAAAATGTCTTTGTAACTGCCCTTGGGCTAACCTTCCTTTCACTAGTATGGGCTACATTGGTACATAGAAAGACTTTCACTGGGAATATGGTCTGTTGGCACTTCACTAAGATGATTGGGACTGGTGTGTTTTTGGGATCCAGAATGAGAATTTAGGAATAGAATTTGTAGTGTTTTGCATTCATAAAATGTAACTATCTCTCTTTCAACAGACCCCAATGCTGTAGTACCAGAACACGTTACTACTAGTCGGCCAAGTAAAGAAGGTGATAATACTGGAAAACTAGCCACAGTTGGAACATGGCACAATTTTGGGGGAGAAGACCATGGGAAGCCAGGTGAGTTATAGAACTACCTCTGTTAATTATATAGTAGTGAAAGTATTGGAATGATTTTATTTATGACTTGTTTCCCAACATCCATAAAGCATCACAAGAGTACAGTATTACTACATATCTTCAAAAACTTATGAGCGATGTATAAAAATTGTGTGTGTATATATTAATATATTATACCGTTTCTTTGCCCCTGTTCCCAGGCAGGCTGCCAGAGCAGCTTCTGTCTTAACCTGTCTTGATGATTTATGCTCAAGGAGGATAATTGGAAATGACTCATAGGACAGTATTCAATGAGGCTGATTCGCCATGTTCTCCGGCGAATGTGTGCTATTTTTATGCTCCAAGGCAAATTTTTTTACTGAAGTGATTCACCCTATTCAACGTACACTATTCGCCGACTGTGAATGACAGACAATTCGACGTCTGATAGTCGCCGCAATTCGCTGTGGTTTTTTAATGGGTTTTTCAATGTAATTCGCTGTGAGTGTATTCAATGATTAGATGGCAAATTGCTTTCTAAGTGATTTTCGCCGTGTGTCAGTGAAGCAATCGCCATCTTTTTATGGTGAACTAAACTGTGATCTTTTAAAGTAAAGTTTTTTTTTTATTATTATTATTTGGTGTAAAAACAGTATTTTTTTTCTGTGAAGGGGCATGCTATTTTTATTCATGTGCTTACAGCACATGAATATATATTTAATTTTTTTTTTTTTTTTTACACATAACAGCCAGCAGGGGGCAGGGAGCCGCTCTAAAGATATTCATATATTCACTTCACACTGCTCCCGCTCATTACATATGCACGAGCGGGAGCAGTGCAGTGGCTCCCTACCCGCGTCCCCTGCCAGCTTTCCAGGGGGGAAAGCTGCTGCTGCCTGTGTCCCCGGGAGCCCTCCTTCTCCCCCACAAGTGTCCAGCTCAGGCAAGGAGGCTTCCATCTCCATGTTTGTTGCCGCCCCACGGTTAAGAATCGCCGTCAGGGGCAGTGAGCCCCTGCGGGGTTGAATAGGGTGACAGGGAGGGCTAGCAGCGAATGCTCCAGCCCTCTGGAACACGCCGACTGTGCAGCGAATCCTAAACCATTCTCATTGAATACTGCCCGTAATGTTATTAGGTAATAATAAAAAGAGAACGTTACCAGGAGTTATCTTTTGAAGAGTGCAAATTTACATTTACGGCAACTCCCTATACTGCATTAATTTCTATGGACATTATTAAAATAAAATGTTCCTTTCTGTTAAGTATAGTATAATCTTCAAAATATCACACATTGGTTCAGGTCAAGAAAGAATACGCTGTATAATTTGGTCATGCTGTGTCTTGCCCTGTTTCTTTTGGTTGGTTTATTTATTTTAGTCTGTGATACATGTTGTGGTTGTCCAGGATTGTGTGTTTAGAAGCAAATTGTTTGCAGAAAGCAGCTCCGTTTTGCCATTTGAGCCGCTTTGTGCTCAAAAGCCACCCAGTGTGTACGGCCCGGCGGTGAGTGCTAATGCTCGCTCCTACATCATCGCCACTCATCTGCAGCAGATGAGCGACTGGGTGGACGATTTTCCATAACTAAAATCCCTGCAAAACTTGTTTTGATGGGCGAAAATTACTGAGTGTGTATGCACTGAGCGATTTTTAGCCATCATCGCGGTACATACACGTTGGACAAAATCACCTATTGTCTATGCACCTAGTTACATTATTATTTGTTCTATTCTATTCAGCCAATTTTGATTGAATGTAGTTTGATTTAAAGTGTTTTGTAAATGACTTCACCATTGTGCAATCATTTTTTTAATTTTTCAAAACTTAGTGTAGTCTGATACTAGATTATGCCACCAAAACAGGGTTAGTGACTTTGTGGTGGTCTTCCAAGTATAAAATGCTGGTAGAAATGTATACATGTATGGGACTAAGCACCTCTCATCATGTGCACTGGCACAAGCCTGCTAGCTACCCATGTAATGCCCATTCATACAAGGAACTTAGTGATACCTGAACTCAAAGTATTGTTTGTTTTTGTATATATCTGACATCCGGTTGTTGTTTTTTTCAGATACTGTGAACCAGGCAGATAAACCCTCCCCTGGAGGGGGGGTTGACGGCTTCTTCAGCTCAAAGGTTGCTGTTTTTGCAGCAATAGGTGCTGGATGTGTCATCTTTATTCTCATCATCATTTTCCTGGTTGTCTTGCTTATCAAGATCAGAAAACGCCACCGCAAGCACACACAGCAACGGGCAACGGCTCTGTCCCTCAGCACCTTGGCCAGTCCCAAATGTAGTGGAAATGCTGGCACTGAGCCAAGTGACATCATCATCCCGCTGCGGACTACAGAGAACAATTACTGCCCTCACTACGAGAAGGTGAGCGGTGACTATGGACACCCTGTGTACATTGTGCAAGAGATGCCACCTCAGAGCCCTGCCAACATTTACTACAAGGTCTGAAACCATCACAACTCACCTTGCTCCCCATCGGTGGGATGGCTTATCAAGCACCAGGAGCACAGGCCAAAGGTCACTCTGCATTAAGGGACTCTGGGAGACGGAGCAATAAGACTAACTTTCCCTATGTTAGGTATTTTTATATAGTTTGCCCCATTATTCTGCTCCCTTTCCTGTCCAGGGGAGGGTGGTTTGGATCTGCTCCTGTTGCACTTTGCACACATGCAGTAGTCATCCCTTACATGACATGTGAAAGCAGTCTGAACAGTCTTCCACTATTCATCTTGTGGAGACGCAGCAAGTATCGATGGCCGTGATGTCATTATTCAGCAAAGCCATGTCCAGTACCATGTTGCAGAGGGGCTGCCATAGGTTTCTATAGCCTATGTTTGGATCGATGCCCTGATTTTTGTATGTACTGTTCCAGTATCAGTGACACTGTCTTGAGCTTGTGCTGATGGGTTATAGGGCACATAGGAAACACGCATCCTACCTTCTGTGTTTGGCTTCTGTGTGGTGCCATGTTTAACCAACTGTAACTCAGCGTGGCTCTATGAAGGTTTTGTGGTATCTCAATGCGTTTAAGAGCAGCTGTAGACAAAGAGCAAGAGTGCGTTATATGCATTCATCCACTCATGCACACTACCTGTGCACTGGTACATGGCACACATGCTACCTGTGTACACATATGCACTTAATTGCACACTTCTCTCAGTAGGCTGCATCTCCAAAACCCTGCCCATTGGTTCCATTATGATGAAGTTAGTGGATTTGTTGGGCATCATGAGTGTTGAAAGCATCACACAGTTATGTCGGAATTGTAATTGCCTTGAATCCAGTTGGTGGCAGTCAGTGTACACTGCCCAACAGGTATTCAGGGTTCTTCATAATCGCTGTGACCTAGACATGAGAGCCATGCCCAGCGCAGGCTGTACAGAGCGTAGTCTGCACAGATACTCTTCTTTTGGAAGATGTAATAGTTCAAATGTGACCCTTGCAAAGTTCTATATGGAGGTGGGCAACAATGACCAATGTGATGTGGGATTTTGTCCTGAATCGCTACACTAATATGTCCACTTCAGCATTTATGATTTTATTACTGGTGGCTTCTCATTGTTTATCCAGCATAGTTTATGAAACTTCCAGAAGTAGCGCATCGCCCATCTGTTCATCTAGGATCTGGCTCCATGCGGTGACAGTGTTCAGAGCATCTTCTTAAAATGTTGACATTGTGTGTCAGCGGCAGTCTAACTAACACTACGATGCTGTCGGAGAGGCTGTTTTTTACCCCTTACGGAGGAAGCCCACATGGAGCCTGATTGTTACTCAGTGTAAAAATAATTTGCAGGTTTAAAAGCCACCCTCGTAAATTTAGTTAAGGACACAACCATGTCCAGCATTTACTCCAGGACTGTGCCATCTTGGTGGGAACAGTTGGCATTGTGCTGGGTAAAGATATGCATAGTTACAAATCCATTCATAAACTGACCTCTGAAGTGATCTTTCATTGTGCCCCCGCTGCATTGTGTTTGAATGACTTCCAATAGAAAGCTTGTTGCATTTCAGACTGCTTAGGTCGGGTACCACAAAACACCTGCAAACATCATACACGCACGCACGCACACCTTCCCACCATCTTGGTTCACTTGTCTGAATAGTGCATACACTATGTCCATATAGATGAATACATCACTTAGACCCCACCAATGATGCTGCTTTTCCAGCACGTTTTGCTAACAATCAGCTGAGCAACAGCTCCCGTAGCATTATCCCTATGCACTATCCCTAATTCCTTTTCTTTGCTCGCACCACCAACACTATCCCTGCACATATCTGCCACCACCATTCCTCACCCTTCAGAGGGTTTAATCTTCTTCCCACTTTATCCCCATAAACAAGCACATGCCTGTCTAGTCCTGGAGTACATTAGGGCGTCATAGAGAAAAGGCTACTGCAAACTACATGCCTGCCTCATGGGTTCT
Source organism: Crinia signifera (assembly GCF_055691185.1). Lineage (NCBI taxonomy): Eukaryota > Metazoa > Chordata > Amphibia > Anura > Myobatrachidae > Crinia > Crinia signifera. The sequence goes on along the minus strand of NC_139225.1, from coordinate 68,000,977 downwards.
TCTATTTACAGACCTTTGCACACTTATAACTGCAGTGTTCTATACAGACACATGCATGTGTTGTTTCCCTGCTCCACTCTTTACCCACCCTGTTGTAAATCCTGTTGAAGTGTTCCTACACGCTTGTCTGAGCACAGAAGCCGAGTTGGGACATGTGCTGCAAGTCTGTCTTCACTCTGCCCCACTGTGACGTTATGTATGGGACCACATTAAGACTCTCACATGGTTACTGATGTGCTTCATAAGTATATTTATTTATTCACTTTGGAGAGGCCGAGGTCAGCTACTTGGACCATTTGAAAGTTGTGTCATGGTCTTGCTTGTGAATCACAGGATTTAATCTTAATTATATTTGGTCCAGATCTTTCACATACCTACTCCGGACATAGTCTATCGATACACATGTGCAGGGTTGCTTTGTAATTCTCACCCACATTACCTGCCTTGCTAGTGGCACCTTCAGCACACCTCCCTCTTGATTTCCCCCCCGGGCAGCTCTTGTGCCCGCTCTTACTATGCAGAGTTGGATCTGGTGTCATATTTGTATTGAGGCAGATTAAGGGATTGTGTGCTCTAAAGCAGCAGCTGTCTGTCTGCTGGAGAGGGGCTGTGAGACTTTGTCTCTTGTAACAAGGAAAAAAGGCCTTAAAATAGAATTTAAAAATCACCCCACACTCAGCCTTCCACCTCATGTTTGCATTCAGTGCTGTTCTACGCTTAAGTTGATTTTTGAATTTTTACTTCAGAATGGGACCAGCTGCAAGGAAAAAGGGGCAATTACTTCAGAGCAAGGAAAAAGGGGCAAATGTTTAAGCACATGACTGAAACCATTATTCCTATCTAGGTTCATCGTTCTTTTTTTACCTTACCTTATTTTAAAGTCTCTGCTTTTGCATCCATTAAATTATAGACCGTAAACCCAATTCATTGTTTTTAAAAAAGTGTTTCAATACATTATGTAGGTAAGGAGCAGTCGGGATCCTAAATAACTGAGCCTATAAACTTGCTTTGGCGGCTTGGCTTTGTTTTAGCTGCACAAAACTCACTACCGCAATGGGCTCTTTTTTTTATTTTATATTTTTAATATTCAGAATGAACCCCCAAGAACCTTGTGGGGCAACAAGCGCCATGTACATATGTGAAAATAAAAGGTGAAATTTAAACTTATTAGCACCTTTTTTTTCATATTGCAAATTAATTTTTTCTGTACCTTAAGAGATTAACTTTGATATATTTTGTAAATAATGTGTTTTTTAAAGAATAATGTAAAGCTGTTTTTGTATAAACTCCAAATTTATTTTAATTTTTGTTTTCTTGCAAAGGTAGTTTGTTCTTCTGTTTTAGATACCCCTTACATATTCATACATAAAACCATGAATCACCCTTAAAATGTATTAACAGGATATGAAGCAGGCTTCAGTAAGGGTCACATTAGCTAATAAAGGAGTTCCAAAATATGTTGGCTGTAAAATATCACTAATGAGATGAAAGTAGGGGTAGGAAATCACTGTGTAAATGTGTGTAGCCCTAGCTAGGAACCGAAGGGTGTATGAGACACACGACAAAGGCAGCAGTTCTTCTCAAACATTGCTGGGACATTTTTACTGGTCATTCGGTGCAGGGTGCACCTAGGATGCACAAACAGGCCACTCAAATTGGTGGTTACTGACAGCATAGAGCTACTGGTGGGAAAATAAAGACCCTTTTGCTTGTGTTAAAATAGGGAACATTGCTATGCTGTTTTCACCCATTATAGCGCCTTTAAATATCTCAAATGTAGCAATAGTAACATTTTGTTTGTGTTGCACTCGACACATGGTTGCATCTGTCACTGTACATACACACCCATGATCCTGAGCTTTTTTCACAAATGGTCTTAGCTTGGCTCAGAAACCAAGGCCGTTACAGCCACAATTTTATTAAGTCTTCTGTGATGTGGTAAATGACCCACATTGTCTGTCTTCAGTATGACAAAGAGCTGATGGATAATTCAGTGGGTTCATTCTCAACGGTAACGCGAATCGTTTGTTTCCGCTGAGCATTAATCTTGCCCTGTGCTCAGTTGCAACCTGGGCACGCTGCAGGCTCTAAGATTTGATGAAACACAATTGGGAGAAGATGGTGTTAAAATACATAAGTCTTATGTACGTTGGACTGCAATATATTGTTGGTCTGGCAGCTAAAGTGGTTAATAACAAATTTATTCTATGTAGTAGCTATCAATTTGACAGTTTTATGTAAGAAAATCTGAAATCCCAAATGCATAAATCTTCTAATCTTCCTCTTAAACCACAACTTGTCCTTCTGAAGTCTGCAATGCTTTGTGTGAATGGGGCTGATATGTAATCTTGTTTCTCCTGAGTAACACAGACTGCGGCACAATCCATTCTCTGTCCCTGGTTTATTTTGTTTATGTGTATTGAGATAAAGGGTTATCATCAGGTTAAGACTCTGGCAATGTATCCACCATATTTGCTGCATCTCTCAGGCAGCGGAGAGCGGGCAACATCCCACATCCTAAAGTATCTTTGCTGTCACCTCTGTACCCTTTCAGCTTTGCAATGTCACCAGTTACAGAATATGACACAGTTTAAAAAAAAATGGTAGGAAAAACACTACTTTTATATATATATGAAAAATAGATTTTATTTTTTTGTTTTACTTTTTGAACTGTGCCTTTTAGACCCTGAATTCTCGGACGGAGCTTCTGGCTCCAACCTGCTATGCACGCCATTTCATGTCCGAGGCCTCTCAGCCAGGACGCTTGATTCGTATCGCCTGGCGCGGGAGGCGGGGTTCAACTCCATCACTTTTAGGGAAGAGATTTCCGTGCACATATTCAGTTTTCAGTGTAAACTGTATACTCAGATAACACTACTGTTCGCTCGTCATTCCTCAGGCACTCTGTATTTTATTTCTGTTTTTTATTTTTCTTCATGCCTCACTCGAGACTTAATACTTATTTCCTTTGTTTCCTGTTTGAATACATTTTACCTACAGCTCTGCAGTTTAAACTTCACCCCATGTCCATGTTTAATGCCTGGAACTCCAGTTCACTGGAGCTATGTTGGAATCCTGATATATTGTTAAATAAAGTTTTTTTCCTATGGAAATGATCTTGCGTTTTTATATTGAATAAACTGAAAAGTGCTAATCCAGTTTCTAAGAATATTGTAGAACATATCTAAAACTGCCCATTTATAGGCTATATTGCTTGTTTTGGGTTACAGTCGGCAGCCATGTGAGTTTGTGTGTACGCAATCTGGGGACCGGTTTTTATATTTAACAGTTGATTTTTGCCAAACATGATCTAATCTTGTACACATGAACAGCAAATGTGGGTGTTGGGATCCCTCCAGCCATCATGGAGTCTTGTAAGTGGTCAGATAAAGATGGCACACAGGTCAGTAGTTGGTCAGCTTTTTTTTTTTTTTTATATATATATGCTGGGTAATTTCATTCACCTTTTCGAACATTGTATTAGTCATGCGGCTACATGCCAATTTTGCTAGTACAGGTTGAGTATCCCTTATCCAAAATGCTCGGGACCACGAGAAGTTTGGATAATGGATTATTCCGTATTTCGGAATATTTTAATATTTCAATGATTTATCTTGAGGTATCTTGCATTTATGTTGTACATATACATCAAACACTTGAAATAAACACAAATATATTTTATTTGTGCATAAAACAAGGTTTCAAAACATGAAACAAAGTGTGTGTACAATCTCAGGCACTGAATTAAAATGCCAAGCAATCATTGTCTTGTACATATATAGTGCCAGTTACATATCATGTCCCTCAGTAGTGCTGTTACAGATGTCCCCAGTAAGTTTTTAGCAAAAAAAAATTTTTTTGTTCACTTTCTGGAATGTATGGTTTTCGGAATAATTCGGATAACGGATACTCTGATACGGGATACTCAACCTGTATACTTACGATGGCTTGGTTTTAATAATGGCTCTGTGACTTGACCACACAGTTGTATCCTTGCACAAAACTATAGGGATATGGAAGTGCAGACGATGAGGCAAGTGATCAAAACCCTTCCCTAAATTGAAGCCTAGTAGTTTTCCTTCTAATTTGAGGTAGATTATCCATATTATAAAGTGTCCTCATTCAGAATCTTTTGCACACAGATGTACAAGTGTTCCATATCCTGTATATTAATCAGTGCAGTCTCGTCCAAATCCAGATGTTTGTTTTGTGCAAATGAGATACACATTCTAGCCAAGGATGCTCAGCGCAAGTCACCCGGGACCTGGCTCACATAATGAGGGCTGTTTTGGGCGAGTACATCACTGTAGGAGGAAACCTCTGGTGGTTACTAATCAGAGTCTGCAGCTTGGAGAAAATACTACTGTATAAATCGATGAGGTGTTTTGAAGAGCATTGTCATTGACATGGTGACTCCGCTTTAGCCAAATACACTAAATATATTCCAAGAAATAATTTGAGTTGGTGAATGGTCATTAATGCTATGATTGCCTTGCACAATGGTATGTAGATATTGGGCTAGATGATGATCACAGATGCAGTCAAACTATTTTCATATATAACATCTGGATATGGGATATAGAATAAGCCTGATGTGAGCACTTACCTGAGAACATTTGTAACTATCGTTTTCCTATTCTTACTGAATTACACCCTTGTTATTTTACATGGGCACAGCGTGTGCGGGAATGTTTTGTAGAATGGGAAAATGAAGTGTGACTTTATAATGGTAAAAGGTTTGCAGAGTTCAATGGGAAATGTTTTCTGTCACAACACAATGACTGATTATATCTCTCACCCATGTTGGAGTGGAATTGACCAGAAGAACTGGTGTGCTTCAGACTAGGTCCATCTAGCAAAGAGATGAGACCTACTGTAGATTTATTACAGTAAAAACCAGAACAAGCAAAAGTAAGTGGTATGAAAGTGAAAATAACCCCTCCGTCTGTTTAATCTCCCTTCCGGTAACACACGAGGGTGCAGCACTTCATCAACAAAACTCACTTGCCGGTCACATGGAAGCTGCAGTACAGCTCTCTGCTCCTATATGGGAAGAGGTCTGAAAGCATGGATAGAAAGTACCAACCAATTGGCTCCTAATTAATGTTTTAAACAGTGCCTGTAATGTGGCGGGGGTGGATTTGCTGGTACTATGGGCGATTCAGGATCACTTGCAGTGAATTAGGCCTCTATCCCTACAGTGAACAGCTGCAGTGAGTTACATACTCTCAGGGAGGGCGGAGCAGGGGCGTGGCGGTGCTGGGCCATGGGAACACCTATAGTTTTATGGGCATCCCACTGAAAACGCTGGACATTCCCATGGATAAGTGGGTGGCCTGATGCCTGCTGGGGGCGGGCGGCTGACATCACATGTCGGCAGCTTGCCTTGTATTCGTCCCATCGCTTGCAAATAAGTCAGTTAAGACTGACTTTTTATTTGCGACGGCGGGACACCATTCGATGGTCTGCAACCATCGAATGATTTCTCCTGCTAGCCGCTCATGCGTGGGGTGGCATCGCAGGTGCTCAGTAAGCTGCAATGTTTGCAGCGCACTGAGCAAGCCTGAATCAGGGCCTAAATCCTCGCCACTTTATCTCTTCAAACTTTGATGCCTCCTATGGGCAGGTTCTGAAAATGACTGAAGACTACATTGGCTCTATCTGCAGAGCATTGCATACACACGTGGTTTTATGGTCCTGTATATAAACATTACTAAATTAGCAACACACGTTACACATACACTACAAAGTCCTGCTTGTGAAACAAACCAGACAGCAACATTGATTGTGATCCTGATTACATAAGGCCAGATTTAGACACTGAACATTTACATACTGAGACTTTGGTCACTGACTATTTTAGACCTACGTAGCCAAAATAAAGCTTGCAGGGTAACAATGCATCCAATATGGATATCAGAATATGCAGCACCCGGCTGTGCTACATGTCAGCCATAGGACCCAGTCATGTGACCCATGCCCTGGCTGCCCAGACATTTCGGTTTCTCATTATGCATATGGGAAATTTCATAATGATCCAGAACTGAAGCGGTTTTATTTTACATTAATGTTGGAAGGGAGAAGTCCATCCTGTTTTAGAAACCTTAATAAGCCATAATTTAATGCTATTAATATTGCTATTCGGCATATTTTATTAGACATTTTCCGTAAAACAAGTATTTTGAATTCAGCATGATTTACCTACTCCACCAATGGCCGACTGTAAAACTACTGACATGGTCCAAATGCCGACATGGTCAAAATATTGACATTTAAAATGTCAACAGGTCAAAAAATAGACCTGATTAATTTTTATTGGGTATTTTTTTTTTTGGGGGGGGGGGGGATGTCGGGGTCTATGATAACACTGTATAAGTGTACAGCGTCTTGTATGGCTCCCTGTGCTTGCCATGCTTCGGACACAGTGCCTCACTGCGCTCCACACACTATTATATTCCCCCTCCACATCCACCGGGATGGTACAGGATGAACACGTTATTTTTTTTAAAAAGAAAATCACGAAAAACTCAGGTCTACTATTTAACCTTTTGACCTTTTTTTAAATGTCGGCATTTTGACCATGTCATAATAAATGTCTGCTATTGATGTGTCTATTTTGACCATCGGTCAATGTTGGTTGGTATTTTGACTGACTGGATTTTGACTGTAGGCAAATTGACTGCATCTAATTTTTAACATCTTACTATTCCTATTGCATCTGAATATACTGTATGTAGATACTTATGCTAGGTACACACCAGAACGATCATGATTGTGAGCAGATTGTAGATTGTGAGACTATCGTACAATGGTCACATGATCTGTTGGAGCACATGATCTGCACACGATCTGTATCCAGTTGAATGGATCTTTTTACAGATCCTGACTGCATCAGGAAGGCTCTTCAAAATGATCTAAGTAATGTCACATGCAAAAGCACTGGTCAGAGAGACATGGGCGTTAAGCATTAGCATGGGGCATTCCATTGGTAAGCAAAATTTGGAATAAAAACACTAGTTTTATAGTATAATAGACTTTATCAAAAAGTCACAGCACTTTGCTCGTAATCACAGCAAAATAAAAAATATATAATTTCCTTTTAAATCCATTTAGTTTTAAACCAGCCAACCCTGCAATGGTATAATCTATATTTGGTGCAGGCTGTGCAGTGGACACTGCACTTAAATATAAATACTGTATACTTGCTTTCCCTCTGTCGGCATAGTCCCGTTTCGGCTAGTGGTCCACAGCATCAGTGATGTTCCCTATGTTCTGCACACATTCCTTCTTATGTCTTAGTGTGTGCACATGGTAAGATTTGGCTTCCGATGTTCCCGATATAGTGAACATCAGAAGCCAAATCGCATGCTTTTTTAAGGGCTTGAGTTGCCGATGCGCGCTCCCGTGTGAGCGCAAATCGGCAGCCAGATAGAAAGGGCAGGCAAGACTATATAGTGCAGATCTGCACTATATAGTGTAAATTGTGCCTCTCTAGCATGTCGTGAGATGCGAGTCCCGATGCGATCTGATCGCATCGGGACTTGCATCTCACGGCAGGATCTGCCGTGTGTACACACCTTTAACCATTTGAGTATCCAAGGGAATTTGTCAAAATAGGTTTGAAAGGTTTCTTTATACAGAACTGTAATGTTAACCTTTTTTAATATAGGAAATAAAATATTTTTTAGCATATTTTATTTATATATATATATATTCATAAATGTGAGTGACATGGCATTTTTTTTTTTTTGCGGCTATTTTGCACTTCTTTCACAGAGATGTTGGCACTGAAATGGTTAAGGGTGTTCATACGATGCGATTTTGCTTGTGATTCAATTTGATTGGGATTGACTCAGGATCAAAATGAAGGGCAAGAAAAAAACGCATTTGATTTGGACCATATAGATCTGTACTATATAGTCTTAACTGCACAGTTTATTTTTCTATTCGCTCTCGATGTCGCCCAGCCACGCACCCACGGTATCGAATGCAGCTGAAATCCGTTCGATATCTATTTGATTTGATTTTGCTTCTATAAACAAAACCAATAGAAAAATAGACCAAATCAAACCGTGTGTACAGGGCATTAAGTAATGTCTGGTGTAGCCCCAGTCTGCTGGACATCAAAAATAGAACAAAATGTACGATTAAGAAATTATAAAGAAACTGAGTGACCGAATCTGAAGGGGGAAAAAAAATCATCAGCTATTAGGAAATTAAACCTTAATGGCATGATTAAGTAAGTAATAAACGCACATGCTGGTGGGAGATGGCTCCTACATGAGGGTGTGATATCAACAGTTGGGATCCCGACTGCCCGGACTCAGACAGCGGGGGGAGCGCAATGAAGCCCCTTGGTGCGCTTGCCACGCTGCAGGCACAGTGTTTTGCTATGCTTGCCACCTATTTTATTCTCCCTCTATGGGGGTCATGGACCCCACTTGGGAGACTAGCCGGTGGCCGTCGCGATCCCGAGTGTCATGGTTTTAACAGTCGGTGTAATGACTGTCCGTCATACAGGACCCCTACATGAGAGAGTACATTTCACTATAATAGAAATATTGTGTTTGGGCAGTGCACATGCTGAGGACTAAACTACCCAATTTGAGTTTCTTAACAGATCAATCCTATTCTTTGCGTAGGGTGTGTTGTGCTGTTGCCAAAGCATTTTAATGCTGGCAACGTCCCCCAAACTCACAACCTTCACAGGCTGAAATCAACCTTAGGTTACACAAGTGCCATTGAGCACTTGTGTGTGAATTCTGGCCGCCATAAAGTGCTGCTGCAATATGCGAGATAATTGCTGATAATAGGATTGACCCCTTACTCTAGGAACAATGCCACCTTATAAAGTAACCGAAATCCTGGAGGAATATTTATTCTATTAAGACTTAAATCTAACAAAGCTCATTATTATGTCACTAGATTGGTCATCAAGCAATGTTGATTGTGAAGATCATAGCAAGATACTTGTCCCTAGAAAAGTGCTGATGCCAAAAGACCCTGACCTGCCCTAGACTTGTATTCTCTTTTTAAAAGCCACAATGTAACGTTATATTACATTGGCAAATATTTACAATCTTTGCTATTTAGTCATGGATAATTTTGTTACCTTTTCACACACACATGGAGCACTGGCCAGAGTGAGAAACAGCCAGCCAATCAGCTCCTGCCTGACATGTTACAGACTGTGTTTGAAAAATGACAGGCAGGAGTTGATTGGCTGGTTGTTTATCACTCTCAATTTTATCACTTTTAAAGCTTCGTGCATCTGGCCCATAATATTCTCAGCAAGTCAAAATTTTACCAACTGATGTGCATGCTAAAGCAAGACCACAAAGTATTTACTAAAAATATTCTATATAAGTAAGACCTTAAGCTAGATACACACTAGAAATATTTGTAACTATTTTACCGATTCCAATCAAGTCAAAATCTAAGTAATGTACGCTGGCTACAGTGACCTCCTTCGTCAGCCCATGCTGTAACATTCCGAACTCCAGGCTATCAATCGATATCCGACATATTGCTTCAGTGAGGATAAGCGATGTATGAGTTTTCCATTGTGTTCTGAGATAGTTCTAGGTCTGAGGTTCCCAAACTTTCTGAAGCCATTACAGACCGGGGTAAGAATATCCATGCTTGAGAATGGGTGACAATTTGTATCTTGGCTCAAGCATGGATATCCTTAAAACCTGGACAGTAATGGCAGAGCTTGAGAATCTTTGGTCTAGGCCAGTCATGTCCAAACTGTGGCCCTCCAGCTGTTGTAAAACTACACATCCCAGCATGCCTTGCCATAGCTTTAGCATTCCCTAAAAGCAAAACTGGAAATTCATGATGGGACCTGTAATTTCACAACAGCTGGAGGGCCATAGTTTGGACATGCCTGGTCTAGGCAATATGAGGTGGGAGTGGTAGGGATCATGGTGCCAGTAACCCTGGCTATACAATGGTGAAGATTAGTCCACATGAGCATCAATGTCAGACAAGTTCACAATGTGGATTTGTTCCCACAGCCAGCGTAGTCAGTATGCTCGCGGCAACCCGGAGCTTACGTAGTTTGCATAGTAAGTCATGTTACGCAGTTAGCGTAGTCAGTCAGCTCTTATTACATTGTGTGGGAACCATTGACCATTTTCACCTGCCTGACATGACAGGGTGAATGTGTTCCTGAAACACCCCCACTATCCACGTCAGCCTGAAGTGTTGCTAGCGGATGCGGTATGCATCCTCCTGACCTGTTCATACCTCCACGATCCAAGTCGGCGTGGAGTTGATTTTATAAAGTGTGGCGAGCTCCACGGATTAGTTGACGGTGTAATCCGCGTCTCCTCGCCATGCTGCGCTCGCCACACTTTATAAAATCAACTTCACGCTGACATGCATAGTGGGGGTATGAACAAGTCGGGAGAACGCGGACTGCGTCCCCTTGTGCGGCTCGCTGCACTCGCCATGATTCGGGCTGGCGTGGATAGTGGGGGTTTGAAATGGAGGCATTTACCAGTATGTAACATGGAGCACTGGCAAATGCATCCTTTACAAATTGCTGAGACACACAAGCGTATGAGACGCTCGTGAGTCTCAGGCAGATGGAGCGCCTCTCCACCAGTGCCCGCATGATCGCCTCTCTGCCAGCGTGGGTGATCTGGCGGTTATCGGCACTGTGTGAGAGGCGCTCACTATACTGACTACACTTGCTATGCTGCCTTACTACGACGGTGCTGGCGCTGATTGCATAGCTCTGACTACGCCCACTAGTAGACTGGAGTCAACATCTATCCCAAATGTCACCATAGGAAGGGAAGGATCATAGTTAAGCCACTAGACAATTTTCTACAGTAGAAAGAGGTGTAATCCCACCATGTTTCTGACACACTGATCAGGTGTGGATACATGGTAATCGATGTAGTGGTTGGTGGTATAGTGGAATAAGGAACATGATAGCCACAGAGACTGCTCTTGCTGTGTTTAGAAGTTAGGAGAACTCCTCACATGGACATAACCAGCCAATGGAGTTATGCTTGCTACTTTTCCTGTGCACTTTTACAGTGTACAAGGGCATATTATCTATGTTACTGGTCAATAAGTTCCTTTATCTAACTGTTCAAGAAAACTCTTTGGTCCAATTGCAGATCATTCAGTCGCCTCCTTCCGAGTCCTGCTGAGGTTTTATTAATAAAACACATTCCTGCAGTAGCTCATGATGTCACAGAAATTTCACAAGGAACCTTATTTAATTAGATGTAAACTCCCTGATTAAAATTCTAACTGAGAGAGATATCCAGTCACCTGCCACTCTACTAAAGGATAATTCATTGTAAGCACAGGTCCATTAAAATCGTGAGGCTCACAGAACACCTATAAGGACCTATATAAGAAGGAGCAATGCGCAGTTGTCATAGTGTGAGACTGCTAGGCTACAGAACACTCCAAGTTTCCCGGTGAGGAAAACAGACATTTATAAAAACTCTACATACACATTTGCAAGAGGTACTGAACGCGTGGTAACAAATATATTTCTGTTATATTTATTATGAAGGCTTATAGATGTAAGCAAATGTCTAGTTGATAACAATATAATGCTAATTACCCTCAGGGTTTGGTTACAACCGTAATGATTTTTTATGCCCGATTCATTGTTTCAGAAATGATACTCCCAACTCAATGGTATTCTTTGTGCCAATGGGTTACTCGGCTTCAGCTCCTGCCTACCCATTACCTGGATGTACGGTAGCCATCCATTTCACCATTCAGATGCTGTCAATCACATCTTCCTGACAATATAAACAGAATTCTGGTAATAAATGCTAGTGATGAATAATAAAACAAGCTTAATATCGACTTTCTTCTCCATTCTGTTTTGCGGAAGTACAGTTATAACATGGGAGTTAGTACCAGTTTTACCTTGAGGGAAAACACTCTGTAATAAATGGAAATTGTACATGAAAAAAGTGGGCACATGGGAACAGTGACTATACGTGAAGGTGACCAATAAATTGTCTATAACAAATATCTCCCACTTTACCTTTATATTGATATCAATCACACACTTAGCCAGGGTCCTGGAGAAGAAATCTGCTATTTCTCCAGCCTCATACCCCTGTGTTTCTAGCTTTATGACCCCATGGGCTTCTCCAGCCAGTCCCATAATCCTTCGTTCATTCCAGTTCCTCTTACCTGTCTGATGTTCTTCTGGTTGTCTCATCTGCTCTTTCCTCTCCACAATACAGCTCCATTAGTGATGCCTTCAGACTTTTTGCATGTAGACTATTTGAGGCTGACCTATTGATAGTCTATCTTTTACTGTAGATATATGAACCTGATAATTCCATATAAGTGGCCACAATAAACTTTATTTGAAATTGCATGCACCATTGCAAGGAAATGCCACTGATTATCCCCAATGAATATATTTAGAGAGAGAGATCTGGTGAAGACCAGCACTGAAGCAAGCATAAATGGTTGCCTTCTGCGCAGTATATGCAAATGTATGAAAGAAAGCAGCGGCACCTGGAGTATTTAACAAGTATATTTTAAAGTGACATGCACATAAAACGTATACTAAATTACTGTATCCTTAATTACTGTTACTCAATTCAGGGAGCATTGGCAAGTATGGTTTACCTTTGTAAGATTACGCCACATTGAGTTCAGGAAAATTGCGCAACATGGAAACATGGAAGCCAAATGTAAAGCTGCAGGGTCAGGATCAGTAAGATCTCATTTTGTTACAGACATTATTTATTTATTATAAGTTTCTTATATAGCGCACACATATTCTTTAGCGCTTTACAGAGAATATTTGAACATTCACATCAGTCCCTGTCCCAGTGGAGTTTACAATCTATATTCCCTAGCACATGTACACGCACACACAGACATTCTAAGGTTAATTTGTTGGGAGCCAATTAGCCTACCAGTATATTTTTGGATTTTGGGAGGAAACCAGAGTACCCGGAGTAAACCCACGCAAGCACGGGGAGAATATACAAACTCCGCACAGTTAGGGCCATGGTAGGAATCGAACCCATGACCTCAGTGCTGTGAGGCAGTAATGCTAACCATTACACCATCTGTACTGTCCCCAGCATTCCCCCATTCATGCACGAGGCGCACGTGCTAATAATTACTGAGACGCAGGAGCGTCTGAGACGCACCTGCGTCTCAGACAGCTGGAGCACCTCTCCGCCAGTGCACGCATGATCCCCTCTCCGCCAGCGCAGTCAGGGCACTTCATTTATACTGCTGTGAAGTGGGTGCGTTTAACAAAAGGGAGCAGGACAAGCCACTTTTTTTTTATTTGCTGGGTAATGTACAGTAATGTTTGTGATTTTTTTTTTCCTTGTTTTTTATGTTTAGGTACAAAGTGCAGTCAAGGTGGATATTTCCACTAATCCTGTTAATCTAGATGCATTATGACTATGAATTCTTAGAATATATGTGTATATATAATGAATAAAAGATTTCCGGCTGGGAAAACCCTTGAAATGAGAGCCCTATTTCCACCTGATGCTCATGAACACAGAGCGTTATGGAAATAAAGCAGCAGATCACCTTCCAGCATATTGTCTCCATTATTTTGCTCAGCTGCTTCTGAACAGAAGTCTTTAAATAACCCGTTTAGAACAGATGAAACTGTAAAAGACATAGGAATTTGCACAGAATATAAATTAATTCTAATTAAGCTTAAACTGAAACCTTCTCTAGAACTCATACAGTAGAAATCAATTAGTAGCAAGGACTGTGGCTTAATTGAATTAATCAGCGGTGAATAGCAATCAATGTATGGATTGAGTCTTATGGGGCCTACACACAGGGTTATGGGAGCTTTGTGCTGAGCGATCTAGCATCACTCAGATCGCTCAGCACAGATCTCTCCGCACACAGCACTGCACCAGCGATGTGTGCTGAGCCATCTGTCACTGCCTGTGTTCTCAATAGAATGAACACGGCCAAAGACTAGCTATTTCAAGCATACTTGAAATATCTAGCATGGCAATGGTGACGTGCTGGGCCGTGAATAGCCATCGCTATGGGTCCTACACACACACAGTGATTCGTGCTTAAGTTCTAAGTGATCTAGTGAAATCTAGTCAGATCGCTTAGAAAATATGCAAAAATTGCTACGTGTGTAGGCTCCATAATTCATAGTTTAGGTTTATTTGTAATGTCCAGTGTCCTGGGAATATAATATTGTTTCTTCTGATCCGGCACTTGTTAGTGTTGGTAAAACCCTGCCTATATGTGCCTATCGATGTGGGCAGAAGGTCTTACTTATAAGTACACTGTTACAGCCTAATCGAGTGACACACTCATGGATACAATCACGCAAGAACGGATGCTACAAATGTGGGACTGCACTACATGTAGATACTTACTATTTTCTAACTTGTCCATGCGGAATTTACTACATCGGAATGACGACAAGGAACTTCTGTGAACTCAAGGCTAATCATCGTTCCTTCATTAAAAGTGCACCGGCATCCTAGGTCAACGATAAACCAGTGGCAAAACATTTCCTGACACATGGGCACACTGTTGCTAGTCTACGCTGTATGCTAATTGTCCACATTGTGATACCTGTAAGGGGTGGTGACCGGGAAACTTTGCAAAGGAAAAGAGAATCGTGGATCTTTGATCTTGATACCTTGATTCTACGTGGCTTGAAATAACATTTTTTTAAATAAATTTTTGCAATAGTTTTCTATATGATTTATTCTTTTTCTGAATTAGCCAGTATGCATGTACTCTATAGCCATTGTTTACATTTGTATTGTTGCCTGGAGACCATTTTCTGGCTTGGCTGCCCTTCTTCTGGTCCCAGGGAGGGTTGTGACATGCATATGCAGTCTTTGCAGCACAATGGCCTTCTTTTAATTGGACCTAACTAATGGGGAACCTATTTTCATTTTGATATCTCACTGGTAATTATACAAACTTGCTTTTTATATTGTAGAGATGTGGCTGTATTTTGCTTCCAGAAATATACCACTTGGTATCTAAGGCACTATTCCTTACCTCCTAGCTCGAACAAAGTTGTGGGGTAAATCCTATTAGTGTTTATAACTGCACAGAAAGCCTAATACCTGGTGCAAAGATTAACCCTTTGAGTGCCAAGAGTTGCTGTGAGTGATGCTGGCATTTTTAGCGGATATTTTGAGGATCGCTCACAGCAATGTTGGTACTCAAAGGGTTAAATGGCATTGGTGGTATAGAGGGCCCATTGGTGGTGCATGGCCTAATCCTTGCAGAAAAGAAGACAATAGAGAACTTCATAATAGTTTTTTTTTTTTTTGCCTTCCATATTTGTCTCCTGCTGACAGATTCTTCTTCCTGATGCATCTACTACTGGCCTCTTCCATTATCTTCTTCCAGTTTCTCTTGTGCTGTTACTCTTCTTCATCCCCAATACTTCTACTCATGTTAATTACAGTGGCTCTTCTTTCTTCCACCCATCATTACCTTCTCTTCAAGCTACCTCTGTATAGTGAGGCTTCTTCTTTGTTTGGGAGGTCTTCCTTTCTTCCTTCTTTTCTTCCTTCTTTTCTCTCCGCAGAAGGACTGCCTGTGCACCATTCACAACAACTGGTATATGCCTACAGAATGCTCAGATTGACCCACCGTGCTATCTTCTGTTTTACAATAGTGCATCATTCTAGATTCAACATTCCCAATGCTGGAAAACAGCAAAAAACTAATCAGCTCTGGTTCGAACATCAGCAGATGGCCTTCTCCCCGGGGCCATTGACATTGATAGTTAACTCTATTGTGCCAGATAAGGAAAGCATAACTTGGGGGGCATTTTCCATTAAGCTATGTATGCACATATAAAAAAGTTGTGAAAAGGTCAAAAGCCCATTAAAGGTCCCTCTCCTGACCAGCATTTACCATTGGAAGCAAACAAAAAAAATGAGGATACTGAGAACAAGGGTATCTTTAAATAGCTGTAGTACTGGTTCTTGACCTAAACATAGAGAAACAGCTATTTCCGCATATTTTAAGATTATAAATAATCATAAATAGGTCCTTTTAAATTTTCATAGCAAAATTTCCAAAGCTGTGATGTGTCTCATAAATCTAAGAAGTTTCACTCTACTAGTTGAGGTAGCTCTGTCTCTATGATCTCACCATCTTAAATCCTATTAGTTTTAATAGTATACCTTAGCAGTGTGACAGTTTAGTGCAGGGCTGGGCAACACCGGCCCTCCAGATGTTCATGAACTACACATCCCAGGATGCTTTGCATTAGTTTTGCTATATGGCCATGCTGAAACTGATGCAAGGCATGCTGGGATGTGTAGTTCATTAAAATCTGGAGGGCCGGTGTTGCCCAGCCCTGGTTTAGTGGATAACGGATATCAGTATCCGGGGCCTGCATTACGCAGCATAAGATGTCTTGCATATGATGCAATGCCTTTGATGAGCAATGGTTTTTAAGCCCACCAAACAGAGACCATCTTTAAGAAAATGCTGCAATGTTTATAGATTGCCTATACATGGCATTTTTAGCTCACCTGCACTATGTAAGACTGCTACCGATTTCTGTTAGCTGATGGGGCTTTTAAGATTTAATGGGAGAAGAGAGATTTATGGTGTGCTGTATGTTCCATATTGATCAGTAAGCTTTGGCTTGTCCCTGTGTTTTGTGTAGTTCATTATTTGTCTGTTTAAAATGTATTGCCGATTGTCTTTATTGCTTATGTTATCTGTGATGTGTGCGAGCGCAGTGTGACTAAGCGATGGTACTTTTTTCTCTGTCTTATCTATCATGGTTGGGTGGCTAATGAGCGGAGGCAGATGCCCATGTATCTGCAAGCTAAGGAAGATAATAGTGAAGTAGTAGGTGATCTATATAGGAAAATGTACATGAAAGTGCTTCGTAATACTTATATAATAATTCAGTAATTCTCTCATCTAATATTCTCTCCTAGGCAGCACAATAAAAGCTTAAGACAAAGAAGTCCAGGTAAAATACTATGCTACTCAGTGGTAGAAGTACCATTTGTGCATCGGGCCCCCTGACAATTATGGGCCCACTTCTGTCCAGACCAGCAAAGAATTATCTCCTGGGGCCCCTGCAGACCATTTTGAGCAATGTCAGAGGAATGGACCAATGCAGAGAGAAGGGTGCACCCCAAAGCCTGGGGAATCTTCCCTTACCTTAGGGCTGTAGCGGTAGGGATGACCTTTTATATGCCAGCCATATACTACCTCTAGTTAATAGACTGCTGTATATTTCTCCCATTCACTGCTGTGTGTCAAATAATGGCAGCTCATTCCCAGAAAGTACAAAGGGCAAGGGCACCTCCCACAGACAGAGTATAGACCACTGTGTTCTTGCCCTCTGTTCTTCACACCATGCAGGACATTGCGCTTGTACCCCTGCCACCCATTGCTCCCCATCACCCTCTGCCTCCCTTTGCCTTTTGGTGTCACTGTCTTCCTCTATATGTCAACCTCTCCCTGCAATATACTGTCACCCTCTGTCTCTCCCTGCTCCTCTGTCTTCAGCTGTCAACCTCTGCCTCTCCCTGTCACCCACTGCTGTTTGGCATATTGTGAACTTGGGCTATAGTAGAGGAGGCAGGCCCAAATTAGTTTTTTTCCCTGGGCAAACAATTCACAAGTTCCATCAATGATGGTAGCCCACCTGCCATGCCTGCCCAAGCTGCAGTTTGCAACTGATATCAATGCTGCTATCAAGTATTTCTGAAGATTTAAAACAACTCTTCAAGAATGAATAATCAAATCTCATTTGCTGGATACACATTCGTATAGTCGGCAGGCATGACATTGGCACCAGTATGATTACAGTTATACTGCCGACACCATTAAAATGCATTATAACAGTGAAATATAATGGCACCTTCATACTGGTGCCATACCTCCCCAAATGACCCTCACCAGGAGGGACACAATGCTCTATTCCGCCACTTCCCTATCAATGTATGATTACCATCACCTGTATGGAGACACCTATCTTATCAATGAACCTGTTTAAAACAGTTAATGGCAATAATACATTAAGAGGGAAGTCAAGGAACAGAGCATTGTGTCCCTCCTGGAGAGGGAGGGAGGTATGTGGTGCTGATCTGCTGCATGTCAACATTATGGGCCAGATGCACTAAGCTTCAAAAGTGATAAACAGCCAGCCAATCAGCTCCTACCTGTCATGTCACAGACAGGGGCGAATTTAGGGGTCAGGCCGCCCCTAGGCACAACATTTTTGTCCGCCCCCCCCCCCCTATTTTAATATAATCATTATTAAGGTATAAGTCTATCTATCAGTCTGGACTGCTAACTGTATGGAGGACCCGGACGGAGGGAGGGTAAATTAACTTTATGTGCAGTCTCAGTCAGTCTCTCTCACACTGACTGACTGCAGGGAGGTTCGCGCTGCTCAGCCTAGCTGCTTTCCCCGCCTGCGGCAGTGAGCCAGAGCAATTCAGCTCAGCTCACCTAGCGGCGGAGCCGGACGAGCAGGGGGACCGTCGGAGATAGCCGGTGATGTACTCTGCATGGCAGAGCGGGTGGGCAACGGTGGGTGACGAGCGGCACTGCCGCTGACATATGATGAATCATGTCGGTGGCGGCGCCGCTTGTCACTTGCCGCTGCCCACCCACTCTGCCATGCTGCTATTTAAAAGAACGTCAGCCTGCTGTGCCGCCCTTGATTGGTGCCGCCCTGAGGAGGGTGCCTCACGGGCCTAGGCACAAATCCGGCCCTGGTCACAGACTGTGTTTGAAAAATGTCAGACAGGAGCTGATTGGCTGGCTGTTTCTCACTCTCCATTTTATCACTTTTGAAGCCTAGTGCATCTGGCACTGTATACCATACATAGTGGCATCCTTATAGGTGACATGTTCATTTTCACACAAAGTGTTGCATGGCTTGACAGGCACAAGGCCATGCCCTGATGTTTGCTGTATTGGGGGATGTCTCCAACATGACCCATTCCATTAGGTCCAAAATGCTCTGTTCCTGGACTCCCCTGAGAGTGGCAGTTGCAGATGTGAGCCTGCCACCTCAAACATCACTGTACTGGACTCACTGACATTTGATGTGACCCCCCTCTTTGAATTTTGGACTGTGCTGGAGCCCTACCTCTGTAACTGCCACTGGTAGGGAAGTCCAGGAACATAGCATGTTGTACCTAATGGAATGGGTCATGTTGGAGGGTCTGTGTCACTGCATACCTCCCAACCCATTCCAGGAGGGACACAATGCTCTGTTCCTGGACTTCCCTCTTAATGTATGATTGCCATTAGATCACCTGGGGTGGAACACCTTTCTGATCAGTTTACCTGTTCAGCACAGGTGATGGCAATCATACATTAAAGGTGCCCATACACGTTACAATTATTGTATACAATATCGCATCTCATCGCATCTCTGTTTTGCGATGAGATGAGATAAGTTCTAGAACAAAAAGTATGAGCAGCACATACCTTTTGTACTAGATCTCATCTCATCGCAAAACCGAAATGCGATAATGTATACAATAATTGTAACGTGTATGGGTACCTAAAAGGGAAGTCCAGAGCAGATAATTGTGTCCCTCCTGGAATGGGTCATGTTGGAAGGTACATACCCTCCAACATGACCCATTAGGTACAAAATGCTCTGCTCATGAACTTCCCTCTCATTGTATGATTGCCATCACATGTGTTGAAACAGCCTTCTTCTCAATTAACTAGCTCACCACAGGTGATGACATTTATACAATGTGAGGGAAGTGAAGGAGCAGAGCATGTTGTACCTAATGGAATGGGTCATGTTGTAGAGCATGGAGGTATGGTCCCTTGGGTAGCTGCATGGCAGTCCCTAAAATCGGGTGCTGGACAGCTCCCCGACAGTCGGGATTCCGACAGTCATTACTCCGACGTCGGAAGAATCCCGACTGCTCCCTCGTGGGAGTCCACGACCCCCATAGAGGGAGAAAAAAATAGGTGGCGAGCGCAGCTTGCCACCGTGCCCGCAGCGTGGCGAGCGCAGCAAGCCCGCAAGGGGCTTCATTGCGCTCCCCACACTGTGCAGTCGGGATTCCGACGTCTGACTAATGACTGTCGGAATGCCGACCGTCGGATATTTATACCACACCCCTAAAATCTCCCTGGTCTCCTAGCGCATTGTGGCTGCTAAGTGATCCCATCTGAGGGGGTGATACCAATATCGCAGTGCTGCTGTCACCATAGCCCACTTATGATGCCACTGTACTCCACCAGACAGTTCATGGGAAAGGGCCTGAAACATATGTCATGCTCACGCAGCACACCTAAAATAAAAGCCTTGTACATGTGATCACTGTACATGAATGGGTGCAGTCATTACACCCAGTATTGCCTCATTTTTTTACTAGTTGCAACAGGTACAATTTTCTCATTGGGCCTACTTCAGATTCAGATTTTTACAGATGGATAAAACCATGCTGCACTGCAGGTGGTGCAAATGTGTAAATATAAAGCAGTCAGTATTTACCCTGCACAAAAATAAAATAACTCTCTCTGCACATGTTACATCTGCCCCCACCTGTGGTGCAACATGGTTTTGTCCATCTGCAACAATTGCAGCCCTGCTAAAAGGTCTGACTCAGGAACATTTACCGTATCTACTTCTGCAGTCCACAAAGACCAGAACAATCAGTACACTCACTAAATCAGTGCTAATGAGGAAGCCCACCCCTACAGTAAGTGCGGCATGCTGTACACAAGTAAAATGGAAGCAAAGGCGGCCGGTGAATGGTGAAGGCGCTTCACATATCTACCCCTGGCACCTGTTACTTAGCTGCGAAGCAGTGCAATTACATGCTGTCACCAAAGTGTGCCTTAGTGTGCCATAACGTAACATTTTTCCTGGAGGGATAAGGAACCCAGGATGGAGGACCAACTGTATAGGTTAACGTGATTATATCTGTATTTGACATTTTTTCATCATTGGGTGATAGGGGTGTGGTATGGTGTCAGTATTCCGTCATCGGAGTCACGACTGCTGATATTCCAACAGGGGGCGAGCGAACTAATGCCCCTTGCGGGCTCACTGCGCTCACCACGCTGCAGGCTTGATGCGAGGGAATACAGTACAAAGAAAAGAGGTGGTATGCTGTGCTGAACAATAAAAGACTGTATAATGATAATTTAAAAATGCATAGACATTTAATAAACATATAAGAAAAAGTACATATTTAGCATGCTGTATTGATTAAAAATAAAAGTAAAACATATTAATTCCAAAAATGAGGGTAGTTTTTTAGGGTGTACAACAGTCTGTTGGTACCAACGGGATGCAAATGCCTCAAATGAGTTGCGAGGTGGCGTTCCTCCTGTGAGTTGGCAGAAGCTGGATGGTTGCAGCAGGCTGGATATGCCGGTCTCACTTTTGCCAAATAATTGAGGGTAGATTCCTGGTGCACACACCCAGTGTTGGTATGAATTTAATTGGACTATGTCGTAGTCAGCAGAAGATAGCAGGGTACTTGTGAGTTATCCGGGCTGCCGATTTTTTCATCGCGCCCGAAATCGTGGGCATCGCGTCGGTCGTGGCCGTTATAAGGAGCCGCGACGCGATGCCCGCGATTTCCCATAGACAGTAATGTTAAAAGACACGATGGACCCGATTTCTGACCCGATTTCCCATAGACAGTAATGTTAAAAGACGCGATGGACCCGATTTCCCATAGACAGCAATGTTAAAATAAAATGACAATGTGAAATTGGCCAATATGGGCATTTCACATTGGATATGTTTTAAAAAAAAATGTTTCATGGCCCCCCCCCACCGTTAACGCCACCCCGCTATTGACGCCAACCCGAAGCGTGGCGAGCGTAGCGAGCCCGCGAGGGGCGGCGGTACGCGTCCTCCGACCTTTTTATACCCCTACTATCCACTAGGGCATGGAGTGAGAATAGAATAGTGTGGCGAGCGCAGCGAGCCACCGAGCCCGAAGCGTGGCGAGCGCAGCGAGCCCCGCGAGGGGACGCGGACACCTGTGAAGCCCGCAAAGGCACGCGGATACCTGTGAAGGTATCCGCGTCCCCTCGCGGGGCTTGCTGCGCTCGCCACGCTTCGGGCTCGGTGGCTCGCTGCGCTCGCCACACTATTCTATTCTCACTCCACGCCCTAGTGGATAGTAGGGGTATGAAAAGGTCGGAGGACGCGTACCGCCGCCCCTTGCGGGCTCGCTGCGCTCGCCACGCTTCGGGTTGCCGTCAATAGCGGGGTGGCGTTAACGGTGGTGGGGGGCCATGAAACATTTTTTTTAAAACATATCCAATGTGAAATGCCCATATTGGCCAATTTCACATTGTCATTTTATTTTAACATTGCTGTCTATGGGAAATCGGGTCCATCGCGTCTTTTAACATTACTGTCTATGGGAAATCGGGTCCATCGTGTCTTTTAACATTACTGTCTATGGGAAATCGCGGGCATCGCGTCGCGGCCCCTTATAACGTCCACGACCGACGCGATACCCCCGATTTGGGGCTAAATCGCGGGCATCGCGTCGGTCGGGTGTCCTTAAGTTTAGTTAACTTAAGGACAAAATCGGCAGCCCGGATAACTCACAAGTACCGATAGCAGTGTCTGGGTGACAAGGATAATAGATAGGGTAGCACCTGTCCACTGACGCGTTTCGCTGTGTAGCAAACATCTTTTTCAAGCTTTTTTTTTTTGTGATGCGAGGGGATGCGGTACACTTTGACGGTGTCCATGTCGATAAAAAATGTGAAACACTCATGTTGACCTAGCCATTGTCAACCTCATGCTTGTGTTGACCTTCAAACCCTGTTGACTGCAGCCATGTTGACCTATGTCATGTGTCAACCTAAGCCATGTCAACCTTCTGTGGTCGACGCCATGCATATTAACCTAATATGTGACAACCCAATGACCCGTTCCCAGTACCCTATATAGCTCAGAAGGGCAGTGTGTGTGCGTACTCAATATCGGATGAAAGGTCTATGTTAGGCATGTCCAAACTGTGGCCCTCCATCTGTTGTGAAACCACATATCCCAGCATACCTTGTCATAGGTTTAGCATTCCCTAATAGCAAAACTGGGGTATGGCATGATGGGACTTGTAGTTTCACAACAGCTAGAGGGCCTTAGTTTGGACATCCCTGGTCTAGACACAGGGTGGGTGGGTACAATCGCACAAGACTGTGTGTTTTAATGAGGACATTACATACATGTGCATGTTTTAATATGTACCCTCTTTCCCATGTATGTATAATTGTGTTTTATTTTTCGCTTGTTTTAGTAATAAACTAATAAAAGTTAGATTTTAGGACGTCAGTTATTGTCTTGGTGCACCATATTGAGACAAATCTTTCCTTTTCTCTCCTTGTGTAACATCCCTGGTCTATGGTGTCTAGGAAGACAGTCAATAGACACCAAAAGGTCAACATGCAATAGGTCGACGCAGACAAAAGTTTGACATAAACTAGGTCGACAGGGACAAATGATGCAAGTAAAAGGATAACAAGGTTTTTAATACTTTACCATCCACATGGACTACAACTGGGTATGGAAAATTGTCTCACGCTACACTAATTGGGGTCCATGTCAACAGGCGTTGACACTGACACAAAAAGGTGGAAACGTGTCAACATTTCACATGTCAACCTTTTACACGTGGACCCTTTGCTTGTGTTGACTTTTTGACCATGTCAACCTATTACATGTCTGTTTTGACCTAGTGCATGTCAACCTTTTCTCTGTGTTGACTTATTGCACATCCATCTTTCATTTCTCATACATTGACTGTCTACCTAAACACTGCAGACCTTTCCAACCTTATCCGTTCATCTACCATCAGCTGCGAGCTCGTATGTGCTAAAACACGGTGCCTCCCTTTTCCGATGTTGTGTCTATTATGCGGTATGAGGTCGACCTTTTGCTTGTGTTGACCTCTTGACTATGTCATCCTTTTGACTGCCAACCTTATTAATGTCGACAAAATGATCCGCACCCTTATTATGCATAGCCATAACTGTAGTTCTGATATTCCTTGTTTTTGTGTATAGGTCTTGTGCATTCAACTGCATTTGCGTTTGTGATGGCAAAACCTAGCAATTCTGTAGCCTAGAAAATCGTAATTGCATTTGTGTTCACACATGGGTACTTATATGTTAGTTGGGCGCCCACTATAGTTACTACGCTCATACCCCCACTATCCACGTCGGCATGGAGTTGATTTTATATAGTGTGGCGAGCGAAGCAAGTGGACGTGGAAAACTAAGCAAATAGCTTAGTGGGCGCCCAACTAACATATAAGTACCCAAACAAGAATTAGGCCTGGTGCAGGTCACTATGTACATCTGATAGATAGAATAAAATAGAATTCCTTTATTCGTCTCACAATGGAAAAATTTACAATTGTTACAGCAAGGTTCAAGTACAGATAAGGGTGGTAATAGCAAATAAGATAAGAAGTCCAAACAATATAAATCTAGAATCTAAGAACATGTAGGTCTTTACAGGCCATGACCGTTGTACATTCTGATTGCAGCAGGTAGAAAAGACCTACCCAGGGGCGTAACTACCATTGGTGCAAGGGGTGCAGCTGCTATGGGGCCCAGAGCTGAGGGGGGCCCATCTTTACTGTCTAAGTAATATGTTTTACATACATTTATCACCATCAGTTGGTAAATGGGGGGCCCTTACATTCTTTTGCTATGGGGCCTACTGATATCTAGTTACGCCCCTGGACCTACCTATCTATCTATCTATCTATCTATCTATCTATCTATCTATCTATCAAAGCCCAGCTCTCTGTCTTCCAATACAATTTTCCTTTCTTTCTGGACGTAGCTATGACAGCTAAATCTGCATGAGGTTTCCTTCAGCCGACAGATGGTGTTGCAAGTGATCTGGGGCATGCCCACCATTTTTGTGGGCACGCCCATCAAATGCCAGGTGTCCACCCTGGAACGCCCCCTGGCTGTCAATCACTGTGCGAGTGCAGCAGTGAGTGAAAATCTCGCTTAAGGCGCTCGCTGCGGGGGGGTCTGCAAAGGCGCATTAGCGACTATGCACCATGCGTAGACCCTCACCATCGACAAAAGGGCCGAATTTGCTGTTCTTTGACCAGGTTCGAATCGGACCCTAAGCCTGAAGTATATCATTTCTAGAAAGTCTACAGCTACCTGCAGTAGAAGGAATATGAGATAGAAGAATGACAGGAATCTTAATGTGTGGAGAAAACGGTAAGACAACCCAGCCTGGATTCTGATCTCTGGCTAGCGAACTGAAAGAAGCGTTTGAGTCTTTCATGTGCAGCGACTGGCCACCTGCGGACTGAGCACAGCCCGGCATCTTCAGCTGGAAATGAACATTTTCTGCACAGGAAAAATATTAAGTTAACAGCTCCAGGAAATGAAGCTGAATGTGTGTAGAAACGGGCCTGCAGGTATCTAGCACAGCGTGTGATAGCAGACGTACACACTCTGGGAAATATAACTGCATTGCTGCAAGTCTAAAGAGGAGGAAGTTAACAGCAAAGTTAATATTGATACTGTTATTATGACACTCTCAAGAATTGTTAAAGGTTTTAAGCCATACAAGAGAGATAAAAGTCTAAAACTTCTAGAATCCAACATAAATATGTACTGCAAAGTCAGAAATAATTACATCCTGGAGAAAACTTTGGGGATAAAGCCATTTCAATCACTAGCATATAACAGTGTAACAGTGTATCTATACAACTATCAAACCCAAATGTGTTGGTTTTTGAAGCTTCAGACATTATAGCGGACATCTCTAACCTGTGCCCCAAGTGTTTTGCATTTTAGGTGACTTTTCTTAAAATTGCTTCAAACGCTTTTTAAGTGAGTGCACTTTTTTTTGTTGCAAAGGTGGTAATTGGGATCAGTGACAGGGCCTCTGAGCAATATATTACTTTTTCACTGGACATTGTGTGTATAATATATATAATATACACACACAATTCTCAATTTTGAAGTAGTATATTCATTTTTTACACATTATTTAAACTTTAACAGCAAGTAATCAACAATAAATAAAATAAAATAATAGCTATAGGTTTCATATTTTTTCAAATAAAAACCTAAAGCGATTTAGTTTACAATTATTTCAGGGAATAAGATATTAAGGGAAGTGTAACCACACACACACACACGCACACTCACACACACACACACACACACACATAAAGGAAAGGAAATGTTGGTATAATGGTCCTCACATAATTTTTCTGCTGAGGTAAATATCACAATGAGAATAATCCTTTTTAATTACTCAAACACACTATTTAATAACAATTTCTACAGGGACAATGCTTTCTTTAAAGTAGAGATGTGCAGGTTCTGATTTACTCTGATTTACTCTGATTTCAAACCAGGATCTTATTGGCTACCCCAAATCACATGACAGTTGTTGACAGTCGATAGCCAATAAGATCCTGCTTTGAAATCAGAGTAAATCAGAGCCTGCACATCTCTACTTTAAAGGACTGTCCCTGTGGAATTCTTCTCGACACATTGGCGGAGTCTGTCATGTTTCAGCAAGACTCCTGCACAGTGACTGACACTGCGCCATGTGCATCTCCTCAGTGCTGGACAAATACTGCAGGAGAGAAATCATAATAGCCTTCACTTCTGACAATGCCTCCATAGGCATAAAGTGACTAAACCATCAGAGCCAGATGTTGGTAATCTTTGGGACCAAGCTCCAAAAAGCTTTCCTTTTTAGGAGTTTAGTACATAAGGTGCTGACTCAGTGCCCATTCACAATAGAAAAAAAAACTTGGTTCACTGCACCGTTTGCTATCGCTGCCCCTTACCACGGTTTTCTATTCTTTCGAACATTGGATGCTCATGGTGAAGTTCACCTGTAAGTATTGCAAATAGCGGTGAAGAAATTTAGCAATCATCTCTGGTACCTAATGCATGAATGGGCAGCACTGGCTTTGCTGGACTATTATGTCCCTCTGGACATTAAAAGAAGAATGGTGGCAGCAATATGTGTTGAAGAGATGAAGGTTGACCCTTCGCCATTAATGATAGGTCCAAAAGAAGTTTCGTAGAAATTTTTTAAAGGTACGATTTGCCACTGGGCTTTCTGGACAACAATCCAAGCAAGTGGAATGAGACTGCAGCCTTCAAACAAGCTTGAGATTTTTCCAAGACTTCTTTCTTGTGAACGACGCAGCAGAGTGAGGTGTTGCCATGAATCAGGAGTACTTTGGTCAGGTAAATAAGGAATAGACTTCCAATGTGGGGGGCTCCAAGCTGAGGGCATACCATATAGACGTCTAAGGGCTTCTTACCACATTACTCTGTGTAAGGGATCCGATCTAATCCCTCCCAGAATACCCCGTGGCTGGACATGCACATGGACTACCGAGTCATAAACCTGGAAATCATGGATAAAAGCAATCTTTATGCATTTTCTCCTCATCTCCCATATATATCTCAAATCTCATCTTAGAATTTTCTCCCTCATGCCACTTTATATCTATCTTTGACCTGCAAGACTTTTCCTGGCCTACTATGCTATACAATTACAGAATTCCCAAAGTATCAGATTCTCTCATATGCTGTAAATCTGTATAACACTCTCTAAAACCCCAATAACTTTAGTATGAGTGCTTAATTGGTATTTCCTAGCATGGCGCCCATCGCATACCATTGCATACCATCGCATGCCATCGCATGCCATCGCATGCCATCGCATCCCATCGCATGCCATCGCATGCCTTAATTTATTTATTAACAGTTTCTTATATAGCGCATACAAATTCCGCAGCGCTTTACAGAGTATAGTTATGAGCAAACACACATAAATTACATCGCAAGACAGTTTAGGACAAGTACATGGTAAATATGGATAGTTGCATCAGGGGACAGGACACTGAAGCAATCATCAGGGTGGCAGTGGTTTATATATTCTAAGAAAGGCACATGAGGAGAGAAGGCCCTGCCCGTGAGAGCATGCGATGGGACCCGATTTTCGGGTCCTAAGAGCCACACTGTACAATTTTAAAATCGCATTGCATGCAATTAAAATGGCATGCGATGCGATTGATGCGATCAAAATGATGATTTAATTGTACATGCACCCTGATGGGTGATTAGTATGTTATATGCACCCCCATCGTTAACGCCACCGCCACTATTAACGCCAACACGAAGCATGGCGAGCGCAGCTAGCCCGCGAGCGGAGGCGGTACGTGTCCTCAGACCTTTTCATACCCCCACTATCCACGTCGGCGTGAAGTTGATTTTATATAGTGTGGCAAGCGCAGCGAGCCACCAAGCCAGAAGCGTGGTGAGCGGACGCGGAATACATGTGAAGTTATCCACGTCCCCTCACCACGCTTTGGGCTCGGTGGCTCGCCACACTATATGAAATCAACTCCACACCGACGTGGATAGTAGGGGTATGAAAAGGTCGGAGGATGCATACCGCCGCCCCTCGTGGGCTCGCTGCGCTCGCCACGCTTCGGGTTGCCGTTGATAGTGGCGGTGGCATTAACAATGGGAGTGTATATAACATACTAATCACCCATCAGGGTGATTGTACAATGAAATCATCGTTTTGATCGCAACGATCGCATCGCATGCGATCTGGTCGCATGCCATTCGATCAAAACGATGTAATAAGATTAAAATCGTGGGTGCCGTGCTAGGAAACAAGTACCGCTTAATCTACTCCCACATCTCACATACTGGTACACCCTCACACCGGTCCTAATCCCCACTCTGTTCCCCACTCTTCTATTCTTGTCTTAGCTGTTCCCTGTTCCCATTAGATTGTATGCCCACTCATGAGCAAGGCAATCCCTACTCTTTGTTTTCATGTGTGTATTTATTTGTATACCCTGTATATCCTTATGTAATGTGCAACATTTTCTCCATTTTCTGAAGCTGTGGAATGCTGCTGTCTCACAAATCAACAATAAAGCAATACAACTAGGCCTTATAGAAACACAGATTATTAGGGGATATAACAAGAGCACACACACACACACACACACACACACACACACACACACACACACACACACACACACACAATAACATAGTAAATTATCCTGAATTGTTATATTTACAAGTATGACACAGCATCATGTCCTTTAAGGCTCTATAGCTATTAACCCCTTCTGCTAATACCCACCACCCCCACAGACTGTATTAAGTGGTCTAGTCTTCTAGCAATGCAAGCATGTGGCAGCACTGGCTGCAGCACAAAGCCCTAGTGTTGTCCAAGCAGGGTGCTGATGGAACAGGTCTTGTGATCCTTTGTGTGATAAGCGGATGGTGGGTGGCACGCTGCCCTGACATTGCAACGCAACATATGCCAGAAAAGCATGCTGAGGTGTAATGTGCCACCCACATGGGTAAATTGTATGATACACGGAACCCTATTTCTTACCTTGTATTCTACTTTCACACTTTTCTCTCTCCATAAGTCTAGTGTTGCCTTCTGCTGCATTGCCTCACACTTCATTTATATTCTCTCACACATATTTCTTCCTCACATTAACAGCTATGACTCCCAACAGGTACAGCTCCTAACACTGCGCTAATATACACAAGTTGCCACAAGCTGGAATCTCACACAAAAACACACTCCTTGTAAATGAATAAAATGCTTTGTATGTGGTTTCTCTAAAATATCATTTACAGTTTAGTCCTATTATATGGGTATATTTATTAATGGGACATAAGCCTGTTTTCACCACAGTTATGGCTTCTTCCAATCTTTAAAAAGGTTAACGCTGGTGATAGAACCCAAATGAGAAGTATTTGATGGGTTTCTCAGACAAATGCACCTGTTTTACAAATGTACATGTACCACTGTAATCCTCTTAATAATGTAGTCATATCAGGATGGTGCTAGCAGGTGCAGCACGCAGATAAAATGTATTCTTTGTTCTGTCAATCAGTATTGCTGGGGAACTGAGGATCACTAATTGCAGGCAACATTTTATTAGCAAATTGTGTGGCTAAATGATCTTCTAATGTGATAGAATATCAGCCTGATCTCTGAAAATAAATACTTATGCTTTGAAATATAAATTAATTTGTGCGACATCTGGTCTCATGAAGGAGAGTGAAAGATGCATATACAAATATGATGCTATTGCTGTCCATATGCAGGGGCTCCAAAAGCTGTGCCTGGCGCAGGTAATTGGATGGGGGTGGCTAATACAGAGAGTTGTGGCCAGCCTCCCCTCCTTAGGAATCTTAGTAATTGTGTGGCTGCACGTGATGCACAGGCTGAACCAGCATAAAGGCTGAGGGGCTTTAGAGGTGGCCAGCAGGTGGTCGATTGACTGCCACCCCCACACCTGCACACAGGCCTGGATTTGCCACTAGGCCTGTGAGCCCCGGGCGTCACATATTATGAGTGGCAGCAGGCAGCCATGGGCTTGAACTGGCTGCATTGATCCAGCAATTCAGCCAGGAGCCGTCAGCAGTGGGAGCAGGCCCAGATTTGCTACTAGGCTTCTGCAGCTGCCACTTTCCCCAGCGCAGCACACAGTAGCAGTCACTGCTCTCTCTCCCCGCAGTTTGCAATGGGAAGGAGGGGCAGCGGGACCCGGGACCCTTCAACAGGACCAGCCTGGGTAAAAAGTACCTGCTCCCTAATCCCTCTCGGAGCCATTGCTGTAAACCACCCAAAATCATCAGAATTAGAGAAATCGGGATTAACTGGATGTATTTTTCCAGTTGTTTAGTTGCAACTGAAAGTGGCATTACCATGGCCCATGTGCTGTCTTGCTATAGAAAAATATGCATGAACTACTTTGGTAATTTGAATAGTGCCGCCTCTACTTCCAGCAATACCCAATGGTTGCATTTGGCTTTTATTGTAGTGCATTTTTGCTGGATGCAGCTTCACATCAAGCTAATTCCAGAACCTAACACCCTCCCAGGGTTGGACTAGTTAGTCCAGTTATACAGGGTAAAGCCCCAGTGGGCCCCACTTCCTGAGGGCTCCAGCCCCTTGTCTAAGGGTTAGTAATAGGGATGTCAATCCCAGGATTGGATTCAACTGGATCTGGGATTTAGGCCAATGCTGAGATTTCAAAATTGAAATGTGCATGTGCATTTTATCCCTGCCGGGTAGCACTGAGCACCAGCAATGCTTTGATCAGAGGCTCCCCTGTAAATTATGTTGTGCGGCTGCAAAGCGTGATGTTAGAGGTCACACTGCACAGCCACGCACTGGCTGTCTCCACTCTGCTGTATCCACTGGACCCCACCCACCCTCTCCCACTTGCATCTGCCCACTCTCCCCACAGCGTGATGTAAGAGGTCATGCTGTGCAGCCATGAACTGGCTGCCTTCACCCGCCCTCTCTGCTGTATTTGCCGTCCCCCATGGTGCAAGTACAACTATCAGGAATTCCATGAGTAATGTCTGTGTAAAGAGCCTGTTCATGTTTGTAATAAAGCAAAAAAGCAAGCAACTAGTCAAAAACCATGCTGCCCTGCAGGTATGAAGGATGTAACATGCAGAGATTTAAATGTGGGTGGGGTGCGTTTGTTTGTGTGAAACCAAAATTGCAGTGTAAAAATTAGGCTTTCTAACAGTGTCTGCAGCGCACACTTTACATGGGGGATTATCACATGCTGTAAGACTGTAGAAGCCAGCTTGTCTGGCTGAAAACAGCATAAACTCACCTGGCTATTGGCAGGAATCCTCAGCTCACACACTTGATCTGGGCCCGGGGGTGCGGCTTATCTTGATTGACGGGTTGGCTGATTTGAATGATGGTTCAGGATAGGCTGGTTGAGGTCAGAGGTGGAGATTGATGGGGTGATGTTCTTGCTTCCAGAAGATTCTGTCTCTTGCTTCAGGAAACGTTGCCCTCCCGCCCGCCCCATTTATTAGTTTGAATTAGTTTTTTGAGAAGTCATTTGCATTTAGTCGTTTAGTTGTTGTCGGCTTATTTTGTCTTGGCGGAAAGAACGGTAGTTAAATTAGAGCTGTATTTACACTTAGCTGGTGGTTGATGTCGAGATGTGGGCATCACCGATCCAGGTGGGCCCGCAGCTGGACCTTAACGATCATCTACTTCGGATAGCGAAAATTCTTGCGGACATTTGTAGTTTAGGGCAGGTGGCCCAATTTTTTGATGACTCGGGCAGAGTGGTGAGCTCTGCCTTAGATATATTTGCGAGGGCAGGGGCAGAAGCAGAAGGTCAACCCCCTGACCCTAAGGGCAATTGGCCCCCTTTTGAAAAGTCCGCTTCATAATTGAGCCGTTGTCTTGGACGCTGGCAGTTGGCCGGTCCTTGGCAATTAAGGGCAGGTGGCCCTTAGATCCGGAGTTTGTTATTTTTATTACTTTGTTATTTTCCAGCAATGTTATTTATTCTTGCATGCCGTTCTTTGCCCGCCACCTTAGTTAGAGCAGGGACATAAATTTTAGTTAGATTCAAATAGGCCGCCCCTGCTCAAAATAAATAAGCCGTCCCCTTTAAGCCCATTCAGTTGTACGCGTCTTTATTTCTTAGATAAGTGGTGTGAGTGTGGATGAATGCCTATGTCTGTGTGGAGTTTATGAACATGCAGCTATAAATTACCTAGCGCTGCTGATCCCCAAAGACAGGCAACCAGAACATATATTATATACATAGCATGTATGTTTATATATGTTAACTACCCGCCTGCTAAATGCAAATTGTGGTGTGTGCTGTAGCCACGACTGCTGTCTAACATTTGGGGCTACATGCAACAGCAGCCAATATTTACCCTGCACAGAAATAATATAACTAGGGGGGTGCACACAGCGGCGTAACTATAGCACTGCAGCCCCCGCCACCGCGGGGGGGCGCTGTGCATGTGGGGGCGCCGGGGGCTGCGGTGCTATAGTTAAACCCCCCCTCAATCCCCCGCAGACTTACCTATCGCACTGGTCCCGGCGGCTCCGTTCTTCTGCTGAGGACCACCACAAAATGGCTGCCCCCATATAGCACACAGTTCTCTGAAACTGTCTGCTGTATGGGGGCGGCCATTTTCTGGTGGTCCTCAGCAGAAGAACGGAGCCGCCGGGACCAGTGCGATAGGTATGGCTGTGGGGGATTGAGGGCGGGTTTGCATGGGCGGCAGGGTGGCGGGGAAGGGGTGCTTGGCGGGGCGGCGACGGGGGGGGGGTAGGCGCCCCCCCTAACGGCGGGGGGGCGCCCAAAACGTAGCTACGCCACTGGGTGCACAGGCTACTTTTCGGGTTTTGGGTCTGTATCTCCGGCCTTATTTTGGATCTGGATCTGTTCCAAAACATTACCCTTTTCATGTTTTGTGTTTTGGATCTGGATTTTAAAAAAAAACAATAAACATAAAAACGGCTAAAATCACAGAATTAGTTTTTTTTTATTTTTTGCTCCTATGCTATTATTAACCTCAATAACATTAATTTCCACTCATTTCCAGTCTCACAATGTTGTTTTTAGGCCAAAAGTTTGCACAGAAGTAGTTGGATGACTATGCTAAGCGACACAAGTGGGTGGCACAAACACCTCCGCAGCGCAAATTCCTCCTCAGCACCAGCTACATCAATATCCTCCTCCTGTTGTACTTCAACATTGTCGCCTTCAATCTCAACTCTCTAACTGCACTGTGGGTGATCCTTCCAGCATACGCAGGGGGCATGCAAATGGTGGAAGGAGCCACCTCTTCCCGTACAGTCATGGGAAAGTCATGGCAAAGTGTCGTAAATGGCATATTGACAAGCTTATGTTTCTCCTCAAACAATTTACATTTTTTCTTCATGTTACAGAACCTTTTGGATTTTACATGTCCTCTACAATGACATTGGGCATTGGCCTTGGCAGACGACGTTGATGGCATTTAATCGTCTATGTCATGACTAATGGCAGCAGCCTCAGCACTAGGAGGAAGTGGTTCTTATCCTTTCACTGTTTTATCCTCCAAATTTTGGTTCACTATTATCTTTCTGGAGTATCACTGAACTGGAAGTATACAACAGTATCACTGCAGTGGAATTATACAGCAGTACAACTGGACTTTATTGGCAGTACCACTGTACTGAACTTATGCATCAGTAACACTGGCCTGGAATTATACAGCTGTATGAATGGACTTTATCAGCAGTACCACTGGACTGAATTTATGCAGCAGTATCACTGGACTGGAATTATACAACAGTATCACTGGACTGGAATTATACAGCTGTATCACTGGACTTTATCGGCAGTACCACTGGACTGAACTTAGGCAGCAATATCACTGGACTGGAATTATACAACAGTATCTCTGGACTGGAATTGTAAAGATGTATCACTGGACTTTATTGGCAGTACCACTGGACTGAATTTATACAGCAGTATCACTGGACTGGAATTGTACAGCTGTATCAATGGACTTTATCTGAAGTACCACTGGACTGATCTTATGCAGTAGTATCACTGGACTGGAATTATACAACAGTATCACTGGTATGGAACTATACAGCTGTATCACTGGATTTTATCGGCATTACCACTGGACTGAATTTATGTAGCAGTATTACTGCATTGGAATTATACAGCTGTATCACTGGACTGGATATGAAGTATCACTGGACTGGAAATTAATTATACAGCAGTATCACTGGACTGGACCTATACAGAAGCACCAATGGATTTATGGCAACACAGAACATCAGCAGCACTAGGCAGCACAGGACACCAGCAGTAGGCAGCACAGGACTGGATTTATATATCAGGTTGCCACCCCCACAGACCACCACAGATCACCTCAGACCACCACAGACACCCACAGCACCAGAGAGACCCGTCCACCTACTACCCTCTCCAATGCCAGAGTGAAGATGCTGACAGAGTGGGACTGATATCGCGTCCAGACCTTGCAACATTTTGGCACATTCTGAGACCCAAGCCTGTCGGGAATCCCTGGGATGTTCGGCGGTATTTGGATTTCCAAAATCCGAACCTGCTCACCCCTAGTTATAAACCACCTAAATCTAACTCTCGCTGCACACATTACATCTGGCCCAACTGCAGGGAAGCATGGATTTGACCAGTTGCTTGTTTTTGCTTTACTTACAAACATTTCCCCACTCATTGTTGTATCAATACACAGGTTGCACGAAGGCATTGGAAGTTAGGGTTGTTCTCCTGGTGGAGAATCATTAGAAACAAAGGTCCCAATTCAGACCTGCTCGCTAGGCTGCGTATATTCGCTGCCTAGTGAGCAGGTAAATGCATCCCCGCTGAATGCCGCCCCTCCGCCAACAGAATTGCCGCAACATTATGCGAGAGAATGTTTACGCTTACACATCAGTTCACATGCCTCTCCACAGAGGCAAATTCATTCGATGGTTACCCACCATTGAATCATTTCTTCTCTCTTTGCAGATATTAGTAAGCCTGGACCAGGGACGTGCGGTGGGGTAAATGGAAGAGGAGTCCCTGGCAAGTACCAGAGCCAGATTTGCACACAATATATGAGCCATGGGGTACATGCCGGCATTATACACAAGTGCAGAAGTATATACTGCTGGAGATTTGCTGAGTGTTAATAAGAGATGTGCAGAAAAGGTAGCCAGGTGAGGCACTGCCTCACCTGCCATAGACTTTTTACTCCAGAGTTTTGACTATAAAAATTATTAGAATAATAAAAAGATTTTTTATATATATTCTTTGTATTTTTGCCATACTTTATAAACTTTATACTTTATAAACTTTATACTTTATAAACTCAAAACTCCAACATATACGTTAGTATAAGAGGCGGGGCGTCAATGCTCCACGAGCAGGGATTAGCATATTATGGGATTGTGGGCAGCTCAGATGGTGTAAGGCTTAGCATTACTGCCTCATAGCGCTGAAGTCATGGGTTCGATTCCCACCACGGCCCCAACTGTGTGGAGTTTGTATATTCTCCCCATGCTTGCGTGGGTTTCCACTGCGTGCTCTGGTGTCTTTTCACAATCCAAAAATATACTGGTAGGCTAAATGGCTCCCAACAAAAAAAAATAATAATAACCCTAGAATGACTGCATGTACATGAGGTAGGGCATATAAATTGTAAGCTCCACTGGGGCAGGGACTGATGTGAATGTTCAAATATTCTCTGTAAAGCGCTGCGGAATATGTATGCGCTATATAAATAACTGGTAATAAATAAATAATACAACATTCACTGTACTTGCACATAGAATTCAGTAAATGTGAATAAATATATTAGCATAGTGAATGACAAGGAACATATCTAACTCCCTATGACCTAATAAGCAATTTATGGGTTTTATAGAACTCTATTTTTAACTTCAAATCTAAGTAGCCTTCATATCTTTTGAACTCTGCAGGAAAAATCATGTCGCTCTTTCTAGTTTCATTGAGTGCATATACACAGGCAGAGAAGAAGTTAAAAGTGCTGAGCTAGGATGTCTCCCATAAAATGAAGTCTGGGGGATTTAGCTGCCGAACTTTCTGTTCCCATGAGGGGCTGAAAATATTCCTAACTCCAGAGCCCAGCAAGGGGCACTTCCATTACTACACATTTTTACGAGCTGCTTGTTACTGACAGCAGCTGAGAGAATCACTCAGATGCTGAGTAAGGTCTGGAAGATGCATTAGGGGTTATTAAAGGAGAAGAAAGGAAGACACGGGCTCATTAACTCACTCACAAAGAACCAGCACATGTGTGAAAGAGACTCATGAGGTCTTGAAATTATGCGAGTGAAGTCAGATTACATGAAGAAGAGACCTCACCATGAGAATCGTATTCTCTTCATGCAAATTCATGTTACTACACGGCTGCGTGTGTTGTGTAGCTGATATTGCTCAATCCCCAAGAACCCCAACACGTCATTGTTTTCTGGATTGCTTCTATCATGAACATGTGATTTGTTATATTTTGCTAGATCAGTAATTATCCCACCTGCTTCCATAGACAGAAATCCTGAAAACTTGACCTGTTATGATTAATTGAGGACTAGCGGTAAGAACTACTTGCTAAAATATATTATGGATGATTTTGTGCGTGAATTATATGGAAAGCATCAGTGACTGCCATATAATACAGAGGCCTCAGTGACTGCCATATTTTGCTGAGAGGATAAGTTACTGCCATATAATACAGAGAGCATTAATTAATTATATATAAAGCAAATAGCATCTGTGATTGACAAAAAATACAGAGAGCATCATAGACCACTTTATAATGCAGAGATCACCAGACTGCAAAAGGTAGTCAGAACTGCGGAGAGGATAATCGGAACAGACCTTCCCTCTGTCCAGGACCCGTACCTGTCCAGAGCAAAATAAACAGGCAACGAAGATAGTCAAGGACCAACTACATCCTGGCCATGGCTTGTTTAACCTGCTGCCATCAGGCAGACGCTACAGGGCTATTCCCACCAGGTCCACCAGAAGCCTAAAAAGTTTCTTCCCTCAAGCGGTTCACCTGTTGACACGTGAACTCATGAACACCTCACTGTCTAGTCGCGCCAAAACCCTTTGCACATAATCTAACACGGTGTCCCCTCGGAATAACTTTCTGTATGACTGTACATGTTTCCCCACCTGGTTATGTTTTTTTTTTTTTTAATTGTGTATTTTTTATTTGAAATTTTTACTGCTTACATAACCATCTTCAAAGGGCATAATAATGGTGGCGATACATAAATGTAAAATAGAAAAGTAGAAAAAGGCACAATTAGACATTATCGGATCTGGGTGAATACAAAGGGGGGATTGACAGCTAAGCAAAGGTAGCAAAAACACGTAGGTTAGCACTCCGTACTTAGGATAGATATACATATACAATATAAACCCGAAGGCGCCATTCAGGTAAACATTCAAGGATAGGAGTGTCGGTAGTAAGAACTGTACATATATCAATGCAAGTGCACCCAGATATTTAATGGCAAAGGGTAGATAAAATAATAATATAGAGAAATAAAAAATTAGAAAAACAAAAACCAAAACAGTAATGTATCGTAATGACATCAGGATTTAGAAAAGGGAAGAGAATAAAGTAAAATTCTGCCCATCCGGATACTTGCCTACATGCTAAATATGAAATCAAACCTCTCTAACCACCCACTAAACCCAAAGTAAACCCCCCAGAACCCCCCACCCTGTATGACCTAACCGAAACTCTAGGTATACCTGGATCCCGACCAACTAACTAAGCTAACTAACTATAATAACTACCCCACTAACTACAATATGCTATAAAGAGGAGTAAATCAGTGGCCTTTAGCTAACGCGAGTTAAGCTAATCCTTGCCAAAAAAGCTAATTTACCCCGACCACCCACCCACCTAACTAACTAACTAACTAACTAACTAACGAGGATTGTAGATCGGAGAACTGACAGGGGCTAAATTAACGTCTCTAGTAGGATCAGGATCGTCCTGTCCTCAGCATATGTGGACATTATCACAATATTACAATCAGAGAGGATGCAATGTAGTTACAACCGCACCGTTTTCAATTCCAGCTCCACCCCTCCCTAAAAAAAAAGAAATACAATAACGTATATAAAAGGATAGAGAGTAACCCATTGCAGCCTCACTATTAATCCAGAGCAGCACAGCTAGATCTGTAGCTCAGCCTTACATATTAAAAAAAGAAACAGGATATACTATGCTCATTTTGCAGAGAGAGTAAGGAAATAGTCATTGACAGTTAGAGAAAAGGGAGGTGTGGAACCGAGGCAAAAGAGAACAGAAGTATCCATGTACTTTAGGTTGTTAGTCTGGCCAGTCTATAGTTCCGGTAGATGCATAGATTATCACGTCAGGTTTTTCAACAACAGGATAGGTTCCATAATAGGTAGAGGCCCACCCACCCATCTATATTACCCCCCCCCCCCACCCAACTAGAGGATAATTGCCGCATGGACTGGCAGGGGCAATGGACATGTAATAATACAGTGGAGCAGGCGCAGCGGTGCAGGAGGGCATTTTGAACAGGTCAGTGCCAGCTACATTCAACGGATGTGTACAGAATAACAGATTCACATATTAATTTTAGTGTATAACACAGACTTAACAGAAGAAGCATTGAGTCACTATAATCTCAGTTTATGAAGCAAATATATTCAGACATGGAGGAGTACCCAGTAGATCAAGACAGTGAGCACAGGGGTGTGAAACAAGAAGTCATTCCAGGCTCTCCTCTTCCACGAAGCCATAAGGAGAGTAGTCCCTCCATCATATACCATAGCTTCAGACATTCGTAAATTGACCGAATAAGAGCCAGGATGTCCAAATAACCAAGGCCAGGAGTTAAGAACAGCCAAATCAGACAATAGACGAGGCGCTTGGAGGTTCACATCAGCTTCCACATGCAGTACAGGGAGATGGTAGCTATCTGAAAATCTGAGCAAGGTCATCAGGGAGCACTCCTCCATGGGGCAATCAGTCGCAGGATCTGTGCAAGCTGTAGGACCACGGCCAC
The DNA here is from genome assembly GCF_055691185.1 of Crinia signifera. Lineage (NCBI taxonomy): Eukaryota > Metazoa > Chordata > Amphibia > Anura > Myobatrachidae > Crinia > Crinia signifera. Next base: position 67,961,568 of record NC_139225.1, on the reverse strand, counting down.
ATGGAATACCTTCCCCACCAGCAACCTCATATTTATCACAGGTATAGGAGAGGAAATTCGCGGAGACAGGATAGCGATTGTCCACATAGCACGAGGAGGCCATCAGAGAGAGCTCATCCAGGGAACAATATGAGCCTTTTCAGTATGAGCTGTAGGTCCATGGCCCGGAGATATAGGCCTGTCATCATTGGGAGTACAGGAGATTAAAAGGGCTTCCCCCTGCACTGCAGCAATCTTGGCAAGGAGTCTATCAGCAGAGGCATAAATAGCCTGTAGGATAAGCTGTACAGAGGCTGCCATGTCGAGTTGTATAGGAGATGCAACTGCACTTAGAGCACGTAGGGTAACAAATACTGTATACTGGTGCTCAAAAACACAAAAAGGAATGGTGGTGGCTAGCACACCACCAAGCTAATAGCTGTTACCGTGTAGCAGATAGAGCACTCCCTCTCCCTAAAAGATCAAGGATGACAGTGCTTGTATTAACTGTGTCTCAGCTCCTGGAGCTAAAATGGCTGCGATCCCCTCCTCACCTCCTCCCAAAAACAGCAGGCCTTAGGTCTCCGTGTGGAAGGGGGCTCTTGGTGTAAACCAGGGTGTCAGGTGTGCCTCCGTGGGTAATAGGGAGAGTACCAGCAGATGTGTGCACCCCGGGCTGTAGCTCCAGCGGTCCGCGTCTCTCCGCAGTATGCAGCAGCAGCAAGATGGCGCCCGCACCAGATCACAGGCTGAGGACAGCGCAGCGGCTGTCTCCGCAGGCTGACAGCACGCCGTTCACAGCAGAGCCTCCACTTGATTCCCAGAGTGTGCCCGGCACCTTCATACACCCCTGGGAAGGGTGTGAAGTTGTGAGCGCTTGTAGAATGGCAAAGCAGGATGGATATAGCAGAGAGCAATAGGATTTAGCTGTCTTCAATGGCGGCGGTAGCCACGCCCCCCCACCTGGTTATGTTTATTGTGTATACTGTAATCCACAGCACCTAGGCAGGTAATGGTGGCTGGGTGCCTGCACGGTTAAATGGTATACTTGCAGGGGTTGGAGCGGCACTCACGGCAGAATGAAGAGACAGGTACACGTAGTTACAAGAGCGACGTTTCAACGTCCTTTATTTGGACATTTTCTTCAGGCTAATGCTCATATGAAAAAAACTTGGCTTTATACACCACCGTGCTGAACCACGTCACCAGCCACCACGCAGGGCGGCGCGGTGCGCGTGACATCATAGAAAAGTACTACCATCACCATGGATACGTACAAAAACAAACAAACCATTCGCAATAGAACTCAGCGAATGGGACAAAAGACATGAATACAGGTAAATACAAGTTACTAAACAGGGCAATAACTGTACAGTAGGGAAACCATGTACATAGCCGTTACCAAAACTATTAGTTGTGACATCTTCTCATTACGCTGGAAATAAACGGCATATAAGATTCTCGCGAGGCAAGTTAATAATAAATATGGCATGTAAAAGAACCAAAACGCTCTTAGGTACTAGGAAGAAAACAATGCATATATGGAGGTTATAGTCATGAGTGTGAAATTGTATGAGGATGAACCGATGCTCACTTATACACCAGTCAAACTTTCTGGTGTCCTAGGGCGAACATGAATATTAGGCAGATGACAAACGCCTATACACATATAATGTCAGGGGGGTCGAACGACAATAAAAACACAGTTAATTGTGGGTCAAACAACTGATGCCTGCCAGCTCGTTTAAGCCGCACGGGGCCAATGTGTCCAAGCGGTGTATCCACCGCGATTCACATTTGAGTAATTGCAGGCTGCGATTACCTCCTCTCAGGTTCAAGGGTATGTGATCGATCATCCGATACCGTAAAGAAGGTAAAGTATGCTGTCGGGATACAAAGTGTTTTGGTACGGGTAAATCACATTTTCCACCTGCAAGTGCTGCTCTAATGGTCGAACGGTGGGTAGTTATGCGCTCCTTAAAACTTCTCTCAGTTTTACCGATGTATGATAGCCCACACGGGCAAATTAACTGATAAACAACGAATTTACTTTGACAGGACAACGTGTGACTGATAGTGTACTTGGTGCCCTGAAGTGGGTGGTAAAATGTGTTGCCTGGTATCATACAGGTGCACACCGTGCACGTAGATCGGATACAACCTCTAGGAGGTTTTTTTTGAGGTGCATTAAAGCCCGTAATGTCGGTCTTCACTAATATGTCTCGCATATTGGGGCCCCTCTGGTAGCACGCCATAAGCCTGGTGTTAGGGATGTTGATCTGTTTGTCAGTTTTGACTATAGGCCACAGTTTTTTTGAAATTTTATTAATGACCGGGCTGGCCTTAGTGTATTTGGTTACCCAAGGAATCATGGGTGTGGGGGGTACATCGGCTTTGGGAGATAGAAGTTGTTCTCGGGGTATAGCTGCTACTCTATCCCTGGCGGCAAGGAGGTTCTGGAGTTTGTAACCCCGTATAAGAAATCTTTGTATTAATTCGTCAATCTGTATGTCAGACTCCCTTGGGTCGGACACTATACGTTTCACCCGCACCATTTGGGAAAACGGTAACCCTTTGATGAGGCTGGTAGGGTGACAACTCGTCCCATGCAACAAATTATTCCTGTCAGTATCCTTCTGGAACAGGGAGGTGGATATAACACCATTGACAACTGTCAATGTGACGTCCAGGAAATTAATTGCACTTTGGTTGTATGTAATGGTTAATTTAACCGGGCTAGGACCAGCATTGTGTACCTCAATGTAAGCAACCAAGTCAACAATGGGACCAGACCAAATCAACAGGAGGTCGTCGATAAATCTGCGATAAAGGAGAATTCTAGCTGCTATTGATGGTACAAGGAAAAATAATACCTGCTCAACATAAAACATAAATATTGGCATATGCCGAAGCGGCATTCGAGCCCATCGAGCAGCCATTGAGCTGCATCCAGAATTTTCCATCATGCAGGAAATAATTTCTACACAAAACAAATCTCAACAGTGCAATCAAAAAAACCAATATCAGGTCCCGTATAGTCAGGCAACTGGGACATGAACACACGGAAAGCCTCAACACCATCTCAATGTGGGATGATGGTGTAGAGGCTCTTCACATCCAGCGTAACCAGCCAAACTTCACCAGTAAAAATAGGTAGTTCTTTAAGCGCCACAAGTAGCTCAGTAGTATCCAATAGATAAAATGGGATGCAGTTAATTTGCCGGCGGTCGGGATCCCGGCGGTCGGAATCCCGACACTGGAATCCCGACCGCCGAAATCCCAAAACTTTCTCCCTCTGTGGGTGTCCACGACACCCATAGAGGGAGAATAAAATAGCGTGCCGAGCGTAGCGAGGCACCGGGCCCGCAAGGGGGGGCGATCCATGTCCCCCCCTTGTCGGGATTTCGGCGGTCGGGATTCCAGTGTCGGGATTCCGACCGCCGGGATCCTGACCGCCGGCAAATCGTATCGGATCCGATAAAATGGCTGGCGTACAATGAATGGCTGCAATATAGCATCAATAAACACTGAAATACACTATGATAAAGACCCGCGGGCTGCAATGATTGGACGCCCTGGGGGCGCAGTTAGAGATTTATGAATTTTAGGTATACTGTAAATTACCGGTACCACAGGGTGTTCAGGATTCAGTGCAGTCATCAATTCCCGATCGATAATCTGTCCATCGACAGCACGTTGAAGCAGTGCACTTAGTTCTTTACGATACTCGGATGTCGGGTCATACGGCAATTTCTTATAAGTAGCTGTATCAGCAAGCTGTTGATCCAATTCAGCTTTATAGTATTTGTATTCCAATATCACTAGGGCGCCGCCCTTATCTGCAGGTCGGAAAATTAATTCTGTGTTGTTAGATAAGTTCCTCAAGATCTTTCTCTCAGATGTGGACATGTTAGAATGTTGAGTTGGTGTCCGGGACAGGGATTCCTCAACTTGGACATCAAGGAGGCGCATATAGGTCTTTATCGACGGGTTGGTCTACTGTGGGTCGAATGTCGACCTTGGTTGTAATTTGGCCAACTGTGGGGGAATAGGGACAAGCGGTGTCTCAAGGGTACTGGTACTAGGAGTCCACGCAAAATGTTCTTTCAATTTCAATAGTCGACACAGGGAGTATTTCTCGACCTGCAAATCTAATGAGTCCATTTTTACTGACGGTACATATGATAGGCCTTTGGACGGGATAGCATTTAATATACAGATGTATAAATATATATATATACACACCAATCTCACTACAGGCAACACCATTTTAATCCAAAATTTATTTCCTGTATGTTAAGTCACTTTAATTTTCATTAGTGATATATTTTGTATATACAGGTTTGAGTATCCCTTATCCAAAATGCTCGGGACCACAAGCATTTTGGATAAGGGATTTTTTCAGATTTTGGAATATATTTTGTTCCCCATACTTCCTACCTGGTCCGCTGGTGGTGCCCCGAATGTAATAATGTTACAATAAAATATAGTTTGCGCTGAAAGATAGCAGCTTTTGTTGTATTTGTGCAGTTTAAGGGTTAAATAAAAGCGCTTGAATAATGAACATGTTATGTTAAAACGTGAATAACATATGTGCTTTTCCGCTCAAAGGTAAAAGTAAAAACAATGTTTACAGCCCTTTTCTGGTGGGTGGGGTTGCGGGTCCATGCTGTGGTATTGATATGCGGCACTAGTTTTGGAAACCTGGTAGCCCTGTCTGTCCCTAAGCTTACAGTACCTAGGTCTTCTGGCCTTCTATCTTCCTCCACGCCGTGTTCTGGACCTCCTTCTTGACAAAGAGAGTGTGACTCTCAAAACATGGGGAAGCATGGGGAAGACGCAAGTCCGCACACCGCTGATACCGGAAGTCACAAAACCCGAATGGTATGAAAGTTGAGGGAAGTTGGATTAAACATGCAATGGCATCACACATATTTAATTTCTGCTGCTTAAGCTCAAACTGGTTGCTTTAGAATTGCATGAGCCAATAGTAAAATGTGTTCTTACCATTAAGCAGGGAAGGACTGGGGCTGTATTTGTATTTTGGATATTGCTAGCCATGCCATGCTGCCAAATAGTATCCTCCATTACATCGGCAAAGCCCTTTCGGTGTTCCGTTGCCTGTGATATCAGCCATCTACTGTTGTACACATCTCTCTAATGAGTACCAGGCTTAACACTCTACTGATTCTGTACTAGTTGGTTAATGAGGTGACCATTGGTGCAGATTCTTAATCAGAGCATGGCTTCTAATGTGAATAACTCTAAACAATTATGCGTCTGCTTAGTCCCTTTCCTCTCACCTCCCAGTAACCTCCAAGGAATATCTAATACATTTTAAGACATTTTTGAAACTGTGCATCTCAATTGTAACTGCAACTATCTGTGCACAAACTTTGGACACCTGCTCAGAGCCCAATTAGTAACTAAGCTCTGACGAACATAGGACAATGATTGTAAAAGTGATAATATCGATATTCGGCAATTTAGCCTGCTGCACATATGTGAAGGGGGGAGTGGCGATGCGTAGTTGGGAGCGTGGCGATGTGGCGTCCGATGTCTATGGTCTGGACAACACCGGCTTGTCCAAACCATTTGCAGAGCGGGACGCTGTGACTCAAAAGATGGCGGCTCTGAGCCTTCTTTTGCAGCTAGGGGGCTAAAATAATATTGTGAGGGCTTTGCTATTCTGCATGCGCTCACATTACAGTCATTTTGCAATCACATTGTGGGGAGGGACACTGCGGGACAGCCATGCCCTGTGCTGGTTGGCCCTCTGCATGCTAAAGAAAGCCGTTTTAGTTTTGGGATTTCTCACATAACTACAACTCCTGCTGAATCAGGCCCATAGACATTATGGGCCAGATGTACCAAGCTTCAAAAATTTATAAATTAAATGCCCTTCCACGCACAGTAAGATTCTCTACTATACTCCATAATTGGCTATGTAATAGAGAACAAAGAGTGGTTGTGAATGGTGCCGTATCAGATATGATACCGGTACTAAGTGGAGTGCCCCAGGGTTCGGTTTTGGGGCCCATTCTGTTTAACATTTTTATTAACGATATTGGGATAGGGTTACTCAGCAATGTATTCATCTTTGCGGACGATACAAAACTTAGCAAAGTCATCAAATCACCAGAAGATGTCACCATGCTTCAAAATGATCTTGCAATTCTAGATGAGTGGGCAAAAAAATGGAAGATGAGGTTCAATGTAGATAAATGTAAGGTTATGCACCTTGGGAGACACAACCAGTGTGCAAGTTACAACCTTAAAGGAGAGGAACTGGGTAATTCCATACTTGAAAAGGATCTAGGAGTCCAAATAGACAGCAAACTGGGATGTAGTGCCCATTATAATGTAGCTACAAAAAAGGCCAACAAAATTCTGGCATGTATTAGGAGGGGAATGGAAACTAGGGGCTCAAGGGTAATTATGCCACTGTATAAAGCATTGGTGAGACCTCGAGTGCAGTTCTAGGCCCCCCACTATAAAAAGGACATCATAGAATTAGAAAAAATCCAAAGGCGACCAACAAAGCTTATTAGGGGAATAGAGAATTTAAGCTACGGGGAGAGACTAAGCAATTTGGAACTATTTACATTGGAAAAGAGACGTTTAAGGGGGAACATGCTCAACATGTACAAGAATATCAAGGGCCAATATAAGGAACTGTCACACACCCTCATTTCTACTAGAAAGGAATCTAGGACACGAGGGCATGAGTATAGATTAGAAGAAAAAAAGATTTCATTCAGCTAGTAGAAAGAATTTCTTTACGGTCAGAACAGTCAAACTCTGGAACTCTCTTCCCAGAGAGGTGGTAACGGCTGGCTCATTAAATGCGTTCAAAGCAAAGTTGGACAAACATTTACTGGATAAAAACATCCATGGGTACAAATAAGAAATATAATCTGTCTGTAAAATATCAGAACCTACCAAATCAGCAATGGATATCTATACCAGGTTGAACTAGATGGACGCAAGTCTTTTTTCAGCCTTACCTACTATGTAACTATGTAACTATGTAACTTCAAACTTTCAAGTGTTCCCTGAAAACTCACCTCTTCAGGCAAGCCTATCATATTTCAGTTCTACACGCATAACCCTCTGAGGCACTTATGTATTATATAGCTTCCCTTATGGACTTGCAACTTGGTGGGAATGCTATGCTATTACTGGTGCCTGTCCTTGTGTTCCCCTCCCATGTCCCTATAGATTGTAAGCTTGTCAGCTCAGCAGAGTGTGGGCAGGCAACTGGCGGCAGCGTGTGGTGACCAGCAGCAGCATATGGGAACCAGCGGATGGGTGGCATGCTGGTGGCTGGGCAGCGTGCAGGGACCAGCAGCAGCATGCGAGGACCGGCAGGTGGGTGGCGTGTGGATGGCTGGGAAGCATGTGAGGACCAGCGGGCAGGCAGTCGGTGGCCTGTAGGGACTGCTGGGCAGCATGCGGGGACTGGCGGGTGGCCACGCAGCAGTAGGCACCTGCACAATGGCCACCCGACCCTGCCCAGGTTGAAAATCCAGGTAAGAGCTACTGTATATCACAGCTTGTTACCTGGGAAAGACCCACTAAAACCCTGCTAGTGACCAGGGTAAAAATCCTGGTGTCACTTTACCTGCCAATAATTCCGGGTAAGTGCGCGTTCATGTGCAAAAACACAGGATTTTTAGCTTGGTGGAAAAGGGGAATTAGGGGTAATTTTATAACATAAATATTTTCCCTAAGAAGTAGGTATAGCAGAGAGATGTAGTGCATTCAATGAATTTCATTTTAGAGACAGTTTTATGTCTCTGGCACGTTCCAATAACAAGTTTAATCCTGTGTTTCCTGGAATGCTGACTGACTGTTCCTTGCACCCCCTGGGGGTCACACTCTTATTCTGGTTCTGGGTGACAGTCTGTGAGCGGAAATGAGATTCTGTGTAGAGCCCCAGGTAGTGGAAGAGGGAAACACATCGGAGGAAAAGACTGAGAAACCTGTGTGCTGTGGAGAATGAAGGGTGAGAACAGAGTGCAAAGAGAGGGGGCTTATGGCATGGAAAACATGCAGAATTGGAACTTACGAGACTTGCAAAAAAAAAAAATGTAAATGCAGATCTCATACACAGCAGTGATGGTGACTACTTAGCCTGTACATAGAATGGTCTACACTCACTGGCCAGAACAGCTTACAATCTAGTAATGTTCGCTGAAATTCGATGAGACACAGAGGGCCTTATTCTAGTTCACTCTTTCTGACAAAATCCTTCTTAGATGGACAAAACCATGTGCACTGCAGATGTAAAATATGCAGAGAGAATTAGATTTGGGTTATTTTGTTTCTGTGAAGGGTAAATACGGGCTGCTTTATTTTTACACTGCAATATAGATCTCACTTCGAAGTAAATCCCCATCCAAATCTAATTCTCTCTGCACAAGTAACATCTGCTCCACCTGCAGTGCACATGGGTTTGTCCATCTAAGCAGAAAGGGGGGGCGCTGTGCATGTGGGGGCGCCGGGGGGCTGTGGTGCTATAGTTAGCCCCCTCCCGTCCACCCATCCTCCGCCCGCCCATCGCCTGCCAATCCGCCGCCCGCAGCCTTACCTTTCTTCAGTGGTGGTCATTCTTCTGCTAGTGACACGGACCACAATAAAATGTCCGCCCCATATAGCAAATAGTTCTCTGATATAGTTATCTCCATAGCAGAAGAATGCCAGCAAGGGAGCCGGGGATGGGGGAGCGGGGTGCGGCGGGGGAGCGGGGTGCGGCGGGGGCGGCCCCCATTAACGGCGAGGGGGCGCCCAATTCATAGTTACGCCACTGCATCTAATGGTGCCCATAGACGGTCCGTTCCCGGACCGTCCGTTCTGTACTATGAGATGCGCGCTCCCGCGCATCTCATCGTACGGTACAAAAAGTATGTGCTGCACATACTTTTTGTACTAGGTACAATTCGCATCGGATCACAGTGCATGCACAAGGCATGCACTAGGGATGCGATCCGATGCGATGCGTGCTAATTAAGTGCCGAACGGATCCGTTAAACGGACCGTGTATGGGCACTATAAGAAGGATTTTGTTAGAAAGAGTGAACTAGAATAAGACCCAGAAATAGGACGTTTACTATGCATGTGTGCTGGGAATTCACACTCCACATCCACACTCATTTCATCTAATACTGTATACTGTATATGTCTTTGTTCATTTTCCTCTGACATAGCATTTTATGTCTCTTTGTAAATTGAATTTGCACACCTCAGATGTGCTAGGATAAAGTCATTCCAATGTCTGCCCACATGTATTCCTTTGGGTCATACCATCATTAAAGGCACATAGGGGGAAATGTGCATCTGCACATTTTGTAAGAGCAACAATAGTTTAAAAGGCAAAACAATGATGATTTTGCCTTTTAAATGATTTGCCATAATAAATAATGTTACACATTTGGACATGCCACTAATATTGTTCTATTCATATAAAGTGTTGTATTATGTTTGTAGTGTTTTATTTGTGCATTGCTTATATGTTTTAAATGAGATATTGAAAGTATTTATACACATCATGGATGGATACACATGCAAAATGACTGGAGACTTTTTCTTTTTTTTTTAATTCAATAATTTTTTATTAACATTTTGTTTTTCTTTTACATACATACAGAAAACAAAAGACAAGTAAACATACATTATAAATGTAACAAATGTTTTATTTTTGCAAAAATAAAACATTTGATACATTTATAAATTGAAACGGTCTCATTCAGTCAATTTGCATGTGTATCCATCCATGGTGTGTATAAATACTTTCAATTTGCGCAGTTTCTCCACCTTTTGGTTTATTGCATTTCCTATTTATATACTGAGTCCAGGATTTCTTTTCGGATTCAGATATAATACAGTTTTGTACATACACTTGTACATATAGAGAACTGCCGCTCGTGTATACACAATATAAATAGTGATACTAAAATAATGATATAATCATATATAGGGTATATTAGCGCCCACTCAGCCACTTTTTTATAGTGGCCTATAAAATAAATCCCATCATGTTTACATGGAAAGACACAAAGGCCACCTATTTATCAAAGTAAAAGATCCCTAAATCCTGCAATAATATCTGTGGTAAAGAAGGGGCTACACAGAACACATGTACAGGGGGCTACACATGTACAGAAAGGACCCCAACTGGTTCCGGAGATTTTTTTATTTTTATTACATACTTGCAAGATAGAAATAAAAAAGAAATAATGGCCTTTGTGTTGCTGCTGGTGGCTATAGATATCCGCATCCTGGCTTTTCTGTTCTCTAGGAATCTCTTTTTCAGTTCTGTTGGAATACACCAATTTCAAATAAATACGATTCTATTGAATTTTTTCTGTGGAAAGTTATTCTACAGCTATAGTAAATCATTACAGGACACAAGTCTACATTGATGTAATGTTACCACTGCATGTGATTCATTTAAGAGGTGATGTGTCTGCAAAATACTCAGGAGATGTGATTTTTTTTTGTTACAATAGCAAAGCTGATTGTGATGAAATCCTGGATTCTATAACATTTACGGTGTAATCCCATAACTCTCCCCCTCTAACCACTAGATCGCAGTAGACGAGATAATTCTGACATTCAAACAGACACATCAGCCATGGAATTCATTCCCCAATAAAAAGAAAAGAATGATTCCAGATGCGAGAGGGATGAGGGGGGAGCGATAAGATACTTTCCCTTTATTAAAACAGATAAAAGACCCAGCTGGAGAGGGAGGGGGTGGTCTAATCTATGTGCCTCATATCTGCAGGAAACGGAGATGGCTGATGTAGGGGGCCGTATCCAAACTTCTTGGTGAACATAAAAGAGGAGGGAAAAAGGGAGGTTAGAACCTGAACGGGATATTAAGAAGGATCTAGGAATGTGAACAATTCAGAAAACAATGACTTGCTAAATTAAAGAAAATAGATGGCAGGTGGTGAGAAATATCCAGTTTTGTTACATGTCATGATTTCTTTAGCTAATACTTGCATCTTTATGTATTATACCGTTACACACGTGAATCTGCCAGGGGAAGCACACCACAAACACTACTACATGTGGATTATAGTTGCCTGGCATTCTTACATGTTTTTCAGGTCCACTCCTGAGCCAGGACATTCACGCAGGCTACATACTGTATGATAATGTCCCAGTGGACCTTGGAGTGCTACAATACATACTATATTAGGTCATATTTCCTAAATGGAATAGTATTGTGCTTATTATTAATACTGTAATTAATAGTATTATGCATTATAGACTTATTTTCAGTAAATGCTCGCCTAAAAGCTATCCTGATAATACAGTGGGTTGTCAATAAATAGGTTCTCAAAAGGTTGACAAGCACTAGGTCAACAGGTAAAAAAGGTCAACTAGGTCAATAGGTCAGCAGTAGGAACTAATGGTTAGCATTACTGCCTCACAGCACTGAGGTCATGGGTTAGATTCCCACCATGGCCCTAACTGCGCAAAGTTAGTATATTCCTGTGCTTGCATGGGTTTCCTCTCACATTCCAAAAATATACTGGTAGGTTAATTGGTTCCCAACAAAATTAACCCTGTGTGCACATATATATGTATCAATGGTTGACGGGTACAAAATATTTACAGGATGAAATTGTTTATATGACAATGGTCAACACAATATGGTCGACACAAGTTTTAAAATAGTTTTTTTTTTTTTCCAAACTATTCATACTATACCAGCCACAATTGGCAACAGGAGTAGCAGTGAGGCGGTATACTAATTGGGGTTACATGTTGATTAAAATGATAAGAACCACCCAAAAAAAACACCCAACTTGTGTCAACCTTTTTGTGTCAACCATTTTAAAGGTGTCCTTTTGTACCTGTCAAACTTTTCTAAACAATGAACATAAATGGTATGAAATTATTATGCAGTTGTGCATTAATGAAACAGAAGTACAAACTCAAGGGTGGCTTTATTTGTTAAACCCCTTTAGTTCTGGGTAGGACCCCCCTTTCCTCTTAGGCCATAAGTGGATCACAGAATGGTCTTGTGCTGCTGGAGCCAATCTACAACAAGGTGTACCATGCTACATGTTCAGAGCTTCTCTTCTGCATACCACTATTGACGATCATTTTTGTATCTTCCCTCTGGGAGAAAAACGATTATGGCTATAGCACATAGTTATTTGAGTTATTGTCTATGACAGCTTTAGCTGGTCGGCCATTCTTTCGCACACAGAACTACTGCTCATTGTATGGTTTTGGTTTTATGCAGCATTCTCTGCAAACTCTGGACACTGTTGTCCATGGGAATCCACCCCCAGTCTGCCACCAACAGACATTTCCCAGTCCTAGTCACTTGGACTCCACCTGCCCGCCCCCCCCCCCCCCCCTTCATTCTGGTTTGACTGAACAACTGAGACTGATCATGACTACATGCTTTTATGCCTTGAGTCATTAAAACAGTAATGGATGATTAGTTATTTGTATTTACAAATAGGTGTACTAGTAATGTGGCTGCTGAGTAAATATACATATATATGATGTAAATACATGGAGTAAGTGAACATGTAATGAATACAAAGTATCCTGTTATTTCCAGTTGTTCCTGCACTACAACTCCCATCATGCTCTACTGGTTTGCAGTGTAAAATGAGAGTAGAACATATAGGTGGAGCCCCTCTCATTTAGGTCCAGCTCTCGCCAGAATGTCCCAGCTGGCTGAGAGGGACTCCATATGACTGGGACGCGTGAGTGTCTCACACAAAGCGCGTCCCAGTCACTCAGCAGTGGGGATAGTAAACCCTGCCCATCTTCGCTTCAGGGCAGGGTTAGGGGGGATGCGGGGAGGCGGGCAGCTCCATCAGAATGGGCATGCGTACGTCTCATGCGCGCTTGCCCCCTTCCAGCGGCCAGTGGCTGATGATGGAGGCTGGCGGCAGGCAATTCCATTGCCATCCCCAGCCTAAATGAAAGATGCTCCATCAAAAACACACAATTTGATAGATTTAGCCTTGCTAAGCACCAGAGATGCAAAAGAGAAGCCTGCTTTCATGAAACCGAACTCTTCTGGTGGCTAGTGGTGAATACACACAGTGAGATTTTCTCTACTTTTCTATTTGATTTTGCCTATAGAAGCCAAATTTTATCAAAATCGAATGCACATCGAATGCTTTTAGCAGCATTCTAAGCAGATTCGATCCTGATGCGCATTTACTTTTAGTCGACAATTGAATAGAAAAATTGTCTTGCCAGGCAACGCTGTACAGTAGAATCGAAAAGCATATCGAATTGACATTCACATCGAACTGTGTGTACTCTATAAGTGTAAATGACTGAGGGAAGAATAGGTTGGTTATTTTATATGGTATACCACTTTCAGACAGAAGCCAGGGCTTGGACTCTTCTTTTTCCCAGGTTTTTAAACACGGGTTGGACTCCGGTCATAGCTCCCAACCCAAAAAATATGGACGCCAGACAGCAGGTAGCCTGGGTCAGACTCAGGAAAAACACTAAAAACAACCAGGATCAAGGGCTGGCCAGTTTGGACCAGGATAGACCAGTTTACACATAGAAAGGCCCTAGCATGATCTGGTATGTACCAGCAAATTCTCTGTCTGAGGCCTATTTAGCATTTGATTTATAGCCTTAAACATGTCAAAACTGCTGTTTTATGTGTTAAATACAAAGTAATAATGCTATTTAAGAAAACTGTAACGTTACAGATACAATATATATCTCCTGCATTCAATAAATCATCACTGTCGATATGTGGGTGACGAATGACTAACTGGCAGTCGGGATTCCAACAGTCATTACACTGACATCGGAATCCCAACTGCTAAAAGCCAGACAGACAGGCAGGCGGATCGAGGCCAGTTCTCAAAATCTTTGGGACTCCTCTGGGTGACTGGCAATGCCACCCTCTTTTCAGGAGATATATCTGCCATGCATGTGCAGGGATAGATATCACTATACTGAAAACTCTTTGTTGGTACATGCATTGTCAATTCAGCAATCTCTGGCACCTTGGTAAACATAGCATATACTGCCATTGGCAATAAGAGAATATATTTATCAAGGCAAACATCTAAATGGATCTGACACTTAATCACAATGCTGGAAAAGGTAATTGTTTGCCAGTGCTATATGGTGTCTTTTATCAATAAAAAAAAAAAAATTGAATTACCCCCCTCTCAAAATTTTATGCCCCCATCAGGGCTGCCATTAGTGGTGGACTGCAGGGACTTCAGATCTGGGCCTGGACAGAGATGGGGCCTCAATATCTTTGATATCTAACGAGCTGCAACATGCTTTGGCACAAGAGCAGATTTCCCAAAACAAGCCTTCCCTGGGCATCAGCCCTTTGTGAATTGCTCCTGCGGGGAAGCAACAATATGACAGAAACTTAATTTGTTTCAGGTTCTCTAATTTGTCAGTCCCAGGCCTTACAGTACCCTGATGGCATCCTTGCTCCCCATATAACACAGAAGTTTTCCAATAGTCCCTAATTCTCAAGAACAGCTCCAGGTTTTATTTTAGAAATATAAAAGTTATAAAAAAAATATTGGCAACAATTATTCTAGTAAATACTGCAGCGATTGTTATAATTGTTATTAGTTATAAAACATACATATTCTAACACATCAGACACAACCAGATACAGTACATATGTGGGGTTTATGACAATACCAAAGCTTGGTATGTAGTTAGAAAGCTCAAGCTGCTTATTAAATAGCTCTATGTGAAAAACGGCGGTAAACTTTGCCATAATCTGTGTTTCCAGCACTTCGCCTCAGCTGGAAATACATCTGCAAGCTGATTCCTGGTTGCAGATGAGCCGTCAAATGTTACTGAGGCACAGACGGCATGTTTTATACATTCGCCTTGAAACAGTCTTAAATGTTTTATGATACCATAAACTATAGCTCGGGTCCCGTGGATGAGGAAAATATCTAAAATAAAATCACTTGAACTTAATTAACATACAAAAATGTGTTTATTCTCTTTTACCATCATTCTTTTTGATGTGTGTAGCAGATATTATTTAATTTAACAAGGAAAGTACACAAAGCTCATTGAAAATAGACTAATAGGGATCGCAACTATTTAGCGTTATGTAATATATATGGGTAACAGTATTTCTCTATACTTTAGTTTGATTACTCCTGTCTCTTTACAGCAAGAAGATAACAAGTAATGGGTAAACTGTGTACTAAAATGTCTGCTTTGCCTATAGGATGTCAATAAGACCCTGTGCAATTATATAATTAAAGAAAAATAAAAAAACAGTAAAATGTTGAAAGTAGAGTGCACTACTGCACAGGCTACATGATGGTTCCTAGGGGGAGGCTTTGTTTCCTAACCAAGATGGCCACTGAACCTAGGGGGTTATTCTGATACGCTCGCATGCAAATTTGAATGTGATTGCGATGTTTTGCGTATGGGCAAATACATATGCAATCTTTGCCGCTGCAGGGAGTGGGAGGGGGGGGAGCGGGAATGCCGGGCTGGCCCAGTACCATATGGGAATGCCCATCGTTGCACGGTAATAAGCAGATGATGTGGGTGGGAGGGGTGGGCAGCTGACATCACCAGATCACTTCCTTCTGAATATGCACACGAATGTAAGGATGCTCAGAGCAACCTTACATATGCGTGCACCTTCCACATCTTTCGATGGTCGGCAGGTTTTCCCCCGCAGGCTGTTAATGGATGTTTATGTAAAACATCCATTCGCAGCCAGTGCGAATGTGGCACATTGCAAATGGTGGGCTGGTGTACCACCATTGGCAAGGCCGGGTTTGGTGCACTCGCAAGGCTGCGAATTCTCAGCCTTGCTTATCAACCAGCATAACCCCCCTAGTACTGAGCATGTGTGGCTCTAAGTAGTCACTGTGTATGAGTGGCTCAGTGGTACATAGCTAATGTAGATCCATCAAGGAATGCATTATATCTGTTCAAAGTGTTTTCAGAGTGATCCTGCACTGCTACCCGCATGCTGCATTCCTGCATACACTCACAGGATGGACACTACACTCACACTCTGCTCTATCTCACCAGTGTGTATCTGAGTGTCGCTGTACTACGTCACTAAACCAACACCACTGGTTGGCTGTATATAGTTTTAAGACATCCACTGGGAAACCGGATAGGTGACATACAAGTTCTAGGTCAACAGTCAATAAATCTGCACCAAAAGGTCAGGATGCACAAGGTTGACGTTGGCAAAAGGCTGACACTTGAAAAGGTCAGCATGTGTTTTGGGGATTTTTTTAATTCTTTACTGTACCATGCACATAGACTACGATTGGGAACAGAAAAGAGTGCAGAGTGCTGCGGTAATGGAGTGAGGAGACTGACCCAAAGCATGGCGAGTGAGCGAGCCATGCGAGGGGACACTGCCCACTAATTGAAGTCCATGTGCTCAGGGGTTGAAAATGATACCGAAAAAAGGTGAAAAACTCCTGTTGACCTTCTCACGTGTCGACCTTTCCCTAGTTGACCTATTGCTTGGGTTGAACTTTTGTCAGTTTTTGCTGCTGACCTAATGACTTGACCTAGACACACACCACACTTACTCTGCTCTCACTTAAGCCTGTATACATTTCTCATTTTCCAACATAGATAAGGATTTAGTTAAACAGAAGCATACACCTGCCACATCTCTTGAAAAAAACTGCCTGTACCCACAGATGCTATATAGCCATTGGTTGTGCTGCACAGCTGATGTGATGGGGGAAATTTACCAATATGAAAAACCTAGTTTTTCGTATTGGTATTTCCCCTACGGCTGCATACGACTGTTTCAGTCGTATGCAAAGTCGTGTTCCGGACTGCTTTGTAACCCTCCGATGGTGTAACCATTCGTATTAGCGGCCGTATATACGGCTGCTAATACGAATTATTTCTAGCAGTCTGCACGGATCAGTCAGATCCGTGCAGGCTGCAGAGTGTAATTTAAAAAAAAAATAAAAAAATAAATGGAAAAAAAAAACAGCGTGGGGTCCCCCCCACAGCTGTAACCAGCACCAGGCTGACAGAGCCTGGAGCCGGTAATTAAAAATCCAGGTAATGTTGAAGCTGTCGCCGGTCCCCGCTGTCTCCGCTTCGCGCTGAGGAGAGATGCTGAGATATTTCATACTCGGCGCCTCTCCTCAGAATGAATTCTATTGGCCGCCTAGCGGCCAATCAGGAGCCGACTTTCTCGGCTCCTGATTGGCCGCTAGGCGGCCAATAGAATTCATTCTGAGGAGAGGCGCCGAGTATGAAATATCTCAGCATCTCTCCTCAGCGCGAAGCGGAGACAGCGGGGACCGGCGACAGCTTCAACATTACCTGGATTACGTCGGACAGGTAGAAGACTTCTTCAGCGCAGGACCAGGTGAGTAGGATTTCCTTCCACAGCTCTATGGATTTCTTCGGACCCGGACACCGCCATGGACCTGGAGGACGACGCAGACAGCCGACTTGGACCTGGAGGACGACGCAGACAGCCGACATGGACCTGGAGGACGACACAGGACATCAGGACCAGGGCTACCTACGGGATCAAGAAAGGTAAGTATCAGTATGTGTGTAATGTATGTATTAAACTTTTATTTTCATTGTGTCAGTGTGTTTATTGTACTATTTTTTTAACTGTGGAACTACAAGTGCCAGCGGGCCCTTTAATGCCCAGCAGGCTGGGACTTGTGGTTCTCCAAGTCCCAGCTTGCTGGGGAGGCTTGCTGGCACTTGTAGTGCCACAGTAAAAAACAATAGTTTAATCTTTTTTTTTACACCATAATCAGCCCGATGCCCACCGCCCAGGGGCATCGGGGACAGTACCAGGCTTCAGCCTGGTCAGGTAAGTCCTGGAGGGGGGGGACCCACTCCCCCAGGGCCCCTGGCCAGGCTGACTGGTCGGTAGGGATGAATGCTTTGGCCGGGGGGACTTGTATAAAAAGTCTCCCCCCGGCTGTGGCATTACCCTGCTGGCTGGTTTTGCCTGGGGCTGGTTCTTAAAATACGGGGGACCCCTAGTCATTTTGTCCCCCGTATTTTGGGAACCAGCCCCAGAGCAGGAGCCTGGGGCTGGTTGTCGGGGAACCCCTATTTGTCGGGTTCCCTGATTTTTAATTACCGGCCCCGGCTCCTTCAGCCTGGTGCTGGTTTCGGCTGTGGGGGGGACCCCACGCAGTTTTTTTTTTTTTTTTCTATTTTTTTACACTGAAGCCTGCACGGATCTGACTGATCCGTGCAGGCTTAAAGCAAATAGAACAGGAAAATGGTGTTCTATTTTCCTGTCGTATTTGCGTGGGTGTTTTACACCACTAAGCAGCCGTATTATCAGTACGGCTGCTTAGTACATCAGGAACCACCATTCTTTTGACTGGTGATTTCTGTCGTATCCTATCGATGGTGTAGGACATTCGTATTTGTAAATACAAATACGAATGTTCCATCTTTAGGACTACGAATTGTTGTATTTTTGGGATTGTAAATCCCGAAAATACAAATTCGTAAAAAAAGGTGTATTTCTCCCTACGAATACACCTTTTTTCTACGAATCCATTTTGGTAAGTGTCCCCCGATATGTCTTTGAATTACATAGTTCACAAACATATGATTTGCCTACACCCGCCAGCCCACTATATCACCTACTGTGTACCCAGCATAAAGAGCACAAATGTCATTAATGTCAATGTTACCACCATATATGAACTAAGCCATAGATGATAATCTGACTCCAGGAACCAGTTGTCTGAATAAAAACAATACAAAATGTGGATGGGGTGATCGTTCGGTGTGAGAAATCCAGTGTAATAATAGGCTAGGAGGAGTGAGGCAGGCACCCCTGGAGAGGGACTTACATGCAGTAGAAGCAGTGATTCTCCTCCTGATCCTCTATTCCTGCTCCACTGATGCCACTGACAATAACAAGGACCCAGACATGCTGATGATAAAGAAGTAGGAGATTGTTTGATTTTTCCAACTACTAGTTGGATCATCCACTTTTTGCAATTGTTCAGTGTGTGGTACCAAACAAATGATTATCACTCTCTCCCTCACACTGCCAGATTATTATTCCAACCAGCCTACTTGCATTCCCCTAGCCTCTTGCATCAGCTGATCACATTTAAATACAGACACATCTTGACTATGTGCTTTTGATGAAGTGGAGTCATTTCACTGGTGAACGGTGAATCTGTTGCCAGGGATTTAATCGATTTTGGTTAATTTTGTGCTCAAGATCATCAATATGCCATGCTTATTTTTCAATGTCTTATACATGTATATGTATGTGTGTTATGTATCTCAAATATGACTACCAGCTACGTTATCACAAATAAACAAATTCTTCTTATAGGTATGTCTATTGTTGAAAGAACCAAGTTGCAGAACTAAGTCAATTTTGTTAAGTAACATGGACTAGACTATTAAGGTACTTCAGATAGAGAAAATGATTGCATTTTATAATTTTTCATTCATTTGAAGACCTGATCCCAGGGCAAATGGTTTTGCCCATTCTAAGAACAATGCCTGAATTAGACAATGTGTCCAATTCTTTGTACACACAGATGATTATGATCAGTTGTGTCAAGAAATACAAAGGGTCCTGTCCAACTGGCATTCCATGCACCAGTCTTACTGAGACATTTAAAAATGTTTCCATTTGTCAAATGAGGCTGAAAATGTTTTTCTCCTGTGAGATCTTGAAGTGCTCTTGCCATATTTCTAGCTGTAAAATCCTGTAACTATTGAACCCTTTCTTGTAGCAGTGCAAACCGCTGATATTTCTAGAATCTGTTCTATAAAGGCAGGGCAGCTGCAATTGTTTTTGTAGTAAAACAGGCATTTTTCTACCAGTCACTGAGTACTTTTCCTAACTGTTGTTCTGCTAATGAGAAGTATAGCAGGGGGACGTGTGGCCAGATTTTTTACTGCTGTAATATAATCCCTTGAATCTGGTCTTTTGTGTCCAATTAATTAACTTTACCAGGAAATTGGGGGCATGGATAGGATAGGTGACATATCTGTGTAGTGCCTGAAAAAAATCATTCAGGTCTTTTAGACCAAACATGATACTAGAGGGCCAAAAAAAATGGAATCATACTTTGTCCATTACTTTTGTGATAGGAGAGCTATAAAGAACAATTTCCCTGCACAATTTAAAATAAAAAAATAGGGTACTTGTGTATTTTGGCGGCGCCCCCGATGTCCGTCGTACGATGAATGGATCGCATCGCATCGTATGCCATGCACCCGATGGCATACGATGCGATGCGACGCGATTTTGACCCCCTATACGATCAAAAATCTTATAAGCACCCTAAAGGGTGCTTTTGAGCACCTTAATGGGTGCTTACAATGTTAAATGCACCCCCACGCCACCCCCCCACTATAAACGTGAACTCGAAGCGTGGCGAGCGCAGCGAGCCCGCGAGGGGCGGCGGTACGCGTCCTACGACCTTTTCACACCCCCCACTATCCACGTCGGCGTGGAGTTGAGAATAGAATAGTGGGTACTTATGTAGTAACTGGGCTGCCGATTTTGAAATCGGGTCCATCGCATCGCATCGCACCCGACCATATCGCATGCGATGCGATGCGATGCGATGCGATGCGATGGACCCGATTTTTCCATAGGATTCAATGTTAAAATGGACTCTGTCCATTTTAACATAGAATTCAATGGGAAAAGGGGTCCTTTTCATACCCCTACTATCCAAGTGGGCATGGAGTTGGATATAAACCTGTGGCGAGCGTAGCGAGCCACCGAGCCCGAAGCGTGGCGAGCGTAGCGAGCCCCGCGAGGGGACACAGAATACCGTTCGCTCGCCACGCTTCGGGCTCGGTGGCTCGCTACGCTCGCCACAGGTTTATATCCAACTCCATGCCCACTTGGATAGTAGGGGTATGAAAAGGACCCATTTTTCCCATTGAATTCCATGTTAAAATGGACTCAGTCCATTTTAACATTGAATCCTATGGAAAAATCGGGTCATCGCATCGCATCGCATCGCATGGTCGTATGCGATGCGATGCGATATCGCATCGCATCGGATTGTATGCCTTAACTTAAGGCATACAATCAAAAAATCGGCAGCCCAGATACTACATAAGTACCGAATAGTGTGGCGAGCGCAGCGAGCCACCGAGCCCGAAGCGTGGCGAGCGCAGCGTGCCCCGCGAGGGGACGCGGATACCTTCACAGGTAAACATGTCCCTTCGCGGGCTTCACAGGTATCCGCGTCCCCTCGCCACGCTTCGGGCTCGGTGGCTCGCTGCGCTCGCCACACTATTCTATTCTCAACTCCACGCCGACGTGGATAGTGGGGGTATGAAAAGGTCGTAGGAAGCGTACCGCCACCCCTCGCGGGCTCGCTGCGCTCGCCACGCTTCGGGTTCACGTTTATAGTGGGGGTGCATTTAACATTGTAAGCACCCATTTGGGTGCTTAACATTGTATAAGCACCCATTAGGGTGCTTATACAATGTTTAATCGTATCGCATCGCATCGTGTGGCATCGTATGCCATGTACAATGGCATACAATTTCTAAATTGTATGCCATCGTGCACTATCGTACGATATCGCGTCGCATCGCATACCTTCGTAATCTGGGGTCTCGCTGAAACTATGATTGGGAACAGCAAAGTGCTGCAATAGTGGAGGAAGGCAACTGACCTGAAGCAAATGAGTGAAGCGAGCAGAGGTTGCAGCACACTAATCTGGGGTCCATGTGCTCAGGGGTCAGCATTGACACCAAAAATAATGTGAAAAGGTCATGTTGCTGCTGACCTTATGACTGTCGATCTATACATTGTATGTGAGCTATACCACACCCCAAAGTGTAGACACTTAGGGTGACATTTAATAGAATGAGAGTTTTTCGCACTTTTTAAAATCGCACCATATCGCAGAGAAAGTCAGCTTCTGATTGGCCGCTAGGAGGCCAATAGAATCATTCGGATGAGAGGCGCGGAAGATGAAACATCTCTGCGCCTCTCAAAGTCCAATGGGTACCGGCGGCTGACTACGGCGGAGACGACGGAGAAGATGGAGAAGATGAGGGGATCTTCGCCAGAGGACCTGGGTGGTAGGACTTCCTTCCACAGGTCACCTATGGATTTGTTCGGATCAAGGACCCCGGACCAGCCCCGGAACCAGAGGCGTAACCAGCACCTTCTGGGCCCCATAGCAAAGTCTTGAGAGGGCCCCCCCCCCAACAGTGCCAGAGAGGGCGACTGAGGACAGGCAAGGAGGCTGGAACAGCCGGCCCGGATCAAGATGATACACTGCCGCGCTGACAGGGAAGGGGGAGGCGGAACAGCGCCGCCGAAATGCTGCCCATGCAGCATCATTTCAATAGATTGAAAGGGTGCAGGTGATTGCATGCAGGGCCATGGGGCCCCCCAAAGACCCGGGCCCCATAGCAGTTGCATCCCCTGCACCCTCCATAGTTACGCCACTGCCCGGAACCAAGGCACCGTAACCGGACCCTGGGACCTACCGACGGGCTCAAGATAGGTAAGTTCAGTATCAGTATGTATGGGCTTTGGATGTATTAAAGTTTTATTTTTAATGGGTGTCAGTGTGTGTTTGTTTAACTATTTCTTTTACTGTGGAACTAAAAGTGCCAGCAGGCCCTTTAATGCCCCGCATGCTGGGACTTGTGGTTCTCCAAGTCCCAGCATGCGGGGGAGGCTTGCTGGGACTCATAGTTCCACGGTATAAGATGATAGTTTATCATCTATTTTTTACACAAAATATCAGCTCGATGCCCACCGCCCAGGGGCATCGAGGACAGCCCCGGGCTTCAGCGTGGGCAGGTAAGTTCTGGAGAGGGGGGGGGGGGAACCCCTTCTTTGGGGGGATACCATAACCATTGGTCTGCTGAGTTCACCTTGACATATGCTGGTTACATAAACAGCTGAATATGGGCCTAATTCAGCATGGATCGCTTACCAGTGAATTTGCAGTGCACTGCAAGCAGAGAGCCCTGACAGAAAAAAATGCCCCTTGCAAACCTGTGAATACATCCCAATAACAATGCATTCATAGATCCATTCTCAAACACCGAATCATAGAACAGTATGTGACATCTGAGGCAGGCTAGGGCTTATGCAGCCCACACACGCACCGATTCCAGCGTGCGTTGTGGGCTTAACTAGCACACATAGCATCGCATCGTATGCCTTGTGCATACGATGTGCATGCGATGCGATGCTGTGCTAGAAAAAGCTAGTACAAAAAGTATGTGCAGCACATACTTTTTGTACTGTACGATGAGGTGCCGCGGGAGCGCGCACCCCATCGTACAGCATCGCACCGCCGGCATCGGCGCGTGTGTGGGCTGCATTACACTAATCTGCTTAAGACTGGGTGGTCATCGCTGAGGTCATAGAAACACCTGCGTACGCCTGCGTTTTCACAAACACACCCAGAAAATGCCATGTTTCCACCCATAAACTCCAGCTTCCTGAGTGTCAAACAGCGACATATATGTGTACTGATTTATTTTGCTGTTTGGCCCCACAGATGTGCTATGTGAATGCTACGCATGCGCAGTCATTCAATAATCACTCAATTTGCAAATTCTCTAATCAGCAATCCTTTCAGAATTAGGCCCTATGTGTAACCAATTATTCTGTATAACTTGGATCCAGCAGGGTTAATTGAGTCCTTTGTTAGCATTCCAACACTCAGAACAGAATACAGTGTGCCAGAGCTACTAATTCATCACTACCTACTGTACACCAATAAAGCATTGTCCTCTGTGTCTAATCCTCATTACCGATTAGTTCTCATTAATACATAGCAAGCCAGCATCATTATCATCATTGGTTGCCTATTCACCACAGGCGTACATTCAGCTTGATGAGCACATTTACAATGACTGTGCTGGAAAGGGCAGCAACTCACAGGTCTGATCACTCTCATTATCCTGCAGCATATAACTTAATGATTACTCCTTAATGGGAAATTAACAGGTGATATGTAGTTTATGCCACAATCAACTGTTAGTACTTTAGGTCGCCTCATCTAAAGGGTGCAGCAGTTTACAGATTTCCTCCATTATTACATTGTCTTGGGTGAGAAAGGACATTTTCTACAACTTTGTTATGTAACACAACAGTCATATTCCTTTCATGCAGGATCTCAGGCATATCCCAGGGAGAATGAAATATAATTGGAACATTATAAACCAGCTGATTGTTTTGTCTGTAATGTGGCATGGGAATTGTTTATGTTTTTAAAGTGTGGCAGAACCTCTGTTCTAATAGTACCACACACATAAGTTAAGTAGAGGATGACTGTTATTCCGTTCCCTTCAACATGACCCATTCCATTAAGTATAAAATGCGCTGCTTCTGGAATTTCATGATTGGATAACATCTGAGGCTGGTCCGGATTAGTCCAATGGTATGTGTAGGCAAACTAGTGACGCATTTCGCTGTATCAACGGCTGTATCAAAGGCCTTTCACTCCATGTGTAGGGGCCATAGTGATAGCGATGCGAAAACCCGCTATTGACTGGCGTTTAAGATCCAGCATGCTGTAAAAATCTAGTTAGATCACCAGTCAGAGGCAGTGTTCTCACCAGAGAAAGCTGTACTCGCAATGCTTTGGGCGTCTATTCTAGTCTCCCTCCGAGCCCTAATGGGTGGTAGGGCATGAACTACCACCTATGTAAATAGAGAAAGGAAAAAGGGGGTATGATGCGCTTGCTGTTAAAATGGTAATAATAAATGATGAGAGATGTTGTAGGTTATACATTTAAAATAAATGACATGTAATAAACATATATTAATACAATGAAAAAAAAATATATATAAATAACAAAATAAGAACTCCAAACAGACTTGGACCACTTCAGGATCAGAGGACATGGGTGACTATCACACTCACAAAATGCACCATACAACCAATTGACAAAGCATGACATTTTATAGTTCTTATTTTGTTATTTATATATAATTTTTTCATTGTATTAATATATGTTTATTAAATGTAATTTATTTTAAATTTATAACCTACAACATCACTCATCATTTATTGCCATTTTAACAGCTTGCGCAGCATATCCCACTGTCTGGTCAGCCACGTTTTCAGTAACAGCTGCCGCAACCCAACCCGCAAAACAGGCTCCCCTACAATGCCACTCTGAAAACGCAGTGTTGCCGCCTCCAGTGTTGCCGCCTCCTGCTGGCTCTTAGACTGTAGATGCACTTATTTTGGGGCTGTTATTTGGGGCTGTGACCGCAGTTTTGGGGCTTGCATATGCATGCTCCAGCATTTGTGCGTGCGCAGATTAGCAGAAATCGCTGAATAATAACTTTGGACAATCTACAATCACTGCTGAGTTAGGCCCTTTAGTTGCATAATAGCGATAAACCTTCCGATAAAAGTTAACTTTATATAACGCCACTTTAGAATGGTGTTATATGAAGAAATTTCTTAAATTTCACAAAAACTAGTGACAGAGGTTTTTTTTCCCATCAGTCCCTGCAGCATCTTGAAATGAGCTCCAGCCTCCTAAAAGTGTCAAAACTGATTTACTTTATTTTTGTCTGTATGCGTTTATATAAAACCACATAAATATAAATGTATATGAGCTAATATCAAGCCTATATACACATTTGAATCAATTTACCATATATACTCGAGTATAAGCCTACTTTTTCAGACCAATTTTTATGCTGAAAAAGCCCCCCTCGGTTTATACTCGAGTGAGGGTCCCACTTGAGTCAATAAGTTTTCCCAGCTTTTTGTTGTAAAATTAGTTGCCTCGGCTTATATTCGGATCGACTTATACTCGAGTATATACGGTAGACACTTTTGGGAGGCTGGAGCTGGATATATATATTTGCACTGCAGCTTGTCGAAATTCAGGGAAGGAGACTATTCGCTTTGTTAAGATCATGTGTACAAACCAGCACCATCTAGAACTTCATCGGAGCAACGTGTTATCGCAACTACTGATCAATCAAAGTTATTGCTGATAATAGCAGTCATAAATTCTGAGATAAAAAGAAAACAACGTTGATATTGCTGATAATATTTGTGACAATATCAGCAATAATGCTGCATAGAGCCCAGTGTGTGGTGAAAAATACAGCTAAACTTAGTGATAGCAGTGTGTTACCTCTATAACATTCTACGGGATGCAATTAGTATCCTGGCGTTCGGAATCCCGGCAGGTCGAAGTCCTGACGCCACAATCCTGACTACCAAAATCCCGGGACTGTCTCTCTCTATGGGTGTCCACGACACCCATGCATGGCGAGCGCAGCGATCCACGTCCTCCCCTTGTCGGGATTTCGGCGGTCGGGATTCCGGCATCGGGATTTTGACCCCCGGGATTCCGACCGCCAGGATTTTATACCAATCCCCATTCTACACCTAGTTAGCTACTGTGGTTCTAAGTACTGGAAAATATTGTGTTTTTCAACAGTTAGCTCCAGTCCTGACAATATGGCTTAAAACAGGAAAGGTGAATGTGGACCCATCTTTAACTGACCTCATACAAAGCAACCAAGAATGTTTGTGTATTTTACACCGGAAATGCTTAACAATTCAATAAATGTTGAGCCAATATATTTATAATAGGGTCAATAAATAATATTTTCAGAAAGTTTTCTAATGGTGTGTAGACACGGTGGACAGCCGTGCTATTCAATCCTGATGCGATCGGATTACACCGAGATTGAATCCCACAGCAAGCCAAAAGACATGCATGCAATTTTCTTTATAAAGTACAGATCTGTACGATATAGTCAATGCAGCCCTGTCTATCTGGATTTGATCTGTGCTGTGCAGGAGTGTGCAATTGGATCACAAGTTTAAAAAATCTGTGCGATCTTCATGCGATCCCGATGCGATTGTGAAAATATAGTCAAAATTGTAGGCTAAATTGTACCATGTGTACACACCATAACTTTAATATACATTTTATATTGTGTTTGTCTGTTAAATAAAAGGGATTGCAATTAATTTTATTACTGCATCCAGATTCAGTAGGTCGGAGCATTTTACAGGCTCTATAGTGTGCTAGGACTTTCTCTGATGTAGGTCCTGCTGGCTCCGGTAATGTTCTGGATTCTAGATACAACAGAGCTGCACCTGATATCATGCCTCAAAGCTTGGCCTTAGTTAAAATACAAACACAAACACTATAGTGACCTTACTTGATTAAAGAACGCATTTCCATTGTGCCATCCACAGTGTGGGTCTGTGCTTACGGTTTTCTCAGGCCAAAATCCATTTTTGACAGATTGCGGACAGATGCTGAACAGAAAGAAACTCCAGCCAATATACTTCAATGTATTTTTAATTACTGTGCACATGGATGTTTTTTATGCATGAAAGATCTGTTGCTTCTTTGGGTGCCCAGTCTGCATTTGGAAGTGCCATACACTGCAGTTTTTCTGTGTTAGCATCCATCCTTTTCAACATTGAGTAGTGGGGGCACTTGAAAAACAGATGTATAGAACAAAACAAAGGGCCAGCATTTTCTCATTTAAAAGGACACTTTAAACAATGCTGCACAAAGAGTCATCGTAGACACACATACAGTACATTACAGAGCGATGCCCCAAAAATAATATGATATGTGTGATCACTGAAGAAAACTATAAACTTCAGAGATGAAATGTGTTGATGTGACATAAATACTGTACATGAGTGTGGACATTTGTAGTATATTAGAACTATTGTCAGACCGTGCTTGCCAGGCCTTAGCATAAGAGTGACTGCAGTTAATCATGGCACCTAAGATTTATTGCAATGCTATAGTTCCTGGTGATGGTATATAGCTGTATAACTGTACATGCATCTTGCTTAGAAATGTTTCTTATATTTTCATGACAGATTCGCAATATTCTTTGATACCAACTTCTACATTTCTCTGAAGCATCTTTGTTAAGATTTGTTTCTAGGAGATTTTCTTATCTATAAGGGTAGACATTCTATCTACAAAGATCACGTCCTGTTATTCTGTTCCTTACTCCACCAAGGATCAGCAAATCCTTATCCCGATGCCGGGTTGGGATCGTTTGGTCGAATGCATTATGGTCGAATGTCATTACATCGAATCCATTAGGTCGAATTGCTAAAAGGTCGACATGACTCTAGGTCGACATGGGAAAAGGTCGAAATGATTCTAGGTCGAAAGGTCATTAGTTCGACAGGTCATTAGGTCGACAAGGTCATTAGTTCGACATTGTCTAGGTTGACATTCACAAAGTCGACATGGGGTTTTTCACTGTTTTTTTACCTGAATGTCAACACAGTCGACATGGACACAGTTTAAAGTGCACTGCATCCCCTCGCATCGCTCGCTGCGCTCGCAATGCGTCGGGCACGGTGCCTCGCTATGCTCGGCACACTATTTTATTCTCCCACCACGCCCTAGTGGATGGTAGGGCATGAAATACCGCCTGTCAGCACATGTCGGCTCAAAAAACAGTGAAAAACCCCATGTCGACTTTGTGAATGTCGACCTAGACAATGTCGAACTAATGACCTTGTCGACCTAATGACCTGTCGAACTAATGACCTTTTGACCTAGAATCATTTCGACCTTTTCCCATGTCGACCTAGAATCATGTCGACCTTTTAGCAATTCGACCTAATGGATTCTATGTAATGACATTCGACCATAATGCATTAGACCAAATGACCGCATCCCCCCGATGCCTGTGGCATTTTATAGGCACAGCTTTTTCCATGTAACAATGTAAGAGGAGAAATCCCCACCTGTGAGTTACAGATAAAGGACCTTATTCTGGTCCATTCGTAGCAGGGCTGTGTTCGCATGGGGGCCGATGTTGTCTTAATGCACATTTTTGCGCATGTGCATACGCACAGTGCGTGCACCCATGGGGAACAGACTGGTTGCATGCATCCAGGACAGCGGGCAGGAGACGGAGAGGGGCGTGGGGCAGCGGGTGGCTCATTAGCATGTGGGAACGCCCAGCAATTCATGGGTGTTCCCATGAGAATGATGGACATTCTCATGCTAATTAGGCCATGACACAGGTGCGGGGGTGGGTAGCTGACATCACCGGATGTCAGCTGCCCACCCATTTCCTTCCCAGCATGCACGCATATGTAAGGTTGCTCAGAGCAACCTTACATATGTGTGCACCTTCCACAACTTTCAATGGTCAGCGACAATAAACAAGGCGGGTTTGGGGGACACGCAAGGCTGCGAATTCGCAGCCTTGCGTATCAACCAGAATAACCCCCATAGTGCCCTAACAAGTACCACCCTACCATAACCACAAGCAGTCAGAGGGAAAAATGCCCTATGGAAAGTCAAGATCTTAAGGCTTCCTCAATACAGTGACCAATGTGAGCTACTATCTTGATGTATTCAGGCTGTGCTATCACACAGGGGTCCACTTCTATTTACTAAACTGGAACAGCAGAATAGTCATACATCCCTCTGAGGAGAAGGATCTGTAATGGGCTCTAATATCTCTCCAGCAAAATCTCAGCTACTGAAGCTCCAGAATGCTAAGAGCCCGGCTTTCTGGAATGCAACATTTAAACGTGCAGAGAGAGAAAGTGATCTGTAATCCAAGCTGTGTGTCAGTGTGGGTATCAGCAGTGGCATGGAAGTACTCAGAAGAGAACTGATGTATGATCTCTGAACAAATGTGCAGTGGCAGTGCAGTGGATCAGGTAAGTGAGTGGAGTAGTGGATAGCAACGAGAGGAGTAATGAAGTATAAGGATGAAAATAAGTTTATTATACACTCAATTCTGCAAATATAAACTGGAGGCACTAAGATACCTAAGGGATAATACATTTATATGCCTGAGATTATCCCCCATTTTTTGTTCATATTCCTAAATGGGGCATGCTGGACAAAAAAGGTCAGGGGGCATCTTCTCATTGGGATGGTTCTGATTCAATCCATGTGGCTAACTTCAACTCACTTGCCAGACCAATTCACATAAGAAGCTCTTTAAACCAGGACCAACTTACACTACAAAAGTTAACTGAACCCCCCAAAAATAACCTACCCAATGAAAACTTTTTGAGCCCAAAGATCCACATACAACTCCTTCATGTTAATTTCCTGAATGTATGTGCCACCTAAGGCTACCTTAGTGGTAGCCATAATGCAAACAGCATCTGCACCAAAATGCAAGGTACTTACTTTGCCCACATTGGTCCTAATAACACTAGCACATTTGTAACTAGAGATTTGGGAATTTTCAACAAGAAGAGAGCCAGGTGACTGAGGCATATATTAAAAAACACACAGATGAGAAGGGAAATACAGGGAGACACTGTATCGCAAATACCCATGTCCAATTGAACTGTTTGCAATCTCCTGGCCCCCTAAAGACAAACACATACAATTTCATGTCTGAGACACTCACAGCGTCTACCTTAATGGGATAATTCACACACCAAGCATCTCAAAAAGCTGAAGGCTGTATGGAGCAAAACAGATAGAATTCAAGAGAGAGTTCTAAGCAGCGGTAGCTTTTGCTAGCATTTCTAAAATAATTTGTTATCTGCTGTAAAAGCTAGAAAAAAGCTTCATTATGACACACACAAAGCATGTTAACCAATTTAGTTGTAAGGTTGAGTAGGACAAGTTCTCAACATGTAAATAGAAAGGGCTAATGATGAGTCCCACTGGTCCTTAGCATGGCCGAGGTTCAAAAATCGAAAAATATATCTGATAGGACCTGGATTGCTGGTAACTCCTGCTGGAGCAGGTGGGAGGGGATGTTGCTGATGACTCACTGCATGATGATATAATTACACTCTGCTCTTTGTTCCCTTGAACATCTTAGTAACAGATTTCAGCTTACTAATTGTAAAGAAAACATTTCAATAAAAAAGCCACTGTTACATTTCTTCCCCTCAGTACTTGAAAACTGTGTAAATGATAAAATTGGTTCCAGAGATGTCAGTGTTTAAGATGTGTCAACATGCCTGCTGATCTCATTGTTTTATAGGTAATCAAGCATGTACAGCTTAGTGGTTTGTTATATTGAATTTGTTATAAATGTCGACATTCATTATATCAACATGAAAATGCTGACATGATTGTAATGTCAATACTGAACATGTTGAGGTTCAGCATGTTGACACTGATATGACATCACCACTGTTAGACTGTCAGCATACTGTTTGTCTGGTCCTTATGACACTAACGGTAACTGTGACCCTAACCATAATTGTAACCCTAAATCTCTGCTGACTCTAATGCTTCCTATATGGAAATGTCAACATCATGACATTGTTGACATTTTTTATATCAACATTCAGTATGGACATTTTGCAGGAGTTATCATTAAACGTTAACCATTTAAATATCTTAAATGTTGACCATCGGTTGTAGACATTGTGAATGGCAAATGCATTGTGACTGCATATGGTTATATTGGTGTCATATAAAATGACAAATGCAGAGTACAAATGTTGTTACTTCTTTAGTGAGATCATGCCATGCATGAATTTTCACACCATAAGGGGCACCAAAATGTTTTAAGGTTGGGCAGGGCTAGTTATAATCTTAGTTTGGCAACCCTAAATAGCTATATGCCATGCTTTGCATAACAATGCTCCCTCCCACAATTCATGGCCACCTCTGTGACCTTCCTCTCCTGCAGTTCATGGCCCCCACCGCAACCCGCAGGGTAGAGGAGATGCCTTGCTGCCCCCAGCCTCACAGGCCTAGTAAGAGATCAGGCCCTGGGCTCTGCCTCCTGGCACACACCCACATGGCACTGGCCACAGCTCCTCCTCTTCTGAAAATTGTCCCTTAGTCATTGTCAGTCCAAAGCCCATGTGAACGCAAATTCTGCCCTGGTATCTCTGTCAATATTCATAGGATGCCTTTTCCTCCATCTAGGAATACTTTATAAGAGAAACAAAATAATAATGTCAAGCAATGTAATAGAGAATAATAAAATAGTAACAGCATGTTATGAGGTAGAAATACACACATGATTGTCACATGTCGATGACGTAACCTGTTGTAATTAGATGACACTTATTAAGAGGTTGGTTATAAAGTGTTAAGGTCCATACACACTGGACGAATTTGCCCATGGATTTGCATAGCGCAGAGCTATTCAAAGCCGCCGTCAATGCCGATCAACTGCTGGTGATACCAGAAGATGAATGGCTTTCCATACACACTGGGCCTCTTCGAGCTGAAAGCCATTCAAACATGCTGTTTTGAGCGACTTTCAGCTCAAAGTCACCCAGTGTGTATGGGCCTTAAGTAGACTATAGTTGGTTATAATTTTTTAATCATTGCCACTTAAACCTGGCAACAACACCTGATTTTCCATCCTTCATGGGCTTGTTTCAGTTCAATTTCACACAAAATAGCTTGATGTGATTTGAGGCAGTGGCCACTTTTCGTCAAATTCTGGGCGCCGTTACATGCGGCCGCTGCTGCGATGGCTCACACCCACGAGACCGTCGTGATAAATTGGATAAACCACATTACCTTCAAATAAGAGACCCGAAAGCTCTGTCCTATGTGCAGATTTGTTGTCTGCCCCAAGTCTGGCGAGGTCCGTTTATTGTGTCTCATTCTTTTGACTGCTTACAATAAGTTAGAAATGTATTTCCTTGGTTACTTGTGTAAAGTCTCTGGATGATTTTCTCCAACTATATGGATTTTTTTCAGACACAAATTCAATTAGCATAGAGTTGAAGGTACTTTGGCACTTGAACAGCTCTGTTTCTTGTATATTTGTACTATTCTCCGCTGGTTGCGAACAGCCTGTTATGAAAAAGTTATTGATTGAAAATAACATATCTTGAAGAAGGTCTTCTTTTATTTAGAACCTTTAAATGATTGCTTTGTTATCTTTGTATCTTCAATTTTGTTTTTAATTTAAATAGCTTAGTCTCAGCATTTCTATTTCTATGACATGGTAATGGTTATATTTGTCCAATAATCCACCCTTTAATCACCAATGTAACACTGACGGGTAGATTTACTAACACTTCTTAAAAGGAACAGTGGTGTTGTTGCTAGAATCAACTTCATTCTTCCATTTTAGACATATTAGTAAATCTGCCCCTTGATGTGAAAGCAGCGGGTGCCGGACAGTTTCCCGACAGTTGGGATCCCAACAGTCATTACCCCGACGTTGGGATCCCGACTAACAAAGCCCCGACACTCGGGGTCCCGACGGCAACCGGCTATTCTCCCTTGTGGGGGTCCACGTCCCCCATAGAGGGAGAATAGAATAGGTGGCAAGCGTAGCAAGCCACCGTGCCCGCAAGGGGCTTTGTTGCACTTGCCTCGCTGTCTCAGTCCAGCCAGTCGGGATCCCGACATCAGGATAATGAGTGTCGGGATCCCGACTGTCGGGACCATATACCACACCCGAAAGCAGCATCCATGACATGTGATTGCATCTGTATCTGAGGAACTTGTGCCGTCTATACTGTAGAGATGTGTGTTTTCCTTGTACAAGCAGAAAAGCATCATCTGTGAATGGGTTGATAGGAATGTGGACATAGCTTGCAGGAGTATAGTTAGAATTATTAAGGAAGTGTAATAATTAGAGATGTGTTGGACATTTTAAATAAAAGATAATACTGTTGATGATTATCTTCTGTAATGCTCAGCTGGCATTCCCAACAATGAAATGATTAGTGTGGCTCCCACAGCACAGACAGCGGACACTTTTTATTTTTTTTACCCACATTTTCTCATTTCCTGACTATAAAGATCCATGAGATGAAGCCGGGTGATCCTCATAATTAAAAGCAAACCACAAGATGCTTCTTCAAGCTGCACAGCCAGACCCCAAATCCCCTTGCCACATTTTTTAGGTCAATTAGCAAAATTTGCCTACCCACACAGGGGGGTGGTGGTTGAATGGTCTATGCAGGCAATCAGCTTAACTAAACAGTTCCTGCTACCGCATCCAGGAACTAAGGTATACTGACAGCAACATGTTTTACTGAGCTACTGAGCCCCTGTTTAGCCATTAATTGACAGTCCCTGGAGACATTTTAAAAACATAGCAACATAGGAAAATATCAAGAATCTACAGTGCAAAGACCTAAAGAATTAATTCCCATTATGGAGGTGGCTTCTGCCCAATGAACGTGAGTTATATTATACAGAAGTGTCAACCTTTTATTGGATCTTCTCCAGCTGAACCTCATAAAAATATGTTTTAGAGCAGTAGAATTCAAGGAAAGAGAAGAATGTCTGCTGCTTGTGCACCTCAAGAATTGATACATAAAATGTAACTTTTATTAGATATGTTTTAAAATTGTTGTGAAATAAAACCACAATACAAACATGTAACGACACACTAAGTGAGTTAAAAAGGATAAAAATCCTGACTCAGTGGGATCCCAGTCCAAATGTCCTTATATTTGTAGATCTGATAGTCTGCCTAATCTCCTGGTGTGTAGGTGCAACAGAGAGGGTTTTTACTTTTGCTAAATTTTATTAGTAGTAAAGTCGGTTTCTTTGTCAAACAAATAATACCCCTGGGAGTGACTTGTAATTAAGACCACCCATACTGTAGATTTCACAGGTTTTTATCAATGTTGCACTTATACCGGCTGAGTAATATACATTACTGGATTCATAAGGTTACTAAATTGTGTGATATTTGGCTAGTGATTATTGTTACCCCCGTAATCGTTGGGGTACAGGCAGAGTGCTGCTGCACACGTAGATAATTTGTTAAGAGCCTTCATGTAAAATGACAAACAGATAAAAATCAACTATAAAAATGTTGGTCTGGCTTTGAAGGGTGAGATTACGCTGTCAGTACAGGCCTGGCTTTTCCTCACACAAGTATTGGTGGTGAAGTCAGGAATAGCTCATGTATGTTTGTAATCATCTTACTATACATAGTTTCAGGGCTTAAAGTGGTACTGGAGAGGCGGTAGAACTCCTTTCCCAAAACACCGAACCCCCCCTCAGACCAGTGCCAAGGAATTTTTCCCTACCTCCAATAAAGGGATAATGGTCTCACAAGGAAGGAGTGTGTTCACACAATAGTAACTACATTTAAAACTACAACACACAGTAGCACAATCATATACACATTTCAACACCTGTAGTGCCCTTGATTCATATTAAATCACACAGTAGTGCCCCTTATACACATAATGTAGAAGGTTGTGCTGCTTATACACATCTGTCACTCAAGCAGCTCACTGTCCATGTCCCTCAGCAGCTCCATGCCCTGTGTCCCTCCAGCACCTTCCCCACCTCTGAGTCCCTCCAGCCCCCTCTAACACTGTCTTCAGCAAGCACAGAGCCTGCTGTTAGTGGTCCTTCTTCACTTCTGTGGTGGTGACGGCATGATATCACATACGCCGTGCCAGAAGAAGCCGCCGCTGGGACAGGCTTTTCTGTTGGAATTACTGTTCAAGGCTGTGATAGAGGTGGAACTCAGTTCCCCCTACCATTAGAGGTGGTGGAACTCAGTTCCACCCAGTTCCCCCTCACTTTAACCCATGCATAGTTTTTTCTATTCTGTGTTCTGAAGGAATGCCTCTAATGGTGTGTACACACGGTGCAATCCGGCGGCCACTGATATCGATCAGATATCGGCAACCGCTGGGACCCAGCAGGGTGCCAACATCATTCGCAGGGAGGCAGTGATGAAGTCGGGACACACACACACCATGCTGCATTGAGCAGTACGGCCCTCATTCTGAGACATCAGAAATAGACTATGCTGCACAGTCTATTTCTATTTTCAATTCCGATACCTCAAAGCCATGCATCGGGATCATATGCGGGAAAACAGGGTTTGATTCAATCCATTTTAACTAGAGATGAGCGGGTTCGGATCCTAGAGATCCGAACCCCCACGGACTTACCTGATCCGAGGCCGGATCCCGGGAGTTGGTCGCCGCCATTTTTCTGAGTTCAAAACGAGGCCGGACGTCATCTTCCCGCTGTCGGATTCTCGCGAGACCTGGGGATATATAGTTCCCGGCGGTCGGCGCCATTTTCAAACAGGCTGGTGATTTCAGACAGCACGGATGTGTCAGTGGTGTCTGCTGAGCTGAGCTGCTGGGGAAACATGCTGGGGGGATGAAATGTTGGGGGGGGGGGATGATTTATGCATAGGGGGCTGCTGCTAGTGCTACAGAGGGGGCTACATTATTTTAATTAAGCAAAAAAAAATATTTTTTTTTAAATGACTGCTGCCAGTGCACAGTATAAGTCCAGGGTGGCTGCATGTGTGCTGCATCAGTCCAGGGTGCCCGCATGTGTGCTGCATCAGTTCAGGGTGCCCACATTTGTACTGTATCCATCCAGGGGTGCCCACATGTGTGCTGTATTTGTCCAGGGGTGCCCACATTTGTGCTGTATCAGTCCAGGGGTGTCCGCATGTGTACTGTATCCATCCAGGGGTGCCCACATGTGTGCTGTATTTGTCCAGGGGTGCCCACATGTGTGCCGTATAATTCTATGGGTGCCCCCTTGTGTCCTGTATCAGTCCAGGGGTGCCAGCATGTGTGCCATATAATTCCATGGGTGCCCCCATGTGTCCTGTATCAGTCCTGGGGTGCCTGCATGTGTGCCGTATAATTCCAGGGGTGCCCCATGTGTCCCATATCAGACCAGGGGAGCTGCCCTTTTTTTAATGAAAATAAAAATAAGATGTTTTTTTTTTTGTTTACTGCAAGGGCTGTTAAATGCGCTGTAGTCCAGGGGTAAGCCAAGAGTGCTGTATAATTCATGGGGTGTTGCTAAGTAAGGTGTGCTGCTCTTTTCTATAATTAAAATAATACAAATTTTTATTTTTACTGCAGGAATTTGTCTGCCGTATAATTCCATGTCTGCCGCCATGTGTGCCGTAACAGTCCAGGGGTGCCGCCATCTGTGCCGTATAATTCCATGTGTGCTGTATCAGGTCAGGGGTGCCACCATCTGTGCCGTATAATTCCTGGGGTAAGCCAAGTCTGCCGTATAATTCATGGGGTGCTGCCAAGTGTGCTGTATTAGTCCAGGGGTGATGCTAAGCGTGCCATATCAGTCCAGGGGCGAGCCAAGTCTCCCAAATAATTCCTGGGGTGAGCCAAGTCTGCCGTATAATTCATGGGGTGCTGCCAAGTTTGCTGTATTAGTCCTGGGGTGATGCTAAGCGTGCCATATCAGTCCAGGGGTGATGCTAGGTGTGCCATATCAGACTAGGGGGGATGCTAAGTGTGCCATATCAGTCCAGGGGTGATGCTACCTGTGCCATATCAGTCCAGGGGTGATGCTACCTGTGCCATATCAGTCCAGGGGTGATGCTAAGCGTGCCATATCAGTCCAGGGGTGATGCTAGGTGTGCCATATCAGTCCAGGGGTAATTCTAGGTGTGCAGTATCAGCCTAGAGGGGATGCTAAGTGTGCCATATCAGTCTAGTGTTTGTGCCGCACACTTGTGTGGCTTATCATAGTTATCCAGCTACCTCGGTGCAACCTTTTGCCCTAAAAAAGGTGTGAGCTGTTCAGAATTGAGTGGAAATGAATGTTATTGAGGTTAATATAGCGTAGGAGCAAAAAATAAAAACCAAAATTCTGCGATTTTAGCAGTTTTTATGCTTTTTTAACAAAAAATCAGAACCCAAAACCCAAAAAATCCAAACACAAAACACTTAGGAGGTGTTTTGCCAAAACCCATTAGAACCCAAAACCTCAAGGTACTCAGAACCCAAAACCCGAAAAGTGGCCGGTGCACATCCCTAATTTTAACTATATAGTGTACACAGCTTGTCACCCATCTGCTGGTCTCTGAAGGAGAAGTTCTACTATACAGACATGTCATCTGTGTAGACATTATGGGGATAATTTAGTCAGATGAGTCCTATTGAAGATGGGATGTTCAGATTGCATCTATGATCTTCTAGAAGGTGCTATATAAATCAGAAGTAGATTCTGATTGGTTACTATGGGCAACATCCCATCTTCAATAGAACTCCCATCTTAGCAAATGTTTCCCATGAATGTCAATATGGACACTATGAACATACTAAGCATGACAACATTTCAACTGTGTCGACATAGTTATGTCAACCTGCATGTTGACTTTTGCCCTAACAAAACACACCGAGCTAGGTGCAGTGGAGCCGACATTGATAGTAAACAGTCGTGGCTGCTACCCATAGGCTGCACTGTACACTATACATTGCCTGTGGGGCACGAGTGGGGGGTGGGCTGGTTAACACATATAAACATGTAAAGTTATTATTAATATATGTGCTGGCTATTACCATGCTGATCAGCAGCATTGTGTTTCACTGAGCCGCCACTGCACCTACTGTAGGACACTGCACTTATCTTTTCTATATAATACTGCCCCCAGAGGGCTATAATCATATAATTCGTTACAAGGCACCTGCCCCTCCCACTTATATAGGGAAGTGGGTGGGATACAAGAGAGTCCAGGAGAATGCACCAAACCTCTGGTGTCTCCTAGCCAGGCTGCCACAGAAATACGGTGAGACCGTATTCAGAAAGCAATTTATAAATTATTCTCTAATAAGATAGGCTCTAATTTTCCAGGAACGTTAAATCAGTGCACTCCTCAGCATAAATAGTTTTGTCTTTGCCTCCATTTGATAAGTTATTGTTCCAGTACTAACATGACATGGTCTCCTATTTCATTCTCCTAGAAAAACCTGTGTCATCACTACGCTCTGGTGTAAGATTATTAGATGAAATCCTTCTTACTGCCAAAATGTCTAGTTTTGTAGCTTGGAAAAGAGCCAAAAAATAAACAAAATGGGATTATTGTCTACGATTGATGCTCTAGCAATGTTAAGATATTGTACTTAATGTCCAAAGGGATATAAATATGATAAAACATGTTGGCTAGAATTTGAAAAGCTGAAAGAATAATGATCTAAAGTTGATACTCCCTCACACACAAGGTTCCCAACTTAGTAACAGTGACAGTGTCTGTGCTACAAGCTCTCAGTCTGTTCACACAGACACACAGACTCAGCTGATGTATTACATAGAAATAACTCTTCCCTTTGGTGTTTGGAAATCTGCAACCATTATCTATTGTGTCTGGCAGTCTCCTCTCTCCTAGGTAGATTATAGCCTTCAATGGAAAAGGTAAGTTTTTATTTGTTCAATGTATTTACACTTATCTTGCGGTTACTTTTTGCATTGCGATATTTCTAAATATTTCAGTATTTTGGAGATCTGTTAATTTCATAATGCTTAGACATACTTGCCTACTTTTGAAAACTAGTTTCAGGGAGATTATAGTTGAATTATAGTAGAATTTTTCACAGCGCCCCATTGAGGGGGTGTGTTATGCTCCCCCAAAAGGCGTGTCTAGTTCCATATATGGAGAGATTGGGAAAAGAGTTTGGGAACGCATCTGAGAAGCATGGGAGTGTACTGCTACATCTGAGAAGCATGAGTGCGTACTGCTACATATGAGGGGAATCTTTTAAAATTACTTATATCCAAATGTAGATGAGCCCCAGAGCAGTTACCTGCTAAAGTGCTGGGAAATTGTGCTGAATGGTTCAATGTAAATATATCTGTCTCTCATTCCTTTTTTTCCCAAAAAGGAAGCAGTTTACTGTGGGCTAGGTGAAATTAGGGAGATTAGTAGACTAATGAGGGAGAGAGGGAGATTGCTGCTATTTCACGGAGTCTCCTGCAGAATGCAGGAGGGTAGGCAACTATGTGCTTAGAACCAATTACTGTAATTGCAAGCAGAGCCGGATTAAGGGAGGGGCGATAGGTGTGGCTGTCCCAGAGACCCCCACAAATTAAGGTCATCCACATACTCAGAGGATTTCTGAGGAGGCCACCCCCACTACCAATCGGTTTGACATTCCTCCGCTCCCGGTTCCGCAGATCAGTGATAGATGCCTGTGCTCTTGGCTCCCCTCTGTACTGACGGCCAGCTGAATAGAATGTAAAGTAGAAGCCTGCTGCTCAGTCACTGACTGGGTGCGCAAGCTGCAGGGAAACTCCAGTGGTGTGGAGCAACAAGAGGTTTACTTCCCCGGTGCCGCCACTGCAGAGGTGTGTGCGTGTGTATAAGGGAGGTGTGTGTGTGTGGGGGGGGGGGGGGGGGGGCTTTACCAGCAATTTACTTGTGGGGGCCCCCACAAAGTCTTTGGCCCTGGGCCCCCACTAGCCTTGATCCGACCCTAATTGCAGGTGTTTAAAGCACCAATTTGCCACATTCATTCACTTCCTGCCACCATCAGAAGGCTGCGTACACATTAAAACCCAACCTATGGGACATTCTAATTGGGTCACGGCGTGCACATGCTATAGTTAAGCAAAAGAACAGGCATGGCTGAGTTATGTTGGGTTATATTGTGTCAACTATTCTTGCTTGGCCAGTACTTCTGAAAATCTTGGCTTCCCCAATCCCCTTCCCTCTCCCCTAACGAGATCCCTCATAATGCTAAGTGCACTTGGACAGTTGTGAGTTATGCAGAGTTGTGTCATCAGACCCCTTTAATCTAGCTCAGCCGCTGCATGTAAGTGGGTCACAGAAGAGACAGCAGCTTAGAGATCTGAAGCACTAAATTAATTTACAATATTAAGAAGTAGAATTTACATGAGCATGTTGGAACCAGCCAAGAAACATTAAGGCAACATAGATAAACTGTAATAAACCAATAACTAATATAGTGAATGGTGAGAAAGGACATATGGTACTTTCTAACTTTAGATCAGTCAGTACTTGCCAAGTCTCAGGATGGCTGAGCAGGCTCACTAATTTGGGATGGTTGGGAAGTATGGTCTTATATTTACTGTACAAGACAGCCATGATA
This sequence comes from Crinia signifera, assembly GCF_055691185.1. NCBI lineage: Eukaryota > Metazoa > Chordata > Amphibia > Anura > Myobatrachidae > Crinia > Crinia signifera. The sequence continues at coordinate 67,920,826 of NC_139225.1, read as the reverse complement.
AAAGCCAGCGCAACTGCAAACAATTGTATTGATCAAGTAATTGTGAATTTCAGTAAACGTTGCAGCATACTGATTGTTTTCACACAGCTTGGTGGGGTCCTCAGTAAGGCTTTGATGGCGAGCTGCACTCATCCTTGAGATTTATGGTAGCCCAACAACTCTATTTTTCTACATAAAGGCAAAGGGAAATTGCCAATGTTAGGTACTGGCATCCTGATGGTCTACTGATGGCACTGCACCGGTGTAGCCTGCCCCACTAATGTGTCTGATTTTGTATCTAAGCCTTCATTAACCTTTCGACATTATAAATATAATGCTGTTTAACATGGTGGAAGCCAGTGAGAAGCTTTTTAAAAGGACTGTTTGTGTCTAAATACATTTAACGCACATGCACACACACTTGCATACATACATACACACACACACACACACACAAACACATACAAACAACTTGTAAAACAATTTTTTGTCTTCCCTATGTTAAATACAATAATGATGATCTATCTATCTATCTATCTATCTATCTATCTATCTATCTATCTAGATGTTTTCCAAGGTCAAGCACTATATATATATATATATATATATATATATATATATATATATATATATATATATATATACACACAGTATATACAGTATAAATATACACACCTACAATAAGTAAAGACATGTGACCTAAACATATGTTCTTGATCATGTCACTAGCGTAAGGTGATCATTTTACCCGTGGTATTAACAGCCCCTGTTTGGCATGCCACACTTACTTTATCTGACTATACTTTGAAAGGTTCTCTATTTTTGAATAGGATAACAATGTTATATGAGGTTATATTAGATTTAGAGCATAACATGTACTCATATGGCATCAAAATATCCTACACAAGATACCTCCATGCCATTAGCCTCTGAGCATGTACCTTCTGTATCCACACTGGTGAGAGTGGCACGTTTTGACTGAGCGGTACCCCTATCAAATTGTAATTCAGGTGTCCTAACACGAGCACAGAGAAGACAGAAACAACTTGTGTAGCAGAAGGGCATTATGTGTTTTGCGCATGTTCTGATTAAATCATGATAGTCCAAAAAGTGAATAGACCTATAAACATACACTTTTAAGACCACCATTCACATCACATCATTTTTGTTCTAAGTGGTTGAGGGCCAGATGCACTAAGCTTCAAAACTGATACAATGGAGAGTGATAAACAGTCAGCCAATCAGCTCCTACCTGCCACGTCACAGACTGTGTTTGAAAATTTTTAGGTAGGAGCTGATTGGTTGGTTGTTTATCATTCTCTATGTTATCACTTTTGAAGTTTAGTGCATCTGGCTCACAGTGTTACCCTTTGTACAACATAATCAGGCTGTATGGAAGCTCTCAGTCACCATATACAGTACTACTCCATTTTGTAGGAAGGCTTTAACAGCGTGCTTGCAAATTTGTTAAAAGTGAGGACAAAGTAAGTTTTATTTTTTTGCAGTACTAGTTTTTATCAGGTGACATTGGCCAATTAGAAATCAGCAACACACACGCAGCTTTATGATCTATATATTCCAAACCATTAGTGAAGAACCACTCCCACTCATTCTTTCCTTACTCCTTTATCATGGAATGCTTTGGTCCCATAAAATTACGACAACAATCGGTGCTGCCTTGCTACTAGTAAAAATGGCAAGTTTCAGGTTCCAGGAGGAGTATGGGAGGGCTGGAAGCTGTCAGTGGTACTACCTCTAGTTTATCAATACATTTAGAGGGTTCATATAGTTCATCTCTTACAAGCAACAAAGCATCATTGAACAATTTCTTTTTTTTACACAGTAATTCCCTCTCACTTAGCCACCCGAAGCGGACATGGTGTCATACACCTGACCTTTAACCGGTGCAGCCCGATTAATCCGTTAGTGTTTTACTTTAATAAAAGCTGCATGCTGTGTCCTATCCTGTGCAGAATTCTGCCGTTTAATTCCAGAGTTTAATCACTTCCAGCTGCCGGGAGATGCAATGTGAAATCATATTGGGGCCAGAACCACACTGAATCCCACCGCCTGTCCAGGGGCTGAAGTAAAAACAGGCACCTTAACCCCTGCAGTGCTGGACTATTGGGGACCAAAGATTGCATTAACCCTTGTGCTTTACATGGAGTGGAGGGAAAAGGGGGACACACACAGATAATATATGCTTCTTGCAAGAAACAAAGCTATTAGCAGACATTATGATAATAGTGAAAGATACATTTTAAGAAAAATGACAGATTTAGGTATAAAAGCCTATCCAATAGATATTAGGGCTGAAGTAAAGTTGAATATTGATATTGTATAAGGTATTGTGAGAAGGCACAGGGCTGCTCAGAAAATGAGAGAATGCAATGAGAGTTGTATATAGACTCATCAAGCCTTACCACCTTGTGGCCATGCAGACATATAAATATTCACAAATGTACCAAGTGCTGTAGTGAGGTGCTGATGACAGCCACATACAGTATGCTACCTGTGCAAAGGCGCGTGCGTATGTCCTATGCACCACATACGTATGTCCTATGCACCACATGCGTATGTCCTATGCACCACATGCGTATGTCCTATGCACCACATGCGTATGTCCTATGCACCACATGCGTATGTCCTATGCACCACATGCGTATGGCCTATGCACCACATACGTATGTCTTATGCACCACATGCGTATGTCCTATGCACCACATGCGTATATGTCCTATGCACATGCACCACATGCGTATGTCCTATGCACCACATGCGTATATATGTCCTATGCACCACATGCGTATGTCCTATGCACCACATGCGTATATGTCCTATGCACATGCACCACATGCGTATGTCCTATGCACCACATGCGTATATATGTCCTATGCACCACATGCGTATGTCCTATGTACCACATGCGTATGTCCTATGTACTACATGCGTATGTCCTATGCACCACATGCGTATGGCCTATGCACCACATGCGTATGTCCTATGTACTACATGCGTATGTCCTATGCACCACATGCGTATGGCCTATGCACCACATGCGTATGGCCTATGCAACACATGCGTATGGCCTATGCACCACATGCGTATGACCTATGCACCACATGAGTATGTCCTATGCACCACATGCAAATGGCCTATGCACCACATGCGTATGTCCTATGCACCACATGCGTATATGTCCTATGCACATGCACCACATGCGTATGTCCTATGCACCACATGCATATGGCCTATGCACCACATGCGTATGTCCTATGCACCACATGGGTATGTCCTATGCACCACATGCGTATGTGTCCTATGCACCACATGCGTATGTCCTATGCACCACATGAGTATGTCCTATGCACCACATGCAAATGGCCTATGCACCACATGCGTATGTCCTATGTACCACATGCGTATTGCCTATGCACCGCATGCGTATTGCCTATGCACCACATGCGTATGTCCTATGCACCACATGCATATGTCCTATGCACCACATGCGTAATACATGTGCACTATATGTGTAAATAAGCTCTTTTTTTGGACAATATTTATTTTGAGTGATTTCTTCAGACTAATGCCTTTCAAATAGCAAATTGCTATACAAATTTTATTTCACTTTCTACTTCACTCCGTTATCTGATAAGTTACCCTTTTTTTCCAGACACTTTGTAGGATACTTCAGCATTATGTAATTCTTAACATTTAAAATAAATGTTCCCCCTCATTATAGAATAGAATAGAATCTCTTTATTTGTCTCACAATGGAGAAATTCACATTGTTACAGCAAAGTGCATAGTAGAGATAGAAGAGCTCACATAAAATTGATAAATAAAAGAAAAAAACTCAAAACAAAGTACAGAACCATGGTATATAAAAATATGTAAATATATATTGCACATGATTGGCATAATGTAAGAAGTAAAGGTGCGTACACACGGGCTATAATCGCTGGCAATTGCTCAGCATGCGCGCTCCCGTTTTTAGCCCCCTTATGATCGCTAGTCGCAGGAGCTTGCTCCTGCGACCAGCTGATTCCCTCTGCGGCTCCCCCGGCAGAGGTTTCCTTTCATCAGCGACCATCTCTGGCACTTGAAGGCACTCCTTCAATACAGCGTGTGATGACCTGGGTGCCTTTGCCAGAATAATAGATAAAGCTTGAATGGTGAATCCCACCAGGGGTGAAACACTGCACGGCACTCCAGGAATTTGAGAAAAACGTCATTTTATTGTGCAAAAGTTTTGGGGCACACAACCCCTTCATCAGGCAAACAGCATGAATGATAAAAGGCAGTAAAAACAATGGAACAAGGGGGAGGGGGGGGGGGGGGACGACGACAATATAAAATAGGATTATAAAAGATGTAAATTCAGTAAAATATAGTCTGGCCCACTGAGAGTCTTTTCTGTTGTAAAATTGCTGGAAAGTGTCCTTAGCTCTCTGTGTGGTATAAGTCCTTTCCCAATTGGGTTGCCTTGGAAAAAAATATGGGGGAACAGAGTATTAGTCCAGCGGTTCAATAGCCTAGAGGTTTGGGGAGGGTCCTGACGCATTTTGTCCAGCTGTGGACTTTTTCAAGGGGAGTCCCTTAAAGAAGTCCACAGTTAGAGTCCTATATATATATATATATATATATATATATATATATATATATATATATATATATATATATATATATATATATATATATATACAGTGCTCGAAGTGGAAATTTGAAAGTGGGGGTATGGAAAAATAAAAAATTTAGTTATACGCACGCCAAAGGCGTGCGCGCTCCAGGAAAAAGGGGGTGTGGCCACTGAAAAGGGGGCATGTCTTTAAGTGTAGCGTACCACACCACATACCCCTTATACACCACACTAGTAGAACCCCTTATACTAGCTAATACTAGTGCCCCTTACACATTGTGCCACGTGGTATGAGCCAAAATTCAAGGACAGCAAGGACAAACGGACAGGGTGCCTTATTCTAGTTCACTCTTTGAGGCAAATTCCTTCTTAGCTTAGCAAAACCATGTGCACTGCAGGGGGGCAGATGTAACATGTGCAGAGAGATTTAGCTTTGGGTGAGTTATTTTGTTTTTGTGCAGGGAAAATACTGACTGCTTTATTTTTACACTGCAATATAGATCTCACTTTGAAGAAAAACCCCACC